>NC_133503.1:9760000-10360000 GCF_049354715.1 Callithrix jacchus | reverse complement strand
ATTGCAGTGAGCCGAGATCACACCACTGCACTCCAGCCTGGTGCCTGGCAACAGAGCAAGACTCTGTCTCAAAAAAAAAAAATTAGCCAGGCATGGTGGTACATCCCTGAGGTCCCAGCAACTTGGGAGGCTGAGGCATGAGAATCACATGACCCTGGGAGGTGGAGGTTGCAGTGAGCCAAGATGGTGCCACTGCACTCCAGCCCGGGTGACACAGTGAGACTCCATCTCAAAAAAAAATTTAAAAAATAAAATAATTCAAGAATATTCTAGGCTGGGCACAGTGCCTCATGTCTATAATCCTAGCACTTTAGGAGGCTAAGGTAGGAAGATCACTTGAGGGAGTTTGAGACCAGCCTGGGCAACATAGTGAGATCTCAGCTCTATTTTTTTCAAAAAAAAAAAAAAGAATATTCTGCATTGACAGCAGGAATTCCCCAGGCATAAGAGGGTCTCGATGTCACCCCTCCCCACTCTGCATGACATGGAGAGTCACTGAATGTTACAGCTACCAGAAGTTACCATGTGATACTGGCACTTTCTGGACTGAATGCTGCCTGTAGGGGCCCACCAGATGAACCCTGGTCACCAGCAGATCCAGAATTAGTGGGTATTTGATCAGAAGCCATCACAAAAACGCCAGTGCCAAGTGAGGCCAATTATAGGGCCAATGGTGCTTACGTGGGCCTGGGTTAAAAGTGGGGAAATCCCCACCTATAAACACCTGAATCCATTCCTGATGGGATTGGATCTACGACCTCCCCAAGCTGGCATTTCTCTTGGACTGCCCGGGGCCCAAATCTGACCTGGCCTGGACCACCGTCTACTCCACGACTTGACCAGAGCCCCTGTCAGTTTGTACCCATGCAATGTACGGAGTCTTTGGCTTGGATCGTGCCCAAGCACCAGAGAGCTGCAAGGGCCTTTCAGGAAGGGAGCTGGGTAAAGAATAAAGCACTTGCTGGCATAAACAGACAGGGTCCTTGCTCTGCAGAATGAAGCTGCAGGGTATCTCACACAGTGGCCCAAGAAGGGATTCCAGTGTCCCCTCCCCAGGCAGACAGATGGGACTCATTCCTTGGCAGTGAGAGGAACTACGTGATGCAAATCAATACACCCATCAATCAAGCATCTCAAGAGCACAGTAAACAGGAGGCAACAGGAAGGCCTAAGAGAGGGTAAGAGGGAGGGCAATTTAGCTGCATTCCGTGTTGCAGCAGGGAAGAGCCTTGGGATCATCAAAACCCAAACCTGGCCAGGTGCAGTGGCTCATGCCTGTGATCCCAACACTCTGGGAGGCCAAGGTGGGAGGATCAATTAAGGCCAAGAGTTTGAGTCCAGCCCTGACAAAAGTGAGACCCTGTCTCTACCCCTGCTCCCCGCCAAAAAAATTAAGTCCAGATCTAAAACAGGGACCCAAGCTGGCTGCTAGATCCTAACCACAAAGGATGAACAAGCTTCCAGCCTATTTCCCTCCCTCCTTCCCATCAACTAATAAAACACAAACTCAGCTTCCTCACCTGCAGTTGGCTTGTCTTCCACACCCACCCTCAACCTGCTCTTGCCAAGACAGTTCTTACAGCAACTTCTAACAGACGCTTCTCAGTCCTCAAAGCCATTTCACGCACATGGCTTCCTCCTACAATGTTCTGCCTCTCTGACTGCCGGCAGGCCACGCTCAGCCAGTGTTCCTGCTCTGACCATTCTTTCCATCCCCTTTTCAGGGCTCTCTCTCACTCAATCCAGATTTTAAGCCTGGCACCCCTTGGGGTCATCATCAGTGTCTTCTCTTATCACTGTGCAGACTCACCTGGGTTGGTCTTCTCCACTAAAGGGGGCTTCAGAGACCACGCAGAGGAAGGACCCATCACACCTCCTGGCTGAGCCCCATCACTCTCCTGCTCTGCATACCCCTCAACCTGCCTGCACATCCCCAGGCACCTCCCACTCCACCTGGCCACGCCGCATCCTCCCTGCGATCACTTCATCTGTGCAAGGGGAAAATTACAAGGAGGGAGAGGGAGGAGGTTGAGTCCTCCTTGCCACAAACAGTTGCCAGTGTTTTTTCTTTTCAAAATTCGTCTTTGTCCCAGTTCCCACCTACCTAGGTCCTGGCACCCTCATCCCACGCTCTGTCCTTCAGCCTCACCCTCAAAGCTACCCTCTGTCAGAGGGATCTGAGCACATCCTCACCTGCTTAAAACCCTCCCGCCCCTGCCCTGCCCCCTCATACTGTGAATAAACACCAGATCCCTTCCCGGGTCACACCAGCCTTATGGAACGACTTCTGCGTCCTCAAATGCAGGACGCTGTCTGCCTTCTGGTCTGCACATGCTGTCTTTATGCCTGGAATGCTTTTCCTATCATGTCCTTGTTGCACAGGTCTCAGCTTAGCAAGCCTGCTTCCTCCAGGAAGCCATCCCTGACCACCTGAGACCATGCAGGATCCATGTTCTAGGTGACCTTGAAAGTGCCATTGCAAATTTGTAACAGACAGTGAAGGAGAGCTGACCTAACCAACTCCATCTTGCTTTGAACCTCCCAGTTGTCTTCGTTCATTCCTGGGCATAGGCTGAACTAACTTTGGGAAGAACTTAGTATTTATTTATTTATAAGACCGCGTCTCGCTCTGTTGCCCGGGCTGGAGCACAGTGGTGTGGTCTCGGTTCACTGCAACCTCTGCCTCCCGGGTTCAAGAAATTCTCCTGCCTCAGCCTCCTGAGTAGCTGGGATTACAGGCACGCACCACCACACCCAGCTAATTTCTGTATTTTTAGTAGAGACAGGGTTTCACTATGTTGGTCAGGCTGGTGTCAGACTCTTGACCTTGTGATCTGCCCACCTCAGCCTCCCAAAGTGCTGGGATTACAGGTGTGAGCCACTGCCCCTAACCTATTTTTATTTATGTATTTAGAGACAGAGTCTCGCTCTGTCGCCCAGGCCGGGCGGCAGATCTCGGTTCACTGCACAATCTCGGTTCACTGCAACCTCCGCCTCCCACGTTCAAGCAATTCTGCCTCAGCCTCCCTAGTAGCTGGGATTACAGGCACCTGCCACCACACCTGGCTAATTTTTGTAGTTTTAGTAGAGATGGGGTTTCACTATCTTGGCCAGGCTGGCCTTGAAC
Source organism: Callithrix jacchus (assembly GCF_049354715.1). Taxonomy (NCBI): domain Eukaryota; kingdom Metazoa; phylum Chordata; class Mammalia; order Primates; family Cebidae; genus Callithrix; species Callithrix jacchus. The sequence goes on along the minus strand of NC_133503.1, from coordinate 10,356,873 downwards.
TGATCTCATGATCTACCCACTTCAGCTTCCCAAAGTGCTGAGATTACAGGCATGAGCCACCATGCCCAGCCAACCAGACTAATTTTGAAATTTTTGTAGCGATAGGGTCTCACTGTGTTGCCCAGGCTGGTCTCAAACTCCTGGACTCAAATGATCCACCCACCTCAGCCTCCCAAAGTAATAATAATACCTGGCTGGGTATTATGTAAATATAAAACACGTGGCTGAGTGGCTTACAGGTGTTTTATATATTTAACAGCCAGCCAGGTATTATTATTCCTTGTCTTAAAGGGTGATCTGCTAGGTTTGGGGTAATGGCCTGTAAAGCCAGGAAGTCGCTGATTCAGCGTTTTGGACGTTTACAATGTGCCAGGCATGGCTCCAGGCACTGAAACACACCAGGGAACAAAATGAAGTCCCCACCCTCGTGCACCCGAGTGCAAACAGCGGAGTGTCCAGAAACAAGGGGCACAGGGCAGTGGCACATGCCTGTAATTCCAGCACTTTGGGAGGCCGAGGCAGGAGGATCATTGGAGGCAAAGGAGTTCAACACCAGCCTGGGCAACATAACAAGACCCCATTTCTACAAAATATAAAAAACGAGCTGGGCATGGTGGTGTGCACCTGTAGTCCCAGCTACTCAGGAGGCTGAGGTGGAGGAGTGCTTGAGCCCAGGAGTTGGAGGCCGCAGTGAGCCATGATTGCACCACTGCACTCCAGCCTGGGCAACAGAGTGAGACCTGTCTCTAAAAAGAAAGAAAAGAAAGAGAGAGAAAGAGGTGAAGGAGGAGAAAGAGAAAGGGAAGAGGTGGAGGGGAAGGGGGGGACTGTGCGTGCGGCCTCAATCCCTGGCACCTGGCTGCCGCTCAAACACTGAGGAATAAATGCACTGGCGCGGGATGGAGGGAAATCCAGGATAGCTGGATCCTTTTATGGTCAGGTGATGGTCCCTGCGGACCCTGCCGTCCTCGCTGCCCCGCCCCCGTCGCCGTCCCCATCCCCCAAGCCACTGCCCACCTTCATGCGGCTGTAGACAGTGGAGACGGGCGTGACTGGGTGATGCTGGTGGGAGCCCAGCAGACCGCAGAGGCCGCAGATGAGCTCCTGGTCCTTCTCGCAGAAGAGGCTGAGCGGGTTCTGGTGGTGCATGCAGACCTTGGGCTCCGGGTCCCCAGGGAGCCTGAGGGCTTCGATCACCCGAGCCAAGGAGACGTTGGGCAGGGAGCTGCTGCCATCCACCGCCTGCCGGCACACGGGGCAGCGCAGCTCCGCGTCCAGGTGGCAGGACAGGGAGACCAGGCAGCTCTTGCAGTAGGAGTGACCGCACTGCAGCATCAGGGGCTCCTTGAAGACCTCCAGGCAGATGGGACACTGAAGCCGGTCCTCCAGCTCGGGCAGGCTCACCTGCCAAGCCATCTACACTGCCCGGGCTGAAACACAGGCTTCTGTCCTCAGTCCTGTCCCCTCCCCTCCCTCTGTCCAGAACTCTCCCACCACCCTCAACCCCAAGGACCACCAGAATCTTAAAGGAAAGACTTTCAGTCCTGAATTCCAGTCCTAACCCACATGACCTTGGACCCTTTACCCCATCTGTAAAACAAAAGACTGCAATGAAAAAACTGGTCCCTTGAAGACACTGTGTGTGTGTGTGTGTGTGTGTGTGTGTGTGTGTGTGTGTGTCTACATTTTTAACTCAAATTTGGAGGCAAACATGAAAAGGACCATCTGCAGAGGCATTTGCAGTGACCCATATAATGCAGGGTCCAGCCCCAGCAGGCACCCAGACCTAGAACTGGACAGCAAAACCCAGAAAATCTCCCCAACCTTCTAGATCAGTTCCCAAATCTTCCAGAAACAGTTGAAAACACAGGTGTAATAGAGATTCCAGAGCTCCACCTTCAAAGGATCTGCTTCAGGGGGTCTCCAGGGAGACCCAGAACTCTACATTTATAGGGGACACTCCCAGGTAATTCTAGAGAGCCTGGGACCTACAAGGTCTCTCCCCTGATCTCCTACCTGCTTTCCTGCAAAAGCTTGTCAACGAGACAGGAGAAGCACCAGCACCCCCCGGAAGCCCGACATTGGAATACCTGGCTCCTCACGATCCGCTGGGCCTCCCACTACCACCTCAAGCCAGCATCACTGATCCAGTGGTTCAAGTGATCGCTCAGCCTTTTTTTCTTCCCAGCAGAGAACAGCAGACCCGGAGACAGAAGTGGAAGAGCAGCTAGATGCCTGCACCACTGCCTGGTCTCTACCCCTTCTCTCCTCCCCTTTCCCATCAACACCCCTGTGTCCCCAAGGTCACCAGAATCAGATGGAAACTGGGTTACATCATGGGACTGGGGAGGCGGCCTTCACTCGGCCTGCTGATAACATTAAGGTGCTGGCCTTGGCCAGTGTGGGGGAGGGGCGGAAACAGAGGGACGGCTCACCGTTCACACCTCACAACCTGACTCTAGCAGACAGGTGCTGGGAAACAGTTCTTTCTGAATCTCAAACTCTTGCTCTTACTCTTCTTTTTTGGGGAGGGGAGGGTGGGTGGGGAGGTGTAGGACGGGGGGAAAACAGCATCTTGCTCTTTTGCCCAGGCTCAAGTGCAGTGGGGTGATCACAGCTCACTGCCGCCTCCGACTTCCTGGCTCAAAACATTCCCCCCTCTCAGCTGCCTGAGTAGCTGGGACTACAGGTGCATGCCACTATGCCAAGCTAATTTAAAAAAAATTTTTTCATAGATAGCCAGTCTCACTTTGTTGCCCAAGCTGGTCTCCAACTTCTGGGCTCAAGCAATCCTCCTACCTTGGCCTCCCAAAGTGCTGGGATTACAGGCATGAGCCTTCCCCCTCTCTCTTTTTTCTAATACAAACTGGCAGATGATGGTTCCATCTCTACATTTAAATTTTTCTATTTTTAAATTTATTTTAGTAGAGACAGGGGTCTGTCTTGCTTTGTTGTCTGGCTGGTTTTGAATTCCTGGCCTCAAGCAATCCTCCCGCCTCAGCCTCCCAAAGTGCTGGGATTACAGGTGTGAGCCACCGAGCCTGGCCTCTTTTTTTTTTCTTTTTTAAGAGGTTTGAAAGTATACTTAGATTTTTTAAATCAAGGTATAACATATACAAGTGTGCAAATCTTCACCACACAGCTTGATAAATACTTGATGTTTGTACATGCACCTCAAAAGCAAGCTGTAGAGTGTTTCCAGAAAGCTCCCTCCAGCCTCCTCCCAGTCCTAACTCCTAATGAGGACAGCAACTGTCCTTATTACCATGTTGTCATGTGGCCTGTTTTTGAATTTCACGTAAACAGCATCATGTAAGCTGTACTATTTTGTGTCTGGTTTCTTTCACTTAATAATAGTGAGCTTTTCAAAAAAAAAAGTGAAGTCTTTCAATGTTTAGAAATTCAATGACACTCTGTTATACAGGTTTTCTTTGTTTTTTTGAGACAGAGTTAGGCTCTTGTTACCCAGGAGTGCAGTGGCACAATCTTGGCTCACTGCAACCTCCGCCTCCCGGGTTCAAGTGATTCTCCTGCCTCAGCCTTCCAAGCAGCTGGGATTACAAGCACCTGCCACCACGCCCAGCTAATTTTTTGTATTTTTAGTAGAGATGGGCTTTCATCATGTTAGCCAGGACAGTCTCAAACTCCTGATCTCAAGCAATCCACCCGCCTCGGCCTCCCAAAGGGCTGGGATTACAGGTGTGAGCCACTGTGCCTGACTGCGCCCAGCCTATTAAACAGTTAACGAATATTATGGTCATAATATACTGCTATGGTTTGAATGTATCCTCCTCATTTCATGTGTTGGAAACTTAACCCCCAATGGAGCAGTCCGGAAAGCTGGCTGTAGCCTACAGCTGTAATCCCAGAACTTTGGGAGTACAAGACCAGAGGACCACTTGAAGCCAGGAGTTCAAGACCAGCCTAGGCAACAAAGCCACAAACCATCTTTCCAAAACAAAAAAATTAAAACATAAATTAGCTGGGCCTGATGGTGCACTCCTGTAATCCCAGCTACTCGGGAGGCTGAGGCAGGAGGATCTCTTGAATCCAGAAGGTGGAGGCTGCAGTGAGGTGAGATCCCTCATTGCACTCCAGCCTGGCCACAGAGCAAGCCTCTGTCAATCAATCAATCAATGTCTTGTCTGGGCCTAAATTTCCATCGTGTTAATGGAAGAGAGAAAGTGGAGAAAGGTGGATGTAACTCACCGCTGGGAGGCCTGAACCCTGCTGGTGGCAGGTGCCTCTTGTGTCCTCACCACATGCATCCTTTTTCCTGAAGTTGCCCCACGTGCCCCACCACGCAGCCACTCCGCGGGCTCCTTCAAGGGCGGCACATGTTCCAAAAGTGCTTCTCTTTGCCCTGCCCGCCTCGTCATGTGCCCACCATGCTCCACGCGCTCCATGCCCCCCCTCGCTTCCGTGCCCCATTATGCTCTGCATGTTCCTTAAGTGCCCATCATGCCCCACGCGCTCCCGTTACGTACCCAGTCTCGCGCCCCTGCACGTGCCCCATCATGCCCTCCGTGCTCGTTAGGTGCCACATCATGCCCCGGGCTCCAACTACGTGCCCCTCCAATTACGTGCCCCATGGACGTGCCCAATCATGCTTTGCAGGCTCCAGTTAGATGCCCCATCATGCCCCGCGCTCCAATTACGTATCCCACTTAATGCCCCACGCACTTGCCCCATCATGCCCTGCGCGCTCCCGTTACGTGCCCCATCATGCTCCGCGTGCTCCCATTACGTGCCCCACCTCACTCCCCTGCACGTGCCCAACGTGCCCTGCGTGGTCCCGTTACGTGCCCCGCCTCGCGCCCCCTCACGTGCTCCATCAAGTCCCATATGCTCGCATTACAGGCCCGACCTCACGCCCTACCGCGCAGCTTCTGTAGTTCCGCCAGGACCGTTGGTGGCGGTTGGAACGGAGCGATGAGTGCGTTCTCGTGGACCCGGAATGGAATGCCGCCGTCAGGAGGGGTCTGCAGGGTATAAAAGGGCCTTCGTGACCGCCCCCCCCACCCCGCCAACAGAGTCACAGCCAGGGTGGGCAGTGGGGCATACCAGTCTGAAGGCTTACGCCACAGGGAGGGCAGCAAGGACATGGGGGGAAGCGCCTTAAACCAGGGAGTCCTGGAAGGTGACGACGCCCCCGGCCAGGTGAGGGCCCCAGCGCTTTGGGGCGTCGACACCGAGGGGTGGCCGGGTTGGTCCGTGGTTCTGAGGCCTGGCTTTCATTCTCCACTAGTCCCCCTACGAACGGTTGAGTCAGAGGATGCTGGACATTTCCGGGGACCGGGGCGTGCTGAAGGATGTCATCCGTGAGGGAGCTGGTGACCTAGTGGCGCCAGACGCTACCGTGCTAGGTATGCCCTGGGGCGGTTTGTCGGCAGGATCCATGTTATCACACTCTGTTGGGGCCAGAGAGATCACCTTTTCAAAAATGCCATTTTAATGCATTGAAAATACTTTGTTTGCAGTGGATTTTTGTGTTTTGTTTTTGAGACGGGGTCTTGCTCGGTTGTCCAGGCTGGAGAGCGGTGGTGCGATCGTAGCTCACTGCAGCCTCCATCTCCGGGGCTCAAGCGATCCTCCAACCTCAGCCTCGCAAGTAAGGGTTTTACAGGCGCGATGCACCATGCCCCACTAATTTTTAATATTTTTGTAGAGATGGGGGACTCCCTATGTTGCCCAGACTAGTCTCAAACTCCTGGACCCAAGCGATCCTCCCACCTCAGCCTCCCTGGAGGCTGGGATTACTAGGCGTGAGCCGCTACTTCCGGCCTGAATTTTTTTTTTTTTTTTTTTTTGAGGAAAGCCAGGGACCTCTATGTCCCTCTGCATGATGCCTCCCTCAAGCTCTCGAACCCCTGAGCCAAAGGGTAGACACCGAAAATGCAGAAAGATTTATTCCTGTACCTTGGGGTGTCAGGCAGCTTAAGCTTATCTGATCGCATTGTTTCTGTGTGATAATGAGAGAAGGCATTATGGAGGTGTGGGTGTTTTGGGTCCATTTTGCTTACATTCTTTTTTCTATTCTAGTAAAATATTCTGGATACCTGGAACACATGGACAGACCCTTTGATTCTAATTGCCATAGGAGAACTCCTAAGCTAATGAAACTTGGAGAGGGTAAATTCAATGTGGGACCTGGACAAGAAGGGACTGCTTAGGGGCGAGATGAGGCACGATGCTTCAGGCTGGGAAGACTGATCAGAGCATAGGTTATTTGAGTTGGCTTTGCTGAGGCTGGGTTTTGGTAAAACAGCCACGTTCTCTCCCCTTGAGACCTGGGTATTTGAGAGACGGCTTCACAGGGAAGGTATCTTTGCATTCTGACTTTAACCATTGGGAAGGTTTCTTCATTTATTAAGTAAAAATCGACCGAATGCTTACTTCCCACAATGCATGGCGAAAAGATAGGATGTACTTGGGAGGTTAGAACATCTCTACTCTTAAGGACTTCACAGTGTGGTGGAGGAGACTGGCCTATACTTGGCTCTCTTAGTAGAACTGGATAGTGCCTGGGAGGTGATAGCAGTGTTGAGTGTGCTTAATGAAGGCATGATCAATTCCAGCTGGGAGGTTCAGGGAAGGCTTCCTGCAATAGGGGCATTTGAGCTCAGCCCTGAAGTTTGAATAAAATGTCTGTGAGTAGGAGCTGAGCACAGGCTGAGGAGGAAGACATTGCAGGAAGAGGGGACTGTGTGAGAGAGACATGGAGGCCAGAGTACTGCTGACTTACAGGGGGAAGAAGTGATAGCATTGAGCAGGATACTGAGCAAGCTCCAGCTACTGTCTTTGTCCCTTCTTACAGATATTACTCTGTGGGGCATGGAGCTGGGCCTTCTGAGCATGCGGAGAGGAGAGCTGGCCAGGTTTCTCTTCAAACCAACCTATGCCTATGGAACACTGGGCTGCCCTCCCTTGATCCCCCCAGACACCACCGTCCTGTTCGAGATTGAGCTGCTTGACTTCCTAGACTCTGCTGAGTCGGACAAGTTTTGTGCTCTCTCAGCTGTAAGTTCCGGAGCACAGATGTCAGCACTTTAGAAAGAGGCCAGTGGGCTGGTGTTCTTGGTCATTCTTCTAGATGGCCTGCCCTAGGGTCCCCCGCAGCTCCTGCACGGTGGTGGCAATGGAGATCCTCTGCTTCCTAGTCTGTGTTTGTCTCATTAATGGCTCTGGTGTAGATGAATGTGCTCGGGCAAGGTAAGGCTGTGAGTTTAAGGATGAGTGTTTTGAACTGATTCTCCCTGTGAGACAGTGAACATTTGCTTTTCGTCATTGTTTGGTTTCCAGTAAGGCAGGCATTGGTAGCTCATGACTAGGGTGACTGGATAATTGAGTGTCCAGCCCAGCACAGGTGGGAGTAAAGGGGGCTGTCCTGGTTACCCAGGACATCGGGTGTAAACTGCGACAGTCCCAGGCAAACTGGGATGTGTGGCCACGTCCTCACCACGGAAGTCTTGCCGCCTCTTCATTTAACCCCGTCCCATAGGTGCAGGCTTCTGGCATGCACTGTCTTTATCATGCTGTCTCACGCTGACTCTATATGTGGCCTTAGATGTTCATCCCAGGTTTTGTATCTTCACGTGGTGTCTCCCCAGATAAACTGTCAGCACTCCAAGTGAGGGAGCTCACCCTTTCCCGTCCTTCCAAGCCTGGGCCCACCTGTGGTGCACTGCTTTAGGATCTGTGGAGGTGGGGCCGGGACCAAAGAGGCTCTATAGGTGACTCTGAGATGGCCAGGGTAGAGCACGGTGACCATAAAGACCACCAGGGCCCTGAGCAAACCAAGACGTGTTCAGTGCTTGGTGTCGAGATGGTGATTTCAGGCACTGACTTCTCTGCACTTTCCATCATTTTTAATTCCGTGGGAATCTGCTTCCTCAGAGACCTTTGGGGAAAGATTAAAGAAATAGACTTTCCAACATAGTGAAACCTGTCTCTACTAAGAATACAAAAAAAAAAAAAATGAGCCAGACGTGGTGGCAGACGCCTACAGTCCCAGCTACTCTGGAGGCTGAGACAGGAGAATCGCTTGAAACCCAGCAGGCAGAGGTTGTGGTGAGCTGAGATTGCCCTACTGCACTCCAGCCTGGGAGACAAGAGGGAAACTCCATCTCAAAAAAAAAAAAAAAGAGTAGACTTCCTTCTGGCTCTAGCATATAAAATGGGACCAGTCATAACGCCCGTGTGGCTTCTGTCAGGATTCAGAGGTGACTCCAACCCAGAAGTCTGAAAGAGAAGAGCCCACAGCTGTAATAACACTTCCTTTTCTTCAATGACTTTTTAAAATTTTTTTAATGGAGACGTGTTCTCACTGTGCTGCCCAGGCTGGTCTCGAACTCCTGGCTCACGCATACTAACACTCCCACTGTGGCGTGAGGGCTTTTGGTTTCCTTGCTGAGTATTTCTGTCTCTGATTTTCAGGAGCAACAAGACCAGTTTCCACTTCAGAAGGTCCTTAAAGTGGCAGCTACAGAACGGGAGTTTGGCAACTACCTTTTCCGCCAAAATCGTTTCTACGATGCCAAAGTGAGATATAAAAGGGTGAGAATGCTTTACAAGTTAAGTGTGGGTTTAGATCCTGAAAACTTCCTTGTTTAAAAATTAACATAGATTTTTGTATCTCTCCCTATTTTTCATGAGCAGCCATTAAGAAAAATCTCATTTTTTAAATTGCATTTTAGGTGTTGGGGTACATGTGAAGAACATGCAAGATAGTTGCATAGGTACACACGTGGCAGTGTGATTTGCTGCCTTCCTCCCCTTCACCTATATCTGGTATTTCTCCCCATGCTATCTCTCCCCAACTCCCCACCCCCAACTGTCCCGCCCCTATTCCCCCCAACAGGCCCCAGTGTGTGATGCTCCCCTCCCTGTGTCCACGTGTTCTCATTGTTCATCACCCGCCTATGAGTGAGAACATGCGGTATTTCATTTTCTGTTCTTGTGTCAGTTTGCTGAGAATGATGTTCTCCAGGTTCATCCATGTCCCTACAAAGGACACGAACTCATTGTTTTTGATGGCTGCATAATATTCCATGGTGTATATGTGCCACATTTTCCCTGTCCAGTCTATCATCGATGGGCATTTGGGTTATTTCCAGGTCTTTGCTATTGTAAACAGTAATGCAATGAACATTCGTGTGCATGTGTCCTTATAGTAGAACAAGAAAAATCTCATTTTTATAACTTGATCAAGACAGTTGAAGGTGAGCAAAAAAAAAAAAAAAAAAAAAAACCTCATGCCAGGCAAAGGCCCATGGATCACCTGAGGTCAGGAGTTTGAGACCAGCCTAGCCAACCTGGCAAATCCTGTCTCTACCAAAAATAGAAAAATTAGCCAGCATGCTGGTGGGAGCCTGTAATCCCAGCTACTTGGGAGGCTGAAGCAGGAGAATCACTTGAACCTAGGAGGCGGGGGTTGCTATGAGCCAAGATCTCACCACTGCACTCCATCCTCAGTGACAGGGCAAGATTTTGTCTCAAAAAAAAAAAAAAAAACCCATACGCACACACACGCACAAATGCCTGTATGCCCTCTCTGGAACATACTCATATAGGCCAAATGTGGCTGACCCTGTCACCCAGTATCTATTCCCCCTTCTCCTGACAGAACCTCCCAGTTCATTCAAAGCAGCAGTGTGCTAATTAAAAAGTGACATCTTCCCAGCTTCCCATGAGCTCAGGGTGTCTGTGTAACAAGGGTCTAGCCGAGGAGACATACAGGGAAACCTCTGGAGGGCCTTCTGGAAAGCTCTTAATGTAATGCAAGCACCAGGCTCTTCTCCCCTCCCTCCTTCCTGCCAGGTGACCACGCAGTTCATCGTCAGGTGGGACTCTCCCTGGGGCCCGCCTGGGGCAGCTCTTGTGGTGGGGCTCCCCTGTAACACTAGTTTGTGGATTTCCTGGTTTTTTTTTTTTCTCAGCTTACTCCTTTGTTTTAAGAGAGTGTGTCAATGTATGTCTGAAATATTCTAGTTATTTAAATATATATTTGTCTAGTGGTGTTGTGAAGAAGTCTTTTGTCCAGGCGTGGTGGCTCATGCCTGTCCCAGCACTTTGGGAGGCCGAAGCGGGTGAATCACCTGAGATCAGGAGTTTGAAAGCAGCCTGGCCAATGTTGTGAAACCTCATCTCTACTGAAAATACAACAGTTAGCCATGCATGGTGGTGATGTCTGTAATTCCAGCTACCCGGGAGGCTGAGGCAGGAGAATTGCTTGAACCCAGGAGGTGGAGGGCGCAGTGAGCCAAGACCATGTAATTGTACTCCAGCCCAGGTAACAAGACTGAAACTCTCTGGGAGAGAAAGAGAGGAAAAAAAAAAGAAGTCTTTTTAGTTCTGATCTCAAAATCTTAAAAAAAAAAAAAAAAAACTTATTACCACTTACATTTCTATTCCTTTCAATGTGACCTGTTTTTCCGCTGTAGAGACGCAGACGTTTTCCTCCCAGTATCCCTAAACTTTACAGTGACGGGCCTTTGTGTGTGTGTGTTTTAATCTTTGTTGAGCCCATGAGTGTATCTTTTCAGGAAACTATTCCTCCACTTTGGGAGAAGCTTTCCTGAGCTATTTCTCTGGTAAGTTCCTCTTGTTCCCTCCGCCCTCTTTATCCGGGACTCCTATTGTCAGACCTCCTGCACTGAGCTTCTGGCTGTTTTTTTTTTTTTTTTTTGCCCCCTCCCAGTTTCCATCTTTTCTCCTATTTGTTTCATTGTCTGGAAGCTCTCCTTGACTTTCTGCTACCTCTTTGGTGAATTTTTCATTTAAAAATGGGGGGCCAGGTGTGGTGGCTCACACCTATAATCCCAGCGCTTTGGGAGTCAGAGGTGGGAGGATCACTTGAAGCCAGGAGTTAAAGATCAGTCTGGGCACCATAACAAGATCCCATCTCTACAAAAAAATTAATTTTAGAAAATGGAGGGGCTCTTTGTTCTCCTCCTCCCCAGCATTCTGTCCTTGTTTCATGAATACATCATCTTATCTCTTTAGACTGTGGATTATCATTAAATCTCATTCTTTTTCTGGTTTTTCTATATATCGGGGTCTGTGTCCTTTTGCACTAAGTTTGTCAACGACCTAAAGATGGTTTGTTTCTCACTCATGTGAAAGGCTAGAGGCGTACAAGCCAGGGCTGCTTGGTGGCTTTGCTCCAGATGTTTTCACATACCCAGTTCTCATTTCTAGGGTGGGACTCTGGCATTGTAGTCCAGGATGAGGGTCTCTGAGTTCTAGCAGCAGAAGGGAAGAAAGGCCGGGGGCACGTACCGCTCTGTTAAGGAAGGCTCTTGTCATATGATGCTTCTACTGAGTTACGTTTTCCAGAACCTGTTCTCCGGGCCTTGCCTAGCTGCAAAGAGGCTCGCAAGTATCTATGTTCCGGTCGTGCATGTTCCGGGCCAGCAAAGAGGCTCGCGAGTATCTATGTTCCGGTCGTACATGTTCCGGGTCAGCAAAGAGGCTCGCGAGTATCTATGTTCCGGTCGTGCATGTTCCGGGCCAGCAAAGAGGCTCGCGAGTATCTATGTTCCGGTCGTACATGTTCCGGGTCAGCAAAGAGGCTCGCGAGTATCTATGTTCCGGTCGTACATGTTCCGGGTCAGCAAAGAGGCTCGCGAGTATCTATGTTCCGGTCGTGCATGTTCCGGGCCAGCAAAGAGGCTCGCGAGTATCTATGTTCCGGTCGTACATGTTCCGGGTCAGCAAAGAGGCTCGCGAGTATCTATGTTCCGGTCGTGCATGTTCCGGGCCAGCAAAGAGGCTCGCGAGTATCTATGTTCCGGTCGTACATGTTCCGGGTCAGCAAAGAGGCTCGCGAGTATCTATGTTCCGGTCGTACATGTTCCGGGTCAGCAAAGAGGCTCGCGAGTATCTATGTTCCGGTCGTACATGTTCCCGGGTCAGCAAAGAGGCTCGCGAGTATCTATGTTCCGGTCGTGCATGTTCCTGGCCAAAAAGATATGTAGTCCCATTACTCTGAAGGAAGGAAGAGCTGCTGCTGGGAGACAGGTGGCTGCTGCTTTCACAGAGGGTTTCCTCAAATGGCTGGTGATCATTGACCACTAAGATTTGAAAGAGACATCACAGAGCTGATTGGAAACGCCAAGTGCTTGCCAGGGCAGGCGGCAGTGTGGTCAGAGAGAGAGTGCGCATGCCGGGGTACGTAGGTGCTGCCTCTGCCCACTGAGTCCTCCTTCTGCCCCGTGTACATGCCGAGGCACCAGCATTCTGGGTCAGAGGTTCTCACTGACTGCGATTGACATTCCCTTTGTAGTAGCCCTGTCACCAGCATACCACCTTCCTGCCGTCTGCTCCAGTCTGTCTCCAAATCAAGGGCCTCTGGTTCCATTTTCCCAGAAAGTAGACCTTGTGATTACTGAGGCCATCTGGACGCATAGGGGCAGTGAGTAGGGGGAACATTTGACCTGAACTCCTTTACTCAGCCCTACCAGATAGCTCTAACTCCTGCTTCCACCAGTTCCTAGGGCTCTCCAGCCTCTGAGGGAAAGATCAGTCCCTTTTACAGTGGCACCACTCTGCCGAGTCAGTCATCACACGTCCGCCCACTCTGACGCCTTGGGTTTGGCACTGGTCCTTTTCCTGTCCTTTGCTCATGTTGGATTACTGCCTGTCTTATCCCTAGGGTTGGGGAAAGTAGGCATGCATGTGAAGCCTGCCTTGCTGAGCCGCAGGTTTTCCATGGCTTTTCCCAGTGGAACGTTTCTCAGTCTTCGGAGCAGCAGACTGACATTGATTGAGCTCCACTGTGTCACCAGCCTTTTGCTCAGCATTGTCTGGATCACACAAAGAAGTATTGGGGTTCATGCTTTCAAGGGATTTGAATCTAGCTGGGGAGATAAAATGCAGCGCAAACTGCTAACCAGTATCTGGTGTGAATGTGTGTGTCTACCCAGAGTTTGTATGTTGAAACCTAGTTATCGATGTGATGGTGTTAGGAGAAGGGGCCTTTGGGAGGTGATGAGGTTGGAGCCCTCATGAATGGAGTTAGTGGTCTTCTAAGAGAGGGCCCAGAGAGCTGTCTTGTCCCTTCTGCCATAAACCGTCGGCAGGAAAAAAGATGAGCAAAGGTACAGAAGTGATCAGAGCCTATTCAGGGCACAGTTGGTAGATTCCTGGTCAGAAACGTGTTATATCTAAGGAATAGCAGGTAATAGGAAGTGGCCAGATTCAGGAAGACATTCAAATGTGTGTGGATGAATTTGGACTAGATGAAGTGGATGGCAGGGAACCACTGAGGAAGAGTGAGCTGATTAAAGTCGTATCTTGGGAAGAGTCAGTAGTTGTGCTGGAGCTCGTGAAAACTCAAAATGTCAGTTGTAAAATTTTCAGGAGTTGTGTGTCCTGGTTAATGTCACTTTGGAAGCTTGAAATCAGCTCTGGTAGAAATATTTACAGCACGGGAATAGGCAAGTGCTACAGAGAGGGCTCCACCTCCCCCAGAGCTGGCTGTTAAACATGTACGAGCATGCCACTGTGGCAGACTTCGCTTTCATGGGGATCTCTTTCATGTTGGGCATTGAGCTGGGCGTGCTGCGGCTAAACCTGTCAACAGCGTCCAGGAATGTTACCGCAGCTGTGACTGTGCAAATAGAAGTTCTGCAAGTACTTCCACAAAACAAATGGTTAGACTTGATGTGGTTTTATACAAAAGTGATCAAGGGAACAGAAGAATGGAATTACTTGAAACTTCCTGGTCTGAGAAAAAAAGTTAAACCAAGGCGTAACTGGGAAAGAACTGTGTTGCTTTCAATGTTGATTGCTCCTGGGAATGGCCAGGTAAGCAGGACCTGTAGAAGACTGTTTCCAGATGACAAGTTGCGTTTAGGTTCCACAATTCCATTTAGGTTCAGGCCTGAGGTTCCGGCTGGCATGAACAGGAGCTGAATCCACTCAGAAGGTGTGGAGACGGTTGATGGAAACTTGCCTAGTGAACACCCAGAGCTTAGAGCTGGAAGGGAAGACCAAGGCAGGCTCATGACTTTCTGCTGCCAATCTCCCGACACACCTTCCAGTTCTTTTGTTTGTGTTGTTGTGGTGGTGGTCTCAAGACAGAGCCTCTCTCTCTTGCCCAGGCTGGAGTGTTCTGGCATGATCTCGACTCACTACAACCTCTGCCTCCCAGGTTCAAGCAATTCTCCTGCCTCAGCCTCCCAAGTGGCTGGGATTACAGGCACATGCCACCGTGCCCAGCTAATTTTTGTATTCTTAGTAGAGATGGGGTTTCATCATGTTGGCCAGGATGATCAGGCTGATCTCAAACTCCTGACCTCAAGTGATCCACCCGCCTCGGCCTCCCAAAGTGCTGGGATTACAGAACTGGCCTTGCACCTTCCAAACGGGGTCCCAGGGAGTGCAGGCTCTGCCTTCTTCGGCCACTTTTTGGTTGTACTATTTTGTTGTTGTTGAGAATATGATTCACATACTATAAAATGTGTGCTTTTAAAGTGTCCAATTCTGCCAGGCGCAGTGGCTCACGCCTGTAATCCCAGCACTTTGGGAGGCTGAGGCAGGTGGATCACCTGAGGTCCGGAGTTCAAGACCAGCCTGACCAACATGGTGAAACCCTGTCTCAAAAAAAAAAAAAAAAAGATAAAGTGTCCAATTCTGTGGTTTTTAGTATATTCACGAGGTTGTGCAGCCCTCCCCACTATCTAATTCTGGAACATCTTCCTCACCCCGAAATGAAACGTGCAATTCTTTGGCTCCAGGTAGCCTGTTCTCTTTTGTTTCTATAGATTTGCCTATTCTGGACATTTCATTTAAGTAGAATTGCCAAATATGTGCCATTTTGTGGCTGGCTCCTTTGACTTAGCATGTTTTCGAGGTTCATCCCTGTTGTACATATACAAACCTCATTCTATGTTTTGTGTTTTTGAGATGGAGTATCTCTGTATTTGCCCAGGCTGGAGGGCAGTGGCGTGATCTCAGCTTACTGCAACCTCCACCTCTCGGGTTCTAGCAATTCTCCTTCCTCAGCCTCCCAAGTAGCCGGGATTATAGGTGCCCGCCACCACACCTGGCTAATCTTTGTATTTTTTAGCAGAGACGGGGTTTTGCCATGTTGGCCAGGCTGGTCTTGAACTCCTGATCTCAGATGATCTGCCTACCTCAACCTCCCAAAGTGCTAGGATTACAGGCATGAGCCACCGCGCCCGGCCCCTCGTTCTTTTGTAAGGCTGCTCTTCCATCAAACAGCTCTGCTATTTGTCCCTTCATCAGTTGGACATGACATGTGGCTTGTTTCCATGTGATTATGATGACTGAAGCAGTGCGCATCTATGTACAAGTTCTCATGGGAATGTATGTTTTCCATTTTCTTGGGTATGTGCCTAGGAGTACAGTTGCTGGTTTGTGTGGGAACTGTCAGAATTGTTGAGGAACTGCCAAACCATTTTCCACAACAGCTGTACCATCTCACATTCCCACCAGTAATGTGCGAAGCTTCCAACTTCTCCCCTTCTTCACCAAAGCTTGTTTTATGTTTTTAAAGTTAGGGCCATCCCACTGGGTGTGAAGTGGGATCTCACTGTGGTTTTCATTTTCATTTCCCTGATGACTAATGACATTGGACGTATTTACGTGGATTTAATGATTATTTGTCTATCTTTGGAAAAATACCCATTCAGATTCTATGCATATCTGGAAGTTGGGTCACTTGTCTTTATATTGAGTAGTAAATATTGTTTATGTGCTCTGGATACTAGACCCTTATCAAATAAAGGATTTGCAAGAACTCTGTGCTGTCTCTTCACTTTCTTGGTAATGTCCTTTTGAAACACAAAAGTTTTAAATTTTGTTCAAGTCTTAATTCTTTGGTTATTTTTGCTTTTTGTGTTTAAGAAACCATTTTCTAATCCAGGGTCACAAAAATTGACATCTCTGTGTTCTTCTAAGAGTCTGATAGTTTTTTTAAAAAAAGTAAGAAATGCTTCATGAATTTTCATGTCTGCACAGCGGCCGTGCTGATCTTCTCCCTGTTTTTCCAATTTTTAGTATATGTGCTGCTGAAGTGAGCACAGAGTCTGAGTTTTAACTCTTTTAGGGCTATGCTCGACTACACTTAATTTTTATTTATTTTTTTGAGACAGTTTTGCTCTTGTTGCTCAGGCTGGAATCCAATGGCACAATCTCAGCTCACTGCAGTCTCCACCTCCCGAGTTCAAGAGATTCTCCTGCCTCAGCCTCCGTGGTAGCTGAGGTTACAGGTGCACACTGCCACACCTGGCTGATTTTGTAATTTTAGTGGAGACAGAGTTTCACCATGTTGGTCAGGCTGGTCTTGAACACCTGACCCCGGGCGATCCGCCCACCTCTGCCTCCCAGAGTGCTGGGATTACAGGTGTGAACCACCACACCCTGCCTACTTTAGTTGACTTTTGCATCTAGTGTAAGGTAAACATTCTTCTGCATGTCGATAGCCTCTCATCCCAGCACTGTTTGTTGAAAGGACAGTTCTTTTCTCTCATTGAATGGTCTGGACACCCTTACTGAAAATCAGTTGCCTGTGGATATGTAAATCTGTTTCTGGACTCTTGGATTGCACTGATCCACACATCTGTACTTACACTAGTGCTGCACTGGCTTAACTACTGTAGCTTTAGGAAGTTTTCTTTTTGTCTTTTGCCTTTTAGTAAGTTTTGAAATTGGGAAATACGAGTTCCCCAGCTTTGTTTCTCCTCGAGAGTATTTTAGCTATTCAGGGTCCCTCGAGTTTCCATATGACTTTTTTTTTTTTTGAGATGGGGTCTTGCCCTGTCGCCCAGGCTGGAGTGCAGTGGTATCTCGGCTCACCACAACCTCCGCCTCCCGGGTTCAAGTGATTCTCCTGCCTCAGCCTCCCAAGTAGCTGGGATTACAGGCACCTGCCACCCCACCTGGCTAATTCTTGTGTTTTTAGTGGAGACAAGGTTGTTTCACCATGTTGGCCAGCTGGGTCTCCAACTCCCAATCTCAGGTGATCCGCCCGCCTCAGCCTCCCAAAGTGCTGGGATTACAGGCATGAGCCACTGCGCCCGGCCTCCGTATGAATTATCTGATCAACTTGTCTGTATCCACAAAAAAGGCTGTTGAACTTTTGGTAGGGGCATGAATACTTTGACCAGTTGGGGAAATGTGACCACTTTAATATTAAGTCTTCCAGTGAATGAACAGGAGTTGTTGTTCCGTTTTATTTGGCTCATCTTGAGTTTCCTTCAACAACGTTGTGTAGTTTTCAGTGTGCAAGTCTTTCACTAGACTTCAGGTTGTTGCTACTTACTGTATTTTTTGATGCTATTGTAAATGGAGTTGTTTCCTTCACTTCGGTTTTGGGTTGTTCGTTGCTAGAGCATAGAAATCAGCCAACTTTGGATGTTGCTCTTATGTCTTGCAACGTGTAAGAGCTGATTTTTAGCTCTGATAGTCTGTGTGTGTGGATGCTTTGGGGTTTTGTACGTAGACTGTTACTCCTCTTCACAGTCTGTCTGCCTTCCCTCTCCGCAGGCCCTGTTGCTTCTGCACCGGCGATCTGCACCCCCTGACGAGCAGCACCTCACGGAGGCTGCCAAGCTTCTTATTCTCCTGAACCTGTCCTTTACATACCTGAAGCTAGACCGCCCCACCTTAGCCCTGCGCCATGGAGAGCAGGCTTTGATCATTGACCAAAAGAATGCTAAGGCCCTCTTCAGGTGTGGACAGGTGAGCTGGAAGCCAGTGACCTGGGAACAAATACCCAGGAAAAGGTGGTAGCCATGCGCAACTCAGCTACAGCAAAAATGCTGTCTTTCTCTTGTGTGTGTGTGTGTGTGTGTGTGTGTGTGTGTGTGTGTGTGTGTGATGGAGTTTTATTCTTGCCACCCAGGCTGGAGTGTGCAGCGGTGCAAATTTGGCTCGCTGCGACCTCCACCTCCTGGGTTCAAGCAAATTTCCTGCTTCAGCCTCTCGACTAGCTGGGATTATAGGCATGCACCACCAGGCCCAGCTAATTTTTGTATTTTTGTAGAGACAGGGTTTTGCTATGTTGGCCACGCTGGTCTCAAACTCCTGACCTCAGTTGATCCGCCCACCTTGGCCTCCCAAAGTGTTGGGATTACGGGCGTGAGCCACTGCACCCGGCTAAATGCTGCCTTTTCTGTGATTTTAAAGTTCTCTCCTTGGGACAGGCTTGTCTTCTTCTCACTGAGTATCAGAAGGCCCGGGATTTTCTAGTTCGAGCCCAGAAGGAGCAGCCCTTCAATCATGACATCAATAACGAGCTGAAGAAACTGGCCAGGTGAGCTGTGTTTGCAGGAGTGCGAGGAGAGGAAATGGATGTGGTTCTGACTCTGGGCTGCCCACCGGGGTAAGCGACGGTCTGGTGGTGTTGCCCAGGGCATGAGGAGGCAGCCCCTCTACAGCTGAGTTTCTGAGGTGCTCTGTGGTGCCCTGCACCAGTGCAACCTCCACCTCCCAGGTTCAAGCAATTCTCCTGCCTCAGCCTCCCAAGTAGCTGGGATTACAGGCATGTACCACTATGCCTGGCTAATTTTTGTATTTTTAGGAAAGACAGGTTTTGCCATGTTGACCAGCTCATCTCAGACTCCTGACATCAGGTGATTCCCCCCACCTTGGTCTCCCAAAGCGCTGGGATTATAGGCGTGAGCCACTGTGGTGACACTTAGAGAGTCTTCTGGTGCACTCTGCCCCATGTGTTCCATTGAGAACCACTGCTCCCTAACCAAGTGCAGAGAAGTCCCCAGTAGGTCCTGGTGCGACCGGAAGCACCTTTTGGGTCTGACTCATACCCATAGACTCACCTCCTTGTCACTCACATGACGAAGCACCACAGTCTTTTAGTAATGTAATTTTTTCTCATTATGGAAGTTTTGTGTTGGTTAATAGAAAACCTTGAAAATGTCTGTATAAATAGGAGTCGCCTGTAATTCCATCACTTGGTGATAGATCCATGACTCTTAATGTATATGTTCTTCTGTGATCAATTCTCTACTGTATTAAACATTCCGTCCAGATGGCTAGTTAAAGCTTGCCTGGCGTTGGTGTCTGAGAGGTGAGTAGCTCTTAGGTTTGATCCAGTGGTTACCGTTCTGGTCTTTTAGGACTTGCCAGCAATTTCCTTTCTGGTATTTAAAAGTATCCTGTCAGGTTAGATACAGAAATTTGGGGTTCTGGCCATTCTTCAGTGAGAAAACCAAGAGAGGTTAGAGGCTGCAGAGGGTAAGGGGGTCACTTGGCAAGACTCAGCCTGGAGCCTCATGGCCAGAGGCATCTGCCCTTCAGGGTGGCTGTGTATCCTTTCCAGTCACCCGCCTTTTATCCAGTGGCTTGGCTCTGTGGCCAGCGCTGGGAGCTCTCCCTGCCTCCCCACCTCTCCAGCTTACCTTCATCCCTCCCAGTTCAGTTTGAGTCCTGATGAATTTTCAGTGTTTCTGGAGGTGAGTGGAGAATTGCAGCCACCAGATGTCACTGCCTCCAAACACAGACCTCTTCTAACAAGTGTGTATTTCTCCCTCCAGCTATTACAAGGACTACACGGATAAAGAGAAAGAAATGTGTCACCGCATGTTCGCTCCGTGTGGCGATGGCTCTACAGTAGGATAAAGCTGAAGGTAATCAAAGGGCCAGGTGGCACACAGGCTTCAGGATGGAGATGCGTGCTGCTCTCCCAGCCCCTGAGGGAGTGGTGGCTGTCGGCAGCTGAGGCCGGGCAAGGGCTGGGACAGTTTTCCCTGCTGTGGGGAACAACACAGCTGCAGTGCAAGATGCACGTGCTGCGGGCCTGCCTTCTCCGTGAGAAGGAAGTCCGCCCAGACCTGCAAGTCCAATGTAGGTTGAGGGGCCTTGAGCTTTACGTTCATTTATTTATTCATTTATTTTTTTGAGACAGAGTCTCACTCTGTAGCCCAGGCTGGATGGAGTGCAGTGGTACGAGCTCGGCTCACTGCAACCTCTGCCTCCCAGGTTCAATCGATTCTTCTGCCTCGGCCTCCCAAGTAGCTGGGATTACAGGTGTGCGCCTCCACGCCCAGCTAATTTTGTGTTTTTAGTACAGATGGGGTTTCACCATGTTGGCCAGGCTGGTCTCGAGCTCCTGACCTCGGGTGATCTGCCCACCTTAGTCTTCCAAAGTGTTGGGATTACAGGCATGAGCCACGGCGCCCAGCCTAAATTTATTTTTAAAAAAACCTTTTTTCCATGTTTTATGTGGAACTCTCCTTGCAGTTGCTTGGAACATGAGACTATGACCAGAGTCATTAGTGTGATGGTTGGTGTAGCTGGGCTTTGACGCGTCAAGCTTCTCTTCATCTGCTCTTTCCCGAGAACTCGAAAGCCTCCAACTTGACTGTTTCTCTAACACATGACTAAAGCAGACGAGCTCCGGATGTCACAGGGTAGAGGGGTGGGCTGCAGCTCTTAAATTCTGCTTCCTGTTGTAGTTAGAGATTTGAAGACGCTGAAAGCAACAGGGAGCAGAATGTAACATTCCTCCCGAGCACACACCTCTTTATTTGGCAGGCCCAGGATGGGGGTTCCCAAGTGCGTGAGATAACCCTCCAGTCTGGTCTATTTAATAAAACTAATGGAAACAAAATCACCTGCCTGAAACACCTGCTTAGCCGATAACTCTGCTCTCTTGAGAGAAGTTAAACAAGAACAAGAAAACAGCTGCTGACCGGGCTCATGGTGATAAACCTCCTTTGTTGCTTCCTCCGTCTCCCTACAAACGGGGCTTTCAAGGAGGAGGCAATGAAAAGGCCTATTCATCCCAGACATTTTCACAGTGGTCCACAAACTGCTCTGTGCACTTTGAGATGTGCCCATCAGCATCACAGGTTAATGTTGCCTTTGTCACTGATGCTGGCCCTGGGAACCCAGGCTTTCAGGTCTTTCGGGGGCCTTTGGAGTACGTATTCTCAGGTCTTCGGAACAAGGGATGTCCCTTGTTTAGCCACTTCTAGTATCCAGTAAAAATGAAGGGCAGTAACTGTTGGCCAGGCATTTTGGACCATGGCCCCACAAGTCCGGCTCTGCCAGGGCCCATCCCAGACCAGGGCTTGGGCAGCCCAGCCGGGCAGCAGGCTTCCTCTCCATCATGTTTGCCTCCCAGCCTCTTCAGTCTGTAGGACTGGAGGCTGCTGATCTGGAGATGGTTCCCCCATGTTTCCCGCTCAAGCATTGGTCTTACCATCAGCAATGACTGCATTTGTGTTCTGAGGTAGCCTTGGCTGTCGTGCCACTGCTGTCCAGGTGGAGGTAAGTTTTAGCGTTTGTGTCTTTGCTCTCCCCACTCCCTGTTTTTGTTGTTGTTGATGTTGTATTTGTAACCTGGTCTTTTTAAAGAAGCTAAAAATCCAGTCTTCTTGACAATCTAGTTGTCACTAACCAGGACATTTTTTTGAGACAGGGTCTCCCTCTGTCACCCAGGCTAGAGTGCTGTGGCGTGATCTCGGTTCACTGCAACCTCCACCTCCCAGGTTCAAATAATCCTCCTGCCTCAGCCTCCCAAGTAGCTGGGACTACAGGTGTGAGCCACCACACCTGGCTAATTTTTGTATTTTAGTAGAGATGGGGTTTCACCATATAAGTCAGGCTGGTCTCAAACTCCTGACCTCAGATGATCCACCTGCCTCAGCCTCCAAAGTGCTGGGATTACAGGTGTGAGCCACCACACCCAGCCTAGGACAATTTTAACTTTTGTTTTTTGTCTTAAGTGTTAGGTACCACTGACTTGTAAGCTCACTTCTAGTAGAATGAGTGTTCTCTTACGTCTGTGCTCTAAGCCTCTGGCTATGGCAGACAGCATGCCTTTCCCATCTTTGTATTTTCTAGCATCTGGAGCCATGCCTGGCGCACAATTGGTGCTCAGGAAGTGTTGGACTAAGTGTGAACTAGCCAAAGTGGTAGAGCAGGCTCTCATAAAACATCCTCCGGGCCAGCTCTGGGACTGGCTGTCAGACCCTTGCTATTGCCAAGGACGGAAACCCATCTTTAACATCGGCCAAAAAAAAAAGACTTGCAGAAGTCGTCCTGGGAGCGGCTCATAGAGCGGAGGAGGAGTCGGGCAGTCCTTGGGCAGATAGTGGCTGAGCAGCTCTGAGGGCCCTGGGGACTCGGTCTCCCCTCAACTTTGTTTTCTCCCTCCATAGGGAGTGCCCACGCATCCCTTTCTGCAGCCTCCTCCCTAATGGAGAGTTCTGTACCCCACACCTCCCTCCTCTCCCTGTCCCAACCATAACTCCAGTTTGAAAAATCCTGGGCAGGACTCTGGCCTGACTGGAGGTACGTAAAGCCCCGTGAATGGGAGTTTGTGTCTTGTCCTTCTACCCTGACATGCTGGTATCTGAGAACCACCCCCTCATGATCACTTTCTGTGTCTGGAAAGGAGCTCTGTAGCGATCTTCAGCCATTTAAGTGGTTAACATACAGCAGGTGAAATTTGTTCTGCGGTTTCCAAAGCTCAGGACCAGTGAGCCAACACAATAGGAAGAGAGAATCTGGCCTGATGGGAGATTTACTAGTCAGAGGTCCTAGCGAGAATTATCCCACCATGGAGTACACAGTGGAAAGGGACCACTTTGACTGCTTGGGGCCTTGGGGAAGCATCTGTCCCAGGCTTCTCCGCTGTGTTCCACAGGGCTGTGGGGCATCTCCGGAGCTGGTGCAGTCCCTGTCAGGCTGTGTCCAAGCAGAGCTGGAGGGCCCTGAGAGGTTGGTGATGGGAGAAATTAGATCACCTTCCTGGTCCTTTTTACCATCAGGCAATTGCAGACCTTCAAGGCAGAGGCAGCAGCTTCCATTCCCAAGGCATCCAGCCCCGATGAATTACTACGTCCCGTGCTTAACATCAAAAAACACCCCCCGAGGAAAGGGAGCAGCGGGAGAAACCGGTTCAAGAGCAGACAACGAGTTTGTTGCCTGCTGGTCCCAAACATACCAAATGCAAGGAGTGGGCTGCCAGAGGAAACAGCGTTCTGAACAGGGGAAAGCCATGTCCTGCCCTGCCCCATGTAGCCTGCCTTCATCACTGTCTCCTTCCACCTTCCCTGTGGGGAGCCAACTGTTACTGGGCACTCTGGATGCTGTGTGGCACATGGAGAGGGGTCCAGTACCACTTCTACAGTTCTGCCCTGCAGGGACTGGGGGTCTAAACAGGGACAGCAACACAAGTCCATTAAATCACAGAGTGTTCTAGAGTGGGCTGTGGGCGAGGGCCCCTGATCAGAGAGAGGCTTTGCTGAGCCAGGCCTGGGGAATGGGCCCAAGGGTACAGGGAGGGAGTTGTGAGAGGTCCTGTTATTGTCCCTTCATTTGGGGCCTCCTCAGAATGTGGATGGCATTTTGTAGGGCATCAGAGGAGGGGAAGACCTAGCCACAGCTGACCTGCTCTGAGAGGCTGAAGGGGCAGGTCCATCAGGCGGCAGGTGTCTGAATGAGGGGTCTGTAACTCCTAGGCAGCCTGGAGGTGAACCTACTGGCAGGAGCAGAGGGACGGCAGGAGGGTGCGGCCTCCCATCTGGAGCTGACAGGAGGGCGCGCTCTGTGACGAATTCTCAAGACAAAGCAGAGCTTACCTGAGGCAGCGTGACTGTAGTGCCTGAGGGTCTGAAGGTGCCCTGACCAAAGCTGTTGATTGTGGAGGAGAGCAGCTTTAGCGGCGTGTCAGCCACCTGCTAACACGGGTGGGTGGGCAGGGGCCAGAGTCAGGAGTCCAGGGCTTGTCCCCGTGTACCAGGAGCGACAGGGAAAGCTCCATGAGGGGTGGGCAGAACCTGAGGGAGTCTTGGGTTACGCGGCAGGACCAAGGGCACGGGGTGAGTTGGCCCCTGACGCCGTCGGCTCACCTAGGCGTGGCTTCCATTCTTCTGCTCTTGTTTATCATAACATTTTCTGCTAGGTTGCCTACCATTGATTACATTCTTCCTAGTGTTTTTTAGTAGTTTTGGTTCAACATTTCTTATTAATCATATTTTAAATGCCAGGTATTCTACATGCTTTGCATGTGTTAATGTTTTTAAAGTAAGATCTGCGTAATGTCGGTACAATCTCCATTTTACAGTTGATGAATTAGGCATGAAGCAGCTATGTAATTGCCAACGCTGCAGAACTCCTAAGTGATAGAGCCGGAGTCAGACCCTGCGTATACACAGGGGAACCCGATTCGAACTTCACTTTCTTCTGGAGAGTCTTCCACGGGGCTGCTGTGCTTCTATTGCCATTTCTTGATTTATATTTCGGACATTTATCTGTTGACTTTCTGCTATAATTGAGCCTCTTTCCTCTCTCATTACTACTTGTAGATCCTCTATTAGATTATTGTAACAAAACTAATACATTCAGTACCGATGTTCTTGGCTTCATATAGCTAAAGAGAGTATCTCTTGTGTTCCACTTTGTTTTTATTTATTTTTGAGACACAGTCTTGCTCTGTCACCCAGGCTGTGGTACAGTGGTGTGATCAGAGCTCACTGCAGCCTCAACCTCCCAGGCTCAAGCAATTTTCCTGCCCCAGCCTCCTGAGCAGCTGGGACCATAGGCACGTGCCACTATGCCCAGCTAATTTTTTGTTTGTTGTTGCAATGGGGTCTCACCATGTTGCCCAGGCTGGTCTGGAACTCCTAGGCTCAAGTGATCCTCCCTCCTTGGGCTCCTCAGTGCTGAGAATCCAAGCGTGAGCCATAGCACCCCGTTATATCTGTTCTCAATTCATCTAAAATTACACAATGGCTGTCCCAGCGCAGCCTGTTGCTCAAGTCCTTCAGATAGATCTCTTCCTTCTAGAGGCTTACGCTTTTTTTTTTTTTTTTTTTGGGAGACACAGTATTGCTCTAGTGTCAGGCTAGAATGTAGTGGCATGATCTTGGCTCACTGCCACCTTCATCTCCCGGGTTCAAGCGATTCCCCTGCTTCAGCCTCCTGAGAAGCTGGGACTACAGGTGCGTGCCACCATGCCTGGCTAATTTTTTGTGTTTTAGTAGAGATAGGGTTTCACCATGGCCAGGATGGTCTCGATCTCCTGACCTCGGGATCCACCCGCCTCCGCCTCCCAAAGTGCTGGGATTACAGGCATGAGCCACCATGTCTGGCTGAGGCTCTTAAGAAAGAAATTCCTCTGTACTGTTTCCTTAATCACATCTTCCCCTTTTTCCTTGTCTCGTTCTGGGATGCCTGTTGGTTGCAAGTTGGCCCCTTCAGGGATCCTCTGTTTTGTCTCTTTAAAGTCTTTTTTTTTTTTCTCCCTGTGAAATGTACTTACTTTTCTAACTCTTCCATTTTCATTTCAGCAATCACATTTTTGAATCTATGAGCTCGTCTCAGGTTTCTCTTTTTCATAATACTACACTTTCCCTCCCTTCTTTATAGTTTGAAAAATCTCAAACTTAGATAACTGAAGAGAATATGTGAAGATTCCCCCATGTGCTCAACCTCCGGCTTTAACAATAACTACATAAAGCCCAGGCTTCCTTCTGTGACGCGCCCACATCCTCCGTGTAGAGCAGGGAAGCCTGTTTCCTTCCGTCCTCTCATTCCCAACACTCCGGACTTGCAGAGCTCTGCCCTTCCCGCACCAGACGTGGAGGGGTTTTCCCCACACCAGCCAATCCTGAGAGCAGCTCTCTCCTACGTGACCGCTCTGAGTGCACACTCCGCAGGTTAAGGGCTCAGTTCCACAAGACTGTCCCCAGCACAGACTCCAGCCGCGGTTCCAGGTTTTCACCTGTGCTGCTCAGTAACTGGGTGTGCATCAGAGGTTCCCACGCCTGTTCTTTTGGGTTGAGTCATTAGGAATATGGCGTTGAGAACTCAGAAACACCTGCTTACAGTCACTAGTTTATTACAGGTTTTTAAAAGGATACAGATGGGCCAGACATGGTGGCTCGGGCCTGTAATCCCAGCATTTTGGGAGGCAAAGGTGGGCAGATTGCTTGAGGTCAGGAGTTCAAGACCAGCCTGGGCAACATGGTGAAACTCCTTCTCCACCAAAAATGCAAAAATTAGCTGGATGTGGTGGTGTATGCCTGTAGTCCCAGCTACTTGGGAGGCTCACATGGGAGGACTGCTGGAGCCTGGGAAGTCAAGGCTGCAGATGGTGCCACTGCACTCCAGTCTGGGTGGACAGTGAGACCCTGTCTCAAAAAAAAAAAGGATACAGATGAGCCAGTGGGAAGGTACACAGGACAGGTGTGAGGGACAGGACGTGCCAGCACCCACACATGGTCAGCAGCCCCAAAGCTCTCTGAGCCCTGTTCTTTCTGGTGCAGTTGATTGACTGGTTGCCCATTGGTGATTGCCAGTTGAAGGCTGCTTCAGCCCTTCCCTTAGTCCCATGGCTGGTTCCCCTGGCAACCAGCCCCCATTCTGAGGCTGTCCAAGAATCCCCAGCCACCACTCATGCCGTTAGCATACAGAGAAACGCCCAGCACTTCAGAGATTCTGGGGCTTTAGGACCTGTGTGCCACGAAGTGGGTAGAGACCAAATATTTCTGCTTATGTCACAGTCCACCTGCTTCCCTCTGGCCACAGACCCCTTAACAGCAAAACAATGTCCAGCTCAAGAGATACTGGCATGTTACTAGAATCCCATGTAGTCACGGATAAAGAGGCAGTCCGTCGCAATGTGGTCCCAGAGTGGAAGTGTCACTCCATGTCTGTAGTGCTTTATCAGGTCTGTAAACCCATATAACCTTTCCAACATTCTTGTGAGGAAGAAATGATCATTTCCATCGCAGACTGGGGAAGGAGTAAACCTTAGAGAATCAGGACCCTTTCCCTGAGGAGGCCTCCGGGTTTATAAACAACTGAGTGTTTTCATTAGGTTTGAAACGTTACGCCCCAGACGATGCCTGCTTTATTCAGGTGGTGTGTGACCCTGGAATGGCCATGCATTTTTATCCTTCTCTCAGATGTTGAGGAAATTCCCCTCTCCTCTGCTTTCCCCATTTAAGAGAAGCTAAAGCCTTTGGGCTGTAGAGGACTGAGCCCTGCTGCTTGGCCAGCCTTGGGGGAAGAGAATCTCAACAGACTAAAAACAATGTTTTCTGGATAGTCAGCGCAGCTTCCAGGAGGCCCCAGTGGAAGTAAAGGCCAGGCTGTGGCGGGCACACTCCTGTGGTTGAGATTCTGGGGTTTGATCCTGGTTCAGAACTGGCCTGAGGTGAGCCCTGGAGCAGCCAACCCTCAGCCCAGTGCCAGTGCTGAGGCCACAGGAGGCCTCTGGGGCCAGGAGTTCCCTGGTTCCAAAATCACCTTCCTGTGACCCGGCTGTCCTGCTCAGCTGCCAGGAAACCGCAGGAGCAGATCATCATCTCTCAGCGTGTGACTGGACCGAGGCAGGGAGTCTGTTTGATCCCCACTTCCCAAAGAGATTAGGAACTGTTTAGTATTGTCTCTCAAAGTTACTTCGTGCATCCAGTGAGACTCTCTGAGTCCTAAATAAAGACTTATTTCAATATACTTTTGTAATTAACTTTTTTCTTTTTCTTTTTCTTCTTTTTTTGAGAGAGAGTTTTGCTCTCGTTGCCCAGGCTGGAGTAAGTGGCACGATCTCGGCTACCGCAACCTCCACCTCCTGGGTTCAAGCAATCCTCCTGCCTCAGCCTCCCCAGTAGCTGGGATTACAGGCACGCACCACCGTGCAGGGCTAATTTTTTGTATTTTAGTAGGGATGGGGTTTCTCCATGTTGGTTAGGCTGGTCTTGAACTCCCAACCTCAGGTGATCCACCCACCTCAGCCTCCCAAAGTCCTGGGATTACAGGTATAAGCCACCGCGCCTGGCCTTTTTTATCTTTCTCTCTTTTTTTTTTTTTGAAATGGAGTCTCATTCTGTCACCCAGGCTGGAGTACAGTGGCACAATCTCAACTCACTGCAGCCTTCGAGTCCTGGGTTCAGTCTCCTTCCTCAGCATCCCACGTAGCTGGGACTACAGTCGTGCGCCACCATACCCAGCTACTTTTTGTATTTTTGGTAGAGACGGAGTTTCACCATGTTGGCCAGGCTGGTCTCAAACTTCTGACCTCAGGTGATCCGTCTGCCTCAGCCTCCCAAAGTGCAGGGATTACAGGCGTGAGCCACTCTGCCTGGTGATTTTTGTAATTAATTTTTCTGATTCTCCTTCCCTGTGCCTCTTTTTTTTTTTCCTGATCAAAATGGCATTGCATTATCTGCAGGGCATCTGGGCAGAAGGCATTCTCTTGTCAGATGAAGCCATGCAGTGTGCCAGGCACACTGCGAGACCTGGGCTCTTGATCTTCTGGGCATCTGTGAAATGCCTTTTCTCCCAGCTCTGGAGGTGGCCCTGAAGTCATCCCTTTGTTGTGTGGCTATAAATACCTCAACTCCAGTGGCTGCCTTTTCATCACACCCGTTCCTGGGAAGGCATTTCCCTGGTAGGGTTGCTTTGTCCCTTCATCTCTCTCCACATCCTCTCTTGGCAGCTGTAACGGGCCTAAACCCTGCTTCCTGCAACGATTTGCTGTTGTGGATTCTGTGTTCTTTGTGGGTGAGGTATGAATGTGAGCTGCTGAGCTGAATTGCTGGAGATAACCAGATTCCTTCTGCTGATCTTCCACAATCACGGAAGTGGCCTTTATGATTCATTGCGGGTTTGAAAGATAGAACATTCGGATCCTCAGTTTTATCGCTTGCTGTGACATTAGCCAAGTCATTTCACCTCTCTGGGCCTTGGTTTCATTGCCTGTAGGGTGAAGCTGAAGCACTTTGTTATTTTAAGAGAGAGAAAAGACCTCCTGTGTTACCCAGGCTAGAGTGTAGGGGTGCGATTATAGCTCACTGCAGCCTCTTAAGCGCAGGCAGTCCTGCTCAGCTTCTCAAGTAGCTGGGACTGCAAGCGTGTACCAGCATGCCCTGCTGATTTCTTTTTATTTTGTAGAGATGGGGTCTCATTATGTTTCCTAGGCTGATCTCGAACTCCTGGCCTCAAGTGATCCTCTTGCCTCGGCCTCCCAGAGTGCTGGGATTATAGGCGTGAGCCACTACACCCAGCCATGGAGCAGTCACATCTTGAAGGTTACTGTGGCGTTGTTTAGGTTATGCTTCGTTAAGACTGTCAGTGACTGGCTTAGTCTGCTCTTAATTTCTTGGGTTCGTTACGTGCATACACCTGCCTCCAAGCATACATAATCTGAAACACCAACCTTGGATAATTAAGCATACAGGCAGTGAGTGAAAGAAGTGAACCTGAGCAGTAAGGAATTGTGACATCAAGCCAGTGCCTTGTGCCTTCTGGGGAGAGCACAAGTCCCCACCAGCTTTGCTGGCTGACCCCTGTTCTGCGGGTGCAGGTCATGCCCTCAGGACTTTCAGTTGTAGCTGTTTTTGACTGTCATATTTTCGATGCTCCCCAACACTCCTGAGTAGCCACTGACCCAGGGTGAAGCTGAGATGAACTGGGGTGAGTCCCAGGGGTTCAGGAACCCAGAGAAGCTTTTTCAAATCTAATAGATAAAAGAAGTGAAGAGCTATGAGCAGAAGGTCTCACTAGCCGAGAGGATGGTCAGACATTCACAAGGTGAGAAGAATGTGGTCTGCACTGTCACTCTGGAGCACCCGTAGCAGTCACTGTCAGCATCTGGAGAAACGGAAAAGGCAGCGAGAGGCAGGCCGAGGGCATCTCCAGGGTGTTTGGCATCCTCAGGGCATAGAGCTTCATTTTTTTGGTGCGCTGAGTATCGTGGCCGTGAATGTGAGCAAATCTTCAGTAACATCCTTTTGCTTCTCTATGAAATGGCCTGGAGAGACTGCCTGCATCTCTCGGCTAGTGGCCCCTTCCTCTGTCTTCACAAACAGCAGCATGATATCTTCAAATATTCCTCCCTCCCTCCTTCCCTGTCTCTGCCTTTCTCAGCCCCGCTGTTAGTCTCTTATTCTCTCAGCTCCTCTCTCCCCTCTGCTTCCATCATTTTGGCTCCTTCTCTCTTTTTGGTTCTCCTGCCTCTGATTACATTACAAGGATCTGATTACATTGGGCCAGCCAAGATAGTCGCTCAGCTCAAGATCGTTCATTTAACCACAGAATCCCTTCTGCCATGTATGGT
This sequence comes from Callithrix jacchus, assembly GCF_049354715.1. NCBI lineage: Eukaryota > Metazoa > Chordata > Mammalia > Primates > Cebidae > Callithrix > Callithrix jacchus. Next base: position 10,326,812 of record NC_133503.1, on the reverse strand, counting down.
AACATATTCATGGCTTCCACGAATTAGAACAAGGACGTCTTGGGGGGCGTTTTCCTGTCTCTCATACCCTCTCACAGATGAGCATCTGTGGGGGACTGCACATCTTGCTAATGCAGAGATAACTCGGCACTCTACACCCTCAGCATCCCCGGCTTAATCCTTTCCGTCCTGATGATGGGATCGTGCCGACAGCCGTCTTTCTTGTACGCCCTTCTGGTGGCTGGGGCCTGATGACACAGCTCACCTCATCTTTCTGCTCTTTCTTTATCCCCTTCAGGGTTGCTGCATTGTTTACACTGTTAGCAGATGTGAGGTTTGGTACAACCCCGTATCAGGCAAGTCCATTGCTGCCATTTTTCCAACAGCATGTGCTGAATTTGTTTCTCCGATTCACATTTTGGTAATTATCACAGTATTTCTTTTTTTTTTTTTTAGACAAACTCTCATTCTGTCACCCGGGCTGGAGCACAGTGGCATGATCTCAGCTCACTGCAACCTCCGCCTCCTGGATTCAAGCGATTCTCCTGCCTCAGCCTCCCAAGAAGCTGGGATTACAGGCGCCTGCCACCACACCCAGCTAATTTTTGTATTTTTAGTAGAAACGGGGTTTCACCATGTTGGCCAGGCTGGTCTCAGACTCCTGGCCTCAAGTAGTCCTCCTGCCTTGGCCTCCCTAAATCTTGTTTTTAAACAAGGGTGGCAGTTGGGGTGACACTTTGACCCCTCTTTGACAGGGTATCACAGCACAGTAGCAGCTGGTGGTGGCAAGCTGTGGTTGTCAGAGGAAATGCAGCAGAGCCACGCTGTGAGGCCTGGCCCATGCCCAAAACCGGGAGTGCCTGCAAGTGCTCTGGTTCCCTGTAAGCCTGGAAAGAGCTGAGCTCCACTCAGCTCCATGCACATTCTCACAGGATTAGGTGGCCAGCCGTGACAGTGGGGAAGTAACCGCACTCCCAGCAGAGGGATGTGACCAAGGGAGGAGCAGAGAGCTGGCCTGGAGGACCACGAGGGCAGCTGCAGGAGGTGCAGCAGTCAGCATGGAGTGGCTGCCAGAGAGCCAGGGCCTCAGGGTGGGTGGGGAGAAGCAGGTCAGGGAGGCCTCATGGCAAGGGTGGGCTCTGAGCAGCCTCTTGACAGGAATGGAAGGGGCAGGTGGAGGACCCAGCAGGCCAGAGGACTGCTGCCTTGTGGGCTGGCCAGGGTGTCACAGCAGAGTCCTAAGGGATGAGGGCTCCACAAAAAATGTTTCCCCTCAGTTGGAATTATTGGAGATACCCAGATTAGGTTCTTAAGAGTGGCTGAGTAATGCATTTGAGAAGGGAAACCAGTTGAATGGTTGCAGGAAGGTCTTCCAATCTCCACATTCACTATGTACAGCCTTGGTTCATCTGCTGGCATTTGAAGCCATAACTTTGATCAGTGTTTTTGAAGGGCTGAGGGACCCGTGAAAGGTTCCAGAGTCTTCTCACTGGATGATGATCATGACTGAGTTTACCTTGGCTCCCCGTTGCAGGATACGGGGAGGTGTCTGAGGCTAGGGCTGCGAGGCATGGCTGGCACGCGCCCCCACTGCCACCGTGGGAACGGAACCTGCTGAGCCCTGATCCTCAGTTCTTTGTCCCTGGATTTCCGACAGAAACATCCTGCGCTCTGCAGCTTCCAGCTCGTGGTTCCGCAATGACATCACTCCTCTGTCTTCTCTGTTACATTTCACACCCTTCTTTGATTACGGCTCATTATGTTGTGTGATTCTGGTGACACCGCTGCTTGGGTTTCTAGTTCATGGTCCCTGTGCCTTTTCCCGCGGCCTGGGGCCCGCCCGCCCTGGAAGCAGCCTGGCTCCAGGTATGAAGGGGCTCGGCTGCAGTCGGCTGTGGGCCTGTCTGGGTTCCCTGCCTCGGCCCAATTGCCACCGTCTTGGGCTTATTTCTCCTTGGGCTAGGGACACAGCTTTTTTCTGACTTTGCACCTCTGTGTGCTACGTGCATTCGGTTTTCAAAACGAAATGTGAGCTGAGCTCTCCTATGCTGGTGCATTCTCGTTTCTGCTAAAGTGTTACTTTTTATTGTCTCCGATTTGAAAATTCAGCTACCTGAACCTCGTGGGATCCCTTTGTCTGAGGGGAGCCTGACGTTCATCCCCACCCCCCTTCATTCATGCCTGCAGAACATCGATTCCAGGGTTTATTTCTAAAGTCGTTTCATGGGACACAACCTAGATCGAAGCTGTCTGTCTGTCTTCACTTGATTGTTATTAAACTTGGCATTATTGACGTTTTCCAAAGGTAAAGAAAGAAAAAGACATGATCACTGCCCACATACCATTTCCCAGGCTTGACAATGAGCATCTTCTGCTGTCCTGTACCCACCCCCCAATTTCTTGGTAGTACTGAATTTTGAATTACAAAAATGCCACATGCTGATATTTAAACAGAAGTGGCGAGGGGCAGGACAGTAAAATTATCCCCAGCCCCTAAGCCTCCTCTCCAGAGGTGACCTCTGTCCATGCCTCAGATGTAGCCTTCCGGAAGTGTTGTTTTTTTTAAATATTCAAGAATGTGAGTATATGTGTAACTTGCCCACAAAAAAGAATTACACATTTTGCACTAGAATATGTTTTCATTACGTTTTGGGTGTTTTCTAAATTAACACAAAAAGAGCCACCTCATTTTTAAGAAGTGACTGGATAGCCTTCCATCCTGTCAGGATATGGCAAGAGTTTTAACAGTGACCGGCAGGTAGGCGGGTAGAGATGAGACTGATAGACCAGGCAGGCGGGCCGGAGCGTCGCAATGGAGGTGATCCTTACGCCTGACTTTTCTGCGGTAGTCAGGGTCCTGTCACTGGTTGCGATGGGTGTGTCTTTGCCTGAACTAGGTAGTGCTAAGCGGACCTCTCCAGTGGCTGTACCAGTCTGCCCTTGGCGTGTCCGACAGATTCCATTTGGTCGCTTTGCCCTCATTTGGGTCGCTAGACTGCTGAATATTTGCCAGGTGGCTGTATCGCAAATGGGGTCTCATGACTGGCAGTAAGTAGCAGGTCCCTGACCAACTCTGTTCGCATGTTCACAGACTGAGCTGTCCTTTCTCTAAATTCCTGTCTGCTTCTCTGTAACCAAACACCGCTCCGATGTTTTTTAGTTATTTTTGATAATTTCATCATTAGTTCTGCGAGTTCTATCAGCAGCTTCACTGTATGCATGAGGCGTGTGATACCATATCATTTTGTCTTCTCTCGTATATTTTTCCTGCCCCCCAAGATGGAGTTTTGCTCTTGTTGCCCAGGTTGGAGTACAATGACACAATCTCTGCTTACTGCAACCTCTGCCTCCTGAGTTCAAGTGATTCCCCTGCCTCAGCCTCCTGAGTAGCTGGGATTGCAGGTGCCCGTCACCACGCCTGGCTCACTTTTGTACTTTAGTAGAGACAGAGTTTCACCATGTTGGCCAGGCTGGTTTTGAACTCCTGACCTCAGGTGATACCCCCGCCTTAGCCTCCCAAAGTGTTGGGATTACAGGTGTGAGCCACCATGCCCAGCCCTCCTCTCGTGTCTTGCTCAGATCCTGTCTGATGGTGGGGGCGCTTGCTTCCAGAGCAGAGTTAGTAGCGACGGACGTGCCTCGTGACTGTAATGGAGCTGCTGCTGGCTCCACCATTAAACACCATTGCTGGCTTTGGCTGAGCCATATTTGTTTCTTATCATGTTGAGGAAATGTTTGTTTGTGACCAAGTCTGTCGCTTAGGCTGGAGTGCAATGGCGCGATCTCGGCTCACTGCAACCTCTGCCTCGTGGGTTCAAGCAATTCTCCTATCTCAGCCTCCCAAATAGCTGGGATTACAGGCACCCACCACCATGCCTGGATAATTTTTGTATTTTTAGTAGAGATGGGGACTCATCATGTTGGCCAGGCTGGTCTCAAACTCCTATGTCAAGTGATCCGCCCACTTTGGCCTCCCAAACTGCTGGGATTACGGGTGTGAGCCACTGTACCTGGCCACCACCTCAGTCTTGACTGATTTCTCTCCGATTGCCTATGGCTCTGCAAGTCTGATTGCAAAGGGGTCTGTTCTTTATGCCCCACTTCCCTTCCCTCTCTTCGGTGCTAGCTCCTTTGGTTGTATCGGGGTAGGGAGGAAACAGAAAGGGTGAGGCTCTCAGTCAGGTGAGGCTGAGGTTCTTTCTTGGTCAGAACTGCTCCTCTGGCCATGCTGATCGGACGTCTATTGACACCTTGCAAGCAGGGCACACCCAGATGGTGGCTGTCTTTTGGGATGCCAGTGGATTCTTCTGAGCACCATGGAGGGAGCACCGTCCCCTAGCTGACGCCCCTTTGAGAGCAGTAACGGGTATTGGCAACATGCTTCTAACCTGACAGCCTTCTATGTTAGCCTACTGGGTTTTTATGTTTTTCTTTCTTTCTTTGAGACAGAGTCTCACTCTGTCACCAGGCTGGAGTGCAGTGGCACAATCTCAGCTCACTGCTACCTCCACCTCCCAGGTTCAAGCAATTCTTCTGCCTCAGTCTCCCAAGCAGCTGGGACTACAAGCATGCACCACCACGTCTGGCTAATTATTATTATTATTATTTTTAGTAGAGATGGGTTTTCCCCCATGTTAGTCAGGCTGGTGTCGAACTCTTGACCTCAAGTGATCTGCCCACCTCAGCCTCCCAAATTGCTGGGATTACAGGTGTGAACCACCACACCTGGCCTGTGTGAACCTGTTGTAAAGTCCTGCTCTTTTGTCATGTCAGATAGCTTACTATTTATTTTTTGGTTTTTGGTTTTTTTTTTATTTTGAGTTGGAGTCTCGCGCTGTCGCCCAAGGTGGAGTGCAGTGGCACAATCTCAGCCCACTACAACCTCCACCTCCCAGGTTCAAGCAATTCTCCTGCCTCAGCCTCCCAAGTAGCCAGGATTACAGGCGTGAGCCACTGCGCCCGGCCTACTGTCGTTTTTACTCTCATCCTCTTTGTCTGTCTGTGGGTTTAAATTCTTACTGATCTTGGATCAGGTGAGGTAACATACAGCTGTAATCCCAGCATTTTGGGAGGCCAAAGTGGGTGGATCACTTGAGGTCAGGAGTTCAAGACCAACCTGGCCAACATGGTGAAACCCCATTTCTACTAAAAATACAAAAATTAGCCAGGTGTGGTGGCATATGCCCATAGTCCCAACTACTCAGGAGGCTGAGGCATGAGAATTGTTTGACCCAGGAAGTGGAGGTTACAGTGAGCTGAAATCATACCACTACACTCCAGCTTGGATGACAGAGTAAGACTCTGCCAAAAAAAAAAAAATTCTTACTCTCTTTGATCTTGAGATATTCAAGATACTAAATTTATTCCTGCTGTATTATTGTGATATTCTTTCTTGTATTTTCTTCTTCTTTTCCCATGGGTTACGTATAAGTGTGTCTTGATTTCCAAATATTTAAGACTTTCCTGATTTTCTCATTCTGCTGTGGTCAGAGAACTTAGTCTGGTTTCAGTCTTTTTAATGTATTGAGACTTGTTTTCTGACACAACATATGATCTTGGTGATTTTTCCATACACACTTCTGTGTATTCTGCAGTTGTTGGTTCTGGTATTCTACAAACATTAATTCGGTTGGATTGGTTGGTAGAGTTGTTCAGGTTTCCTATATCCTTCAGGATTTTCTGTCTGCTTGTGCTGTCAGTTGAGAAGGGAATACAGATGCTCCTCACTTTATGATGGTGTTACGCCCCAGTAAACCCATGGTAAACTGGAAATGTAGGTTGAAAGTGTAAGACTTACAATCAGCTGACAGTTTATCCTGATGTGGCCCCATCAGAAGGGAGTATACTGAATGCATATCATTTTTGCACCATCATAAAGTAAAAAAATCCTAGTCTGATCTTTAGAAGTTGGGACCATGTGTATAAAAATCTCCAACTGTAATTGTGGTTTTGTCTATTTCTTCTTTCAGTCCTTAGCTTCTGCTTAGTGTATTTTGAAGCTGTGATATTAGATACATATACATTGTTACAGCTTCTTAATGAATTGACCCTTGTATAAAATATCCTCCACTATTTCCAGTAATATTACTGTTCTAAAATCATAATATAGTCATGCCAGCTTCTGATTATTGTTTGCATGCTATGTATTTTCCCATCCTATTATTTTTAACCTATCTGTTTGTTTAATGTGTATCTCTCATCATAAACAGCATAGTTGCATCTTTTTAATTTCATTCTTACAATCTCTGCCTTTGCAGCTCAACTGTTTAGACCATTTACATTTAGTACATGTATTGATATGGTTGCGTGTCAGTCCTTGTTTAACATCCTGGATAGGTTCTTGGAAACTGACTTGAAATGAAACAAAGTATAATAAAACTAATTTTAGTATAGGCAAATTGATATAAACAAGTGTTAAGTTCCTCTGGCGTATTTCTGATTGCCAAACTCGTAAATAAAGATCCCAAGCACTTCTAATTGTAAACATTAGAAGAAATGTGACCTTATAGATACATTCAGGAGAAGATTAATAGAAACACGTAATTGTTTGCCCAATTTTTGGTGAATCTCAGTGAGTGATGGTGGTCATAGTGGAGGTGGGTTAAATCAAGGAGGAAATGTTTGTGAAGCTGAAGTTGTAAGGAGCGCCTCCTGTCACCATGCAGTTCAAAACCAGTAACCAATCTGGCAGGCTTGCTGAGCACATTCATGCCATGCTGTTTATTGTGCATTTGTATGAGTATCATATACGTTATGAGTTTTTATTTTGCAGTAATTTGTACTTACTCGTTTTTCAGCTTGCTTATTGCAAGTTAAGGGTCAAAGGCGGCCAGAACCTAACTTGGCAGCTCAGGGCACAAGCTGGGAACCAACCCTGGGCAGGACGCCCCTTCCATCACAGACGACCCACACACATGCACACACATACACACACACACACACACACACACTGTCTCCATCATAGAGGACACACACACACTCTCCATCATAGAGGACACACACACACACACACACTCTCCATCATAGAGGACACACGCACACACACACACACACACACACACACTGTCTCCATCAAAGAGGACACACACACACACTCCATCATAGAGGACACACACACACACACTCTCCATCATGGACACACGCACACACACACACTGTCTCCATCAAAGAGGACACACACATACACACTCTCTCCCCATCATAGGGTATACACACACACACTCTCTATCATAGGGTATGCATACACACACACACACCATCATACAGGACACACACACACACACCCCATCATAGGGTATACACACACACACTCTCTATCATAGGGTATGCATACACACACACACACTCTCTCTCCCCATCATAGGGTATACACACACACTCTATCATAGGGTATGCATACACACACACACACTCTCTCTCCCCATCATAGGGTATACACACACACACTCTCTATCATAGGGTATGCATACACACACACACTCTCTCTCCCCATCATAGGGTATACACACACACACACTCTATCATAGGGTATGCATACACACACACACACTCTCTCTCCCCATCATAGGGTATACACACACACACTCTCTATCATAGGGTATGCATACACACACACACACTCTCTCTCCCCATCATAGGGTATACACACACACACTCTCTATCATAGGGTATGCATACACACACACACACTCTCTCTCCCCATCATAGGGTATACACACACACACTCTCTATCATAGGGTATGCATACACACACACACTCTCTCTCCCCATCATAGGGTATACACACACACACTATCATAGGGTATGCATACACACACACACTCTCTCTCCCCATCATAGGGTATACACACACACACTCTATCATAGGGTATGCATACACACACACACACTCTCTCTCCCCATCATAGGGTATACACACACACACTCTCTATCATAGGGTATGCATACACACACACACACACTCTCTCCCCATCATAGGGTATACACACACACACTCTCTATCATAGGGTATGCATACACACACACACACTCTCTCTCCCCATCATAGGGTATACACACACACACTCTCTATCATAGGGTATGCATACACACACACACTCTCTCTCCCCATCATAGGGTATACACACACACACTCTCTATCATAGGGTATGCATACACACACACACTCTCTCTCCCCATCATAGGGTATACACACACACACTCTCTATCATAGCGTATGCATACACACACACACACTCTCTCTCCCCATCATAGGGTATACACACACACACTCTCTATCATAGGGTATGCATACACACACACACTCTCTCTCCCCATCATAGGGTATACACACACACACTCTCTATCATAGGGTATGCATACACACACACACTCTCTCTCCCCATCATAGGGTATACACACACACACTCTCTATCATAGGGTATGCATACACACACACACACTCTCTCTCCCCATCATAGGGTATACACACACACACTCTCTATCATAGGGTATGCATACACACACACACTCTCTCTCTCCCCATCATAGGGTATACACACACACACTCTCTATCATAGGGTATGCATACACACACACACACTCTCTCTCCCCATCATAGGGTATACACACACACACTCTCTATCATAGGGTATGCATACACACACACACACTCTCTCTCCCCATCATAGGGTATACACACACACACTCTCTATCATAGGGTATGCATACACACACACACACTCTCTCTCCCCATCATAGGGTATACACACACACACTCTCTATCATAGGGTATGCATACACACACACACACTCTCTCTCCCCATCATAGGGTATACACACACACACTCTCTATCATAGGGTATGCATACACACACACACACTCTCTCTCCCCATCATAGGGTATACACACACACACTCTCTATCATAGGGTATGCATACACACACACACTCTCTCTCTCCCCATCATAGGGTATACACACACACACTCTCTATCATAGGGTATGCATACACACACACACTCTCTCTCTCCCCATCATAGGGTATACACACACACACACTCTATCATAGGGTATGCATACACACACACACTCTCTCTCTCCCCATCATAGGGTATACACACACACACTCTCTATCATAGGGTATGCATACACACACACACACTCTCTCTCCCCATCATAGGGTATACACACACACACTCTCTATCATAGGGTATGCATACACACACACACTCTCTCCCCATCATAGGGTATACACACACACACTCTCTATCATAGGGTATGCATACACACACACACTCTCTCTCTCCCCATCATAGGGTATACACACACACACACTCTATCATAGGGTATGCATACACACACACACTCTCTCTCTCCCCATCATAGGGTATACACACACACACTCTCTATCATAGGGTATGCATACACACACACTCTCTCTCTCCCCATCATAGGGTATACACACACACACTCTCTATCATAGGGTATGCATGCACACACACACACACACACACACTTCTCCATCATGGGGTACACACACATGCACATGCATACATTCCATCATCAGGCATACACACACATACGTACACACATTCCATCATAGAATACACACACACACACACACACACACTGGGGTAATTCAGACATACTCAGTAACCTAATGTGCACGTGTTTGGGATGTGGGAGGAAGCTGGAGCACCTCGAGAAAACCCACGCAGGCATGAGCAGAATGTGCCACCTCAGACAGACAGCGGCCCCATCTGGAATGTTTTCCCTTCCTCAGTGTTACAAGGAAACGACATGGAATGAAATGACGTTATTGGAAGCCCTGCGGTAGCGTCGTTCTCTCTTTGTCTGTACCCGTTTGTTCTCTTTTCTCCCTTCCTTCTGGATTGAACTGGTTTGTGGGGTTTGTTTGAGTGTTCCCTTCTATTATTAACTGCACCGCTGTGGTTCTTGGAGCGGCTGCTCTAGTGCAATCTGCAGTTTCAGTGATGGCAGCCTAAATACTGCCGTCCCACCTCACTACCAGGAAGCCCTTGTAGCAGCATACTTCCATTTATCTGTTGCCATGTAGTCACAACCTACTCCAAAATTTAGTGGCTTAAAACCACCATTCTGTTCTGTCTCATCATTTTTTAGGTTAGGAATTAGTGCTGAGCTTAACAGGTGATCCTCCTCCTCCTCCTCCATGTGGTGGTATCAACTGAGGTCACTTGGTGGCATTCAGCTGACAGATGGGCTGGCCCAGAGCATCCAAGATGGTTTCAGCCATGTGTTTTGGCACGTTGGCTGGGACGGTGGGGCCTGAACTCAGCAGGACTGTCCATGTAATGGTCTTACATAGTCGGACTTCTGTGGCAGCCCAGGTTCGTAGGAATAAACGGGAAGGGAAATGCTGCAAAAGACAAGAGTAGCTGCTGCCCGTCTTTGCGGGCCCGGACAAGGGTGCCAGCTCAGCACTGTGACTTCCCTCTTTTACCCGGCAGAGCAGCCACACGGCCTGCCCAGGGTGAGGGGTGCCCTCCGTGTTTCCGCTCTGATCCCCTGCAATCTGCTTTCCACAAAGCAGCCAGAGCAATCCTTTTGTTAATAGGATTCCCAGGTTCACAGCCTCTGTCGGCTTCCTGGCACATTCAGAGTAAAACCTCACGTCCTCCCGGAGGCTCTTGGTTCCACGTGGTTGCCGCTTGCTGTCACACCAGTTTCACATCCTTGTTTTCTCCTCCGTGTTCACTCTGCCTTCGCCACACTGGCTTCCTTGATGTCTGTAAGGACTCTGATCATGTTCCTGACACTTTGGGCCTTGGCACTGATACTCCTGCAGCCCAGAAAGTTCTTCTGACCACTCAGAGAGAAGCCTTGTCTCCCTAAGTGTCCCCTTGTCAAGGTCTTCCCTGGTTACTTTATGTGAAGTAGCAGCCACGTCACTCTGGATCCCCATATTCTGCTTACGTTTCTTGATAGCACGTGTTATACATTCGTGTATTCATCTCTGTCCCCCTCCCCTCCGTAAGGGCAGTGACTTTGTAAGCTGAATTTTCCTGGTGCCATAACTTTGAGAAATTGTAATAAAGGCCATTCAACAAAGGCTAACTGTGCGCTAGAGCTTGACCAACAGAGTACCATGTTTCTAGCACGAAAAAAGCACTGTTCGCACTGGATTCTTATTTATTTATTTAGCTATCATTTTTGAGACAGAATCGCGCTCTCTTGCCCAAGCTAGAGTGCAGCAGTCCAGACACACTCACTGCAGCCTTGCCCTCCTGGGCTCAAGCAGTTCTCCCACCTCAGCCTCCCAGAGTGCTGGGATTATGCACATGAGCCACCACAGCTTGACTAGATTTTTTTTTTTTTTTTTTTTTTTGAGACCAAGTCTTGCTCTGTTGCCCAGGCTGGAGTGCAGTGGTGCAGTCTCGGCTCACTGCAAGCGTCACCTCCCAGGTTCAACTGATTCTCCTACCTCAGCCTCTCGAGTGGCTGGGAGTACAGGTGCACACCACCACGCCTTGCTAGTTTTTGTATTTTCAGTAAAGATGGGGTTTTGCCATGTTGGTCAGGCTGGTTTCGAACTGACCTCAAGTGATCTACCTACCTCAGCCTCCCAAAGTGCTGGGGTTACAGGCATAAGCCACCGCGCCCAGCCTAGATTTAAATGAGAAACAATGCTTCCCCCGCACTGTGCCCCTCTGCTGCGGCCCAAGGAGAAAAGTGTCACAGGCAGGTTCCTCACCTCAGAAACTGCTCTTCTGGGCTGGGCATGGTGGCTAACACCTATCATCCCAGCAGTTCGGAGGCTAAGGCAGGAGGATCACTTGAGCCCAGGAGTTCAAGACCAACCTGGGCAACAGTAGGGAAACCGTGTCTCTACAAACAGTAAAATAATGAGTTGGGCATGGTGGCATGCACCTGTAGTCACAGCTACTTGGGAGGTTGAGGAAGGAGGATCGCTTGAGCCCAGGAGATCGAGACTCCAGTGAGCTGTGATTGCACCACTACACTCCAGCCTGGGCGACAGTGCAATTTTGTCTCCCCCTCGCCCCCCAAAAAAGGCAACTGTTCTTCTGCAAGGAGGGAATGAGGGGCCAGGTGAGGTGGCTCTCACTTGTCATCCAAGCGCTTTGGGAGGCCAAGGCAGGTGGATCACCTGAGGTCAGGAGTTCGAGACCAGCCTGGCCGATGTGGTGAAATCCCATGTCTACTAAAAATACAAAAAAGCCAGGAGTTGTGGCTTGCACCTGCAATCCCAGCTATTTGGGAAGCTGAGGCAGAATCACTTGAACCTGGGAGGTGGAGGTTGCAGTGAGCCGACCGTGTGCCACTGCACTCCAGCCTGGGCGCCAGAGCCGAGACTCTGTCTCAAAAAAGAGAGTTGTCCCAGAGCCCATCTAGTAGGGCCGCACAGAGATAGCATTTGTCTCTTGGCTCCTGTCTGGTCACCGGCCATGCCCTTCCCTGACCCTAGCCCCCAGCACATGTGACTGTGACTTTGTGTGGCGGCTGCTGAGTCCTGGGGTGTTTTTAACAACTGTGTTTGATTCCCAGGTTCTTCACCTGCCAACGAGAGGAGAGAGCTGGGGCGTTCTCCATCGTTGGGGAGTGGAAGGGAGCTCCCGAGGGCAGCCATGGCAGCCACCGATCTGGAGCAGGGGCTGGAGTGCCCGGGCCCGCATCTCTGACAAACACCACTGAAATGTGTTTTCACAGGTGCTGTTTTCTGTTTTCCATGTTCATAACAGGGGAGGGGAAGCGTAGCTACGGACAAGTAGAACACTGCGACTTTTTGGAAGGCAGTTTCTTGTTTTTTAGATGGAATTAGGCCTTGGCTTCCCTCCCAGTCCCAGCCCCGCTTCTGGCTGCGAATGTCCCTGGGTCAACACCAGTGGAGATTGCTTTGTGTATTTTGTAGGTTCTCTGTTTTGAAGAGAGAATTATGTTACAGATGTTTTTGTTGTAAATAAATAAAACACTTCCTTGTCTTCGCAAGATCCAGTCTAAGTGAATTGCGCAGACTCAGCTAAGCTTCCAGAGTCCCCAGGCGGGCCCGGGGAGGCCATTTGCCAGCGGGGCTTGGGCTCAGGCTCTGCAGCCAGCGGTTCTGATTCGACTGATAATGAAACGCTGCAAACCAGGCTTGGGGTTCCCCACAACCCGCTCCCGCTGTCGGACCCATGCCAGCAACTTAACAGGAAAGTGGAAGCTGCTTCAGCCTCCTGCACCGAAACACTCTGGGCTCCCTGCTCCACACAGGCCTCTCTGGGCTGGTTCCAGGGTTCCAGGGTCCCACGCTCCTCGTGCAGCTGAGGCAGGAGGCAGCCCTCCCCCCCGCCACTGTGCCCCGCCTCAGCCTCCGCAGGCACCCACAGCGCCCTCGCAGCCCTTCCGGCCCCATGTTCCCTCCCATCATCCCCCTGACTTTGTCACCGTGGTCACCTTCCCTGGCCCACCTTCTTGAAGGGTGCCGTCCACACCGGCTTCCCCACTCAGCCAGCGACCCCTTGGCCGCCGCCGTCCCATCTCACTGTTGACCTGCTCTGCGCATTGGGTCCGGCAGGCATTTTTTTGTCCCAAAGGGACTTGACTTTACTCCTCTGAAACTTCCTCCTCCCCAAGACACTACCTTCCTTGAATTTCCAAGCTTCCAGTCCCGGGATTACCTGGCTCCTCTTCTGGGAAGACTGCCCATTGGTTGTCCACCTGCCTCCCACCACCACAAAAACACTTTAGAGCATTTCAGATGTAATCCAGGGCGAAGGGCTGGGAAAGGGCCTATCCAGGTCGTGCTCGAGGGCTGGGTGTGCTGCCTGTGCCCCCACCGTCCAGGCCCTCACCTTCTGACAACTGGAGCAGGCTGCACTGCCCCTCTTTGTGGAGGAGGAGGGGCAGGTGATGCCACCAGGGGCCCAGGGTGCCAAGAGGCCTTCCCTGGAGGTGCCTGCCCTCCCCCGTGCTCCCTTCCACCTGCATTTCTGGACTGGTGGCTACAGAAGAGTGGCTTTCTCAGAGGTCACGAGGAACTTGCTGATGTCGCCCGCATCTACACCTCCAGACCTCATAACCAAGGTCTGGCTCATCTGACGAGAGACGTCCCTTCATCCCTCCCGACTCAGGAAGGCCCAGACCCCACACCACATTCTGCCTAGCCACAGCTGAGGCCCACGTCAGCCACCAGCACAGCCACCTGCCCAGCTGTCTCTTTGAGTCTTCTCTACTGTGCCCATACAGCCAGAATGGGCTTTCTGTTTGTGCTGGAGTCTCGCTCTGTTGCCCAGGCTGGAGTGCAGTGGTGTGATCTCGGCTCACTGCAGCCTCCACCTCCCGAGTTCAAGCAATTCTCCTGCCCCAGCCTCCCGAGTAGCTGGAACTACAGGCACACGCCACTGTGCCCAACTAATTTTTTTTTTTTTTTGTATTTTTAGTAGAGATGGGGTTTCCTCATGTTGCCCAGGCTGGTCTCAAACTCCTGGACTCAAGTGATCCTCCTACCTCAGCCTCCCAGAGTGCTGGGGTTACAGGCAGGAGCCACCACTCTCAACTCCCAGAATGGTCTTCCTAAAGGTCTGCCCGTCATCTCTAAGTGGCACTGTGGTCACCTTCCTGGACCTCCTCTGCCTCGTTTCTTGTGGCCTGGCTCCCTGTCCCCGCCCAGCCTCCTGCTCCACAGCACAGACGTGCCTCCTGCAGCCTGCGGTGGTGGAAGTTGGCTGTCACTGCCTGCCCCATCCAGCCTCCTTTCCAGGCTTTTCCTTGGAAGAGGGTCGTTGGAAGGACTTCAGCACAGAGTGCCTTGAAGAGATGGGGTTTCAGGAAGTCACTCTCTACCTTGAGAATACTACAAATGGAAGAACACACTCCACGCAGCGGTTCTGCTTGGAGACTCTGCCCTTCGAAGACATGGCACACGTGCGGACTAAAAGGATGTTCATTCACTGCACCGTCACTGATGAGGTGGGAAAACTGAGGCAGCTGTGAGGCCTTCGGAGGAACTGGTGAAAGAAACACCAGCACAGCTACCTGGGGAGGACTCCGTGGCTTTTAAAAAGTAAGAGGTCACAATCACAGCCATGCCTTGGCCGAAGGGATGTGCTCCTTGCCCTCTCATTGTCCCCTGCCTCTCTGCACCCTGGCGGGGGGAGGGGCATGTCTGCTACCCAGACAGGTCCTGTGATGAGCACTGGGAGTCACAGCATATCACCCAGAGAACTCTCCATGCAGGTACCCAACACCCACCTGGCGTCTGAGGCTGGGGGCAGACCTGGCGTCCGGCAGAGTCTAGGCTGGGCTCACGGCTGTGTTCTGTGAGCCAGACCGCGTGATCTTGTTAGAGACCACCTCTTCCAAAGAGCAACAAAATGAGACCTAGCCGAGGATACCCATTACACCCTTTTCAATTTTTTGTGCGTGTGTGATGAAGTCTCACTCTGTGGCCAGGCTGGAGGGCAGTGGCATAATCCTGGCTCACTGCAACCTCCACCTCCCGTGTTCAAGCCATTCTTCTGCCTCAGCCTCCCGAGTAGCTGGGATTACAGGCATGCACCACCGTGCCCAGCTAATTTTTGTATTTTTAGTAGAGACGCAGCTAATTTTTTATTTTTGTAGAGACAAGGTCTCGCCATGTTGGCCAGGCTGGTCTCAAAGTCCTGACTTCAGGTGATCCACCCATGCCGCCCTCCCAAAGTGCTGGGATTACAGGCGTGAGCCACCGTGCCCAGCCCCCAATACATCTTTTTCAAATTTAACACACTTGATTGTAAGTGAGTCTTCAGCAAGCACTTGAGGAACGTACAGACGCCCTGTACCTGCACTAAGCTCAGTTTCTGACAGCCCCAGCGCTCCGCTAGATGAAGCTGCATGGTGTTCACGAGAACATTTCTTCCAGTCTGTTCTCATGATAAGTGCTTTACCTGTTACTTTAACTGTTATGTTTGCTAAATAAAGTTGGTGTGTTGCATTTTAAAAGTAATAAGAGGCGGGGTGCATGGTGGCTCATGCCTATAGCTCCAGCACTTTAGGAGGCTCATACCTGTAAGCTCAGCACTTATAGAGGCTGAGGTGGGTGGATCATCTGGTCAGGAGTTCAAGACCAGCCTGGACAATATGGCAAAACTCCATCTCCACTAAAAATACAAACAATTAGCCGGGCGTGGTGGAAGGCGCCTATAATCCCAGCTACTCAGAAGGCTGAGGCATGAGAATCACTTGAACCCAGGAAGCGGAGGCAACAGTGAGCAGAGATCATGCCATTACACTCCAGCCTGGACAACAGAGTGAGACTCTGTCTTAGAAAAAAAACCGATGCAGGAGGAGGATCCCTTGAGGCCAGGAGTTTCAGACCAGCCTGGGCAACATAAGGAGACCCCGTCTCTACCGAAAATATTTTTAAAAGTTTGTTGGACATGGTGGTATGTACCTGCAGTCCCAGCTACTCAGAGGGGAGGTGGAAGTGAGGTGGGAGAATCAATTGAGCCCCAAGAGTTGGAGGCTGCAGTGAGCTGTGACTGCAACCCTGCACTCCAGCCCGAGTGACAGCAAGACCCTGTCTCCAAGAAAAACATGGAGACTAGGGTGTGTACACAGCACCAGAGGTCACAGGCTTAGACACACTGTCACTACGGCGAGCACAGCATGGGGAGGGGAAGGAGGTCCTGTGTTTTCTCCTGGGTGCTCTAAACAATTTGAGATGTATCCATGGATTATGAGTGCCCTTTAGAAATGAGAAGGACTGCAACCTGGCTGCCTCGTGGACTGTGGAGTTTGAGCTGGGGAGCGCAGAAGTACGGTGGGGTCCTTCTGCCTTGGCTTGCCTGTGCCTCTGCTGGGGGCCTGTGCAGGGAGCACCAAGGAGAAAGGCAAGCTGGGTGCCCCAACCCAGCACGCGGGGGGCCCGCGGGGATGGCGGTGTGTACTGTGTCTGCCAAGAAGACGCAAGGTCCCTGAAGCATATGGAAACCACCTTCCATACTTGTCCGCAGATGAGCTGCTTAAGGCCCCCCCTCAGGCAGGCAGGCAGCATGTGGCACTGAAGTGGCTGCCTAGTGGCACTGACCTTGTCCAACCACATCACAGTTTGTTCTCAGCCTTTCACCTGAGGTGGATTTCGGGGTTGAGTGCCCCTATTTTCAGCACAGATGCAGAGCATGGAGTTCACGACACCCCTCAGTCGTGCACAGCGCCACCCCAGTCTGCGACACCCTCATGATTCTCGTCCCGTGCACTCTCCCACGGGCAGCCGTGCCCACATGCTCCGGGTACAGCTTCGTATTTGAGAGTGTTCCTGCCAAACGTGTCTGCCATTGGTGTCATGAAGCCAGGCTCCCGGTGGCCTGCCGGGCGGTGTGGCGGAGGAGTTCATTCTCCCAGCAGCACCGGAGACCACTGACGCATCTGCGCTTTGCAAGGACAGAGGAAGCTGGCTCGGGTTCCAGCACCCTGGGGACCTGCCTTGTCGCGCCCCACCTTTCCCCGCAGTGGAATCTCAAGGGTCATTTCAAAAGGAAGGTTGTGAGGCCCTGGGAAGGAAGGACTTCCCCCCAAGGACAGGAACATTGCTGAGGTAGCCCTGGTGGCAGCCTGGAGCCACGGGCTTTTCCCACTGGGCTCTTGAGGTCCTCTCGTCCCCCATCCTGGGTCCTTCTTTTGAAGGGATGATTTGGGCTCAGAAGGCCAGGCTGACCTTTGCAGAGCAGATCCGGCAATAGGTGGCAACATAACCCACTCCTTCCTTTCTGGGTGAGCCTGGTGGCCCCAGGGGAAATTCACCGCCCACCTCGGCCCCCTGCCCATGGCCTGAGCCTGGATGCCAGGGAAGCTGCTGAGAAGGGCACTTGGCCTCTCTCTGCCACCTGAATGCTGAACACAGTGCCCAGGAAAGGGCATTGGGGGCTGACACAAAGTATAGGAAAGGTGGCAGGTACAGTCACGGTCACGGTCAGTCCTCCAAGCACAGTGGCAGGAGCCCTGAAATGATGGCAGCCAGCCCTTCCTGCCTGCAGAGGGGACCCTTAGGGGACCCTGAGGTTCCCCAGAAAATCAGCGCTAGAGGCCACTTTTTTTAAGATAGATTTTCACTCTTGTTGCCCAGGCTGCAGTGCAGTGGCACATCCTCAGCTCACCGCAACCTCCACGTCCCGGGTTCAAGCGATTCTCCTGTCTCAGCCTCCTGAGTAGCTGTGATCACAGGCATGCACCACCATGCTCAGCTAATTTTTTATTTTTAGTAGAGATGGTTTCTCCATGTTGGACAGGCTGGTCTCAAACTCCTGACTTTAAGTGATCCACCTGCCTCGGCCTCCCAAAGTGCTGGGATTACAGGCGTGAGCCACCGCACCCAGCAAGGCCCCTTCTTTTATGGGCTCAAGAACTGGGCTGGTGGGGGAAGAGGCGGAGCTGCTTTCCCAGCACCTGCTCTCTCCTGGCAGGTGAAGAAGCTTCCCTTGAGCACTCTGACTGTTCTGACCAACTGAGTCATGATAAGGGCACAGTAATGCTCAGCAGAGGACTTCACCCACGGCCACCACTAAGCCAGAGTGTGTGTGCACATGCCCAGGAGGCAAACACTCTGAGAAAGAGACAGAAATGTCAACAGATAAATAACAATATATAATATATTGTAATTAACCAAAAACCGTTTCATCTTATGTGTCTGATATTCTTTAATTCTCAACTATTCAAACTGTACTTGCGGCTGGGGCTGGGCGTGGTGGCTCACCTGTAGCCCAGCACTTTGGGAGGCCAAGACAGAAGGATTGCTTGAGCTGGGGAGTTTGAGACGTCCAGCTAATTGTTGTTGTTGGTTTTTTTTTTTTTGTATTTTTTGTAGAGATGGGGTTTTGCCATGTTGGTCAGGCTGGTCTTGAACTCCTGACCTCAAGTGATCCGCCTGCCTTGGCCTCCCAAAGTGCTGGGATTACAGCATGAGCCACCACGCCCAGCCTGAAAATATTGCTAAAAATGAAGAGGCCGGACACGGTGGCTCATGCCTGTAATCCCAGCACTTTGGGAGGCCAAGGCAGGTGGATCATGAGGTCGGGAGATCAAGACCATCCTGGCTAACACGGGGAAACTCCGTCTCTACCAAAAAATACAAAAAAATTTAGCTGGGTGTAATGGCACGTGCCTATAGTCCCAGCTACTCGGGAGGCTGAGGCAGGAGAATCACTTGAACCCGGGAGGCAGAGGTTGCAGTGACCTGAGATCACGCCACTGCACTCCTGCCTGGGTGACAGAGCAAGACATCCTCTCAAAAAGTAAAAAATAAATTGATAAAAATGTAAATGTGCTGGGGAGGAGCAGTGGGGGGGTCTTGAGTCAAATCTCCATTGTCCCCCATCCTACCCCTCTCCTTGCTCCCTCCTCCTGAGCTTACCCCCCCCTGCTCAGGCCAAGACAGAAGGGCCCCTCCAGATAGGAGAATCATTCAGACCCAGGCAATGACCACCCAAAAAGGGAAAGAGCTTGGGGGTGCTGGGTTTGGTAGCTGCTTTTAGAGAAATCCCAAAGACAGGAGCAGCACCAGGACTCCAGTCCCTGGGAAATGAGCACTGTGGAAAGGTTAGATTCTGGAAATGGGGCCACATGGCATCCCAGGAAGAGCCCTGAGCTTACTCCCGCCAGGTGACAGCTCCAGCATCATTGCAATGGCACCCATGAGACCTGTGCAGGGAAGCGTCTGTTACTCGGTGCTGGGCACACTGTGGGTGCTCCGTGAGTGCCAGTCGAGTCTGAGGTCCCTGACCCTGACCTTCATGCAGGCTCTGACACTGAGGGAGGCGGTGAGTTGGAGAAGTCGTGGAGGTGGCTGGGGTCGCGGCCTGTTCCTCTGGTTGGCTGATTTTTATTGGAACGCCTCCTGCACAGGCGGAGAGACTGCCACGTACACTGTGTGGACCTGAGTACCCTCCACACAAAGAACTGGAAAGTCACTTATCGGCCGTACATGGTGGCTCATGCCTGTAATCCCAGTGCTTTGGGAGGCCAAGGCAGAGGATCACTTGAGCCCGGGAGTTTGAGCCCAGCCTGGGCAATATAGGAAGACCCTGTCTCTATAAAAATTTTTTTAGGCTGGGCATGGTGGCTCACGCCTGTAATCCTAGCACTTTGAGAGAGCAGATCACCTGAGGTCAGGAGTTCGAGAGCAGCCTGGCCAACATGGTGAAACTAAAAATATCTCTACTAAAAATACAAATTTAGCCGGGTGTGGCGGTGGGCGCCTGTAATCCCAGCAGAGGCAGGAGCATCACTTGAATCCGGGAGGCAGAGGTTGCAAGTGAGCCAGGATTGTGCCACTGCACTCCAGCCTAGGCAACAGAGACTCCGTCTCAAAAAAAAAAAAGGAAATTTTAAAAAATTGGCCACGAATAGTGGCATGTGCCTGTGGTCTGTGTACTCGGGAGGCTGAGACAGAAGGATCACTTGAGCCCAGGTAGTTGAGTCATTTATCTCCCCCTACTGCCCAGCCCCTATCCAGATTCTGTGTCCTGCTGTGCCTCCTCCCCGCAGCCCCATCCCACTGGTCTCTGAGGCCTTGGGCTTTGTGTCTTCAGGTACCCACCCCTCCTCTCCATCTCTCTGCCCTGCCCAGATGGGAGGCTGACACTTCTCACCTAGATTAATCACTGCCACAGTCCCCAGGGCCTCCCCTCTCCACCTGCCACCCTGCCTCACCCTGGCTGGAGTGCTTCAGTCGCCTTTGAGACCAAGTTCACACTCTCTATTTAGCACAGAAGCCCACCCCAGCACCCCCACAACAGCTGCTCTCTGCCTTCCAGCCACAGTGAACCACCGCGGGTCCCAAATGTCCACAGCAGCCACCCCGACCCCGCGCCTTCCCGTGTGCGGCTGGCTCCGGCTGGCTCCGCCTGGACTGCACTCCGATCTTTCCAAAACAGCAGACGCCCCACGGCTCACAAGCCGCCGGGGGCAGGAGCCACGAGTCCAGGCACCCCTGCCCCAGCAGCCATGGACAAGGGGCCCCTCAGCATAGGGCTGAAGTCTTTCCCAACCCACATAAAACCACAGGAACGCTCCTCTTTGCCTGTATTAAAATATTCCTTTCTCAAGTTTTCAAAGAAAGATTTTCATTTCCTTATACAAAAACCACGCATAGAAGGTAGTTAAAAATACGCACATAGGCCTGGCACAGTGGCTCACGCCTGTAATCCCAGCACTTTGGGAGGCCAAGGCGGGCAGATCACAAGGTCAGGAGATCGAGCCCATCCTGGCTAACACAGCGAAACCCCATCTCTACTAAAAATGTAAAAAATTAGCCAGGCATGGTGGCACATACCTGTAGTCCCAGCTACACGGGAGGCTGAGGCAGGAGAATCCCTTGAACCTGGGAGGCGGAGGTTGCAGTGAGCCAATATGCCGCCACTGCACTCCAGCCTGGGAAGTGGAGCAAGACTTCATCTTCAAACAAAACAAAACGAAAATATAGACATGTAAACCTAGACAGAAAAAACAGGTGAAGCTCCGCCTCCTCCAAGCAGCCTTCCCTGACCACCATCCAGGTAGGTTGGGGGCCCCTGGAGTGCACCGGGTCACACTACTCTCAGGGGACCCCAGGCAGGCCTGCAGGCTGAAGTGCCCAGGGGCACTCGGAGTGAACAAAGTCATGCTCTGTGGCTTTTCTCCACCTGGGGCAACCAGGTTACCTCCCTCCATGCCGTTTGTGACCCTCAAATTCGATGAGATCTTCAGGGGCATCCGCACATTGCCAGACACACAGTGGGGTGTCGGGGGAGCCCCAAGGCCTCTGAAAGCAACCCGTTGGTCAGAAATGCAGGCAGGGTTTGAAACGTAGTTGTGAATACTTGTCAGAGAAAGCACAGTTGAGGCCGGGTGCAGTGGCTCACACCTGTAATCCCAGCGCTCTGGGAGGCCCAGGTGTGATAACCTGCTTTTTGTTGGCTTAAACTGACCCTCTCTTTCTTAGCTGAGAGCTGTTCGGGCCTCATGTTAGCTTCTTGAGCCAGGCAGACTCCGTCTCAGCTTCTTCATTTTAGTCATTTGCCCCTTATTACGTACGTAACTGTAGTGTGCAGCTGGGCAGGCTGACACCGGGCACAGCCAGGAGTGCATTTGCTGATAAGAGGCCGAGTTAAGCGGCACAGCAGAGCCCGGGAATGCAGGTGCTGTCGAGCGCCCAGCCCCCATATCTGTCAGTTGTGTGTCTTCCATTTCAGCTCTACCCCTCGCACCTGGCACTGCCTTATTTCTCATGTACCAGTTTATCTTTTAACTTTTTGCTTACTCCGCTTCTGTGAAAAACTTGCTTCCGCTAGGTCACCCCCCTCCCTTTCCAAACTGGGGTATAAAAAAACCCCAGACTCTTTCTTCGGGGCCAAGAGAATTTTGGGCATTAGCCGCCTCCCGGTCGCCGGCTAAACTAAAGGACTCATAATTCAATCTCAGAGTGTGGTGCATTCATTAACTCACTCAGGTATAACAAAGGCAGATGGATCACTTGAGGTCAGGAGTTCGAGACCAGCTTGGCCAACACGGAGAAACCCCGTCTCTACTAAAAATAGGAATTAGCCAGGTGTGGTGGTGGGCACCTGTAGTCCCAGCTACTTGGGAGGCTGAGGCAGGAGAATGCTTGCACCCAGCAGGCAGAGGTTGCAGTGAGCCGAGATCGTGCCACTGTACTCCAGCCTGGGTGACAGAGCCAGACTATGTCTCAAAAGAAAAAGAAAAATTACGGTTGACCGGGAGGACTGAAACCCTAAGCCACAGCAGCTGCCTCTTCTACAGTCCCTAAGCAGTTTGGGTCCCCAACTCAGGTTGGTTGATTTGTTTCGTTTCATTTTGTTTTGGAGACAGAGCCTCGCTCTGAAGCCCAGGCTGGAGTGCATTAGCGTGATCTCAGCTCACTGCAACCTCTGCCTCCCAGGTTCAAGTTATTCTCACGCCTCAGTCTCCCACATAGTTGGGATTACAGGTACCCACCACCATGCCCAATTTTTATATTGTTAGTAGAGACAGGGTTTCACCAAGTTGCCCAGGCTGGCCTTGAGCTCCTGACCTCAGGTGATCCACCTGCCTTGGCCTCCCAAAGTGCTGGGATTACAGGCATGAGCCATTGCACATAGCCCCCAACCCAGTTTAGAGGAGGAGCCATCACAGGGGATACCCCTGGCCCTCATGGGCACTGTGCACCTCTGCCTGGGCCAGGCACCTCCATCCCCGTTCACACACACACTTCTGGCAGCTGCTCCTCAAAGGGCACTAGAAGGTCCACTTGCCCCACCCCACTTGGCATTTGGACTATAAAGCAGACGCCTAGACGGGCCACCCCTGCGTGGACACAGCCGATAGCTCACAGCCGTGAATAGCACCGTGTTCCACAGCGGTGTACAAAGAGCCTCACTCAAGCCCCGTGGAATCGACGCGAAAGTCACCAGCGTGCGTTTCCAACCTCAGAATTACTCAGCAGCTCTTTCCTGCGTCACTGGCTCCTTTCTGATTCCCTGAGGAGGCTCTTCCCGGCTTCCCCCTTGACGCCCAGATCCCCCTACCCTTCCAGGCACACCTCTCTCCAGGCCCAGAGAAAATAAAAGCCACCAGGCAGGAAACAAGCCCTCCCACGGGCCAAAGACCCCTCCCCTCACACCAATCTTTACCCACCCTCACTGCCTCCTCTGGGACCTTGAAGGCAGACATGCCCCTTCCTCTGTGCCAGTGACGCTGGCCCCACGGACTCCATTACCATCCTCTACCTCCATAATCCCCTCAGTGGCCCCTGGCACACTGCTGTCAGGCCCCGGCATCACCCCTCTATAAACACGACACTGACCTCGGCCCCAGTGACCCTGTGGTTAAGTGCCCAGCAGGCACCTTCCTTCCAGAAAGAAGTTATCTTCCCAAAGACCTCAGAGACCACGTGCCACCACTTTGAACCATCCTTTCTTTTCTTTCTTTTTTTTTTTTTTTGAGACAGAATCTGGCTCTGTCACCCAGGCTGGAGTGCTGTCGTGGCGCGGTCTCAGCTCACTGCAACCTCAACCTCGCAGGTTCAAGTGCTTCTCCTGCCTCAGCCTCTTGAGTAGCTGGAATTACAGGTACCTGCCACCACCACACCTGGTTTATTTTTGTATTTTTAGTAGAAACAGGGTTTCACCATGTTGTCCAGGCTGGTCTCAAACTCCTGACCTCAGGTGATCCGCCCACCTTGGCCTCCCAAAGTGCTGGGATTACAGGCGTGAGCCACCGCGCCCGGCCCAAACCATCCTTTCTTTAAAATTCCTTCTCACGTGGCTTTCACAAACCACTCTCCTTTTTCTTCGGACTCCTTCACAGACCTTCCTTCTCTCCTCTTCTTTTCTCTCTCTCTTCCTCTGCCAGTTGCTTAAATGTTGGGGTTCTGTCCCTGATTCCCTGGTCATCTTTTTTTTTTTTTTTTTTTTTGAGACAGAGTCTCTCTCTGTCACCCAGGCTGGAGTGCAATGGCGCAATCCTGGCTCACTGCAACCTCCGCCTCCCGGGTTCAAGTGATTCTCCTGCCTCAGCCTCCCTAATAGCTGGGATTGCAGGCGTGCGCCACTGCACCTGGCTAATATTTGTATTTTTAGTAGAGACAGGATTTCACCATGTTGACCAGCCTGGTCTCAAACTCCTGACCTCATATGATCCGCCCACCTTGGCCTCCCAAAGTGCTGGGATTACAGGCATGAGCCACTGCACCCGGCCTCCTCTTTTCTTCCACATAGACGCTTCGTCTTGGGTAAACTCCTCGACTCCCAAGGCCCCAGCCTCCATCTTTACCTCAGAGCCTGCTGGAGCTCCTCCTCCAGCCTCACCCTCCTCCAGCCTCGCTGCTCCTCCAGCCTCACCCTCCTCCAGCCTCACCCTCCTCCAGCCTCACCTTCCTCCAGCCTCACCTTCCTCCAGCCTCACCCTCCTCCAGCCTCACCCTCCTCCAGCCTCACCTTCCTCCAGCCTCACCCTCCTCCAGCCTCGCTGCTCCTCCCTGGACTCTCAGCTCTGCACCTCTGGGGTCTCAGAGCCACCCCTTCTTTCTCCTGGGTAACCCGAGCTCTGCTCACCTTCCTGAAGGCGGTTAGTGACAGCAGCCGGGGCTAGAAACCTCGAGGCTACTGTGCTTGAGTGTCCTCTCCTGCTCTTCCCTTCCCAAATCCCATCGATTGTCACGCCCTGTGGCTTCTGCCTCTCAATATTCAGAAAGCAGATCTAGGCTAGGGCACCATGGTGGCTCAAGCCCATAATCCCAGCACTTTGGGAGGCTGAGGCAGGAAGATCCCCTGAGACCAGGAATTTGAGACTAGCCCGGACAACACAGTGAAACCCTATCTCTCCAAAAAGTAAAATAAAATTAGCTGGGCTTGATGGTGTGTGCCTGTAGTTTCAGCTACTGGAGAGGCTGAAGCAGGAGGATCATTTAAGCTGTTCATCATGTTAAGGAGTTCAAGGCTGCAGTGAGCTATAGTTGTGCCACTGCACTCCAGCCTGGGCAAGAGAGCAAGATCCTGTTTCCAAAAAAGATTTTTAAAGCAGATCTAAAGAGAGGCCTGGTGTGGTGGCTCATGCCTGTAATTCCAGCAGTTTGGGAGGCCAAGGTGGGCAGATCACCTGAGGTCAGGAGTTCAAGACCAACCTGGCCCAACATAGCAAAATCCCGTCTCTACTAAAAAATACAAAAATTAGCCAGGCATGGTTGGCGGTGGGTGGGGGGAGTGCCTGTAATCCCAGCTACTCAGGAGGCTGAGGCAGGAAGGCTTGCTTGAACCCAGGAGGTGGAGGTTGCAGTGAGCTGAGATCGCACCATTGTACTCCAGCCTGGGTAACAGAGGGAGGCTCTGTCTCAAAAAAAATTATTAAAAAATTTTTTTATAAAAGAGGGGCCAGGTGCAGTGGTTCATACCTGTAATCCCAACACTTTGGGAGGCCGAGGCAGGCGGATCATCTGAGGTCAGGGGTTTTGAGACCAGCCTAGTCAACGTGGTGAAGCCCCGTCTCCACTAAAAATACAAAAGTTAGTGTGGCAGTGCATGCTTGTAGTCCCAGCTACTCGGGAGGCTGAGGCAGGAGAATCGCTTGAACCTGGGAGAGGCGGAGGTTGTGGTGAGCCGAGATCGCGTCATTGCACTCTAGCCTGGGTGGCAGAGCCAGACTTCGTCTCAAAAAAAAAAAAAAAGAAGAAGAAGAGGTACAGAGCAGGCTCATGCCTCCAGCACCCAATTCTGCCTACTGGATAAGAAAATGGGCGGGGGGGGGCGGGGTGCAGCCACCCAACCATATGCATCGAGAGCCAGGTGTCAACACCTGAGATAGGTGCAGGAGGGGGCAGGAAAAGGCGCTTCTGCAGAAAGCATCTAAGATACGTGGCACACTGAGCTGGTCTGAATCCGAGAAGTGGAGAATGAAGCCTTAGAGCCACACCACGCAGTGAAGACGCCCAAGTGTGGAGGTCAGGAGCAGTCAGTCCCCAGGGGTGGCCGGAGGGCAGGAGAGTGAAGGCGGGAGCTGGGTGGCGGAGTCAGATGATGCGCTGGAGTTCATCCGCACCCCCACTGCCTGTGTGACCTGGGGTACAGTACTTCATGTTAAAGCCTCGGTTTCCTTATCTGTCACCTGATGTGTGGTGGGGATCATCTCCTTTCATGCTTGTGAAAGTCATTTGTAAATTAAACATGAAAGACAATGTAAGGGGGCCCCAAGGAGAGGAATGCATGTTACACCTTGCAAAGTCCACCAATACCAAGTCCAGGTGCCTGAGCTCTATTATTTTTCAGATGGGGTTACCCTCACACGGTAAGGGTATTCGGTGGGACTCTATTTTTTTTTTTTTCCGAGATAAGATCTTGCTCTGCCACCCAGGCTGGAGTTCAGTGGTGCCATCATAGCTCACTGCAGCCTCCACAGCCTGGGCTCAAGCAGTCCTCCCACCGTAGCCTCCCGAGTAGCTGGGACCACCAGCACACACCGCCACACCTAGCTGGGTTTTTTTCTTTCTGTAAAGACAGCATCTTGTTATGTTGCCCAGGCTGCTCTGGAGCTCTTGGCCTCAAGCAGTCTTCCTACCTCCACCTCCCCAATTGTTATGCCATGGTCCCTAGCCAAAATGGGACTCTCCATTCCAGCAGTCAAAACCCTGACTTAAGGCGGAGAATGGATTGGCTGCTGTCGTTCGTCCGCAGCCACAGCTGGATCCAGTACCGAAGGATGATGTCCCAGCGTCTGTCTCCCTGGGTCCTGTCTTTGTCCCCTGCCCTCACTGCGTCTCATTTCTGCTTCCCTCTGTGTGGCTTCCTGTTGGTGGCAGGGCGAGGACCCCAGGACAGCAGGCAGCCTCAGCCTCACCTTTTCCCAGTATTGAGACCCAGAATCTCACTTCGGACTTCTTGAGAAAATCCCAGGGAAGGCTTTGATTGGCTTAGCTTGAGGTGTCACTGCTCATCCGTGGACCAATCAGAAGCTGGATGGTATTTCCTGATTGACCGACCACCTGGGTTAGTGCCGCTTCTATGCTGGAGGTAGGAGCCACTTGAGGAGGTCCTGGAATTGGGGAGGCAGGGTCTTGGGAGGTCAGGCTGGGACCTCCTCCCCCAGGGAGTCCTGGGGATTCTGAACAGAGTGATGACTCCTCTGTGAGGAACAGGGAGCCACAAATGGAGGGGATGATGGGGACGGATCTGGGCTGTGCCCGGAGCGGGGATCCTGCCAGGAGTGAGTGTCTTAGGGAGACAGGACAAGCCCCTGAAATTCCCAAGGTCCCCTTAGGCCCCCACATCCTCTGTCCCCAGCCTCACACAGAGTCCTGAGACCTCAGGGAAATGACTTCACTGTGCCCGTTTCACTGGTGAGGTTCAATGACTTTCCCGACATGATGGGAATCAGAGGCCGCAGGTCGCAAACCACTAGGCCACCCAGCCTCCACTCAGTCCAGGGTGACTTCCACGGGGAGCCAGCACTGGGTGTCCATGGGCGAGTGGCAGAACCACGGGCCCTTCCTTCATCCACCAACACGTTTGGGTCGGGGCGGGGCTGCAGGAGGGCAAGGGGTGGGAAGATTGGGACACGCCTGTGAGAGTCCAGCAGAATCCAGGCGGGCTTCCCGGAGGAGGTGGCCTCCAAGCCACTGGGCACTCGGATCCG
Organism: Callithrix jacchus; assembly: GCF_049354715.1. Taxonomy (NCBI): domain Eukaryota; kingdom Metazoa; phylum Chordata; class Mammalia; order Primates; family Cebidae; genus Callithrix; species Callithrix jacchus. Next base: position 10,298,742 of record NC_133503.1, on the reverse strand, counting down.
CCCGAGCCTGGAAGAAAACGGGCGGCTCAGGAGCAGAGGGAGGGGAGGCGGGGAGGGGGCTCGGGGCGCACAGGGGTCCCCGCCAGCCCGGCCGCCTGGCGATTCCTGCGCGTCAGCAGAGCGGAAACGCGGAGCGGCGCCAGCCGGGGTGGGCGGGACGGAGGCTGGCAGCGAGGCCGGCGCTCCGCGGGTTCGGTTCCGCCCGCGTTTGTGTTGGCAGCGGCCCGCGGCGCGCGGCCGGGCGCATGAAAGGGGCCTCTGTCTGCGCCCCAGCCGCCCCGCTCGCCTTTCACTCTTAATATAATCTTCACTTCATTTTTAACCCAGCGGAGGTTCTCTTGGAATTTTTCCCCTTCTTCCAAAAATACATGTGCGTGCGTGTGTGTTTGCAAAAGGCCTCCTCGGTGAAGGTCGGGATTGTCCCCGGGAAGGGAAGGGCGAAACCCGAGGCGGAGACGGAGGGAGACAGAAATGCCTTTCTTCCTGTGCCCGGGCCTCCTCGGGGTCGCCGCCGCCGCTAGGGTCCCCCGTCCAGCGCCCCCTGGGGACTAGGGGTGCAGGACAAGATGGGGTTCCTTCTCCGACCACCCCCACACCCCCAACCCCGGGATGGATGAATGGGCTGTTTGGAAATTGGGGTCAGCAGGGAGGGGTGGGCGCCTCCTCCAGGGGTCCCTGCCCGGAACTGGTTAGAGAATGGGTCACCGGGTGCGGCCAGCTGGGGCCGTCCTCCCAGAGGGGTAGGAAAGGAGACAGGACCCCAGTCCTGCTGGAAAATAACCTACTTTTTATTTTTTTCTCAGAGACAGGGTCTTGGTCTGTCACCCACGCTGGAGCACAGTGGTGCAATCATAGCTCACTGCAGCCTCTACCTCCTGGGCTCCAGTGATCCTCCTGCCTCAGCCTCCTGAGTAACTAGTACTACAGGCACTGCTAATGGCCAGCTCATGTTTGATTTTTTGGTTTTTTTTTTTTGGTTTTTTTTGTTTGTTTGTTTGGTAGAGATGGGCTCTCGCTATGTTGCCCAGGCTGAGTCTTGAACTCCTGGCCTTAAGCAGTCCACCTCCGTTGGCCTCCCAAGGTTATGGCATTACAGGTGTGAGCCACCGTGCCCAGCCCTAGACTCCACTCTGTGCTGATGCTCACTTGTGAGTTTAAACAGCCTGCCACAGTGTCTGGAAACTGTCACCAGTCAGCCCTTCGTTCACTTGCTGGGCAGAGGGGCGTTACCCCTGAGGGAATTTTCCAGATTGTACCCACCGTGGCTGTTGGGAGAGTTCTCACTTCAAGCATCACGGTGCTCATCACAGGGCTTCCCATGCCAGTTCCCAGGCAGGTCTCTTTCGGCCAGGGAAGTCAGGTGTGATTATCCCGGCAGACAGGGAAAAGAAAGCTCAGAGAAGGCAACTAACTTGTCCCCAAGTTGCGGAGCATGAGCTGCTGGGGTGGAAATGAAAAAGCGGGTGATGGGAAGCCCAGGTTCTCCCTGCCGAATGCCTGGTTTTCAAACTGTTTTCTGCAGAGTTTCTGTTCACATTGGGGGCCCCAGAGATGTATGATTCCAATTATTTAAAATATATTTTTTAAAATGTAAATATTTTTATTATATTATATATATTTCATATATTTTGTTTATATATTTATTATATATTATATATTTTATACATTTTATATTTTTATATATAAAATATTATATATATATTCCAGGCAGAGTAGCTCATGCCAGTAATCCCAGCACTTTAGGAAGTCCAGGTGGGAGGACTGCTTGAGCCCACAAGTTTGACACCAGCCCGGAGAACACAGTGAGACCCTGTCTCTACAGAAGTAGGCTTCTGCCAGGCACGGTGCTTCATGCCTGTAATCCCAGCCACTTTGGGAAGCTGAGGTTAGGAGTTCAAGACCAGCCTGGCCAACATGGCAAAACCCCCTGTCTACTAAAATACAAAAATTAGCCAGGTGGTGGTGGTGCACACCTGTAATCCCAGCTACTCAGGAGGCTGAGGCAGGAGAATCACTCGAACCTGGGAGGCGGAGGTTGCAATGAGCCAAGATCATGCCACTGCACTCCAGCCTGGGTGACACAGTGAGACTCGGTCTCAAAACAAACAAACAAAAACCCTTCTTTAATTTTAAAAAAATTAGCTGGGCATGGCCATGGTGGCACATGCCTATAGTCCCAGCTACTCAGGAGGCTGAAGCGAGAGGATCCCTTGAGCCCAGAAACTGGAGGAGGCAGTGAGCTATGATTGTGCCACTGCACTCCAGCCTGGGTGACAAAGCAAGACTCCATCGCAAAAACATATATATTTAATTTGTGTGTATATCTGGACTTCTGGTGTGAGCAATATAGCAGTCAATTAGATCACCTGGAAACCGTCCTGCTTAAACATCTAGGTTAAAAAACACCAACCGTATCCTTTTTTTTTCCTTCTTCCAGAGTCGAGATCTTGCTCTGTTACCCAGGCTGGTCTCAAACTTCTAATTTCAAACAGTCCTCCTGCGTCGGCTTCCCAAAGTGCTGAGATGACAGGCACGTGGCACTTATTTCTTAATTTAAAAGGATGGAGCTGGGAGCAGAGGCTCAGGCCTATAATCCCAGCTTCCCTGGAGGCTGACGTGGGAGGATTGCTTGAGCCCAGGAGTTTTAGGCTGCAGTGAGCCGTAATCACAGCACTGCACTCCAGCCTGGGCAATAGAACGAGACCGCCATCTCAAAAAAAATCAAGGGCCTGGGCAAGGTGGCTCACACTCGTAATCCCAAGGCTTTGGGAGGCCAAGGCAAGTGGATTACCTGAGGTCAGCCGTTCGAGACCAGCCTGGCCAACATGGTGAAACCCTGTCTCTACTAAAAATATAAAAATTACCCAGGTGCGGTGGCGCACACCTGTAGTCCCAGCTACTCAGGAGGCTGAGGCAGAAGAATCTCTTGAACCCAGAAGGCGGAGGTTGCAGTGAGCCGAGATCATGCCACTATATTACAGCCTGGGCGACAGAGCAAGACTCCATCTCAAAAAAACACAGAAACAAAAAACAAAAAAACTAACGTAGGGATTGAAACGGTGACACCGACTAAAATGAGGCTGTCCAGGCTAAACCCTCAGTGAAACAAATGTTTGAGGAGGAAGATTTTTAGGCACAGAGAGATAAGAAAGAAATTTGTCTCAACCTGAACTTATGGAATTTTTTTTTTAATCCCTCCCATATTAAAAAAGAAAAAAAAATCTCCTGAGGATTTGTTACCCTGGGCCAGTGCTCACATGTTTCAGATTCAAATGGATTCCACCTTTGTTACCCTAAAATTCAGAGGGCCGGGTGCAGTGGCTCACACCTGTAATCCCAGCACTTTGGGAGGCCGAGGCGGGTGGATCACCTGAGGTCAGGAGTTCAAGACCAGCTTGGGCAACATGGCGAAGCCCTGTCTCTACCAAAAATACAAATATTAGCTGGGTGTGGTGGCGGCCGCCTGTAATTCCAGCTACTCGGGAGGCTGAGGCAGGAGAATCGCTTGAACCTGGGAGGCGGAGGTTGCAGTGAGCCGAGCTCATGCCACTGTACTCCAGCCTGGGCGACAGAGTGAAATTCCATTAAAAAAAAAAAACCCCTCAGAGATTGACATAAATATCGATCCTACACTAATGATATCTGTGTGGGGCTCCTACTGATAAAGGCCCGTTGATGCGGGCAGAAGGAAAGCGTCAGGCATGTCATGCACTCAGAAGGCACACAACCGCAGAATAAACACCCAAGAACAACCTCATGGAGACAATGAACTCGACAAAGAAGAGCAGAACACAAGGGCGAGAACTGACGCTATGAAAGAAGAATACGTCTGGCCCAGCGGTGGCTCACACCTGTAACCCCAGCACTTAGGCCAGGGCAGGAGGATTGCTTGAGCTCAGAAGTTCAACACCAGCCGGGGCAACATGTTAAAACCTGTCTCTACTAAAAATACAAAAATTAGCTGGGTGTGGTGGTACACGCCTATAGTCTCAACTACTTGGGTGGCTGAGGCAAGAGAATCGCTTGAATCTGGGAAGCAGAGGTTGCAGTGAGCTGAGATCACACTGCTGTATTCCAGCCTGAGCAATGGAGCAAGACCCCATCCCAAGGGAAAAAAAAGAAAAGAAAAAAGAATAGATTTGAGAAAAATCAAATGGAACTTCTAGAAATGAATAATACGGTAATTTAAATCAAACATTCAAGTGGATGGTTAAACACCAGGTTGGCCATAGCTGAAGAGGGATTTAGTGAACTAGAAGACAGTTTCTCCACCACGGAATACAGAGTGAAAAAAAAGGACCTATGACAGAGAGTATAGTAGATTGCAGACAACAAGGGCCAGAATCCCACTCTGATCCCGCAGTTTGTTTATCTCTTTATTTATTTGAGATGGAGTCTCTGTCACTTAGGCTGGAGTGCAGTGGCGCAATCTTGGCTCACTGCAACCTCCAACTCTTGGGTTCAAACGATTCTTCTGCCTCAGCCTCATGAGGAGCTGGGATTACAGCCACTGGCTAATTGTTGTATATTTAGTAGAGATGAGGTTTCACCGTGTTGACGGGTTGGTCTCAAACTCCTGACCTCATGTGATCCACCTGCTTTGGCCTCCTGAAGTGCTGGGATTATAGGCGTGAGTCACCACGCCCGGCCTGAACCCAGAGTTTATGATTAAACCACTGTCACATAGAGACCACAAACACAAAGGTGTCATAAATGTCACTTTCTTATTTTATAAAATTCCGTTTCCCACCATGCGATTTTGATGCCTCTTCCATCTGGAAACAGTCTTTTCCTCCACCACTTTGCAATTTGTTTGACCAATAAAAGTGACAGAAGTAAAGCTGGGCATAATGGCTCATGCCTATAATCCCAGCACTTTGGGAGGCTGGGGAAGGAGGATTACTTGAGGCGAGGAGGTCGAGACCAGCCTGGGCCACATGGTGAAACTCCTCTTTACAAAAAATACAAAAATTAGCTGAGCATAGTGGCGTGTGCCTGTAGTCCCAGCTGCTCCAGAGGCTGAGGTGGGAGAATCGCCTGAGCCTGGAGATTCGATGCTGCAGTGAGCCATGATCGTGCCAGTGCACTCCAGCCTGAGCAATAGAGCAAGACTTTGTCTAAAAATCATTAAAAAGATCTGCTAGATGTGATAACACACACCTGTGGTCCCAGCAGCTGGGATGCTGAGGCAGGAGGATCTCTTAAACCCAGGAGGTTGAGGCTACAGTGAGCTGTGTCCAAGTCACTATACTCGAGCCTGCATGACAGAGTGAGACCCTGTCTCAAAAAAAGAAAGAAAAAAAACAGAAGTGACATTGGTTTCTGAGCCTTGTCCACAGAGCCTTTGCACAACTCTGCTCACGCTTTGAAACCCTTAGTGAGTACATTGGGACAAGCCTGGTGGACGATGAGAGACTCTGTGATGCAAAGAAAATGTCAACCGAGGCCATCCTAGACCAGCAACTCCCCGCTGGCCTGGAAGCTGCCTGTATATGCATTAGCAACCCCAGCTGAGTCTAGCCCAAATCCATGATCCACAGAATCACGAGCTAAATAAAGGGTTGTTAGTGTAAGCTTGTAAATGTTGGGTGATTTTGTTACACAGCAAAAGCTTGCTGGTACAGAAACAGTAAAAGACATGAATAGAATGCAAAGGTCCAACATACGTCTACAGGGAGTTCCATAGAAGAGAGAAGAGGGAGATGATGAAGGGGACATATCCAAAGAGACGGTGTCTACCAAGTACCAGCCTCTGTGAAAAAAAAAAAATCAATCCTCATTTTCAAAAACTACTGGTTCTAGGTGAGATAAATATAAATAAATTCACACTTAGACACATCACTGTGAAACTGCCAAACACCATAAAAATCTGAACAGCAATCGGAAAGAAAAGACAGGCCAGGGGGACTGGCTCAGGCCTGTAATCCCAGCACTGTGGGAGGCTGAGGGGGGAGATCACTTGAGGTCAGGAGTTTGAGACGAACCTGGCCAGACAGCAAGACCCTGAATCTATTTTTAAAAAGAAAAGGAAGGAAAAGACAGATTGCCTTCAAAGAAATGACAGTTATTCTGCCAGTAGATTCAGCAATAGCAACATTAGAAGTCAGAAGACTGTCTTATAAATAAAATGTGGAATATGATTCACCCTTTAAAAATAAGGAAATCCAGCCAGGCGCGGTGGCTCACGCCTGTAATCCCAGCACTTTGGGAGGCCAAGGTGGGTGGATCACGAGGTCAAGAGATCGAGACCATCCTGGTCAACATGGTGAAACCCCGTCTCTACTAAAAATACAAAAAATTAGCTGGGCATGGTGGCGCGTGCCTGTAATCCCAGCTACTCAGGAGGCTGAGGCAGGAGAATTGCCTGAACCCAGGAGGCGGAGGTTGCGGTGAGCCGAGATCGCGCCATTGCACTACAGCCTGGGTAACAAGAGCGAAACTCCGTCTCAAAAAAAAAAAATGTGGAATACTATTCACCCTTTAAAAATAAGGAAATCCAGCCAGGCATGGTGGCTCGCGCCTGCAATCCCAGCACTTTGGGAGGCTGAGGCAGGTCAATCACCTGAGGTCAGGAGTTTGAGACCAGCTTGGCCACCATGGTGAAACCCTGTCTCTACTAAAAATACAACAAAATTAGCCAGACGTAGTGGTGTGCACCTGTAATCCCAGCTACTTGAGAGGCTGAGGCAGGAGAATCGCTTGAATGCAGGAGGTGGAGGTTGCAGTGAACCGAGATCGCGCCACTGCACTGCAGCCTGGGCAACAAGAGCAAGACTCCATCTCAAAAAAATAAATAAAAATAAAAGTAAGGAAATCCTGCCATTTGTGACTACATGGGTAAACCTGGAGGACATTATACTAAGTAAAATAAGCCAAGGACAGAAAAATAAATTCCACATGATCTCTCTTATATGTGAAATTTTAAAAAGCAGAACTCATAGAAACAGAGAGTAGAATGGTGTTTAGCACGCCCTGTGGGAAAGGACTGAGGAGATGTTGGTCACAAGATAGAAAATTTCAGGTGTACAGAAGGAATGAGTTCAAGAAATCTGTTGTTCAACATAATGACTATATTATTTTATTTTGAGACAGAGTCTTGCTCTATTGCCCAGGTTGGAGTGCAGTGGCACAATCATAGCTCACTGCAGCCTCAACCTCCCAGGCTCAAGCAATCCTCCTGCCTCAGCCTCCCAAGTAGCTGGGATTACAGTCACACTCTACCACATCCTACTATTTTATTTTTTAATTTTTGTTGAGATGGGAGTCTCGCTGTGTTGCCCAGGCTGGTCTCAAACTCCTGGGCTAAAGCAATCTTACCCACTCAGCCTTCCAAAGTGCTGGGATGACAGATATGAGCCACCACACTAGGTTGTGACTTCAGTTAATAACAATGTATTGTATACTTGAAAATTGCTAAGAGACTACGTTTTAAGTATTACCACAAGAAAATAACATGTGAGGCAAAGCATTTGTTTTTAACTTCATTTAGATAGTCCACAATGTATGTCTATTTCAAATCATGTCGTACACTATAAATACAGACAATTTTATTTGTCAGTTACAAACAAATGCCCTGTCACAGAGGCATGCACCTAGAGTCCCAGCTACATGGGAGGCTGAGGCAGAAAGATTGCTTGAGCCCAGGAGTTTGAGGCTGGAGTGTATAATGACTGTACCTGTAAATACCCACAGTAGTCTAGCCTAGGCAACATAGCACGACCCTGTCACGGCCAGGCATTGTGGCTCAAGCCTGTAATCTCAGCACTTTGAGAGTCCAAGGCGGGTGGATCACTTGAGATCAGGAGTTCAAGACCAGCCTGGCCAAGATGGTGAAACCCTGTCACTACTAAAAATACAAAAAATGAGCCAGGTGTGGTGGCAGGTGCCTGTAACCCCAGCTACTGGTGGGGCCGAGGCAGAGAACTGCTTGAACGTGGGAGGCAGAGGTTGCAGTGAGATCATGCCACTGCACTCCAGCCTCGGTGACAGAGGGAGACTCTGTCTCAAAGAAATAAAGACTTTCTTGAAGAATTGTCTTTAAAGTGCTAAGAGAAAATAAGAATGAGCTTAGAATTATTTATTTAGCTAAATTAGTACTGAACAGCAACGGTAAAAATCAGATTAAGGCCAGGCACAGTGGCTCATGCCTGTAGTCCCAACACTTTGGGCATTAGAGGCCAGGAATTCCAGACCAGCCTGGTCAACACAGCAAAATCCCATCTCTACTAAAAAGACAAAAATTAGCTGGGCGTGGTGGCTTGCACCTGTCGTCCCAGCTACTTGTGGGTCTGAAGCAAAAGGATCATTTGAACCCAGGAGGTGGAGGTTGCAGTGACCTGAGACCTCACCACTGCACTCCAGCCTGGGCAACAGAGTGGGACTCTGTCTCAAATTAATAATAATAATAATAATAATAATAAGGTGCTATACTGAGTCATGTGCTTCACTCAGTACAGCTTTCCTCCCACTCGCCTCCTCTGTACTGTGGCAAATACATACATTTCCATATGTCATAGGCCCAGCAATACATAATATGCAGATTGTTTTTGTTTGTTTGTTTGTTTTTTGACATAGAGTTTTACTCTTGTTGCTCAGGCTGGAGTGCAATGGCGCGATCTTGGCTCACCGCAACCTCCGCCTCCTGGGTTCAGGCAATTCTCCTGCCTCAGCCTCCCGAGTAGCTGGGATTACAGGTGCACCCCACCGTGCCAAGCTAATTTTTTATACTTTTAGTAGAGACGGGGTTTCACCATATTGACCAGGATGGTCTCGATCTCTTGATCTTGTGATCCACCCGCCTCGGCCTCCCAAAGTGCTGGGATTACAGGCGTGAGCCACTGCGCCCGGCCTATGCAGATTGTTTTATACTTTTGCTTTTTAAAACGGTTAAGAGAAGAAAGAAAAAGGAATATGACTTTATTTTTCATTTTTTATTTTATGTTATTTGAGAGAGACTTTTGTTCTTGTTGCCCAGGCTACAGTGCAATGGCATGGTCTCAGCTCACTGCAACCTCCACCTCCCAGGTGTAAGCGATTCTCCTGCCTCAGCCTCCCAAATAGCTGGGATTGCAGGCTCATGCCACCATGCCTGCCTAATATTTTTTGTATTTTTAGTAGAGACAGGGTTTCACCATGTTGGCCAGGCTGACCTCGAGCTCCTGACCTCAGGTGTTCTGCCTGCCTTGGCCTCCCAAAATGCTGGGATTACAAGCATTAGCCACTGTGCCCGGCCAAATATGACTTTCTACTGTCTTTTATAATTATGTAACTGTCTTTATTGATATATGTGAATTACTCTCTGGGGCCACTTGTTTTCAGCCTGAAGAACTTCCTTTACTATTTCCTATAAGAAAGGTCTGCTAACAACTAATCATCCCAGTTTTTTGTTTACTCGGGAGTGTCTTTATTTTGCTCTCATTTTTGAATGATAGCTTTGCTGGATATAGGATTCTTGGTTGACAGGGTTTTTTTTTTTCCCCCTAGAGCATTTTGAATATTTTTGAAATATCTATCTCAGTGCCTTTTGGCCTTCGTTCTTTTTGTTTGTTTGTTTGTGACAGAGCTGAGAATATCGGCACCATACTCGGCCTGTCATTCCTGAGGTTCCTTGTAAGCGATGAGTTGTTTCCTCTTCCTGTTTTCAATATTTTCTCTTTGAGTTTGGCTTTCAATAATTTTGCAAAGGAGATTTCATGCCCAAGAAGTGAGGCCTCCCGTCTTCTTCCCAGCCCCAACTTTGCTGGGGGTATGGCACCACTGAGGCTACTGGGGTGCTCAGCCTCTTTGCTCTGGCTTGTAAGACAGAGATCCCTTGGCCAGGTGTGGTGGCTTACACCTGTAATCCCAGCACTTCGGGAGGCTGAGGTGGGTGGATCACCTGAGGTGAACGCCTCTCGGATTCAAGCAAGTCTCTTGTCTCAGCCTCTCCAGTAGCTGGGATTGCAGGCAGCGGCCACCACGCCAAGCTAATTTTTGTATTTTTAGTAGAGATCTGCCCTCCCAAAGTGCTGGGATTACAAGTGTGGGCCACCATGCCCAGCAGTGGTCAGGTGGTTGTTAAACGTTCAGAAAAAAATAATTGGTTGCAGCTGGCACCAGGGAAAGGCTGTCTCCCAGAAGACAGAAAACACCTGAAGCTGGTGATGAGCAGCTTCCTGATAAGATCTCAGGCATTGGGCGAGCAGGCTCAAGCTTGCTCACTAAGAGGCAACGTGGTGGTGTTTAACTGGCATAAGTCTTTACAGGTGCACTTGGCTGGTAAGGGAAGAACGTCTCGAGTGAGCATGCGCACAAGTTCAGTAACCACACTGTGACTGCGGCCCCTCCCAAGTGTGGGCAGGCCACTGCGCATGCAAACAGCCCACCCTGAGGAATAATCAAGGGAGGAAAGATACCCCGGAAACATGCCAATGTAGAAAACCCCAAGTCAAGACCAGGCGCCGTGGCTCATGCCTGTAATCCCAGCACTTTGGGAGGCAGAGGTGGGTGAATCACTTGAGGCCAGGAGTTCAAGACCAGACTGGCCAATATGGCAAAACCCCATCTCTATGAAAAATATAAAAATTGGCCGGGCATGGTGGTGCACACCTGTAGTCTCAACTATTAGGGAGGCTGAGGCAGGAGAATCACTTAAACCCGGGAGGCGAGGGTTGCAGTGAGCCAAGATTGCCCCACTGCACTCCAGCCTGGGCAACAGAGCAAGACTCCATGTTAAAAAACAAAACCCAAGTCAAGGTTTGGACGGGGCACTTGCATCTCTCAAGTAGCCAGTTGGCTCTCTTTCAAGTGTACTTCCTTTTATTCCTTCTCTAAAACTTTAAAAAACTTTCACTCTTGGCCAGGCGCGGGGGCTTATGCCTGTAATCCCAGACCTTTGGAAGGTCCAGGCGGGCAGATCATGAGATCAGGAGATCAAGACCAACCTGGCTCACACAGTGAAACCCCATCTCTACTAAAAATACAAAAAAATTAGCCAGGCGTGATGGCACATGCCTGTAATCCCAGCTACTCAGGAGGCTAAGGCAGGACAATTGCTTGAACCTGGGAGGCAGAGGTTGCTGTGAGCTAAGATGGCGACACTGCACTCCAGCCTGGTGACAGAGCAAGATTACATCTCAAAAAAAAAAAAACTTTCACTCCTGCTTTGTAACTTGCCTCAGTCACTCACTCTGCCTGTGCTCCTTGGCTGGATTCTTTCTTCTGAGGAAACAAGAATCAAGTCTGCTGTGGACCAGCTTGCATTTGCTGCCGCCAACACTCCCAGCGTTCCCTGTGAGGTCCTCAGGCCATGCACCGACAGTGATAGTGTTACTGGTGGAGGGTGTCCAGGTTCTTGGAGATTTGAATACAGAATTGGACAAAACCCACAGCCAATACAAGGAATGGATGAAGCAACAAAAGCAGAGATTTATTGAAAACAAAAGCACACTCCACAGGGCGGGAGTGGGTTACAGGTGCTCGAGAGCCCAGTTACAGAATTTTCTGGCTGTTTTTTGTTTTGTTTGTTCATTTTATGAGAGTGAGTCTCGCTCTGTCACCCAGGCTGCAGTGCAGTGGCACAATCTCGGCCAACTGCAACCTCTATTTCCTGGGTTCAGCCATCCTCCTGTCTCAGCCTCCTAAGTAGCTGGAATACAGGCACCTGACACCATGCTCTGCTAATTTTTGTATTTTTTTTTTCTTTTTTTTGAGATGGAGTTTTGCTGTTGTTACTCCCAGGCTGGAGTGCAATGGCGCGATCTTGGCTCACCGCAACTTCCGCCTCCTGGGTTCAAGCAATTCTCCTGCCTCAGCCTCCCGAGTAGCTGGGACTACAGGCACGCGCCACCATGCCCAGCTGATTTTTTTTTTTTTTTTGAGACGGAGTTTTGCTCTTGTTACCCAGGCTGGAGTGCAATGGTGTGATCTCGGCTCACCGCAACCTCTGCCTCCTGGGTTCAAGCAATTCTCCTGCCTCAGCCTCCCGAGTAGCTGGGACTACAGACGTGCACCACCACACCCAGCTAATTTTTTGTATTTTTAGTAGAGACGGGGTTTCACCATGTTGACCAGGATGGTCTCGATCTCTTGACCTCGTGATCCACCCGCCTCAGCCTCCCGAAGTGCTGGGATTATAGGCGTGAGCCTCCGCGCCCGGCCCTTTTTTTGTATTTTTAGTAGAGATGGGGTTTCACCATGTTAGCCAGGCTGATCTCGAACTCATGACTTCAAGTGATCCACCTGCCTCAGCCTCGCAAAGTGATGGCATTACAGACACGAGCCATTGCCCCCATTCATTTTCTGGGGTTTAAATATCCTGTCAAGGTTTCCATTGGTTACTTGGTGTACACCCTGTGAAAGTGAAGAGGATGAAGAAAAGTTACAGTCATTTACTCAATGTGCGCCTACGTAAATGGAGAAGATATTTCCTGCTGTGGCTGAAGTGTTTCCTCGTGATTTGGTTGTAGGAAGTTAGTGTGAATCAGCGTTACGTTCCCTCCTCCAGACCCCATTCTCCTGGCCAGCATTCTATGCCGTGTGCCACTAACTCAGGTAAACTTTCCAACAGCACAGCAGGTACCGTTAGTACCGTCACTTTACAGACGGGAAATCGGAAGCACAGGGTGTTTATGGATTTTGTCCAAGATCGTAAGCTAGTGAAGGGTCAGAGCCAGAGTTTGAACCCCGATGGTTCTAGAGTCTCTGCTCTCTAATCCATCACCATGGCACTTTAATGTTCTCTTTTTTTTTTTTAGATGGAGTTTTGCTCTTTTCACCCAGGCTGGAGTGCAGTGGCACGATCTCAGCTCATTGCAACCTGGGCCTCACGGGTTCAAGCGATTCTCCAGTCTCAGCCTCCCAAGCAGCTGGGATTACAGGCACACTCCACCAAGCCCGGCTAATTTTTGTATCTTTAGTAGAGATGGGATTTCACCAGTTGGGCAGTCTCGAACTACTCACCCCAGGTGATCCACCTGCCTCAGCCTCCCAGAGTGCTGGGATTACAGGCATGAGCCACCGTGCCTGGCCTTGATATCCCCTAGAATGTAAGTGCCAGGTATACAGGAACCTTGCCTGTTCTGTCCCTTGCCCCACCCCTGACCCAGGAACAACATAAGAGGTCCTTCCCCATAAGAGGTCCTCCATGAATGCTTGTAGAATGAATGAGAGAATTCCCAGTTGAGAACTAGATAAGAGGGGCCTGTCTGCTCACGAAGTGTTGTTTTTGTTTTGTTTTTTGAGATGGAGTCTCACTCTGTCACTAGACTGGAGTGCAGTGGCATGACCTCGGCTCCCTGCAACCTCTGCCTCCCGGGTTCAAGCGATTCTCCTGCCTCAGCCTCCCAAGTAGCTGGGACTACAGGGCACATGCCACCATGCCCGGCTAACTTTTGTATTTTAGTAGAGACAGGGTTTCCCCATATTGGCCAGGCTGGTCTCGAACTCCTGACCTCGTGATCTGCCCACCTCAGCCTCCCAAAGTGCTGGGATTACAGGTGTGAGCCACCGCACCAGGCCCAAGTGTAGTTAATGTTACCAGAAAGGGGTCCTGATTCAGACTCCAAGAGAGGGTTCTTGGACCCTGCACAGGAAAGAATTGGAGCAAGCCCGTAAAATGAAAGCAAGTTTATTACAGAAGTGAAGGAATTAAAAAACGTGATACAGTTTGTCCTCACCCAAATCTCATCTTGAATTGTAACTCCCATAATTCCCGCAGGTCGTGGGAGGGACTCCGTGGGAGGCGATTGATTCATGGCGTTGGGTCTTTCCCATGCTGTTCTCGTGAGAGTGAATGAGTCTCACAAGTCTGATGGATTTATAAAGGGGAGTTTCTCTACACAAGTTCTCTCTTGCCTGCCACCATGTAAGACGTGCCTTTCACCTTCTGCCATGATTGTGAGGCCTCCATAGCCACGTGGAACGGTGAGTCCATTAAGCCTCTTTTTTCTTTATACATTACCCAGTCTTGGGAGTGTCTTTGTCAGCAGCATGAGAACAGACTAACACAGAATGGCTATTCCATAGGCAGAGCAATCCCAAGGGCAGCTGGTTGGCCATTTTTTTTTTCAATTGATGAGAGCTCTCTATGCTGCCCAGGCTGGCGTTGAACACACAGCCTCGCCTCCTCAGGCACCAGGACAACCGACCTGAACCACTGCGGCTCCCTGGTTGGCTATTTTTTATGGTTATTTCTTGATCATATGCTAAACAAGGGGTGAATTATTCATGGATCTTCCAGGAAAGGGACAGGCAATTCCCAGAAATGAGGGTTCCTCCCCTTTTTAGACCATATAGGGTAACTTCTGGATATTGCCGTGGCATTTGTAAACTGTCATGGCGCTACTGGGAGTGTCTTTTGTATGCTAATATATTATAATTACCGTTAATGAGCACTTGGGTCGCCATCTTGGTTTTGGTGGGTTTCCGCCGGCTTCTTTCTTGCATACTGTTTCATCAGCAGGATCTTTGTGATGCCAGACCTGCCGACCTCCCGTCCCCTGCTGTGACTTAGAATGCCTTACCCACCTGGGAATGCAGCCCAGCCAGTCTCAGCCTCATTTTACCCAGCCCCTCTTCAAGATGGAGTCACTCCGGTTCAAACGCCTCTGACAGTCACACAAAGGAAGCTCAGAGAAGAGTAACTTCTCCAAGGCCTCCTGGGGCGTGGTGTGGCCAGAACCACTGCTCAAGTCCAATTAGATGCATTAAGTGCCTCCAGTCTCTGCCAGGACAAGAGCCTCTCCCCTCAGCACCCCAGGGTATGGCAATGTTCTGCCAGGCAGAGGCTGCTGCCCGGGAAGAGGGCCGGACTCCAGGGAGGGCGGAGAGGGCACTCTGCCACCCGCTGGATGCCCACACCCTGGACATGACGAGAGAGAGAGAGAGAGAGAGACGCTGGAGGCAGCTACATGATAATCCTGAGCTTGGACAGAAAATGGAATTTGGAGTTTTCCACCGTGATCTAGACCCCGGGTTGCAGTTAGAGAGACCCCAGTTCAAATCCCAGTGTGTAAAAGTAGAGATGCTGCAAACGTGTGTGGTTGTGGATTGAATGAATGTGCTTATGAACGGCACCTAGCAGGTCCTTCTCCACCGGGAAGGACCTTCCCTGACCCGGGGCCTGATCCCAGGAAGGCTGCCTCCTGCACCCCCAGCCGGGAATGGATCCTTCAGAGAGAGGCTGGGACACGGGAGAACTGGGTGACCAGGACAGGGTGTGATCATGCCCCAAATAGGTTGCTTTTCCAGCCCGTCACTTTTTCCCACAGTTGCTGACCTAGAGGCAACTGGAAAACTGGCTGGCCCCAGGGGAAGGGATGACAGGGAAGGCACAGAAGGACACCTTGACCCCGTGCTGCATTCCACCTCCCAGGGCTGCAGTCTTCTGGTGGGGGCTGCATCAGAGTGGAGGTCAGGGGGGCCTGGGACACTTAAGGCAAGGACAGTGGCTCTTGGAGCTGCACAAGGACGGGGGATTGTTTAAAATGTAGCTCTGGGGCCAGGTGCGGTGGCTCACGCCTGTAATTCCAGCAATCTGGGAGGCCAAGGTGGGCGGATCACTTATGGTCAGGAGTTCGAGACCAGCCTAGCCCCATCTCTATTAAAAATACAAAAAATTAGCCAGGCGTGGTGACGCATACCTGTAATCCCAGCTACTCGGGAGGCTGAAGCAGGAGAATCACTTGAATCCAGGAGGTGGAGGTTACAGTGAGCCAAGATTGTGCTATTGCACTCCAGCCTGGGTAACAAGAGGAAAACTCTGTCTCAAAAAAAAAAAGTAGCTCTGCACCAGATGCAGTGGCTCATGCCTGTAATCCCAGCTACTCAGGAGGCCAAGACAGGAGGATTGCTTGAAGCCACCAGTTCAAAACCAGCCGGGGCACTATAGCAGGACTCTTTCTCTACAAAAAAATTAAAACTGAGCCAAACATGGTGGCATATGCGCCTGTAGGTCCCAGCCACTGAGGAGGCTGAGGCAGGAGGATCACTTGAGCCCAGGATGTCGAGGATGCAGTGAGCCACGATCACACCACTGCACTCCAGCCTGGGCAACAGAGCAAGACCCTGTCTCTTAAAAAATACAAATAAATATAAAGTGATTAATTAAAAAATCAAATGTAGCTCTGGCCCCAACCCCAGAGAGTCCATGTCTTGGGGGGGCTTGAGGCAGGCCCTGCAGTCTTTATCATAAGGAGCACCCCAAATGACCCTGCTGTTGACCCCAGACTGCACTGGCAGACCCTGGTCCCAGGTCACCCTAACTAAGCTCCTCCTTTCCCTCTGCCTCAGTTTCACCTGCTGTCAGATCACAGAGGAGCTAACAGGACGCTTTTTAGGGGCTTTCGACTGAAGTCTCTCTCCTCACGGCCCAAACCGGCTGCCGGCTCTGACTGTTTCTCCACCTTCACTTTGCCCATGGATCTGTCCTGTCTCCTCTGCAGCTGGCCTGAGCCAGCCCGCGTCAGCCGTGTTGGCCTGGCCCCTCTCCTCCAGCAGCTCAGTTTGGAGGACAGCCCCCATTCTGGGAGAGACAGGGCAGGCAGTAAGCCCCGTGCTGGAGGAGGAAGAGAAGGAGGAGGAGCAGGAGGAGGAGGGGGAGGAGGAGAAGGGGGGAGGAGGGGTGGAGGAAGAGGGGAAGGAGGAGGAGAAAGGGGAAGAGGAGGGGAGGGAAGGAGGGGGAGGAGGGGGAGGAGGAAGAGGGGAAGGAGGAGGAGAAAGGGGAAGAGGAGGGGAGGGAAGGAGGGGGAGGAGGGGGAGGAGAAGGAGGGGGGGAGGAGAAAGGGGAGAGCAGGAAGAAACCGGGCAAACTAGCCATGACCAGTGGGTGGGGTCTGGAGGGAGGGGCGGGGGGGGAGGGTTGACCAGGCCATCTCTGCTCCGCGCACAACTATGTGCAGGATGCCATGTGGCTATTTTTACCTCTGCCAAGGAAATAGCCTGATTTATGTGAGGCCTGGTCCCATTCGGAGCTGTGTTATAAATACACCTGGCCCCACATTCGTGTTCGCTTGGAGAGAGAACTCGGGCTCTGGCCTGCATGGCCGTTTCTGGCCTCCCTCCCTGCCTCACCCTGCCATGCAACATTGTCGAGAGGACCTTCTGTTCCAGTAGGGAGCTAATCATACAGGAGGAGGGCTGGAGAGCCCCCCACAGCCTGGAATGTCAGGCAGACACTAGGTGATGGTCAGGTGGTTCTGTTTTTGTTGTTTTTTGTTTTTGAGACGGAGTCTCACTCTGTCGCCTAGGCTGGAGCACAGTGGCGCGATCTCGGCTCACTGCAGACTCCGCCTCCCGGGTTCGAGCTATTCTCCTGCTTCAGCTGGCTGAGTAGCTGAGATTACAGGCGCCTGACACCATGCCTGGGTAATTTTTGTATTTTTGGTAGAGATGGGGTTTCACCATGTTGGTCTCGAACTCCTGACCTCAGGTGATCTGCCTGCCTTGGCCTCCCAAAGTGCTGGGATTACAGGTGTGAGCCACTGTGCCTGGGCCAATATCTCCCACTGTAACTGACCCATGTCCAGGCTTCATGAACTGGAGTACACCCTCGGGTTTTCCAGAGCGTTTATTATTTATTTATTTAATCTCTTTGTCACCCAGACTGCAGTGCAGTGGTGTGATCTTGGCTCACTCAGCCTCAACCTTCCAGGTTCAAGAGATCCTCCTACCTTAGCTTCCCAAGTAGCTGGGACTACAGGCACGTACCTCCATGCCTGGCTAATTTTTGCTTTTTTTTTTTTTTCCATAGAGACAGGGCTTCACCGTGTCACACAGACTGGTCTCAAACTCCTGGGCTCGAGTGATCCACCCATCTCGGCCTCCTAAAGCACTGGGACTAGGGGTGTGAGCCACTGTGACCTGCCTATTTATTTATTTTGGGCTAGTCCAGTGAAGCCATGGGAGAGGAGAAGGAATTTTAACAAATCTGTAACTGGTTGTGATCAGTTAACTGTAGGCACCACTGCTCCGGGGCCAGCCTCCACGAGTTCACTACAGGGAAATGACGAAGGAGAGAAGAGAGAGAGCCAGCTTTCTACTTTCTTCCTTTTTTTTTTTTTTTTTTTTGAGACAGAGTTTCACTCTTGTTGCCCAGGCTGGAATGCAATGGTGCGATCTCAGCTCACTGTAACCTCTGCCTCCCGGGTTCAAGCGATTCTCCTGTCTCAGCCTCCCGAGTAGCTGGGATTACAGGTGTGCACCACCACACTCGGCTAAGTTTGTATTTTTAGTAGAGAAAGGATTTCACCATGTTGGTCAGGCTGGTCTTGAACTCCCGATCTCAGGTGATCCACCCACCTGGGCCTCCCAAAGTGCTGGGATTATAGGTGCGATCCACCATGCCAGCCTGAGAGCCTTCTACTTTCTAGATCCTGGGGTTTGTGGGAAGAGGAAGGCCGAGGGAGGAGAGGAAGAGACTGGATCCGGAGCCCCACCGTGGGCATCTCCATCTGGGCTGCTGCTAGAAGGAGCATTGTTCTCTCTTTTTTTTTTTAAGACAGAGTTTTTTGCTCTTGTGGCCCAATCTGGAGTGTGGTGGCGTGATCTCGGCTCACTGCAACCTCCACCTCCCAGGTTCAAGCAATTCTCCTGCCTCAGCCTCCCGAGTAGCTGGGGTACAGGTGCCCACCACCACACCTGGATAATTTTTTTTTTAAGTAGAAACGGGGTTTCACCGTGTTGGCCAGGCTGGTCTGAAACTCCTGACCTCAGGTGATCCACGTGCCTCAGCCTCCCAAAGTGCTGGGATTACAGGTGTGCACCACCACACTCGGCTAAGTTTGTATTTTTAGTAGAGAAAGGATTTCACCATGTTGGTCAGGCTGGTCTTGAACTCCTGACCTCAGGTGATCCACGTGCCTCAGCCTCCCAAAGTGCTGGGATTACAGACTGAGCGACCGCGCCCAACCAGTTGTTTTCCTAAGAGAGGCAGGATTCTCTTGCCCTTCTGCCCCATGGACTCATGGAGGAGACCCACCCAGGCTGCAGCACCATCCTGGGCCGAGAAGCATCAAAGCAGATGTGGGGCCAGCAGGCTCACAGCGGGGACACTGTCACCATGAGCTCTCTACGGCCCCTCACAGCGGTCCATGGCAGGAGTCCTAGCTTAAAAGCCAGCCACAGATGCAGTGACTCATTCCTGTAATCCCAACATGTTAGGAGGCTGAGGTGGGAGGATTGCTTGAGGCCAGGAGTTTGAAACAAGCCTGGGCAACATAGTGAGACCCCCTCTCTATGAAAAATTTAAAAATTAGCTGTGCATGGTGGTACATGCCTGTAGTCCCAGCTACTTGGGAGGCTAAGGTGGGAGGATCTCTTGAGCCCAGGAGGTTGAGGCTGCAGGGAGCTGTGATGGCGCCACTGGACTCCAGCCTGGATGACAGAGTGACACCCTGTCCTAAAGCATAAAAAGAAAAAAAAGGCCAGCCAAGACGTCAGCTGTTGTGGGCAAGGTGTCGCCTGACAGAGGAGAGGGAAGGGGTGGGTACCAGGCCCCCATCCTGGGGACTGGCAAACACCTGTAGACCCATGAGCAAGAGGCTAGAGGCAGTAGGCATACAGGTGAGAGCAGTCACGGACAGAAATGAAAAACGGTGCTGCCTTCCAAGTGTTTAGAAAGTCACGGAAAAGTTGAGGCAAACCCACAGAGCACGGCAATGGGAGTCAAGGTCAGGGAGCCGAAAGCTTTCTCAGAGGACTCCAGATGTGAGTTCCATGTTAGCCAGGCCTTGTCACCTTGTTCGACCTAGCGTTGCCTGGTGTCTCACCGGGCTCCATCAATATTCTGGAATGACTCAATGAGTCTCAAGGGAGGCTTTGAAATGGTGGCTGTGAGTCCAAACATGGTGGCAGTGAGTGGCGCATTCCTGCTGGTGGCAGTGCTGAGCCCAGGCGGTGAGGCCAGAGGCTCTAGGTCTGTAACCTGGAAATATTTCCCTCCCTCTGCAGACGTGGGAGAGGAGGATGTCCGTCCCACAGGCAGTAGGATTGATGCCCCCAGCCCTTTCCCTGTATGTAAAATCCCAAGCTCCAGAACCTCACCTGTAAACCTGGGAGGGTGCATCTTCCACTGCCAAGGTGTTGGGAGAATTAAATAGGATCATTATAAATGATGCCCTAACCCAGCGTCTGGTGCATAGCAGTTGCTCAGTAAATGCCTATTCCCCTTCATTCTCTCTCTCTCTTTTTTTAACCTTTTTTTCTTCCTTTGAGACAAGAATCTTGCTCTGCTGCCCAGGCTAGAGTGCAGTGGCATGATCTCAGCTCACTGTAGCCTCTCCCAGCCGGGTGTAAGCAATTCTGCCTCAGCCTCCCGAGTAGCTGGGATTACAGGCGTGCACCACCATGCTTGGCTACTTTTTTCTATTTTTAGTAGAGACGGGGTTTCACCATGTTGGTCAGGCTGGTCTCGAACTCCTGACCTCAAATAATCCAGCCGCCTTGGCCTCCCAAAGTGCTGGGATACAGGCGTGAGCCACTGCACCCGACTGAAAAAGTTATCATTGAAATAAAAATTAAAACTTTAAATCCTCAAGGAATTTGACGATCTCTCCAAATGCATTTATCCCTGTCTTGAGGACATCCCCGGGAAACATCGCCCCCATACAGACGCAGCAAGCCCCCAGGGCCCAGGACCTCACTGTGTAAAGTCCAGGACAGAGCAAGCACTTGGTAAAAGCTGATGGGCGATTCAGGGAAGGAAGGAAAGATCGGACGTGCGACCGGAAGATGGAGAGGAATGCGAAGCATTGGTTCAGAAGGTGCCCCTTCTGGAAGCTGTGAAGTGGACCAGTCTCCAAGGCAGGGGTCCATGGTCCCCAGCTGGTTCTTGGCTTGTTAGGAATCGGGTCGCACAGCGGGAGGTGAGTGGCAGGTGAGGGAGCATTACCACCAGAGCTCCATCTCCCTGTCAGATCAGCAGTGGCATTAGATTCTCACGGGAGCATGAACACTATTGGGATCTAGGTTGAGCACTCCTCACGAGAACGAACCATTTCATCCCCAAACCATCTGCCCCCCCTCCACCCCCAACTCCACCCTGTCCATTGAAAAACTGTCTTTTTTGAAACTGGTCCCTGGTGTCAAAAAGTTTGGGGTCTGGGTGCAAAGGCTCACACCTGTAATTTCAGCACTTTAGGAGACCTGGGGGGCAGATCACTTGAGATCAGGAGTCTGAGACCAGCCTGGCCAGTATGTCAAAACCCTGTCTCTACTAAAAATACAAAAATTAGCCAGGCATGGTGGCGGTTGCCTGTAATCCCAGCTACTCAGGGAGGCCGAGGCAGGAGAATCATTTGAACCTCAGAATTAGAGGTCGCCATTAGTTGAAATTGTACCACTGCACTCCAGCCTGGCTGACACAGAGAGACTCGGTCTCAAAAACAAACAAAGAAAAAGGCTCTAAGGAATAGAGGACAGGGAGGTGGAAGAAGGAAAGGTGAAAGAATCACTTGAGGCCAGGAGTTCGAGACCAGCCTGGCCAACATGGTGAAACCCCATCTCTACTAAAAACACAAAAATTAGCCCGGCATGGTAGTGCACCCCTATAATCACAGCTACTTGGGAGGCTGAGGCAGGAGAATCACTTGAACCCGGGAGGCAGAGGTTGCAGTGAGCCAAGATCATGCCACTGGACTCCAGCCTGGGCAATAGAGCAACACTCCGTCTCAAAAAAAGAAAGGAAACCTGAGTCACAGTGAGGGGCTTCTTCCCAGCCCCGGGAAGCAGAAAAAGCCCTGGCAGGACAGGCTCCCAAACTCAGGGCCCCTGTGGGTGCCTGCTGTCATTGCCACCACCAACCTAGGAGAGGGCAGAGGCCTCATTATGATGCTGGAGGCGGGGGCCATGCAGCCCCCTGCTTAGGGGGCAGTGCCTTTGCGGCCCTCCTGCAGCTGGAGGCTCACTTCCTTCCTGATGCCACAGTGCTCCAAGGTGACACAGCCAGGATGGGAGCCTGGGGAACTGTCATCCACCCTGGAGCCCTTTCCTCCTCTCGGCTGTTGTCCCAGCCCTGCACCCCAGGAATTCTGCAGGCATCGGTGTCCCCTGGGCTTCCTGGATGGGGGAACACACCCGAGAGGCAGAGCGGCACAAACCCTCCTGTGGGTTCCGTTCTCTTCCCGCAAGGATCAGTGATGCCCCGGGCGTGGGGGCTCAGCCTCGCTGTCCCAGCCCCTGTGGTCACACAGCAGCTATTGCTACGGGGCTGGGATGTGAGGAGGAAAAGCCCGACGTCCCCCTTTCCACCCCAGGCCCCAACTTCTCTGTATTTGTTTATTTACCTTGGAAAAGGCCCCACGGCCCAGGCAGGAAATGGGCCAATTCCAGGAGGCCGGGCAGGGAACAAGGAGCTGCATTGTGCTCCAGTGCGGTTGCTCCCCACCCAGGAGCCCAGAGAGGGGGGTCTGCCTGGGGGCCGGGCAGGAAAGAGGCGTGGGGCTGAGGGGCTGCCAGTGCTCTGAGCCAGCCAGCCAGCCTGTGAAAGGGCTTCTGTGCTGGGGGGCGTGGAATGGGGGCTGTGGCTCCCCGCCCCACCTGGGAATGAACAGAGGCTGGGCAGTGGGGGAGGCAGACACTGGGCTGAGGCTGGCCCTTGGTCATGACCCAGGGCCCACCTGGCACTGACCTACCAGCCCAAGGCAGAGGGAAGAGACCCTGGCCTGGGAACCCCATCTCCTTGGGCTGAGATCTCACCCTATGGCTGGGGAATGTTCTTGTCCTCAGTATCCCTTCTGGGGTCTCAACTCCTGCCAGGCAGCTGGCCTGACCTCACGCTGCCCCTAGCCCAAGGCCGGGGGCTGGAGAGCCCCGTGGTCAGAGCCCTGCTCTCCCTGCCCAAGCCCAGGCTGGCCCCGGGGCTCATGTCATGGGGGGTGGGTTGAGGAGGGCTGACCTCTCCCCGACCCTAGACTCTTCTTTGCTGACAGGCTAGCGTCCATATGGACTGATCATTCATTCACTCATTCATTCATTCAACACGCTCCCTGTCTGTTGGATGCACATTCCGCTTTTTATTCTTTTCTTTTTTTTGAGGTGGAGTTTCACTCTTGTTGCCCAGGCTGGAGTGCAGTGGCGCAATCTCTGCTTACCGCAACCTCTGCCTCCTGGGTTCAAGCGATTCTCCTGCCTCAGCCCTCGTAGATGGGATTATAGGCACGCGCCACCACGCCCTGTCAATTTGTATTTTTGGTAGAGGCGGGGTTTCTCCATGTTGGTCAGGCTGGTCTCAAACTCCTGATGTCAGGTGATCCGCCCGCCTTGGCCTCCTAAAGTGCTGGGATTACAGGCGGGAGCCCCTGCGCCTAGTCCCCTCCTCTCCACTTACTGCCCTTCTTCCTCTAATCCTTCATTCCTTGGTTTCCAGAGAGTTAAATGTAGATTAATATGTCACCCCTGGCTCTAAAGGTCTCTGAAGGGCCGGGCACAGTGGCTCACGCCCAGCACTTTGGGAGGCTGAGGTGGGTGGATCATCTGAAGTCAGGAGTTCCAGACAAGTTTGGCCAACGTAGTGAAACCCCATCTCTACTAAAAACACAAGAATTAGCCAGACGTTGGTGGTGTGCGCCTGTGATTCCAGCTACTCAGGAGGCTGAGGCAGGACAATCGATTGAACTCGGGAGGCAGAGAGGTTGCAGTGAGCCGAGATCACACCACTGCACTCCAGCCTGGGCAATAAGAGAGAAAGTTCATCTCAAAAAAAAAAAAACCAACCAACCAAAAAGGAAAAATAAAGAATTAAAAATAAAGGTCTCCGAAGACTTCCTGCTACTTTCTGGATAAGGCCCTGCAGGGTCCATGCCCTTCCCCTGAGTCCTCCAATTTTAGAAGAGATGGGGTTTTGCCATGTTGCCCAGGCTGGTCTCGAACTCCTGGCCTCAAGTGATCCGCCTGCCTTGGCCTCCCAAAGTGCTGTGCTGGGATTACAGACGTGAGTCACTGCACCTGGCCTTATTTATTTTTTGAGGTAATGGGGTAATCTCACCCCATTACCTAGTCTGGAGCGCAGTGGCATGATCATAGCTCACTGTAGCCTCAACCTCCTGGGCTCAAACAAACCTCCCACCTTAGTGTCTCAAGTAGCTGGGACTACAGGCTCTGGGACTCCTAAACTCAAGTGACCTGCCCTCCTTGGTCTCCCAAAGGCCTGGGATTACAGGCACGAACCACCACTTCAGGCCCAGGCTGAGCTTTTAAAGACTCCCACTAAAAAAGGTGATGATACGTAAGTCATTTAAGGGGAGCACAAGAAAACTCCGATTTTGTCTCTCTGTTCACGTAGAGGCGCAGGGGCCTATAAAAGTGTCTGGGAGGAAACAAAACAAGATTGGCCACAAAAATCACCTCTGGAAAAAGGAAAAGAGTGGGGACTTTCACTTTTTGATTAAAATGTTTTGTGTACCTTTTTCTAAAGTAAAATATAGGCCAGGTGCAATAGCTCATACCTATAATTCCAGCACTTTGGGAGGCCAAGGTGGGCAGATCACCTGAGGTTGGGAGTTTGAGACCAGCCTGACCAACACAATGAAACCTCATCTCTACTAAAATACAAAAACCTAGCCGGGTGTGGTGGCGCACGCCTGTAATCCCAGCTACTTGGGAGGCTGAGGCAGGAGAGTTACTTGAACCCGGAAGGCAGAGGTTGCAGTGAGCCAAGAACACACCATTACACTCCAGCCTGAGCAAGAGTGAGACAGGAAGGAAGGAAGAAAGAAAGGAAGGAGGGAGGGAGAGAGGGAGGGAGGGAAGGAAGGAAGGAAGGAGGGGAGGGAGGGAAGGAAGGAAGGAAGGAAGGAAGGAAGGAAGGAAGGAAGGAAGGAAGGAAGGAAGGAAGGAAGGAAGGAAGGAAGGAAGGAAGGAAGCCACTGTCAAGAAGGGTGAGGCCAGCAGAGAGACTGTCTTGAGCAAAGGTGTGAGCCAAGCCCTGGGCTTGCTGGTGTGTCTGGGTGGGTAAGAGACACAGGTGTTGGGACCCCAGGCTCCATGAGTGTGGCTGGGAGAGCAATGGCAGGTCACTGAGGCCCGGCAAGACCTGATCAGCAGGCTGACCCACGTGGGTATGACACTAAGAAGGTGGGAGCCAGGGAAGGCTTTGGAGAGGGATGATGTCAGGCATCAGAAAAATCTGGCCTCTCCTATGGGGCATCTGGGGCTGAGACACAGGGGAGAGGCTACAGCCAACAGCCCCAGGCCGGCTCAGCCACCTGGGAATGAAAGGGGACCCTGAACCCAGAATGCTGGAGACTTCTCAGCCATGGATGTGGGAAGGACCGCAAGGCTCTCGTGGGCCCAACCTCCCACCTTTATAAGAGGAAGCCTTCTTTGCACAGGTGCAGGGAAGGAGGAAGGAAATTCCAAACAAGTAAAGGCGGAAGCTCGGGTCAGGGTGTCCGCCCACCTGGGGGAGGCAAACCTCCGTGTGGAGGGAACGAGTCTCCACCTGACAGCAGAGCTGCCTACCCAGCGGGCACAGGGGGCATCACACTGAGAGCCCTGCAAACACTCGGGGGTCCCCACATTCATTTCTTCCTTCC
Organism: Callithrix jacchus; assembly: GCF_049354715.1. Classification (NCBI taxonomy): domain Eukaryota; kingdom Metazoa; phylum Chordata; class Mammalia; order Primates; family Cebidae; genus Callithrix; species Callithrix jacchus. The sequence goes on along the minus strand of NC_133503.1, from coordinate 10,273,234 downwards.
TTCCTTTCTTTCCTCTTTCCTCTTTCTTCCCCTCCCTCCCTCCCTTCCTTCCTTCCTCCCTCCCTCCCACCCATCCTTCCTTCCTCCCTCCCTACCTCCCTCCCTCCCATCCTTCCTTCCTTTCTCTCTCTCTCTCTCTCTCTTTCTTTCTTTCTTTCTTGCTTTCTTTTTTCTTTTTGACAGTCTCACACTGTCGCCCAGGCTTGAGTGCAGTGGCACATTCCCGGCTCACTGCAACCTCCGCCTCCTGGGTTCAAGCAATTCTCCTGCCTTAGCCTCCTGAGAAGCTGGGATGACAAGCAGCCACCACACCCAGCTAATTTTTATATTTTTTAGTAGAGATGGGGTTTCACCATGTTGGTCAGGCTGGTCTCAAACTCCTGACCTCAGGTGATCCACCCACCTGGGCCTCCCAAAGTGCTGGGATTACAGGCGTGAACTACTGTGCCTGGCCTCATTTATTTTAAAATCAGAAGGAAAAAAATATATAACTTTTAGGCTAAAAATGTCTTCATGTATATTAATAGATTCATTTCCCAGTGCAACCATAAATATCATTTTTAAAAATTATTATCATTTTAGAAACAGGGTCTCACTCTGATGCCCAGGCTGGAGTGCAGTGGCACGATTTTAGCTCACTGCAGCCTCCAGTTCCTGGGCTCCAGCAATCCTCCTACCTCAGCTTCCTGAGTAGCTATGAACTCAGGCAGACGTCACCGTGCCCGGCTAATTTGTATTTATTTATTTATTTTGGTATAGATAGAGTATCATTATGTTGCCCAGGCTGGTCTTGAACTCCTGGCCTCAAGTGATCTTCCTGCCTTGGCCTCTTAAAGTGCTTGGATTATAGGATTGAGCCACCAAGTCCAGCCCAAATATAAATTTTAATTTTTTTTTTTTTTTTGAGACAGAGTTTTGCCCTTGTTGCCCGGGCTGGAGTGCAGTGGCATGATCTCAGCTCACCAAAACCTCTGCCTCTCAAGTTCAAGCCATTCTGCCTCAGCCCCCCAAGTAGCTGCGATTACAGGCACGCGCCACCACGCCCAGCTAATTTTGTATTTTTAGTAGAGACGGGGTTTCTCCATGTTGGTCAGGCTGGTCCTGACCTCAGGTGACCTGCCCAAGTCAGCCTCCCAAAGTGCTGGGATTACAGGTGTGAGCCATCTCACCCAGCTTAATTTTTTTTATAAGAGAAGACTGGGTCCGAGAAGTTAACAGTGCCCACAGCCCATGAAAGTCAAAATAAGGACAATGGAGACTGGGCGCGGGGGCTCACACCTGCAATCCCAGCACGTTGGGAGGCCGAGGAGGGTGGATCACCTGAGGTCAGGTGTTCGAGACCAGCCTGGCCAACATGGTGAAACCCTGACTCTACTAAAAATACAAAATTAGCTGGATGTGGTGGCGGGCGCCCGAAATCCCACCACTTTAGGAAGCTGAGGCAGGTGGATTATCTGAGGTCAGAAGTTCGAGACCATCCTGGCCAACATGGTGAAACCCTGTCTCTACTAAAAATACAAAAATTAGGCATGATGGAGAGCACCTGTAATCCCAGCTACTTGGGAGGCTGAGTCGGGAGGATTGCTTGAACCTGGGAGATCCAGACTGCAGTGAGCCAAGATAGCGCCACTGCACTCCAGCCTGGGCGACAGAGCGAGACCCTGTCTGGGGAAAAACAAACTGTTTCTGATGGGATGGGGTGTCAGGGGAGTCCTTACAGGCCTGGCTCCACCCCCAGGCCCACACCCAGGCCCTGGGTCCACAACTCATGGCACCTGGCAGGCAGCAGAAGGTACAAAGTGAACAGAGGGAGGAGGAGGTCTGGATCTCCGGGATGATGCAGTGCAGGGACGACAGAACCCCGGATGGCCGTGAAGTTAGCGGATTGCGGACCCAGGTGAGTGTCTCTTCCTTGGGGTGTTCAACTCTCATTTCCAGAAGACTTCATTCAACAGATATGACCTGAGTGCTGTGCTGAGGGCATGGTAATGAACTGGACCCAGCCTGGGGACAAGGGAGTGGGAGATGACAGGGCGGGTCAGATGGGTGTGCCCTGGAGGGGGTGATGGCTAAGTCGGGTCCTAGCATTGAGTTAGCTGGAGTTACTTGAGATACGGCTTGGGTATACCAGGTGCAGGGACCCTTGAGGAGTGACCTGCAGACTCTGGGTCCTGCCGGCAGTCAGTGGGACCGCAGTGCGGTGAAAGGCTGGTGTGGGGCGTGCTGTGGGGACCCCTGGGAGGCCAGACCTGCTATGTGCTGGTGTAGGGGGACCAAGGACTGCTGCTTACAAGTCAAAGAGGGGTCCCCGGGGTGACCTGGAGACAGGGTGCAGCTCTTTCTTTTCTCTTCTTTTTGTTTGTTTCTTGAGACAGAGTCTTGCTCTGTCACCTAAGCTAGAGTGCAATGGTGTGATCTCAGCTCACTGCATCCTCTGCCTCCCGTGTTCAAGCAATTCTCCTGCCTCAGCCTCTAGCAGCTGGAATTACAGGCGCATGCCACCACATTCAACTAATTTTTGTATTTTTAGTAGAGACTGGGATTCACCATGTTGGTCAGGCCGGTCTCGAACTCCTGACTTTGTGATCTGCCCTCCTAGGCCTCCCAAAGTGCTTGAATTACAGGCCTGAGCCACGGTGCCCAGCCCAGGTGCGGCTCTTTTAAAGCTCCTGCTGGGCTGGGTGCTGTGGGTCACATCTGTAATCCCAGCACTTTGGGAGGCTGAGGCAGGAGGATCACTTGAGACTAGAAGTTTGAGGCCAGCCTGGACAACATGGCAAAACCCCATCGTTACAAAAAATATTTAATACAAAGCTGTGGTAGCGTGAGCCTGTGGTCCCAGCTACTCAGGAGGCTGAGGTGGGAAGATGGCTTGTGACTCTGGGAGGCAGACGTTGCAGTGAGCCAAGATCAAGCCTGGGCGACAGAGTGAGACATCTCAAAATAAAATTAAAAAGCTCCTGCTGTGACCACGTGAGGCCACTAAGCACTCATAGGAGGCTGGGAAGAACTTGATGGGAGGCTGGGGACAGAGTGGCGCCCCCCACCCTACAGATGTCCTGCCAGAGGCAGGTACCCTTGCCTCCACCCCGGGGAAACATCACTGGGGCAAGGTGAGGAGGTGGGGCAAGTGCTACCTGCCCCTTGGACCAGAGACTGACCCCTGACTGGAGGGATTGAAAGGAGACAGTAGAGAGGAAGAGGCTGTGCAGGCAGGGATCTGGGCAGCCTGCTTCTGTCCTGCACATGCACCACTGGCTGATGGAGGGCATGGTCTGCAGAGGCCGAAGGTCACAGCCCACCTGCCCGGCCTTGCTGGGTTTGGGCCTCACCTGGAGAAGCAGGTGAGCCAGAGCTAGGGTCCTGCGTTGGCTTCAGTGGCCGGGCTGGGGCCAGGCCAGTCAAGCAGGGTCAAGAAAGTCCCCAGAACACCCTAGGGACCATCTCTCCCAGAGCCTCCCAGGCAGGGGCCCCAGTACAGCTTCCTGGCCCCGGGGGCTGGCCGGGGAGTCAGGACATGTTCCCTGGGGACCCCTGGGACTAGCACAGCCTCCAGGATGGTGGGCTCCGGGCCCGGGGCTGGGGCGGGGCTGTGGGCCGTCTGAGGCTCAGGCTGCAGAGATCCCGGGTCCTGCCGGGTCCCCAGGCCCCTCTCTGGGCCGGACAGGGCAGCGGGAGGGAGGACGGAGGTGGGGGGTGCTGGGGCCTCTTTCCTGGTCGCCTGGCGGCAGCTGAGGTTACTTTTTCCCCCTCGCCGCTGCTGAATTTCCCTCCGAGCTGGATAAATAAGCAGCAGAGTCCAACGTCAACGAAACAGGAGCTCACTCGGCCGCACAAAAGCCGCTTTCAGCAGCGGCGGCGCCCCCGGGCCTGTCCCGTGGCCGGGGCTCCCAAGCAGCGCCGCTGCCATCGCGGCCTCAGAGGCCTCCTCCCTCCAGAACCCCCGTGCTTGTCCACTTCTCTTTTTTTATTTTCAATTTAATTTTTTTTTTAGAGATGAGTTCTCGCTCTGTCTCCCAGGCTGGAGAGCGGTGGTACCATCACAGCTCACTGCAGCCTCGAATCTCCCAAGCTCAGGTGATCCTCCCTCCTCAGCCTCCCAAATAGCTGGGACTACAGGTATGAGCCACTGAACCTGACTATGCCCTCTTCTGGTCCCTGCCTGTTCCCTGCAGAACCTATGCTGGTCTTTTGCCCGCCACGGTACTCTGTGCAAACCCAAATAATCATTCCCTCCTTTAAAACCTTCCGTGGGCCAGGCGTGTGGTTCACACCTGTAATCCCAGCACTTTGGGAGCAGTTTGGGAGCACAAGGTCAGGAGATCAAAACCATCCTGGCCAACACAGTGAAACCCCATCTCCACTAAAAATACAAAAAATTATCCAGGTGTAGTGGTGTGCACCTGTAGTCCTAGCTACTGGGGAAGCTGAGGCAGGTGAATCACTTGAACCCGGGAGGCGGAGGTTGCAGTGAGCCAAGATCATGCCACTGCACTCCAGCCTGGGCGACACAGCAAGACTCTGTCTCAAAGAAAAAAAAAATAGCCTCTGTGGCTCATCACTGCCAGAGAGAAGATCCTGGCTTTCCAGACCCCACCATGAGCCCCAGTTTCTTGCTCTGTTGCCCAAAGCTGCTTCCTGTTTCTCACCAGTGCCTTTGCAGAGGCTGGTCCCTGTGTCAACAACACCCTTCTCTTTTTTCTACCTGGCTCTCACTCCGTTTTGAGATGCAGCTCCTGCACCGTCTTTTCCGATTCCAGCCCCGACAGCTTCTCTCACTGATCACAGGTATCGGCTGATGCCAGAGTGGTCACTGGTCTGTCTGTGACTCCAGCTGACCTTGAGCCACCACAGGGCAGGAGCTGAATCTTTTTATTTTTAAGAGATGGTGTCTTGCTGTGTGCCCAGACTGGAGTGCAATGGCAAGATCATAGCTCACTGTAGCCTCAATCTCCTGTCCAAGCCATCCTCCCATCTCAGCCTCCAGAGTAGCTGGGACTGCAGGTACGTGCCACCATGCCTTGCTAATTTAAAAAAATGTAGAAATGGGGTCTCACTATGTTGCCCAGGGCGGTCTCAAACTCCTGGCCTCAAGTGATCTTCCCACTTCAGCCTCCCAAAGCACTGGGATTCAGGCATGAGCCACTGTGCCCGGCCAGGTCCCAAACTCGGCTCGTCTTGTGTCCCCAGAACCCAGTCTAGTCCATGCTGTGTGTTGAAAAAGTGACACAAAATCAGGCAAAGGTTGCAGTGAGCCCAGATCGCGCCATTGCACTCCAGCTTGGGTAACAGAGAGAGCCTCCGTCACACACACAAAAAAAGGTGACATAAAATCATAGTAACATTACATTCTATATAACAAACGCAAATGACTCTGTCATGACAAAATGCACTGCAGTGATTGGCTGCCTGACTACAGATGCAGGGAAGGGGCCAGAGGGCACGAGAAAACCTTTGGCAGAACGAATATACTCATTGTCCTTTTTTTTTTTTTTTCAAGATAGAGTCTCACTCTGTCACCCAGGCTGGAGTGCAGTGGCACAATCTTGGTTCACTGCAACCTCCACCTTCTGGGTTCAAGCGATTCTCCTGTTTCAGCCTCCCAAGTAGCTGGGATTACGGGCACCTGCCATCATGCCCAGTCATTGTCTTAAAAAAAAAATTCCGGGCCAGGCGTGGTGGCTCCCACCTGTAATCCAGCACTTTGGGAGGCCAAGGTGGGTGGATCATGAGGTCAGGAGTTCAAGACCAGCCTGGCCAACACAATGAAACCCTGTCTATACTAAAAATACAAAAATTAGGTGGGCGTGGTGGCGCGCACCCGTAATCCCAACTACTCTGGCGGCTGAGGCAGGAGAATTGCTTGAACCCTGGAGGCAGAGGTTGCAGTGAGCCGAGACCATGCCACTGCACTTCAGCCTGGGCGACAGAGCAAGACACCGTCTCAAAAAAAGAGAAAAAAATTCCTGGCGTTATCACTTGCTCAAGTTGCTTCAACGCTCTCTAAGTATCAATGTCTTCATCTAAAAATGAGAATGAAAGGTAACCATGGGCGGAGTGGCTCACATCTGTAATTTCAACACTGGGGGAGGCCAAGGCGGGTGGATCACCTGTGCTCGGGAGTGACCAACATGGTGAGACCAGCCTGGCCAACACGGTGTAACCCCGTCTCTACTAAAAATACAAAAATTAGCCGGGCATGGTAGTGTTTGCCTGCAATCCCAGCTACTCGGGAGGCTGAGGCAGGAGAATAGCTTGAACCCAGGAGGCAGAAGTCGAAGTGAACCGAGATCACGCCACTGCACTCCAGCCTTGGTGACAGAGCGAGACTCCATCTCAACAAAAACAAACAAACAAATAAATAATCACCTCATAAGATATTATGAGGATTAAATGAGATACAAATTAATATTTAATAAATGGTACTTTAAAAAAAAAATTTTTTTTGAGACAGAGTCTCACTCTGTCCCCCAAGCTAGAGTACAGTGGCACAATCTCGGCTCACTGCAGTCTCTGCCACCACCTGGGTTCAAGCAATCCTCCTGTCTCAGCCTCCCAAGCAGCTGTGACTACAGGTGTGTGCTACCATACCCAGTTAATTTTTTCTTTTTCTTGTGGACACAGGGTCTCAATTTGCTGCCCAGGCTGGAGTGCAGTGGCGTGATCATAGCTCATTGTAGCCTCTACCTCCCAGCTCAATCAATCCTCCTTCCTCAGACTCCTGAGTAGCTAGGACTGCAGTTGCACACCATCACACCTGTCTAATTAAAAAAATTTTTTATAGAAATGCGATCTCGCTATGTTGCCCTGGCTGGTCTCAAACCCCCAAGCTCAAAGGATCTTCCCAAATTGGCCTCCCAAAGAGCTGGGATTACAGGGGTGAACCATCAAGACTGGCCAGTTATTAACATTTAATGCACTTCTTTCCAGTGGGATGTTTGCATTTTAACTGGAACATGTACATTATGTGGACCAGTCCTGATGATGACTGCATGCATCTATCCATAGGTCAAAAATCGTCAAACTGGGCAGGGTGTAGTGGCTCACACCCGTAATCCCAGCACTTTGGGAAGCCACGGAGGGTGGGATCACCTGAGGTCAGGAGTTTGAGACCAGCCTGACCAACATGGTAACACCCCATCTCTATTTAAAATACAAAAAATAGCCAGGCGTGGTGGCGCACGGCTGCCATCCCAGCTACTCAGGAGGCTGAGGCAGGAGAATCGCTTGAACTCCGGAGGCGGAGGTTGCAGTGAGCTGAGATTGCACCATTGCCCTCCAGCCTGGGCAACAGAGCAAGACTTGGTCTCAAAAAAAAAAAAAAAAGAATGGAACAGTCTACTCTAGGCTTTGATAGCCTCTTAATAGGAAACTGCATCAGAACCAGGGCTCAAGCTACAGAAGGGAAAACATTCCCTGAGCCACAGCCGGGGTCTTCCCAGCCCTGCCCCGGTGCTCAGCCTGTGTACCTGGGCACAGGTGCACACACAGGAGTAAACAGGCACCTGCATGGACCCTGGGTGTGCACCTAACCTACACACACACACAGCCACACACACACAGACACACACAGACACACACAGACACACACACAGACACACACACAGACACAGACACAAAACAGACACACACACACTCACATCCACACACACAACCCCACAGACACACAGTCACACACAGATATACACACAGACACACACACACACACACATAGCCACACACACAGGGTCTGCCACACAGCTGCCTTACATAGACACACACACAGAGACACACACACACATACACAGACACAATTCCCCCCACACAGCCCCCACACACACAGTCACACACACACACAGCCACACACAGCCACACATACAGCCACAGACACAAAACAGACACACACACACATATATCCACACACACATATATCCACACACACACAACCACACAGCCACACACACAGCCACACACACAGCCACAGACACAAAACAGACACACACACACTCACATCCACACACACAACCACACAGACACACAGTCACACACAGATATACACACAGACACACACAGACACACACACAGCCACACACACAGGGTCCGCCACACAGCTGCCTTACACAGACAGACACACACACACATACAGACACACACAACCACACAGACACACAGTCACACACAAAAGACACACACACAGCCCCCACACACACAGCCACACATACAGCCACAGACACAAAACACACACACACACATCCACACACACACAACCACACAGACACACAGTCACACACAGATATACACACAGACATACACAGACACACACACACAGACACACACACATAGCCACACACGCACGGTCTGCCACACAGCTGCCCTACGCAGACACACAAAGAGACACACACACACAGAGACACACACACAGCCTCCCCCACACACAGCCCCCCACACAGAGACACACACAGCCACACACACACAGCCCCCACACACAGACACACACACAGAGTCACACACAGACACAAAACAGTGACACACACAGACATCACACACACACATAGACACACACACATAGCCACACACACACGGTCTGCCACACAGCTGCCCTACACAGACACACAGAGAGACACACACACACAGAGACACACACACAGCCTCCCCCACACACAGCCCCCCACACAGAGACACACACAGCCACACACACACAGCCACACAGCCACACACACACAGCCCCCACACACAGACACACACACAGAGTCACACACAGACACAAAACAGTGACACACACAGACATCACACACACATACACACAGACTCCTGCCTCCGCAGGAACACGCTGGTGCTCCCGTCCACCCTGCCCCAGGGAGCATGTGTTTCGAAGGTGTGTCGGGTGGACCTGCTGGGTCCCTGAGACCATGGACAGCCCCTCCTGCGGGGCAGCTCAGGCACCGGGAGGAGGTGCAGGATAGCCCCCCTTCTGGTCCTTGCTTACTCACGCGGCCACCTCTGTCCCCCAGAATCCAGTCAACACCCTTTCTCCAGCCTGAAGCCCCACAAGAGTTCGGCCATTCCAGAAGGATCCCTGGCCCTCTTCTCATTCTGACATTCTTTACACACAACAGATATTTATGGGGGCTACTCCCAGCCGGGCTCTGAGGCGCTGCAGAGTACGACCAGGCCCCGACCTCCCCAGCTCGTAGGGACGAAGGCACAGGGGCAGCGTGGTGGCTGCAAGGCCTAGAGGGTGGCACAGGGTCAGGGGGGCGCTGCGTGGGGGAGGCAGGAAAGGAAGAGGCGGGTGTACCCTCGAAAGGGTGGCTTGTGTCCGGGGAGGGGAGAGTTGGGGCTGCGTGGACAGATCAGGAGGGTGTCCCTTCCCACATATGTAGGGCAACTACTGGCCCCAGCCAAGGCCCCCAGGAGGGAAGACAACTCCCCGGGAGGGAGGAGGAGTTGGGGGGCCCCTCGGCCCAGGGAGGAGCGCTGGAGATGGGGATTGATAATGACCTCCCTCCTCCCAGCCCCTCGGGTCCTCCCATAGTCTCCCTTTCAGCGAGCTCCAGGGGCATTGTTCCGCCTTTGTAAAGCAGGAGATCGGGTGACAAAGCCGGGTGGGTGGGCAGGAGGCCAGAGGCCTCTTCTCTCCCAGGCCGCATCTGCATGGGGGCAGGGCTCATCCACCTCCCAACTCTGGCTTCCCAGGCGCGGCCGTCACCATGGTGACAGGCCTGGCATTCCATGGCCCCTGGGGCACCCTGCCCACCGAGGCTGCCAGAGGAAGCCCCCCCCCCGACACTTCTCCACCCTGGCAAGGTGGACGCGGGGGCCCACAAAACCTGGCTTTTAGGCCAGCCCCAGCAGTAAGAGGTTGCTAGCAGCCTGAGCCTCCCAAGTCTGTGGGAAGGGAGCCACACCCTGCATCCTGACAGCTGGGGCTCAGGAGGTGGGGTCACACATCACTATCAACCAGGCACCTAGGCCTCTTTGGGGCCAGATACAAAGAGAAATAATATGTTTTATTTGTTTGTTTGTTTTTTGGAGTGAGGGGGTCTTGCTGTGTTGCCCAGGCTGGTCTGGAACACCTGGGTCCCCACCTTGGCCTCCCAAAGTGCTGGGATTGCAGGCATGAGTCATCGCACCCGGCCAATATGTTATTTCTTGATGTTATTCCATGGCCTTTAAACAGTGACTGGCATGGGGCCGAGGGAGGGCACAGATGCAGAGGCCACAGTGTGCTGGACAGATGGGCTGGCCTGGACCCTGAGCCCACAGAGCCTCCAGCCCCGACCAGGAGGGATGGGGGCTGCCCCTGGGAGGTGATGCTTCAATCTCCCAGCATCACCAGATGCTGTGTGGGAGGGGCTGTGTGGATGCCCAGATGTGACAGAAGAGGAGAAAGGCCGTCAGAGCTGGGGAAACAGGCCAGGCAGAGGCCTGGAGACATCACTTTGCTGGGTGTTTCTAGGAAGGAGTAAGAGTGGCGTGTGGGGGTAGCAGGAACTGAAGAGGTGGAGAGGGGGGCTCTGCTTGAAGGAGCTTCCACTGCCATCCCTAAGAGCACACACTTTATTCTGGCCAGCTGCCACTCAAGTGTTGGGACCCACCATTATCATTGCCCAGGTGATCAAAGCTCAGGCTGGCCTGCCTGCCTTCCTTCCTTCCCTCCTTCCCTCCTTCCTTCCTTCCCTCCTTCCTTCCTTCCCTCCTTCCCTCCTTCCCTCCTGCCTTCCCTCCTTCCCTCCTTCCTTCCTTCCTTCCTTCCTTTCTTCCTTCCTTCCCCCCTCCCTCCCTCTGCCTTCACTCCCTTCCTCCCTCCCTCCTTCCCTCCTTCCTTCTGTCCTTCCTTCCTTCCCTCTTTCCCTTCCTCCCTCCCTCCCTTCCTCCCTTTCTCTCTCTCTCTTTTTTTGCCTAGAGACAGGGTCTCACTCTGCTGCCCAGGCTGGAGAGCAGTGGTGTGATTACGGCTCACTGCAGTCTCCAGGCTCAAGCAATTCTCCAGCCTCAGCCTCCTGAGTAGCTGAGACTGTAGATGCACACCACCATGCCTGACTTTTTTGTTTAGTTTTATGTTTTAGAGATGGTGGGGGTCTTGCTATGTTGCCCAGGCTGGTCTCGAACTCCTGGGCTCAAGTGATTCTCCCACCTTGGCCTCCAAAAGTGCTAGAATTACAGGCTTGAGCCACGGTGCCCAGCCTGGGTCCCCTAGGGCCACAGGTACCACACTTCTGCCTTGCCTCCTCGGGAAGTTCAGGACCTCCCACGGCCCCTGGGGGCCTGAGTGCCCCTGTGTGCTGGACACAGGGCTGGCTGCATCTCTTTGGTGAGTCTCCTTGGTGCCCTGTCTCTCAGGTCCTCTTGAAGAGTGAGGAGCTGTGTGGATGCCCAAGAAGGCATGTCCCCTGCCTGGTCCCCTCCCTGCTCAAGCACAGCCTCAAGGGCCACAGCACCAGCACCCACCCGGCCCCCCGAGCACCCACCGGGCCCCCCTGAAGCAGCACCACAGCCATCCCTAGCAGCGGGGGCCAAGGGCAGGAGCAGACCCGGCTCATTCGAGCTGAGCAGTCTCGCAAACCAGTGCCTGCCCACCACGTCTCAGGGTTCTGGCCATCTCTCAGCCACCCACATGTGTCTGGGAGCCCTGGAGGCTTCCACCGGCATCTAATTACAGAGATGTGTGGGAAACGATGGCCCTGTTTTCTTACCATCACCACCACTGCTGCTGACCCCTTCCAGAGTCCCCACCACAGGCTGGGCTCTACGGCAGGCAGGTGTGGCTGAGCTGGGCCGGCTGGGCTGGTGCCCTGCCTCTGGTGGTGATAACAGGCAGCCTCTTGCAATGGAGGAGGCTGGATGCCAACCTTGACCCTTACGAGCTGCATCATCCTGGGCAAAATACTTTGAGTTTGCTGAGCCTCAATTTCTCATCTGTAAAATGGCCACGGGGTTCCTTGCAGCTAAGTGCTCACGTGAAACAGTACTCAGTGCTCATGTGAAATGGTGCTAAGTACTCACGTGAAACAGTACTCAGTGCTCATGTGAAATGGTGCTAAGTGCTCACGTGAAACAGTACTCAGTGCTCATGTGAAATGGTGCTAAGTGCTCACGTGAAACAGTACTCAGTGCTCATGTGAAATGGTGCTAAGTACTCACGTGAAACAGTACTAAGTGCTCATGTGAAATGGTGCTAAGTGCTCACGTGAAACAGTACTCAGTGCTCATGTGAAATGGTGCTAAGTGCTCACGTGAAACAGTACTCAGTGCTCATGTGAAATGGTGCTAAGTGCTCACGTGAAACAGTACTCAGTGCTCATGTGAAATGGTGCTAAGTGCTCACATGAAACAGTACTCAGTGCTCATGTGAAATGGTGCTAAGTACTCACGTGAAACAGTACTAAGTGCTCATGTGAAATGGTGCTAAGTGCTCACGTGAAACAGTACTCAGTGCTCATGTGAAATGGTGCTAAGTGCTCACGTGAAACAGTACTCAGTGCTCATGTGAAATGGTGCTAAGTACTCACGTGAAACAGTACTCAGTGCTCATGTGAAATGGTGCTAAGTGCTCACGTGAAACAGTACTCAGTGCTCATGTGAAACATTCTGTGTCCTCCAGATGTTTCCAGGCCAAGGGAATAGGAACAGATGGGTGGAAGGGGGATGGCCTTCTCTAAAGAGTCCCAGATCAGGGTCCCTTGCCCCTTGTGTGGCCTGCCGGTGGCAATTGGATTTCACCCACGGAGCTACCCAGGAATCGTGGCAATGTCTAAGCAGGTGCCAGGGGTCTCCAGGGGGCAGCCTAGAGAGGGTGATGGTGCCACTCCCCAGAGGAGTGCAGTGGCCGTGTGAAATGAGTATGGGGTCCGGAACAGACAGTCACGAATGGAACACTTAGCAGCTCTGTGCCCTTGGGTATGTCATTCCTCTCTGAGCCCCAGTTTCCCCATCTGGGAAATGAGGATAGCGTGGCATTCCTGGATTGCTGAGAAGATACAGTGAGGTCAAATGTGCAGCATGATCCATCAGACTCAGGCGCCCCACACATGAGTTGTTTATTCTCTTTTTTCCCCCCTTTATTATTTTCCTCAGGCCAACCTCGATGGCTCACGCCTGTAATCCCAGCACTTTGGGAGGCTGAGGTGGTTGGATCAGCTGAGGTCAGGAGTTTGAGACCAGCCTGACCAACACAGAGAAACCCCGTCTCTAGGAAAAATACAAAAATTAGCCGGGTGTGGTGGCAAGTGCCTGTAATCCCAGCTACTTGGGAGGCTGGGGCAGGAGAATCGTTTGAACCCGGGAGGCGGAGGTTTCGGTGAGCCGAGGTCATGCCGTTGCACTCCAGCCTGGGCGACAAGAGCAAAATTCCATCTCAAAATAAATAAATAAATAAATGTTTAACTATTATTATTTTCTTTTTTAGAGATGAGATCTCACTATGTTGCCCAGGCTGGTCTCAAACTCCTGAGCTCAAGTGATCCTCCCGCCTCGGCCTCCCAAAGTGCTGGGATTACAGGTGTGAGCCCCGTGCATGGCAGAATTGTTGATTTTATCAGTAGGATTGTCTGCCTCCACTACAGAAAAGCAAGCTGAGGCTCAGAGAGGAGCCCCAAGTCACATACACCCAGAGGAGAGGCCGAGGCTGCATTTGAGCTGAGTACAAAGCAGAGGCTTCCACTCGTGGGAAGCCTTAGAAATGGACTCCCCTACTGGGAACAGTGGAGCATAACTGTAATCCCAGCACTTTGGGAGGCCGAGGACGGTAGGTCACCTGAGGTTGGGAGTTCGAGACCAGCCTGACCGAAATGGAGAAACCCCCTCTCTACTAAAAATACAAAATTAGCCGGGAGTGGTGGTGTCCGCCTGTGATCCCAACTACTCTAGTGGCTGAGGCGGAAGGTCGCTTGAGCCCGGGAGATGGAGGCCGCGGTGAGCTATGATCGCGCCACTGGACTCCAGCCTGGGAACGGAGACCCTGTCTCTAAAAAGAAATAATAATTAAAAATAAAAATAGTCTCCCGGCTGGGCGTGGTGGCTCACGCCTGTAATCCCAGAACTTTGGGAGGCTGAGGTGGGTGGATCACCTTAGGTCAGGAGTTCCAGACCAGCCTGGGCAACATGGTGAAACCCCATCTGTATTAAAAATACAAAAAAATTAGCCGGGCGTGGTAGCGCGTGCCTGTAATCCCAGCTACTCGGGAGGCTGAGGCAGGAGAATCGCTTGAACCCGGGAGGCGGAGGATGCAGTGAGCCGAGATCGCACCATTGCACTCCAGTCTGGGCGACAAGGACTAAACTCCGTCGCAAAAAAGCAAAAAAGCCTCCCGCCTAGAGTAAAATGAGGAGACCAAGTATGAGAGTGTGGGCACGAGGACTTCCCGCGGCTTCGCCCAGGCAGCAAAGGAAGGGGAAGAACCGAGTGGAAGCAGAAGGCGAGCGGGCAGGCACCCACCAGGCTCCGCCCCTCCCCGCGCTCCGCGGGGCCGGGAGACACGGCGCCTTTAAAGCCCAGCGGGGGCGTGTCCCTGGGCGTGTCCGCCCGGAGCCCCGCCCCGGGGGCTGGTAGCCGCGGCCCCCGGAGGCTGCGCCGGCTCTGGCTCGGCGGCGGCTCGGGTGGCAGCGGCGGTGGCGGCTCGGCGGGCTCCGCGGCTCCTGTCCCTCGGGCGGCTGCCCGCGCGCTGCCCAGGGCGCCCGGACACACGTGGCTGCTCGGCGATGGCCCGCGCCCCACGACGTGGCGAGCAGGCACCGGGGCGCGGGACCGCTCGGCCCGAGTGAGCCGGGGCCGCGCTCCCGCCCTCGGCCCGCGCCGCCCGGGATGGCCGTGGCGCCGCTGCGGGGGGCGCTGCTGCTGTGGCAGCTGCTGGCGGCGGGCGGCGCGGCGCTGGAGATCGGCCGCTTCGACCCGGAGCGCGGGCGCGGGGCGGCGCCGTGCCAGGCGGTGGAGATCCCCATGTGCCGCGGCATCGGCTACAACCTGACCCGCATGCCCAACCTGCTGGGCCACACGTCGCAGGGCGAGGCGGCCGCCGAGCTGGCGGAGTTCGCGCCCCTGGTGCAGTACGGCTGCCACAGCCACCTGCGCTTCTTCCTGTGCTCGCTCTACGCGCCCATGTGCACCGACCAGGTCTCGACGCCCATCCCCGCCTGCCGGCCCATGTGCGAGCAGGCGCGCCTGCGCTGCGCGCCCATCATGGAGCAGTTCAACTTTGGCTGGCCGGACTCGCTCGACTGCGCCCGGCTGCCCACGCGCAACGACCCGCACGCGCTGTGCATGGAGGCGCCGGAGAACGCCACGGCCGGCCCCACGGAGCCCCACAAGGGCCTGGGCATGCTGCCCGTGGCGCCGCGGCCCGCGCGCCCTCCCGGAGACCCGGGCCCGGGTGCGGGCGGCGGCGGCACCTGCAAGAACCCGGAGAAGTTCCAGTACGTGGAGAAGAGTCGCTCGTGCGCGCCGCGCTGCGGGCCCGGCGTCGAGGTGTTCTGGTCCCGGCGCGACAAGGACTTCGCGCTGATCTGGATGGCGGTGTGGTCGGCACTGTGCTTCTTCTCCACCGCCTTCACCGTGCTCACCTTCCTGCTGGAGCCCCACCGCTTCCAATACCCGGAGCGCCCCATCATCTTCCTATCCATGTGCTACAACGTCTACTCTCTGGCCTTCCTGATCCGCGCGGTGGCCGGGGCGCAGAGCGTGGCCTGTGACCAGGAGGCGGGCGCACTCTACGTGATCCAGGAGGGCCTGGAGAACACGGGCTGCACGCTGGTCTTCCTGCTGCTCTACTACTTCGGCATGGCCAGCTCGCTCTGGTGGGTGGTCCTGACGCTCACCTGGTTCCTGGCGGCTGGGAAGAAATGGGGCCACGAGGCCATCGAGGCCCACGGCAGCTACTTCCACATGGCTGCCTGGGGCCTGCCCGCGCTGAAGACCATCGTCATCCTGACCCTACGCAAGGTGGCCGGGGATGAGCTGACCGGGCTCTGCTACGTGGCCAGCTCGGACGCAGCAGCGCTCACGGGCTTCGTGCTGGTGCCTCTCTCCTGCTACCTGGTGCTGGGCAGTAGCTTCCTCCTGACCGGCTTCGTGGCCCTCTTCCACATCCGCAAGATCATGAAGACGGGCGGCACCAACACAGAGAAGCTGGAGAAGCTCATGGTCAAGATTGGGGTCTTCTCCATCCTCTACACGGTGCCTGCCACTTGCGTCATTGTTTGCTACGTCTACGAACGCCTCAACATGGACTTCTGGCGTCTTCGGGCCACGGAGCAGTCATGCGCAGCGGCGGCCGGGCCTGGAGGCCGGAGGGACTGCTCGCTGCCGGGGGGCTCGGTGCCCACCGTGGCCGTCTTCATGCTCAAAATCTTCATGTCGCTGGTGGTGGGCATCACCAGCGGCGTCTGGGTGTGGAGCTCCAAGACTTTCCAGACCTGGCAGAGCCTGTGCCACCGCAAGATGGCAGCTGGCCGCGCCCGGGCCAAGGCCTGCCGGACCCCCGGGGGCTATGGCCGTGGCATGCACTGCCACTATAAGGCTCCCACCGTGGTCTTGCACATGACTAAGACGGACCCCTCTCTGGAGAACCC
This sequence comes from Callithrix jacchus, assembly GCF_049354715.1. NCBI lineage: Eukaryota > Metazoa > Chordata > Mammalia > Primates > Cebidae > Callithrix > Callithrix jacchus. The sequence goes on along the minus strand of NC_133503.1, from coordinate 10,256,689 downwards.
CACACACCTCTAGCGACACAGGCCTGGCGCGGGGTGGCTGCTGCCCCCTCCTTGCCCTCCACGCCCTGCCCCCCTCCTTCCCAAGACAGCTGACTAGCAGCTGCCCAGCTGTCAAGGTCAGGCAAGTGAGCCCAGGGGGCTGAGGACCAGGGAGGGTACCCCATGAGCCTCATGTCCCCAGCTCTCCTAACATGGGGGCTGGGCCAGGCTGAGTCCCCTCAGGGTCCTAGGAGAGGATATGAAGAGGAGGGGGCAGAGGGGGCATGGTCCAGCCGGAGTTTATTTAATGATGTAATTTATTGTTGCGTTCCTCTGGAAGCTGTGACTGGAATAAACCCCCTCGTGGCACTTGCTGAGTTCTCTCTGGCTGGGAAGTGGGGAGGTAGGAGGGTGAGGGCCCTGCAGGAGTCTCCCTTGTAAGTGGAGCTGGTGGTGGGTACTGGCACCCCCCAATCAGGAGGAAGTCCCCCCGGAACAGCTGCAAGAGTCCCAGACACCGTGCATGCGTGTTTTCCCCTCCCTCCCGTCTCTGATCTTCCAAATGGAGACAGGGACGCTTCGGGATTTTCAGGGAATCTCCCAGGGTGACGCCAGCACCTCTGGCCCCAGGAGTCCAGTTTGAGGCTGTGACTGAGTTTTCCCTCTCTGGGGCCTTGCTTTTCTCATTGGTGTGGAAAGTGAGGGCATCAGCCTGTGTCAGTATTGTCACGAACGCCCCCTCCCTGGGGCCTTGGAAGTTTGCCCATCAGGGCAGCCCCAGCCTGCTCCCTGGCATCTCCAGGTGGGGCGAAGATGAGGCTGGACTGGTCTGTGGCCCTCTGGGTAACACAGATATGTACGTGGAGCTGGGAAGCCTTTGAGTAGAGTGGGAATTGGGCCCCCAGCTCCGAAGCTTGTCATATTTGAGGCGCTGATGGCAGCGGTGGGAATGAGGCAGCCCAGTGTGCAGAGCTCCACACTGGGGCAGGGTGTGGGGAAAGGCTGCATGTCCCATCCGCATGCTGCAAAAGCTTAGGCTCCTAGGGCCTGCCCTGTGTCTGGAGGTGGGTAGCTGGGCATGTGTGGCCATCTGGAGACCCCTACTGGCTTTGGGGTGAGACCCCAGGGCCCCATCTTGGCTGCTGTGACTCCAGCCAGGTGAGGGTCTTAGTTACTGTGTGTAGTAGGCAGCCAGGTCGGTATTTGGTGTCAGTGCCAGGAGATCCCAGAGGTCCAGCCCTGCTGCCAGCTTCACTTTAGAGCTACCAGGAGGCCCCAGAAGGGAGGCGCTCAGGTGTCAATGGTGAGGCAGAGCCCCAAACCCAGGGCCTCTCAGGCTGGAGCCCTGTGCCCTACCCCAACCACCAATCCCACAGGGACAAGAAACATCCAGTGAGAAGGAAACAGGTTGGGTCAAGCTCCCAGGAGACAAGACCATCATGGGCTGAGGGGTTTAAGGGGTATCCCTCACTGCAAGGAGCAGTGCTGCCCCGGGGAAGCTGGCAGCCCGAGCACCTGTTCTTAGGCTATTTCACCGGGAATGCCCTCTCCATCGAAATCCTTCCCTCCTGGCAGAGCATACATTAAGTCCCTGTGTGCCTTTTACCAACAGAGCCAAGTGACCCTACCCCCCTTGTAATGCTGCACGGTTTTTTTGGTTTTTTGTTTTTAATTTGAGATGGAGTCTCACTCTATTGCCCAGACTGGAGTGCAGTGGCATGATCTCGGCTCACTGCAACCTCTGCCTCCCAGGTTCAAGCAACTCTCCTGCCTCAGCTACTCAAGTAGCTGGGATTACAGGCGCCCGCCACCATGCCTGGCTCATTTTTTGTATTTTCTTGTAGAGACAGCATTTCACCATGTATGCCCAGGTTGGTATTGAACTCCTGGCCTCAAGTGATCCACCCACCTCGGCCTCCCAAAATGCTGGGTTTACAGGCACGAGCCACCCCGCCAGGCTGAGTGGGAAACAATGCGCTTGTTGGAGGCAGTGGTGCCCACACTAGAGGCAGAGGCTACAGGGAGCTGGACTCACAGGCAGTGGGAGGGAAGATGGGAAGGGCCTGCACCAGGACGGGCAGCTGGAGCAAGCGAAAGGATTCCAGACTTGGGAAGAGCAAGGCATGCAGGGGGTGGGAAAGGCAGGGGGTTGGGGGGAGGATGAGCGTCCCAGGGTGCCCACCCAACCCTTCTTCCTTACCGTCAGTGGCCATGTCCTGCTCAGCAGACATGAGCCTGGTGCTGGTTTCCAGGACAGCTGAGATGGGAGCGAATAGGGGCAGTGCAGGGTCAGGACAGGCCCCAGGGGGTTCTGCTTTGAGGCCAGGACCTGGGAGGGAGGGCAGGGCCCTACCAGCCTTCTCAACCTTGGAAGATGCTATGGAAGTAAGTCCCAGGCCCTGGAGGAAATGGAAAAAGGAAACACAGGCCTCCCATGTGATCCTGCTCACCCCAAGTTTTGGAAGAAGTGTTTAGATGGCTTGGTCGCCAGAGCTCATGACCAGGCAAGTTTGAGGCCAAGCTGGGAGTTGAACCCAAGTCTGCCTCCAGAGTTTTTGTGATTTCCACACCAGGGATCTGATTAGGTTCTGGTGGGGAAAGGCAGGGTGTGTCTTGGTGAAATTACGTCCCCAGAAGCTGGGCAAAGCAGGTGGGGAGGAGACAAATGCCCCTCCCACTGCCAAACCTCCCCCTATGTCCATTAAGGAAACTTCTAGGGCCAAGCAAAAATACTTTGAAAACCCACAAGCGCTGGCATGTGCATCGCGTGTCTGGGCCGGGGCCTGCCCCTTAGTGGCCCTGGTGCCCAGCATTTGGGTTTTCAGAGAGCAGCACACCACACACCCGCAAGCCCCTTGAAAGGGTGAACCTATCCCTGTGGGGTGCATGGTGGGCCCCAGATCCTCCTGTTCCCAGGAAGTTGCCCCCTCAAGGAAGCAGCTCCTGGACACGGCAGTCAAGGCTGGGAGGCCCAGGGCCGGGATTAGGAGTGTGGTTAACAAGAGATAGGCTCCTCAGTGTCCTGCTAGAGACACCCTGGCCCCTGGCCAGCAGGAAGAGGTGCCCTTTCTGAGTGGCTCTGTTGGAATCCAGATGTCACCTCACTGCCAACCAAGTCCACTGACCAGGTCCCCTCCCCAAAGACAAGATGTAAGGAGAAAAAAACTGTGCGGGTCAAGGACAGGCCTCAGCTGACTCCCAGAAGCCATGACTCAGACCTGTCCTCAAGAGATGCAGTTCCCACACCCCCATTTGCAATATCAAAGTGAAGTGGCTGCCCCACAAGGCCACAGCCCTTGAAGGGAGGCGGCAGCTGAGAGTGTGCTGAGACCAGGACATGACCAGAGGTCACGATCCCAAGGTGGTATCCTAGTGTGTGCCTGGGAAAATTACTGGAGGAGCAGGACTTCACAGAGGAAGGCTGGGAGCCCCAAGTGTTACCGTCGCGATGCAGAAAATGTCCAGCAGGCGCACGGCTCTCTTCTCCAGAGGTGGAGGGCTGGAGTGGATGAACTGGGCAAATTCAATTTGCTGTTGGGGCAAGCCCACTTCCTCCAGGCAGGACGAAAACCCCTAAGTCCCCTGTGTAGGCCCTGGCTTGAAGCCCATGCTTACCAAGGCCGTAAAGCTGGTCAGCAGCAGAACCTGCACCCAAGGCTCAGGCCTCAAAGGCTCTTCCCATTTCGCCAGCTTCACCTGGCTCAGCTGGTCAGGAACTGGCCCTTTCTCAGTAACTGGGCCCAGGACAGTGGCTCAGCAAAATCTCTGTATTTCATCGGCGGGTGGCTGCCAAGCAGCACCCTACGCACATGAACCAGTTGGATTTTTTTTTTTTTTTTTAAAGAGAGGGGTCTCGCTATGTTGCCCAGGCTGGAGTGCAATGGCTATTCACAGGTGAGATCCCACTACTGAGGAGCACAGGAGTTTTGACCTGCTCCATTTCCAACCTATGCTGGTTCACCCCTCCTTAGGCAACCTGGTGGTCCCCTAGTCCCAGGAGGTCACCATATTGATGCCGAACTTAGTGCGGACACCCGATCGGCATAGCGCATACAGCCCAGAACTCCTGAACTCAGGCGATCCTCCCACTTCAGCCTCCCGAGTAGCTGGACTATAGGCACGCGCCCCTGTACCTGGCAAACCAGTTGGACTTTAAAAGATATATGAGTGGCCGGGCGCGGTGGCTCAAACCTGTAATCCCAACACTTTGGGAGGCCGAGACGGGTGGCTCATGAGGTCGAGAGATCGAGACCATCCTGGTCAACATGGTGAAACCCCGTCTCTACTAAAAATACAAAAAATTAGCTGGGCACGGTGGCGCGTGCCTATAATCCCAGCTACTCAGGAGGCTGAGGCAGGAGAACTGCCTGAACCCAGGAGGCAGAGGTTGCGGTGAGCCGAGATCGCACCATTGCACTCCAGCCTGGGTAATGAGCGAAACTCCGTCTCAAAAAAAGAGATATATGAAGGCACAAATAAAACCAGATTGGCCATGTGGCAGAACCATCAAAGCCGAGTGCATGGGAATTCTACTTTTTCACTGTTTCTGTGTGTATATGGAATTTTCTTGAGGCTGGCTGCACCGGCTCATGCCTGTACGTAGGCACTCTAGCCTAAGTACAAGACTCGATCTTAAAAAAAAAATTCCTTGAAAAAGGTTTTAAAATGGCAGGAGATTCCCCTTAGTGAAGGCTTAAAAACTATTTTTACCCTAATTCCTAGTTTCAAATGAAGTTTTTCAGGGTTTAAGATGACGACAAGGCAAGGAGAGGCTTGGAGGAGTCCTTCTTTCTATGGTTAAGAACACTGAGAGGCTCTCTGACTAGAGGCCAAGCCTTCAGAGGACCTGGCTCCAAGAGTCAGTGGGAAAGCAGCACTTGAGACAACACTACCCACCCCACCCAAGACAGAACACGAAGAAACAGCCACCAGATTGTTTCTTCTGTATAAACACAAGTACATGAGGTTTATTTGAAACCAATTTATTACAAGTTCACCCTTTAATGGGGCCCTTCCTCCTTGAAGACAAAAAAAAATTCAGGTGTCACTGAAGTGGGAACATAGGATTCTCACTATGAACAAGAACAGACTGGATCTAGAAGAGGCAGGGGAAGCTGGCGGTGGCAGGGGTTATGAAGCTATGATGTCAGTGCCAACTCCATGCCTGTAGAAGGGACGGTAAACTACCCGCCAGCCCTGAAGCAATCCCCGCCGTCCCTGGGCAAGGAGGACGGGAGAAGCAGGGGCCACACTCCGCAGTTTAAGAGACGCATTATTCTCGTGTTCTAGGAGTTGCAGTCCCCTTGGTGGACTGTATTAAATAGGTACAGAAGAGCTTAGGTGCTCAAATTTTCCAAATTCAAAGTCAATAAAAAAGAAAATTAAACCCTGTTTTGTACTTTTATCAAAATCCATCATAAAAGGGAAAGAAGACTACAAAGTTTTGCCTAAATATAACAACTAGAGCTAGATTTGTTATGGGAAGGGGCTCTCAGAGCTTCTCTGCCGCCCTCTCCTCCCAGCCCCCACCAACACTGACCACTGGAATCTTCAGGTTCTCGCGGAGTTCCCAGTCTGAGGTCGGAACAGGCATGGGAAGCAGCGGACGCAGCACCCCCCGAGCCGCCCCCTGATGTTGCTGCTTGCCTCAATGAGCCTCCAACCCAACTGCTCTGCAGGAGAGTGGACGGGCTGAGGGAGAGGACGGGGAAGTTGGAGCAGACACGTTATCGTAGAAACTGTACTGTACATGTGCCAAAGCGAGATGTCAGAGTATCTTACAAGATGTTCTTTATACAATATCACTGCTGAAACAAGCAACTTTTAATAACTAGAAAAGTCAATTAAAAAAAAATTAAACATTTAAATTCTTCCTGCTTTTCTTTTCTTAAACTCTCCCCTAAGAGCCTGTCTGGTATGAGGGCGGGCTGGGCTCCAACACCCCTCTGGCCAGACCCATCAAAGTGAAGGTAGGTTATATGCATGATTATAAGCAGGACTCCAGTCTCTTACTGAAGTGCCTTCATTTTGTTTTGTTTGTTTTGTTTTGTTTTCGGGGGCGGGGGAGGTTGTCACTAAGAAGGGGAGATATTCAGGAATGGCTCCAGGATATGTCCCTTTACTCTGCCAAGGTCAACTCAAAAAACCACACCTGTTTCATGATGCTGGTGAATACAGAATTCTGTATGGCACTCACTGATACTGTCACCTGAGAGGAAGATGGGGGAAGAGACAGAATATGGGCTTAAAGAAACAAGACTCTATATAAATACAGATTAAAAAAGAAAACTCGCCACCATCTCCCGTCGGCCTGATTAGCCCTGATCTTGCTACGTAACACAGCGATCCCTCCCCTGGAGACCAGAGGGGCTTGGCACTGTGGTAGAAGCCAGAGTGGGAGAGGCCTCAGAAAAGAAGGCAGGAGCAGGAACTGGGTTCACCAGAAAAGCTAGCCCCTCAGGCTCCTCCTGCAAACTCTCAGAAGGGAGGGTTACGGCCCTCTTCATCCCAGAATATTTCTGGACAAAGACCAGCAGCCCACATTAAGCCCTCCAAAGAGCTTTTGGAAATAGCATACGCTTGGGGTGACAGGCGCTTCCGGACTCCCTGCAACCTCCTCCGAGTTTTGGTCTTCCTCTCTGGCCTCCCTCCCACCCTCCCTCACTGTTCCGCTATCCCCCACCTCAGCTCCCTTACCACGGCCCTGCCTCTACTTCTTCTGTCTTCGTCCCCTGGACTGTCCAGCGGGCTCTGGCTCACTGTCCCCTTCATCTTCAGCAAGCCTATCAGGAAACTTCTTGCGCTTCCTGCGGACATACGGGTGGCCAGGAAGGTGTTTATGCAACAGAGCCACCAGACACTGTTCTGTCTTCGCCATGCAGCTCAGCACGTGGCTGCCGCGGCAGTTGTAAACCTCAGCATTGGTAAACACTTGCTTCATGTCAGTAAGAAACTCCTGCACAGAGCGGTAGCTCCCACAGGAACACTTGCTCTGCACGGTCTGAAAGTCCATGGGCTGCGTGATCACATCGTAGTAGTCCTCGGCCTCGTCTCTGGTCACGGGCTCCCTGTGGAGAAGAAGCAAATGGAGAGAATCTGCACAGCCCTGATGGCAGCAGCCCTGTCACTAAGACACGTCTTGATGGGCTTGGCTGAGAGACCCTCAGGGGCTCTGGAAGCTTTCAGAACCTGACAGGCCACTCCTCTCCCCTGCGCCTGAGAATACAGTGCTCACCTGAAGGGCCAGCTGAAACGGTACTTCACGATCTTGTGGAGGATCTCTTCACACTTCTGCAGCTCCAGGCTTTGCCTCCGGGAGCTCCGCTTGCTCTGAAGCACCTGGCAGGAAAGAAAGAACAGTTTTATTACAGATTCAAGACAGGAGAAAGAGTGGACAGGGCAGAAAATGACTGTATCTGCTCAAAAAAGGAAGACAGTTCAACTATTTCCTGAAAGCAGAGGGGCTGAAACCTGACCTTCAAGTCAGGGAGCACCCTCAGCCCATGAGGCCTGCATCTTCCCAGTGGTCCACTCGCCTCCCCTGGGGGCATGTTGATCCAAGCAGCAGAGAGCAGGCAGCAGTGGTCATCGTTCCCACCAGTCCTGCTGGAGGTCTGCTGGAGGGGACCACTGTTCTTCTCAGAGAACAGGTGGACCTGGGGTTACAGTGACACCATGGAAGGGCATGGACACCTGCACCAATTCTGTGGGGGTAAGGTGCCTCTGGGAAGAGAAGCAAGAGGCTCAATTCCCTTCCTGGGCTCTTCCACCAGACATGTGAGGACATGTGAGCGCTAAGTGGCTAAGCAGGAAGGGGCGGGCTCTCCACTCCAGGTAGCCATAACAAAGCTGTGACTCACAGCAGAGGCCACAGAGCCCAAGGGGTGAAGGCTGGGCCAACACGAGCATCCTCTCAAGCCCTTTGATCTCTAGAGTGGCTTGCCTTAAGCCCCCAACTCCAATTTCATCTGTCAAAACAAGCACCTTTTCAAGAGTTTCTTTTTTGTTCTTTAAAGCTCAAGTGAGATCTAAAAACTACTAAAATTACATTGGTTAAGGAGCAGAGGGGAAGGTAATGTCCCTCCCATAACAACTGTTGACCCAACAGTGAGTGAGGCTCCAACATTGCTGACATTCCCACGATGAAGACCCAGCCCCTCTGGGCCCACTGGAGACACATGGATACTATTTTTAAATCCTTAATAAGTTGCGGGCTGCCTGCTAACTAGTCTGTAGGCTACAGCAAGGGAATGCCGGACATAGCTGTTCCTTACAAGCCCACCCATCTGCCTCCCAAGTTAGGGAGCAGGAAGGAGGGGGAGGCTCCCATACCATCTGTTGCCTGATGAATTCCTAATGTTACGGTTGGGAATAAAAAACAGAAAGGTTAGAGGAGGGATGATAAATAATTCTCACCAGCTCATCCACCTCAGCATCATCCACAGGTGGTACCTTCAGCTGAGCCTTCTTGGTAGAGTGTGGCTTCTTACCCGGGCGCCGGCCTGACCTTGCTGGAGGGGGGATGACGCTGAGCTTGCCCCGGATGGTCTTTCGAGGTCTCACTGAAACAAAAATACAGATTCAGCACAGAACAACTGAAGGTGAAGGGAGGAGAATCTTCAAAATAGGGACAAAGGATGCAGGGACGATCTGGACAAGAAAAGCGGTGGCTTCCTTTGGTTTTAAGGTGCTGTTGCTATCTTCTCTTGCCTCACCTAACAGGACACTAACAGGCAGCAGCAGCAGCAGATGAAGAATGGGTATCTTTCATCCACTGCCAAAGCCCTTGAGAAGGCCAGGCCCTTCAGTACTTCTGTCCTGCCCGCACTCTGCACGGTTACTCCCAGCCACGAAGCCCCTGCAGGAATCGACTGTACACTCTGAGAAGTAGAAGCCATCTGCTAATAGGTCAGCCTGAGTAAGTGGATGTATCTACATGTGAGAGGGAACTGGTTTGTAAAATGGACCCTGTGTTGTAACCCCTAGAGTTACTCTACACTCATCATCAGTATATTTTCAGAGAAAAGCTGGTCCTTACATGAAAGGCCACAAGGCTGCCTCATTAAATACAATTTAGAGCTAGTCCCCTCCATAAGAGCCCTGCCCAGGGTACCCAACGAGAGAATAAAGAATACAGGCGGGGCATAGTGGCTCACTCCTGTAATCCCAGCACTCTGGGAGACTTAGATGGGTGGATCACTTGAGGTTGGTAGTTCAAGATCAGCCTGACCACCATAGTGAAACCCCATCTCTACTAAAAATACAAAATTATCCGGACGTGGTAGCACATGCCTGTAGTCCCAGCTACTTGGGAGGCTCAGGCAGGAGAATCACTTGAACCTGGGAGGCAGAGGTTGCGCCACTGCACTCCAGCTTGGGCAACAAGAGCAAAACTCCGTCTCAAAAAAAAAAGAATACAAAGGCAGTGAGATGACTTGTGTCTCAGGTTTACAACAGGTGCTCAACGTCAAGCCAACCAGCATTCCTCAGTGAGCCCGGGGAAACAACACTGTAAGGATTAGCTCCAGGCTTTCCACCACCTTCCCTCACCAACACCCTGGGGAGTGGGCAGATGACACTGGACACAGATAGGGGTCTAGAGAGGCCGTGACAAGAAGAATCAAGAAACACTACTTTCCATTCTATTTCTGGACCACGAGAACCCTTCCTTGGTTACTTTAGGGTCTCTCGCTCAAGCCCAGGCCAGTAAGAAACAGTAAGAAGCTGACGCTATGTGCTAGAGCTTTCAGCTGCACCTGGGAACCACATCTTTGGTGGTCTAAAAGATGGAGCTGACAGAAAGCTCTCAAATACCTAATACTTCCTAGATCCATCTGGCAAGGAGAGGTCACAGAAACCTAGAAAAACAATTCCTTGGAAAGAGAGCTACAACGCAGAAGTGGAAAGCAATCACTAGCTTAAAAATAAACAGAATCAGTATAGTACCGTATTCTATAGTACTACAGAATCTGCTCTCAGAAAAACCAGGCGCAGTGGCTCACACTTGTAATCCCAGCACTTTGGGAGGCCAAAGGCAGGAGGATCCCTTGAGCCCAAGACTTCAAGACCAGCCTGGGGAACACGGTGAGACCCTATCTCTACAAAAAAGCCGGGCATGGCGGCACATGCCTATAGTCCCAGCTACTCAGGAAGCAAGAGGATCACTTGAGCCTGGGAGATCAACTGCACTCCAGCCTGGGCAACAGAACAAGAGCACCATCTCAAAAAAATAAAAAATGTTCCCAAACAAAGGTGTGCCCAAGTCACAGACTCTGACCAACAGAAGATGACATCCTTGAATGCAGGATTGGTGGGCCATTTGTTCACTTACCCTAGGATACCTGAAAAATCAGGCCCAGTCAACAAACAAAAAGTCAGCCAGAATGTGAGAGATTAAGGTGTCCCAAATTACACCTCTGCAGAAAGGGGAAGGGTAGGAGAAAATGTGCAAGCCCAAAGTCATTGGGTTTTAGTAGTCTCACTGCAGTAAGTCTGGTCATGCCAGGCATCTTCTGTCTCACTCTTTGTATCAAGTAAGACCATTCCGAGCTGCTACAATCTTGGGAACTGTACCACTGCTTCAAAACTTCATCAAAATTCTGATCTGTGATCTGTTTTCTACCAACCTATAAAGAAAGGTATATTAGGCTGGGCGCGGTGGCTCACGCCTATCATCCTAGCACTTTGGGAGGCCAAGGTGGGTGGATCACCTGAGGTCAGGAGTTCATGACCAGCCTGGCCATGATGGTGAAACCCCACCTTTATAAATAAATAAATAAATAAATAAATAAAATAAAATAATAACATAAAATAAATTTTAAAAAGAGAAAAGTATATTGGCCCGGCACAGTGGCTAAGCCTGTAATCCCAGCACTTTGGGAAGCTGAGGCAGGCGGGTCTCGCTGTGTTCCCCAGGCTGGTCTTGAACTCTTGGGCTCAAGTGATCCTCCTGCCTTGGCCTCCCAAAGTGCTGCGATTACAAGTGTGAGCCACTGCACCTGGTTTTTCTGAGAGCAGATTCTATAGTACTATAGAATATGGTACTATACTGATTCTATTTTTAAGCTAGTGAGCTCAGGAGTTTGAGACTAGCCTAGCCAATATAGTGAAACCCCATCTCTACTAAAAATACAGAAATCAGCCGGTGTGGTGGAAGGCACCTGTGATTTCAGCTATTCGGGAGGCTGAGGCAGGAGAATCACTTGAACCTGGAAGGCAGAGATTGAGGTAATCTGGGATCATACCACGGTACTCCAGCCCAGGTGACACAGTGAGACCATCTCAAAAAAAATGTATTCTGGAAAGAGGGAAGCTGTTAAGAGAAAGGCTCTGACTGGAGGACAGTAGCCACGAACACGACTCTCCAGCAGTCATGAACATGAGAGAATGAGCATGAACACAAAGGGAATGCCTTTGTTCCTAGCGGCACCTACTGAGAACACACCTGAACTTTCCTAACATCCTCAACTTAAGCCTTCAAAAAAGTCACTCATCTCTTCTCACACCAGCAAAGCTACAGCCCTGCACAGTGCAGGGAGGAGAAAGTCACTGTAACCAGAGAGAAGTCACTCTCTAAGAGCAGCAATACAGCAACGGCCAGAAGAGCTGTTAGGAGACGGCAAGGGGCCTAGCTCTCCTTCCCCATCGTCCCCACACACCCGGAAGCTTAGATCCAGCAGCCTTGTCAAAAACATACTTGGGTCCATGAATTCTACTAAATCTTAGAGCAAGTGGGTTCATGTTACTGAGATCAAGCCACCTTCCTTCCTACCAGGCAGAAAGTTAAACGCCATCTTGAAACCCATTTAAACCCGTGGCAGCTAAGTTACGCCACAGTCACAACATGAGAGAAATGGAAGGGAGCAAGCCGGCCCCGGCCACACTGCCTACTGCCAAGCCGCCCTTTCCAAGCGCTCCAAGTTTAGAAGACTGTGAAATCAACTACAAAGGCAAACAAAATACTTACATCGCAAACCAGCCACCTCATAATCTTCTTCCTCCTCCTCCTCTTCCTCCTCCTCCTCTTCATCACTCTCATCATCTTCACTGTCCTCAGAAGCAGACTCTTCAGTATAATTCCTGTGGGTAGAAAAAATAATAATATAGGGAACACACTTGTAGTCCAAAGTGGTCCTAAGAAGGGCTCTAGTCCCGCAGGAATCAGGAAACTCTCTTCACAGACTAGTTGTACCATATATGATACTACAGGGAGGGAACCTGAATCTAAGCCAGGAGAGTCTTTCACAAAAATGAAAAACCAAGTTTCAATAGCATGCATCCCTCTGACAGGCCACAAACAGTTTGGACAAGATACCAAAGGCAACAGAAATCAAACCCAAAATGCAATCCTACCCTTCCCCACACAAAGCAATACAAAACACTATCTCTTTTGTCTCACAAAAAGAACCAGGTAACACATCAGGTACTAAACGCTGTCCCCACCTCTGAGGTGGATTGAAAGGAAAAACAGCCTAGACAGGTGTGACTTCGCCTTGACGGCCCCTTCCAGGGGCTGGAACAGCTTGCAGATGACCGTAACATCAAAGCAGCGGTAATCCAGCTCAGAGCAGCTGGTCCAAAGCCCCACCATTCAGAGCAACATGTCTCAAAGTGCAGCTGGGATGGACTGGGAAAGATCCTGGTCATACTGTGAAAGTGGGGTCAGGATCAAACAGCCCTGCCCTTTAAAAGGAAGCCCAGGGCTGGGGGTGGTGGCTCACACTTGTAATCCCAGCACTTTGGGAGGCTGAGGTGGGTGGATCACCTGAGGTCAGGGGCTCGAGACCAGCATGACCAACATGGAGAAACCCCGCCTCTACTAAAAACACAAAATTAGCCTGACCTGGATGCTCATGCCTGTAGTCCCAGCACTCAGGAAGCTGAGGTGGGAGAATCGCTTGAACCCAGGAGGCGGAAGTTGTGGTGAGCCAGGATCTCACCACTGTACTCCAGCCTGGGCAACAAAAACAAAACTCCGTCTCAAAAAAGAAAAAAAGGAAACCCAAGCCAGGATGCCTACAAGCTGCCCATTTTACAATCTCAAATTTCCACGTGGAAAATAACAGTATCATCTTGGCAAATCTCAGGTGTCTCCTCTTCACAAGGCCCTGTGTTTGGCCTTACTGAGACTCGAGTAAAGAACAAAGCATCACCTCTCCTCTCTGGACATTAACAATGTCATGGGAGACGGACATGTATAAAACTAACCACAGAGATAAAACACATGCACCAAAATACTACTTCAGAGAATGAAGGCTCAGCTGGAACAGAGGAGAAACCATTAAGCCTAAAGATGCAAGCACGTTTCAAAAGGGCAGTGAAATTTTAGCGAAGCCATGGGCAGTTATCCACTGGGAAATCTGGGCAGAAAATGTTCATAGTTGGGAGACAGGCAAATAGGCAAGGATGAACAATAAACAGACTGTAACGAGCACACAAATATGGGCTCTAAAGCTGATAAAACCCAGACTGGTACTGTGTAAGCCTCAGAAGCAAGGCCAGGAGTCGGCCTTTATTCCAGAGGCAATGGGAAGACTGGAAGTTTGTGATCAGAAATGTGAGCAGATCGCTGCCTTGTGCACAGCATTTTGGTATCAGAACAGCTGGAGGAATAAGAGGGGAGAAGATGTCATGTAAGAAGGAGGAGTTGAGAAGTCACCAAAGGAGCCCAGGTGACAGATTTAGAAGGGACAAATGACAGCAAAGACCATGGAGAATGGAGAGCAAGAAACCAGATCATAAACCCCCCGCTGTGGGTCTCAGCAACTCGGGTGGCAGGAGAAGTGGCAGCGGCCAGGCAGCCCAGCTTCGCAAAGGCATTTGGCACGCCACAGCCCACAGGCACCCGGCACACACCTCCCCGCCGCCAGGATGCCAAAAGGAAGGTCAGCTCCACCCCACAAGGAAGAACCCAAGAGATCGGCGCAGTTGTCAGCAAAACGTCCTGCAAAAAAGGTGGAAGCAAAGCCGGAAAAGGCAGCAGTGCAGAGTCCAGCCCCTGACAGAGCAGGAGAGAAAGAAGCCAGGTCTGGTTAACACCATATGCCGTGTCTTAGCAGTGGTCCCTGTCTCCCTTCTTGGACCATCCAGAGGAATATTTTTATCAACTATTTTGTAAGTGCAAGTTTTTAGTAGCTCTAGAAACATTTTTAAGAAGGAGAGAATCCCACCTCATCCCATTTTTTAAGTGTAAATGCTTTTTTTCAAGAGGTGAAATCATTTGCTGGTTATTTTTTGGTACAACCAGAAAATAGTGTGAGATATTGAATCATGGGAGGCTTTGACTGTCTCAGGTGTCAGCTTAACACTCCACAGATCGTGAGTTTTTATATCCTATGATACAAAGCATATTAATGACGATATGGAGTCAGTCCTGCACTGAACGTCTCAAGTATTTTAAATTACTCCTATTCCCGAGCTGTTTTGTAGCAGAATTGTTTCCTAAAGAAAACCACTCTGACCGCGGCTCTCCCTGTCAGAGCTGAGTGCGCTCTGTAGTGTCTCTGGTGTGGTCGCCCTGTTTTCCTAATAACCGTGTTACTGTGCTGTGAAGATGAAACATTTGCACATGCAGTGCACATGCCAGCCAGTTGTGAACTGTTGGGACGTGTGTAGCAGCTTATTAATAAGACACAGGTACTTGACAGCCTCCTAAAGAAAATTTCCTTCCAAATTGTAAGCTGGAAAGTCACTGGAATAACTTTAAAAGAGAAGTACAATACATGGCTTTTTAGATTTTTGTTATGTATGTTAAGAATTTTGTACAAATTGAAATGTCTGTACTGATCCTCAACCAATAAAATCTCAACTATGAAAGAAAAACAAAGACACTGGATCATAAAACATCTGGGCATTGGACTGATACCATGGCAAATTAACAGAGAAGCCAGAGGAGGGAGAGACATTCATGTCCAAGCTGACACCCAAGTTCTACTCGTGACAGGGAAGAAACACATTCTGTATGGGTAAGGAAGGCAATGAGATTTTTAGTAGTGGGTGATTGCAGAAGTAATCATGAAGACACAGGAAGTGGGCAACAGGCAGCTAAAGGCAGAGAGATTTCATTACTTGAGAAGGAGGTATGGTCAAGAAGACAGAGAAAGTGGCTGGCAGTGAAAACTAGCAATGTCAACATTCAGCTAAAATTAGATCAGAGCCCTCTGAGCTCCTACTGAAGAGCTCAGTGAATGATCAGGCTCTGTACCCAAAAGATGAACTGAAAGCTCCTGAGACTCATTCTGTTTGAATAACGCAAGCTTAATTATAATAGCTATTCATATTTATTCCTTTTCATCATTTTTAAAAGAAAAGGTTCTCACCTGCCACGGGAGTTGCGCCTAGCAGTAGCGGGCTGGCAAGCTGGGCACTGCCACTCACCATCTGGTACTTCATAGAGGGCCGGCCTCAGACAAAACAGGTGGAAGGCTTTATTACACTCATCACACAAGATCAATTTGTCATCCTCACCTGCAAAGAGATAAAGTGAATACAACTGTTGGGAGCACAGCAGCAGTCAATGAGCTGTAAGGAAGAGGCAACCAGCCTACAATTCACGGCACACGAGAAGACATGTTCCATAGAGTGCTACCCAGTTGTTTTGTAAATGCAGTCATTTTCTATAAATAAAAAAAAAAACAAAAAACTAGCATAACTCAGACTACAGATAATTTAGGAATCAGGTCTCCTAAATTATATCCCGAACAAAATCTCCCCATGGCTAAGACAGAATAGTTAGCAATTACGAAGAGGCACAAAAAAACCCCAGTGAGAGCAGAATATTCTGCTGCTCTTTTGACCTCCTCAAACGTTTCCTAACTTATGCCTGACGGGTTCGCACTCTCATTTACTTATTATTTTTTGGAGACAGAGTAAGACTCTGTCGCCCATGCTGGAGTGCAGTGGTGCGATCTCGGCTCGCTGCAACCTCCACCTCCCAGGTTCAAGCGATTCTCCTCCCTCACCCTCCCAAAGTGCTGGGATTATAGGCGGGAACCACCGTGCCCAGCCCCTGATGGGTTCCCTGAAACCATGTGGTTTCCTTACATTTGAAAAAAGGGTCACACGAGTCAATTTAATATGGTCCTTTCTCCCTCCAGCCTTCACTGTAGAGCAACTGAACGCTTTACAGCAACTGGCTTTGTGCAGATCTTTTCACCTCTAACCTAACTCAGAAAATAACTCTAGCCACTCAGAAGCCAATCACTAGGGGGCTTCTTGCCATGAAGTTCCTTTTACACAGACGGGACTGCATGCCTCCCACTGTACAAGGACTGCCCCCTGCTGGAAGCACATAACTTACTTCACAGATGACTCCAGTTCTGAGCCAATTAAAGGATTTAAAACTAAACTAACCTAATTTTGTTTTCCGTAGAAAATCTGAAGACTGAAGAGATCAATTGCTTTTATTTTATGCTCTAAACTGAGGAACAAAGGACCTGCTCTGATTCCCGGGCATGAGATTTCAAAGACTGGGATTTTATAGACCTTCAGGAGAGTAAATCTATACTACCACACTTTCATTCTGTGTACACAAATTCCTTTGGGTAGAAATGAAGATCTTGAAAATAGAAATCCTACTCCCTAATATACCCACATAAGCAAATTTGATCTAAACATACTTTTCTTACGACAGACTTTGCACCTAGCATTTTCTGCCGACATATCCCACTTGATACAGGCATCAAGCATCCCAAGCAGCACGTGCATCCTGGAGAAAGTCTGAGCTTCCCGGATTGCTGTCTTCCATTTCTCCAGTGCAGATGCAACCTAAACAGAGACCAAACCAGGCCAGCATTACTACAGTGACCAAAGACACAGAGAGAGAACTAGGAACAGGTGACAGTATGAGAGAATTCTGAGGACACTTGCCCTCTACGACCTCACCAGTCTAAACCATTTATCTTATGGAAGAAATCCAGGCTCCAAAGGGTGAAAAAAACTTGCCAGAGGTCACGTGAAGATGCGGTGGGAGTGGGTAAATGACTGGGAACAGCCATCTTCTAGGGAAATCCTCTTAAAGACTCAATAGACTTTTAAAACAGGATTGCCTGTATCTGTAAATGTGATGATCCAACAAGTTTATACAGCTAATAAAACTCTGATTTAAAAGATAATCAATAGCCTACCACAACACCACCAATCCAATACCACAGCTGGAGTTCACTGCCCTGCCCTAAGTAAAGAGATCCTTATAAATGAATGAATCTCCTAAAGGAAAAGAGCCAGTTATCCTGGAAGGCCCTGGGCTTTAAAATACAGGTGCCAAGGGAGAAAGAAAGTTGAGTGAGTTCCGAAGCAGGTACTACACAGATTGGGTGAGGGATGAGGATAATGGGGCTGCTTCTTCTCTTTCCTGTAGAGAATCACAGGGAGCCTTGTGTGTATAAATGTACAAATAGCAAGGATAAGTAATATAAACACACACACTCAAATCTACATTTCAGAAGCTGCTCAAGTTCTACCAGAAACTGACTCGTTCCTTACTCCAACCTCTGCTGTAGATATTTCAACATCTGCTTTGAAAAACAGCAATCTCCTTCCTTACTTCTGCAGAGCTCCTCAGTAAAATTAAGGTCCATAATCACAGCTGCCTTGCTGTCTTCTCCCCTGATAAATGGAGAGCTGACAAACACTACCGTAGACTCTTTTCTTGAAAGGGTAACTCAAATATTTTCAATGGGATGTAAATGTAAGAATTTTAGGTTCAGTTCTTAAAAAGTGCTTGAGAACTGGCAGGGAATGATGACAAATGGGCTTTGCTGTCCTCTAGTGGACACCACACGTAGTGCAAACAGTGTGAAAGAAAACAGCCATGGGCAGTCCTGCTTTTTACCTCCTATTTCCTATGAATTATAAAATCTGAGTAGACAATAGCTCATCTGACCTCATTACACCTTTTTTCAAACTTGAAGATATTTTGAGAACAGGCTTATTGAACCTCGTTTTTTAAAAAACCGATTTTCAGTAGTATCATACAATAGGTAGCCCTTTGTAACTGGCTTCTTTCAACTGAGCCTGTTCCTAGGTTCATTCACAAAGCATGTAACAATACTTCAATCAATTTTACTGCTGAACAAGATCCCATTGAATAGATATTTCACATTCTATTCATCAATTCATCAACTGATAGATATCTGGGTTGCTTCCATATTTTGGTTATTTGGGAATCATCCCATCTTAAGATGGTTCAGACCTATGACTTCACAATGGTGCAAAAGTGATATACATTCGGCCGGGACCAGTGGCTCACGCCTGTAATCTCAGCACTTTGGGAGGGTGAGGTGGGTGGATCACAAGGTCAGGAGTTCGAGACCAGGGTGACCAGTACAGTGAAACCCTGTCTCTACTAAAAATACAAAAAGTAGCTTGGTGTGGTGGCAGGCACCCTGTAGTACCAGCTACTCAGGAGGCTGAGGCAGGAGAATGGCTTGACCACGGGGAAGCAGAGGTCGCAGTGAGCTGCGATCATGCCACTGCACTCCAGCAAGGGCAACAGTTCGAGACTCCATCTCAAAAAAAAAAAAAAAAACTGATACACATTTAGCAGGCTCCTCAACTTATGATAGGGTTATACTCAGATAAAACCATTGGAAATCATAAATATGTAAGTCATACAATGGGTTTATTGGGACACAGCTCCATTCTAAATTCAGGAACATCTATCATCAGGTTGTCAGGACAAAGACCACCAAAGTAAACAATCAAACAAAACCCAGGATTTGCCAAATGATACATCGGTCTTTTCTATTTAATTCAATAAAACAAAATAAGCATTAAAAATTGAGATCATCCACTACTACAAAAAGCGACTTGAGAAAGAATCCATTTTTATTAAGGAAACTGAATCCCAGATAAGAGACTGATAAAAACTCATGCAATCGCCTAGTGCCAGCTGAAAAAACTCTGGCCCTTGCTAGGTAGAAACCTTCAAAGCAAAGAGCAGTGGAAAATTTCAAAGCTGAAGTAGAGTTGACCTCTGGTGGGAACCACAGGGCACAATGTCATTTTAATGCATAACATTGCTGAACTACTTAGCAGGCAACCTAGATGTTTTCCAAGAAACTCTTCCATGCTTTCCATTTATGTACTGTGTCTGGACCTGCAAAGTTCTCCTATTTTCCTCTCTAACTAAGCTAAGAATAAGTCTAATCTGACAAATTAAAATGAGTTTACTTCACTGTGGGGCACAGTACTCAAGAAGTTAATGAGAATCCTACAGTGACAAGTGAGTTATCAATGAGAAGAAAGCGCTGTTGCAGGAAAAGAAATGGACAGGACAGATGTGACTCTTGGACAGGTCACATCAAGACTCCTCCGTATTGAACTTGAGTTAAAAAACAAAACCTACAAAGTAGTAAGACTAAAACTTATACCTGATGGGAAGAGATTTAGCTAAGGAGACTAGTTAACTGTTTAGTCTTAAGACATCACCTAAAAGGTCACTTAGGTGCTATTATACAACCATTTAAAATGAACACATGGACAGATGTGGTGGCTCCTGCCTATAATCATAGCACTCTGGGAGGCCAAACCAGGTGGATCACTTGAGCCCAGGAGTTCAAGACCAGCAACATGTTGAAACCTTGCCTCTACAAAAAAAAAACACAAAAAACAACTGGGTATGGTGGCACACACCTGTGGTCCCAGGTATTTGGGAGACTGAGGTAGAAGAAACACCTAAGAGTTTGAGGCTGTAGTGAGCCCAAGATCACACCACTACACACCAGCCTGAGTGACAGAGTGAGACCCTGTTATTCATTCACAAATAAAATAAAATGAACATAGGCTGGACATGGTGGCTCATGCCTATAATCCCAGCATTTTGGGAGGCCAAGGTGGGAGGATCACTGGAGTCCAGAAGATGAGACCAGCCTGGGAAATGTAGGGAAGCCCCATCTCTACACAAGAAAAAAAAAATTAGTCAGGAATGGTGGCAGGCACCCGTAGTCCCAGCTACTCAGGAAGCTGAGGTGGGAGGATCACAAACCTGGAGTTTGAGGCTGCAGAGAGCCATGATCTTGCTACTCCACTCCAACCCAGACAACAGAGTGAGACCCTGTGCCAACAAGTAAAGAAAAAAAATTTTTTTGATATGGAGTCTCACTCTGTCCCCCAAGCTGGAATGCAGTGGCGTGATCTCAGCTCACTGCAACTTCTGCCTCCCAGGTTCAAGCCATTCACCTGCCTCAGCCTCCCAAGTAGCGGGGACTATAAGCGCATACCATCACATCTGGCTAATTTTTTGTATTTTTAGTAGAGATGGGGTTTCACTGTGTTAGCCAGGATGGTCTTCATCTCCTGACCTAGTGATCTGCCTGCCTCGATCTCCCAAAGTGCTGAGGTTACAGGTGTGAACCACTGAACCTGGCAAGAAATTTTTTTTAATAGAAGAAACAGAAGGTGAAAACTAAATCCCAGCAAGATGACATACCACATAGTAAGACTGTAAGCTTAAGTCATAAATTAAACCTTTATCTAAACTGAATTTCCTTTCTCTACACTGCTTACCTCTTACCCAAAATTATCTTCCCCATATCATATACCAACCTCAGCCTCAGAAAGAAATGTAGAGGGAACATGACAACTATGTACAAATATCTGATAAGCTTTGGAAAGAACAGTAGACTCACTTTATGTAAATGTGGAGGACAAACAACCAGGTGTCAGTGACAAAAGAGGTCAATTTCGGTTGAATCTGAAAAGGCCTATGCCGTCCCTCCCATGACCTGATCCAGTCCTACACATTCTTCAAAACCCATCCTCTCTTCCTGCTGGGAAGTCTTCTCTGGGGTGCCCTGGGCATCCCTCACAGTGGGCCTCAGTACTGCTCTTTCTCGTCATTACTGGTCACACCACAGCAAGCATCCCTTGCCTGTCTCTCACACTCAAACTGAGTTCCCTGAAGGCAAGAACTTAAGGCTTTTTTTTTTTTTTTTTTTTTTCAGACGAACTCTCGCTCTTTCGCCAGACTGGAGTGCAGTGGCAAGATTTTGGCTCAGTGAAACCTCCACCTCCCGTGGTCAAGCTCTTCTCCTGCCTGAGCATCCAAAGTAGCTGGGACTACAGGAGTGTAACACCAGGCCCAGCTAATTTTTTTTTTTTTCCAGTAGAGACGGGGTTTCACCATGTTGGCCCGGATGGTCTCAATCTCTTGACCTCATGATCCACCTGCCTGGGCCTCCCAAGTGCTGGAATTACAGGCATGAGCCACCGTGCCATGCCCCGAACTTAAGGCTTTTTTACTCATCTCTATACAGCCTCCAAACTGAGGAGTGACTGGCAAAAGCAGGCCTTTAACAGATCTTTGTGGAAAAAAAAAAGAAAAAGAAAAAAAAGAAGGGAGGGAGAGGCAAATATAAATTTAGGGACAAGTATTCTGTACTAAATAATGGTTAGGAACTCTCCCAAAACATAGTGTTCTCAAATTCTTTTCTTCACAAGTAATCTTAAGCAGAAATCTAATACACAAAACAGGCAAAAATGGAGCTGCTAGTTATTTTAATAAGCTTCACATTCATTAATAATAAAGAAATTAAAAGACCAAATGCAGCAGGGTGAGGTGCTCATGCCTATAATCCCAGCACATTGGAAGGCCAGGAGAGTGGATCACTTGAGCCCAGGAGTTCAAGACCAACCTGGCCAACACAGCAAGTCCACCTCTATACAAAAAATTTAAAAATTAGCTGGGCGTGGTGGCACTCGCCTGTAGTCCCAGGTACTCAGGACAGGCTGAGGTGGGAGATCACCTGAGCCCAGGAGTTTCAGGCTGCAGCGAGCCATGACTGCACCACTGCACTACAGCCTTGACAACAAAGTAGAGACCCAGTCTCTAAAAAACACAATAAAATAAGAAAAGAGCAAATATAACATCATATGATAGATCTGGGTGGACTAACGGGAGAGAAGGGACAGATGCCCAGGATATACTGGTAAGTGAGAAACTGAAGAATATTATGCACAGGATTCCATTTTGTAAAAACTCCAACACATCTTTGTATATACAAAAAAGGACACCAAACTATTAAAAGTGACACCTTGGGCAGTGAAACTAGGGTGGGAGTTACATATTTTACTTACCTCTCATTTTATTTACTTACAATAAAGCATGCTACATTTAAAAATAAAAAGTAAGAAAACTGGATATCTAATATGAAAAAAATTAAGCTGAAGCCTTACCTTCTACCATTCACAAAAATAAAATCAAATGGATCAAAGACTTAAATGTAAAAATCAAACTGTAAAATATTTAGAAGAAAACGAGAGAAAGGTTCATGATACTGAATCTGGCAATGATTCCTTAAATATGACATTAAAAGTGGAGGCAACAATGAAAAAAAAAATAGGTTAACCTAGACTCCATGCAAATGAAACGCTTGTATGCAAAGGACACTATTAACAGAATGAAAAGGCTACCCATGGAATGGGAGAATATATTTGCAAATCATATATCTGAAAAAGGATTAGTATCAAGAACATATAAAGAACTACAAGTCAACAACAACAAAAAACCCAGGTTAAAAATGGGCAAAGGTCTTGAATATACATTTCTCCAAAGAGGGTAGACAAATGGACAATAAGCACATGTAAAGATGTTCAACATCGTTCATTATTAGAGAAAAATCAAAACCACAATGAGATACGATTTCATATCCATTAGCATGGACACTATTAAAGAAACAGAACATAAATACTGGCAAAGGTCCGGCGCAGTGGCTCACACCTGTAATCCCAAATATGGTAAACACAGACATGATGTAATAAATATATTTGGCCTTTCTCACATCCTAAAACCTTAATAGAAGTGTCTTTTGTTATTCAGAGGAGCCCCTTTGGATCATACCTAAATTTATGCTAATGAGGTAGCTTTTGGTAAGACTCCTAGTTATGGGGCTGGGCTGGTCACCAGAAAGACCAGACGATTTTAAAGCTGGAATGTTCAGCCCTAACCACAAGCTCCTGAAAGGCAGGAGGAGGGGAAGACTTGGAAATTAAGCTTTACAAAGATACTGGAACAAGATTTTATTAGCTTCCAGTAACACGCTTGGAAGCTAGGAGGATGGACCATAAGCCCCTGCTCTGCTACATTCCTTGTTCCATGCATCCATTCCACCTGGCTGTTCCTGAGTATAGCCTTCAAAATGACCCAGTAAACCTAAGTAAAATGCTTTCCTGGGTTCTGTCAGGTATTCTAGCAAATTATCAAACTTAGGAAGAGGGGCCATGAGAATCCTCAATTTATAGATAATACGGGTGGCAATGTGGGACTTGTGACTGGCATCTGAAGTGACAAGTCTTGTGGGAGGCAGCGCTTTAACTTGCAGATCTGACACAAACTCCAAGTAGATAGAGTCAGAATTAGACTGAATTGTAAGAGTAGCTGGTGTCAGAAGTGTATGAAAAAGTTTTAGAGACTGAGGGTGATGGTTGCAAAACAATGTGAATACACTTAATGCCATAGAATCATACACATGAAAGTGGTAAATTTGGGCTGGGTAAGGTGGTTCAGGCCTATAATCCCAGTACTTTGGGAGGCTGAGGTGGATGGGTCACTTAAGTCACGAGTTCAAGACCAGCCTGGCCAACATGGTGAAACCTCGTCTCTACTAAAAATACAAAAATCAGTTAGGTGTGTGGCACACGCCTGTAATTCCAGCTACTTGGGAGACTGAGGCACGGAAACTGCTTTTGAACCTGGGAAGTAGAGGCTGCAGTGAGTCAAGATTATGCCACAACATTCCACCCTAGGTAATAGAGTGGGATACTGTCTCCAAAAAAATAAATAAATAAATTTGTATGTTATGCATATTTTTACTATAATTAAAAAAATATCTAAAGCAAGCATGGCTGGGCGCAGTGGCTCATGCTTACATTCAAACTTTGAGAGCAAGGTGGGAGGATAGCTTGGGGCCAGAAATTCAAGGTTACAGTAAATTATGACTGAATCACTGCACAGCAGCTTGCACAAGAGCAAAACCCTTTCTCTAAAAATTAAATAAATACATTTTTAATTGTTTAAAAGACATCACCTCCCTGTTAAAAAAGAAAGTCTGGTAAAGGTGGGAAGGCCACATCCACTGTGACCACCATCTACTGACCAAGAACCAGGGCGGCACTCCACAGACCACTGCAAAAACCAGAGGTGGCAGAAAGTGATTTTTAAAAAGGGGAGGTGGGCGGGGATATAATGGCTCACACCTGTAATCCAGCACTTTGGGAGGCTGAGGCAGGCGGATCACAAGGTCAGGAGTTCAAGACCAGCCTGACCAACATGGTTAAAACCCCATCACTACTAAAAATACAAAAATTAACTGGGTATGGTGGTGCGTGCCTGTAATACCAGCTACTCAGGAGGCTGAGGCAGGAGAATCACTTCAACCCAAGAGGTGGAGGTTGCAGTCAGCTGAGATTATGCCACTGCACTCCAGCTTAGGCAACAGAGCGAGACTCCACCTCAAAAAAAAAAAAAAAAAAAAAAAGAACGCTCACTCAGGGCACACTGCTCACAATAGCTAAAATAAACAGGGTTACATTATTTTAAAACCAAATCACATTCATCTACACAATCATAAACAACTTAAATAAAATACCTTTGCTTCTTCTACCATTTTCTTTTCTTCATCCACTTCCTCAATTTTTGCTGAATCTTCACTTTGGAGTTTTCTTCTCTTTTGCTTGGGAGCCATGAAGCCTTGGAGAAATTTCTTTATGACACTGGCCTGAAGGGCAATCACACACTCACCAAAATCCTTCAATTTCTCCAATGAAATGACCTATAGAAAGGGATTTTAAAACGAGACTGAGAGAAGGCCAAGAGGAAGAATCTATCTTCAATTACATTCAAATCAGTCTAGACTCAAATGCCACATAACATTTATTTAACAAAATCAAGAGCCACATACCATCAATTTAACTGTGCTCTTCAGTTCACTGCATGGCTTATGCATTTAAAACTACTTGACTGGTCAGGTGCGGGGGCTCACGCCTGTGTATTCCCAGCATTTCTGGGGGCTGAGGTGGGCGGATCACCTGAGGTCAGGAGTTCGAGACCAGCTTGTCCAACATGGCAAAACCCCGTCTCTACTAAAAATACAAAAATTAGCTGGGCGTGGTGACACGTGCCTGTAATCCCAGCTACTCCACAGGCTGAGGCAGGAGACTCACTTGCACCTGGGAGGCAGAGAGTGCGGTGAGCATAGATCACATCGCTGCACTCCAGTCTAAGTGACAGAGCAAGACTCCATCTCAAAAAAAAAAAAAAAAAATGGCAGGGAGGGTACCGGGCACAGTGGCTCACGCATGTAATTCCAGCACTTTGGGAGGCTGAGGCAGGCAAATCACCTGAGGTACCAGCCTGACCAACACGGAGAAACCTCATTTCTACTAAAAAGACAACATTAGATGGGCATGGTGGCGCACGCCTGTAATCTCAGCTACTTGAGGCTGAGACAGTGAGCCAAGATCACGCCATTGCACTTCAGCCTGGGCAACAAGAGTGAAACTCTGTCTCAAAAAAAAAAAAAAAAAAAAAAAAACTTGACTATTTCCCTTTTCCCAATGAAGGGATCCACTAAATGTTAGAAGCTCCCCCCCCTCCACTTAAAGGAGTTACATAGTTGATTCATTCAATAATGACTAAGTGTCTACTATGTGCAAACTTCACATCTTAATGCGAAGACACACTATGGAAGTAAAACAAAAGAAACTAAAAATTTTACTTTCTTAGTGTGTCTTTGCATTAAGATTATAGTTTCCAACTTACTATATATATTTTTTACTTTTTTGATATTTGTAACTTGTTCGCAGCATGTAACTGTATGTAAGGTAGTATGTTTTACACACTTGATCTCCTTTTTCTTTTTAAAGAGACATGTCTCACTGGGTCATCCAGGCAGAAGTGCAGCAATCACAACTCAGTGCAGCCTTGAACTCCTGGGCTCAAGGGATCCTCCTGCCTCAGCCTCCCAGTAGCTGGGACCACAGGTACATGGCATCATGCCTGGCTAATATTTTTAAATTCTTCTTAGGGTCTCACTATATTGCCCAGGCTGGTCTCAAACTCCTGGTCTCAAATGATCCTCATCCTTCACTGATCTCTTAAGCTTCACATCTCCCTGATAGATGAGAAAACAGAAGTTAAATCACTTCATCAAAATCATGCACCAAACCAGGTGTGGTGGCACATGCCTGTAATCCCAGCTCCTCAGGAGACTGAGGCAGGGGTTTCAGGCTACTGTCAACTATGATCTGTGAACAGCCACTGCATTTCAGACCGGGCAACACGAAAAGACCTATCTCTTAAAAGATCAATTAATTTAAAAATACAAAGAAATAAAAAATGTCCTTATTAAACACTATCTTGTCAGTCACACAAAACATGCCAATTAGAAGATAACATTCTAATAGTCGCAAAGAAAACAACGAAAAATTGTAACCCAATATCAGCAAGATATAGGCCTGAATTTGGCACAAAGCAGGCAATTAGTGAACATTTGCTACACAAAAAAGTAAACATGTAACATTTGAAACCTACAAGATCCTTTGGGTTCAATAAATCTTTAAAAAAAAAATCATTAAGAACCATAAAGATGTTTAAATCCCTTTCCCCGGCAAATGTACCAAGAATTCATCACGAGATTAATTAAAAATAAAAATATGCATATGTAAGATACACATATAATTTGCTTATTCTAACAGCAAAGGAAAACAGACTGAAACAGTTGAAAAGTACATATAAATTAGTAAACATGGCATGCGGGGGATGCGAATTAGACTGTTTATAAAGTCACGGAACTGTAAGTACACACGTTGGCTGGGTGAGGTGGCTCACACCTATGATCCTAACACTTTGAGAGGCCGCGGCAGGAGGATCTCATGAAGCCAGGAGTTTGAAATCAGCCAGGGCAAAAGAGTGAGATTTTGTCTCTACAAAATTTTGTGTGTTTGTGTGTGAGACAGAGTCTCGCTATGTTGCCCAGGCTGGTCTCGAACTCTGGGGCTCAAGCAATCCTCCTGCCTCAGCCTCCCAAAATGTTGGGATTACAGGCGTGAGCCACTATGCCCGGTCTCTACAAAAATTTTTTTTTTAAATCAGCCAGGCATGGTGGCTTATGCGTGTAGTCCCAGATACTTGGAAACCTGAGATGGGAGAAACACTTGAACCCAGGAATTTGAGGCTGCAGTGAGCAATGACTGTGCCACTGTACTCCAGGCTGGGTAACAGAGGGGACTTCATCTCTTTAAAAAGAAAAAAAAGACAACATGTCATAGTGCATGAGGAATTTGAAAAGATCCACAAATATTAGTATGTCTAGAATTATGTGGACTTATTGATTTAAAGTCAGCAAAATAGTTTACAATAATAACTGATGGATATTATTCACCAATCACTGATACCTAAACCTACCTGATATGGGTTTTGGGGTCTTTTGAACAAAAGTTTCACCCACACCACTTAAGGGTCCCTCTGACCAATAAAGGACAGGACCGTAATGACAGCCCACTGGACAACATGAGTGATGTCCAACATAAATAGGGTGTGAAGAACGGGCAGGTGCATGGTACACAAGCATGCTTCACACCTGACAGCACAGGCATGGCGAGGGCAAGATGTTAAATGATGCTCTATGACTACTGCTCTACAACCAGTTTTCATTCACCTTAGTAGCGAAGTTCTGCTCATACCAAGGTTGTAAGCCAATTATTAACTTTTTCTTGATGCCAGCAAACAATGACAAGGGGAAAAAAAACACAGGTATTTTTGGTTCCATACATGTCTTTCAAGACAAATCCAAACATCTGATTCCCATGGTCATGTTGGGAAGTCGAGAACAACATCAGGGACAATTACAGACTGAGTTTCCAGAGTAAGAACTTTCGAAGGGGATTTTCTACTATTCTTACCCGGGCTTCGAATTCCGATGTTTCTTCCACATATCCAAGTCCTCCTTTTTGTAACCTTGTTGCAACTTCAATGAGATCACTACGAAGAAAGTTTAAAAGCTCCTGGTTGCCATCACAGGATTTTAGGCCCAAATTTGGCTTCCGAGCTAGATGAATAGAGTGAATAATGTCCTGGTACCTAGAGAGTCGGGACAAGAGAAAAGGGGAAGAAAGAAACTTTTGAAGATGTACCTTAAATTTCAATTACTTGAAAAACGTGTTTTATTTCTAGAAAACTTACTTAGGTCTCTTTCACCTCTCCTTGCCTTTTTTTTTTTTTCATTATTTCTTTATTTTTCTCTGAGACAGGGTCTTGCCCTATCACCCAGGCTGGAGTGCAAAGGTGCCCTCACAACTCACTGCACCCTCAAACTTCTGGACTTATGCAATCCTCCCACCTGAGTCAAAGCTGGGACTACAGGCATGCGCCTCCACACCTGGCTATTTTTATTTTTTGTAGGAATGGGGTCTTGCTAAGTTGCCCAGGTTGATCTCAAACTCCTGATTTCAAGTGATCCTCTCCCCTAGGCCTCCCAAACTGCTGGGATTACGGGTGTGCGCCATCACACCAAGCCACTTCTAAGCTTCTAATGGAAGGATTCAATCTTCATATTTAGTGAACAAAACAGGTCCTTTCAGTTGAACACACGCATGTATTAAATATCCTGCCCAAAGAGAAGGAACATCATAGAACTATATTCCTTTGTGGATCTTTTGTTTTTCTTAATTTGCCTAGACATGTATATTCAGACAACACGATTCTGAATACAATTTTAATTAGTTTACACATTAAGCAGTGGACTAACATCAATATAATGTACCTATTTTCCTTCGCAAAAGTCTGGCAATGGTGTAGAGTATGTACTGAACCATATTTTCCTTCTCTCTTCCATCACACCTAAATTCAACCATGAAATTGAGCACAGAGTCAGAAATGAGAGGTGGCATTAAGCCAAAATCTTGTCCTGGCTTTGATAAAACTAATGTCTACAACAAATATGGCAGCTGCAAATTTAGATGGAGTTGATGCTACTGTGTAGACAGAAGATGGTTTTTTGCTTCTTTTTAATTCATACGGCATAAAAGTCACCAACTTGAAGCACGTCCTTCGGTGGTTTTTATGCTGTAGAACCACAACTATCTAATGCCAAAACACTGCATCACCCCAAGCAAAAATCCTTACCTGTTAGCAATCAGCACTCCCAATTCTCCCCTTCCCCCATCCTCTGGCAACCACGAATCCACTTCTGTTTGAAACCGATTTTCCCATTCTTGATGTCTTGTGGAATCATATACCACATGGACTTTGATGTCTGACCTCTTTCACTTAACATAATGTTTTCTAGATTCATCCAAACTGTAGCACAGAACAGTACTTCATTTCTTCTTGTGGCTAAATAATATTCCACTGTTTGAATATACTAAATTTTGGGAGTTTTTTTGTTTCATTTTGTTTGAGACAGTGTCTCGCTGTCACCCAGGCCAGGCCAAAGTGCAGGGGCATGATCTTGGCTCAAAGAACCTCCGCCTCCTGAGCAAGTGATCAACTCAGTTCAGCCTCCCAAATAGCTAAGACTACATACACAAGCTACCACACCCAGCTAATTTTTTTATTTTCTATAGAAACAGAGTTTCCCTATCTTGCCCAGGCTGGTCTCAAAACTCCTGGATTCAAGACATTGGCCTGCCTTGACCTCTCAAAGTGCTGGGATTGCAGGTGTGAGCCACCCCCCCCAGGCCTGGGTATATACTAAACTTTGTTTATCGATCTCATCAGTTGATAGGCACTGCCATTGTTTCCATCCTTTGACAGAACATTTCTGGACACCTATCCATCTGGGCCTACATCTACAAGGCTGTCTAACAACCATGGAGCTCACGGCTCGGTACTGGCACGTGACCTTTAGTGCATAATCCTGCTACTCTCTATACAGATGGCCAAAGGTATATTTTTCCAACAAGCATAATGTGACAAGAAAATGCCAGGCAATATGAACAAAAAACGGTTACACACATTAAAAAAATTTTACTTTAATAACTTTAATGAGTAAGGGGGGGGAACCCTCAGATATCTATATCTAATGCTAAAGAGAAGATGAAACTCCTTACCTCTTCTCTAGTCTCTCTTTAAGTTGACTTTCTCTTATTCCCTGAGGGTGAAGACAGTTTAGCAACTCATCCAGCTCCTTTTGACTATCACATAAAAACCTGTAGGGGAAAACAGACCTGAAACCTCTGAAAAAAAAAAAAAAAACAAACTCAAACACTAAGCAAGTGATCTAGAGTTGGTGGTGGGACTTAGGAGAACAGAATTCCAAATGTGTTCAGAGTCTAATATCCAGAAGAAGAATAAGTAATTTACTATTTCCATGATGGCTAATGTTAATTCTGTCCTAGGTCTTTGGAGCCAAAGTTAATTGGCATACCTGTCTCTTTCTCTTCAGAGAGTAAACCTATACCCAAAATTCAAAACTGAAAGGCCAAGCTCGCTGCCCAAAAGCAGAGTTGCATACAAAGGAAACTATGCATACCATTTTTATTAATAAAATTTAATTAAGGAAAATCTTATATACCTCTATTCCCAATCATATTTAAGCTACATTTCGACTGCTTTGTAAGATCTATCACATAATATACAAAGTTGTATTATGAGGGGAAAAACCAAAATTCCAACCCTTAAAAAAACAAGTATCATCTTAACAGAAAAAATCAGTTCTGCTAATCCAAGAAGTTTTGATATCCAAAATATCAAAGTCACACAAAGCATCCTGAGCACCTAATTATTAACTCGCTGGCATCACCATACCAAAACTTTGTTCCTTAACATTTAAAAGAAAAAGAAAGAGCAACCAGATGAATGCTCACATTACCATAGGTTCTGTCCTTGTTTAGGTGTGGTTGTCTCTACAGCAACTTCTGTTGCTGGTCCATGTTGTGTGTTCATGCTTGCATTTTTACCTAAGTTTGCTTTCTTACCTAAGAAAAATGTAGACATTAGGTTGACTTACAGAAAATACCCAGTTGCTAGTTTCAAACCTAAGCAGTACTCACTGCCAAACTCAACAATTTATAACAACACAGATGCTTCCTGTGAAATGTATCAAATGTATCTTCATGTATAATAGATGCTAATTTCTCTTAAATATCTTAAACACAGCATGTTATCTCAGATATTTGCTCTCTGAAGTGGAATTGTTGCACCATTCCAAAGTTTAAGAGTACTGCAACTTAGAATGACGAATGACTCAATATCTTTATATCAAAGCAAAATAAAGAATTTACTCCTTTTACATGATGTTAAGAGCAAAGGCATCTGTAGTAAAGCAGAGGCAACAAGAATACATAAACACTACAGACTTATCCTTGGAGGTTTCAAGAGTCAAATGACACAACTAACTTTTTTGTAAATCTGTTCCTGTACATTGATACATGACTTTAACATAGATATACCTTAAGCCAGTTTATCAAAGGCTATTTTAAATCATCACAGTATTTGGTTTTTGTTTTGTTTTTTGAGATGGAGTCTTGCTCTGTCACCCAGGCTGGGAGCGCAGTGGTGCAATCTCAGCTCACTGCAACCTCCGCCTCCCCAGTTCAAGAGATTCTCCCTACCTTAGCCTGTTCCGACTAGGCTGGGATTATAGGCATGCACCACCATGCCTGGCTAATTTTTGTACTTTTATTAAAGATGGAGTTTCACCATGTTGGCCAGTCTGGTCTCGAATTCTTAACCTCCACTGATCTGCTCGCCTCCCGAGTGCTGGGATTCTAAGTGTTAGCCACCACACCCGGCCAGTCATCACAATACTTGAAGCCTTACTTCATCCTATGATCGTTTCTCTTCTCTTCCCCGTTTTCCCCACTTTAACCTGAAACATGTCTGGAATACTAACACATAACCTTGTTTAGTCTTTCATGTTGGGTAATTTTATTTTTTGAGACAGAATGTTGCTCTGTCACCCAGGTTGGAGTGCAATGACACAATCTTGGCTCACTGCAACTCCTGCCTCCTGGGCTTAAGCAGTTCTCGTGACTCAGCCCGCCAAGTAGCTGGGACTACAAGCGCCCACCACCACACCCAGCTAATTTTTGTATTTTTTTGTAGAGATGGGGTTTCGCCATGTTGACCAGGCTGGTCTTCTCAACTCCTGAACTCAAGTGATCCACCTGTCTCAGCCTCTCAAAGTGCTGGGATTACAAGACATGAGCCATCACACCCAGCCTCAGTTGGGTTATTTTAAAAAGAAACTGCTATTCTGGAACTGGAAAACACAAAACAACACCTACCAGGACGCTCTAGAAGTAAAGGGTCTGGGTTCTCAATCTTCTCTCAGGGCGCTTTAACTGTGTAGACGTTACTTTCAAGAACTGCCACCAGGCTTTTGGAACACATTATAAAGTAAAATTCCTTCATCCTGCTGGAATGCCTTCCAAATCTAAACATCCAGAATCCACAGATACTGCTCTCCATGTAACTGCCCTCACCTGAGTATTTATAACGTCTGCCAAAACTAGATTCTTCTACTAAGTGACATAATCTATGCTCAATACAACATGAAAACACCTTAAATTTGAAGGAATGTTTATTTTTGTAAATCAGTAGTATTCTTCTTTAACAATTTTGTGAGTTTCAAGTTTGAGTTAGAAATTTCTCTAAAATGAAAAATTACTTTTAAAAAAAGATTTATCAAAGAAGCACAATAATTTAGTCTTCAGGAACCAATTTTCTTTTTTATCTTTATCTCCCACATGACACCAACACATAAGCCATTTTCATTAGGTTACAGACAGCAGAACTGGAAGGAAGCTTATGGATCATTGAACCTAGTGGTTCTCAATGGGGAGGGAGCACTACTGCCTGCCCGGGGAAATCTGGCAGGATCTCGAGACATACTTTGTTCTCACTACTACCACCTACTGGCTATGTAGAGGGAAGCTCCTAAATAAACCACAAGGCGAAAGTCAGCTCCCAGGACAAAAAACTATCTTCCTCATCAGTATCATGGTGGAAGAAAATAAAAAAGATTCATCTGGCCCAAAACGTCAGTAACACTGAGGTTGAGAAAACCCAACCTAACCTAAGCATCTTATTTTTTTAATTAAAATTTGTTTCTTTCTTGAAATATACCCAACATACATACTTTAAGAAAGAATATGAATATATATTCAGAAAATTATTCAGTATAGGTTTCGGCTTCATAAACACTGAATAAATTAACTTTAAAAGTAGAAGAAGATGGTCAGGCATGGTGGTTCACGCCTGTAATCCCAGCACTCTGGAGGGCCAAGGCAGGTGGATCACCTGATGTCAGGAATTCGAGATGAGCTTGGCCAACATGGCAAAACTACTACTAAAAATACAAAAATTAGCAAGGTGTAGTGGCACACAACTGTAGTCCCAGCTATGTGGGAGGCTTAGGCAAAGAATCACTTGAACCCAAGAGGCAGAAGTTGCAGTGAGCCAAGACTGCACCATTGCACTCTAGCCTGGGTGACAAGAGTGATATTCCATCCCAAAAAAAAAAAAGGTAGAAGAAGAGAAAATGTAACACTGCCTTCTTAGCCCCTATACCTCAATTTTAGCAATTCAGGCACCTATGATGGCTTCTAAGGGACAGTTTTGAAAACTTCTATAAAATCTAATACCCAAATACCCTACTATTCAAGCTCTTTATCTTCTCACACTACGCTTAGAACAAAAGTAGTAATCAAATCTGGGTTTCTTTCCTTCTCTCTACACATTTCACATCTACCCACTTAACTCAAACATACCTAAGATCAAAATACAGAAATTTTGCAAATGGAAAAGGGGACAGAGGAAGGGCAGTCCTTAATGCTGAGCCCACTTGAGCAGGGTGAAATAACTCACAGATAGACAGAGATACTCACTGCGGGGACAGTAATCCTCATCAGCAGAGTCTGTGTGCTCTTTACAGTGATAGTTGAATCGGTAGTCAATGCTGTCATGTACCCAACCTTTTTCAATGAATAATCCTGGAACTTCATCAGAGAAGAGCCAGTATCTACAAACCACAACCAGTATTAATAAGAATCAACAGATCAGGATTGCAGGAGAATTTTACTCCTGGAGATTAGAGTATCACTGAGCATTCAAAACCACGTTTACAGAATTCTTCCTCTTCAGAACTCTAGACAGATAAAAACTGTAAGGTAAATCAAAGCATATAAGAAATGTTAAAACTGGAGACTAGTTTAATGTCTGTAATTTTTATAACTGCTCTCTTTTTTTAATGGAAATGGGTGGCTATGTTGGCCAGGCTGGTCTTAAACTCCTAGCCTCAAGCAATCCTCCCACCTCAGCCTCCCAAAGTATTAGGATTACAGGTGTGCACCACCACAACCAGCTGTAATTTGTGTAACTACTAATATTTCTCTTCTTTAGGTTTCACAAAATGTACGCGTTTAAAACCTACTGCCATTTTTAAAGACTTGTATTTGGATCACACTTCAACTGTCACCATCATATAAGCTTCCTACTTGTGGTATCTTCAAGGGCAGGAACATTCTCACTTAACTTTGCAACTCTAGCATTTGGCACAGTTAATATTCAACAATCATCAACAATTCTGTTTCCAAACACAATCGGAAAACTCAAGAGAGAAGCTTGTCTATTCTTGTACTTTAGGTAATTTTCGTTAACTAACAGCATTAAAAATAGTCCTGGAAGAAAACAAAAATTAGGTTTAGGAACTGACCTATTATGGTTCCGATCTGTACCGATAGGAGTCCTGCGCATGACCAGTTTGGCCTTGGCAATCCCTTCCTGGAAAGCTTTCTCAGCAGCTGCTTTGTGCCTCCGTATTCGTTCTTCTTCAGCTTGGCGCTCCAGTTTCACTGTTAAAGGTAAAAAGACTCAGTAAGATATTTTCCTAGTAATTCCCACTTTCAGATTAAATATGGAGTAAAAAGTGCCTCATGTATAGTAGTTATCCAATCCTCTCCCTAACTCTAATCTGTTATAAGAAATGATATGTGGCCAGGCATGGTGGCTCACTCTTGTAACCCCAGCACTTTGGGAGGCCAATGGGGGCAGATCACGAGGTCAGGAGATGAAGACCATCCTGGCCAATATAGTGAAACCCTGTCTCTACTAAAATACAAAAATTAGCTGGACATACTGGCACATGCCTGCAACCCCAGCTACTCAGGAGGCTAACGCAGGAGAATCGTTTGAACCTCGGAGGCGGAGGATGAAGTGAGCCAAAGTTGCGCCACTGCACTCCAGCCCGGTGACAGAGGGACACTCTGTCTCACAAAAAGAAATGATATGTAAGGCAGCAACTTCTACATAGTCCTCCTGCATTCCTTGAATTTTGGTGACATCTCATCCCTCAACTCAATGCAAAATCTTTTAGCTCCAAAATATCGCTTTTTGTTTTTTGAAACACTCTTGCTGGCTGGAGTGTAGTGGGGCGATCTCGG
The DNA here is from genome assembly GCF_049354715.1 of Callithrix jacchus. NCBI lineage: Eukaryota > Metazoa > Chordata > Mammalia > Primates > Cebidae > Callithrix > Callithrix jacchus. The sequence goes on along the minus strand of NC_133503.1, from coordinate 10,221,331 downwards.
CTCACTGCAACCTCTGCCTCCCAGGTTCAAGCGATTCTCCTGCCTCAGCCTCCTGAATAGCTGGATTACAGGCAAACGCCACCACGTCCAGCTAATTTTTGCATTTTTAGTAGAGACGGCGTTTCCCCATGTTATCCAGGCTCGTCTCAAACTGACCTCAACTAATCCACCCATCTCAGCCTCCCAAAGTGCTGGGATTACAGATGTGAGCCACCACACCTAGCCAAAATATCACTTAATGTATTTTAAACAACCCTGAAGAAACAGTTAACAGCTCAGAAACAGGACTAACTGAAACATCTTCTAGTTGTTTTGAGGACCTACAGGATCCTCAAAACGATCACAATAAATACAACTAGTAAAGTAACTATTTCAAAATAAAATATACTTCAGTCCTGAGGAATCTGACAGGAATTTGGCTTAACAGCCCTGATGACAAGAAAAAAATTCAAAAACAATGGCAGGGGAGTACTTGGGGATAATAATTATTTTACATTGAACACCTATTTTTCTAATTGTTCAGCAAGTTACTGTTAATGATAAAAATGTTAATTTATTTCTGATCATTCATTAATTAGGTTTATTCTATTCAGCAAAAATTTCCCTCAACAACAAAAGAAGCCCACTAATTTTGTCTTGTTTTTCCATAATCGTCACAAACCCTGATACCATAGTGTACAGAACAATGCTATTTACAATGTCACCATTTTTTAAAATTGTTTCTTTTTTTTTTTAAAGATAGGGCCTTACTATGTTTGCCCAAGCTGGTCTCAAACATCCGGGCTCAAGCGATCCTTCTGCTTGGTCTCGAACTCCTGACCTGAGGTGATCCGCCCACCTCGGCCTCCCAAAGTGCTGGGATTATAGGCATGAGCCACCACTCCCGGCCAGTTACAGTTTCTTCATAGGTCTGGGTTTTTTTGGTTTTTTTTTTTTGAGATAGAGTCTCACCCTGTCACCCAGGCTGGAGTGCAATGGTGCAATCTCAGCTCACTGCAACCTCCGCCTCCCTGATTCAAGGGATTCTCCTGCCTCAGCCTCCCAAGTACCTGAGATTACAGGAGCGTGCCACCAAGCCCAGCTAATTTTTTGTATCTTTAGTAGAGCTGGTTTTCACTATGTTGGCCACACTGGTCTCAAACTCCTGACCTGGTGATCTGCCCATCTTGGCTTCCCAAAGTGCTATGGATCACAGGCATGAGCCACTGTACTTGGCCTCTTCATAGGTCTTTAAAATGGTAAGTACAATGGCCAGAGATGGTGGCTCACACCTTTAATGCCAGCACGTTGGTAAGCTGAGGCAGGCAGATCACTTGAGGTCAGAGTATGAGACCAGTCTAGCCAACATGGTGAATCACCATCTCTACCAAAAATACAAAAATTAGCCAGGCATGGTAGCAGACATTTGTTATCTCAGCTACTCAGGAGGCTGAGGCACAAGAATAGCTTGAACCTGGGAGGCAGAGGTTGCAGTAAGCCAAGGTTGCACCACTGCACTCCAGCCTGGGTGACAGAGCAACACTCTGCATCTAAATAAATAAATAAATACATAAAATGTATACATTATATGTGCATACTCAGGCACAGTATACATACATATGTGAAAATATTTCAATGGCCTTAAGCAGTGTAAACTAAAATCTGTTTTAAAAGAAACATACATTTCCTAATGAAAGAACTATTCAAGCCGGTTGTGGTGGCTCAGGCCTGTAATCCACACATTAGAAGGCTGAAGCGGGAAGATCGCTTGTGTTTTGGGGTTCAATACCAGCCTCCACAAATACAAAACAATTAGCCAGGCATGGTAGCACAAGCTTGTAGTCCCAGCTGCTCAGGAGGCTGAAACAGAAGGATCACCTGAGCCCAAGACGTCAAGGCTGCAGTGAGCTGAGACCAAACTGCTGTACTCCAGCCTCGGTAACAGAATGAGACCTTGTCTCAAAAGAAAATTTAAAAGTAAATGTTAAAAAAGAACAAGCTGGAAGATTCACTTTCCTATTCTGCAACTCATTACAAATCAAAGTAATCAAGACAGTGTGGCATTAACATAAAGACAGACATACAGATCAACGAAATAGAATTCAGAGTCCAAAAATAAGCCAACGTATCCTAGAGTCGTATCATTTTTGACAAATGTGTCGAAGCTATTTCAAAAAAATGACACTGGGACAACTGGATAGCCACATGCCAAAAAAAAATAAAGCTGGACTTTTACCTTACACTATAAAAAGTAGCTGAAAATAAAAGACCTAAATTTAAGAGCTAAAACTGTTAGACATTCCGAAGAAAATAGGAGTAAATCTTCATGACCTTGGATTTGGCAATAGATCCTTAAACCTAACACTTCTATGAGCAACAGAAGAATAAATAGATAAAATGAACCTCATCAAATTTTAAAAACGTTTGTGTGTCAAATGATACTAGTAAAAAAAGTGAAAGGACAGGCTGGGCATGGTGACTCATGTCTGTAATCCCAGCACTTTGGAAGGTAGACGGATCACCTGAGGTCAGAAGCTCGAGACCAGCCTGGCCAACATGGTGAAACCCCATTTCTACTAAAAATACAAAATTAGCCAGGTGTGGTGGCGAGTCCCTGCAATTCCAGCTACTCTGGAGGCTGAGGCAAGAAAATCACTTGAACCCGGAAGGTAGAGATTGCAGTGAGCAGAGATCACACCACTCCACTCCAGCCTGGGCACAAAAAAAGCAAAACTCAGTCTCCCAAAAAAAAAGTGAAAGGACAACACACAAAATAGATGAAAATTATCTGTAGACTGGGTATCTAACAGTGAATTGTATCTAGAATATATAAAGAACTTGTACAACTGAATAAAAAGACAACTCAATTTAATAATGGGCAAATGAACTGAATTAGTATTTCTCCAAAGAGATGCCGGTGGGCAGGAGACACATGAAAAGATGCTAAACATCATTAGCCATCAAGGAAATGCAAATCAAAACCACATTGGAATACCATCTCACACCCACTAGGATGACTATCATCAAAGCCAGAACCTTTAATTCACTGCTGGTGGGCATGTAAAATTGTGCAGCCACTTTGGAAAACCGTCTAGCAGTTTCTCAAATGGTTAAACATAACCATATGACCCAACAATTCCATTCCTAGGTATTTACTCAAGAGAAATGAAAGTGTATATGACAACACAAAAACTCACACGCGAATGTTTATGGCAGCATTATTCTTAAGAGCCAAAAGATGAAAACAGTCTAAATGTTTATCAAGTGATGAATGATAAACAAAACATGGCATACCTTTTGGGTTTTCTTTTAAAAATGTTTTGGGCCGGGCACCATGGCTGGCTGGGTGTGGTGGCTCACACCTGTAATCCCAGCTCTTTGGGAGGTTGAGGCGGGCAGATCACCTGTGGTCAGGACTTCAAGACCAGCCTGGCCAACATGGTGAAATCTTATCTCCACAAAAACATAAAAATTGGCCAGGCATGATGACATGCACCTGAAATCTCAGCTACTTGGGAGGCTGAGGCAGGAGAATTGCTTGAACCCGATACGAAGGTTGCAGTGAGCCAAGATCATGCCATTGCACTCCAGCCTGGGCTAAAGAATGAGACTCCATCTCAAAAAAAAAAAAAAGTTTTGGAACTAAATAGAGGTGGTCTATTTTGTGACTAGCTTCTTTCGCTTGGCATAATGTTTTCAAAATTCATTCATGCTGTAGTATGTAAAACATTATGCTAAGTGAAAGTCACAAAAGACTACCTATTTATTATACAATTCCATGTACAGCAAACATCTAGAATAACAAATCTATAGAGACAAAGTAGACTGGTGGTTGCTCAGGGCTGGGGAGGATGGGCAAATGAGTAATGACAGTTCAAGGGTAGGTGGTTTCTGAGATGATAAAAATGTTACAAAACTGACTGTGGCAATGGCTGTACCTTATCTGTGATTCTACTGAAAACACTACATTATATACATTTAATTATACCGTATGTCAATTATTTCTTAATAAAGTTGCTTTTTAAAAGTTCATATTTGATGGTGCCATCAAAGCCCCAAATTTTCAAGTTCTTAAATCTTAAAGGACAGATTACTTACCAGAGTTGGTGACTGTGCTAGGGGCTTCAAATATCCTGTCAGTCAATTTTATGGCAATCTTAGCAAGCATATGAGGAAAGTAAGGCATGGATAAGTAACCAGCCCAAAGGAACACTGCACAGCTAGTCAGAGCCGGGACCTAGTTACATATCCCCCACAAAGGAACACTGCACAGCTAAGTCAGAGCCGGGACCTGGTTACATATCCCCCACAAAGGAACACTGCACAGCTAAGTCAGAGCTGGGACCTGGTTACATATCCCCCACAAAGGAACACTGCACAGCTAAGTCAGAGCTGGGACCTGGTTACATATCCCCCACAAAGGAACACTGCACAGCTAAGTCAGAGCCGGGACCTGGTTACTTATCCCCCACAAAGGAACACTGCACAGCTAAGTCAGAGCCGGGACCTGGTTACTTATCCCCCACAAAGGAACACTGCACAGCTAAGTCAGAGCCGGGACCTGGTTACTTATCCCCCACAAAGGAACACTGCACAGCTAAGTCAGAGCCGGGACCTGGTTACTTATCCCCCACAAAGGAACACTGCACAGCTAGTCAGAGCCGGGACCTGGTTACTTATCCCCCACAAAGGAACACTGCACAGCTAAGTCAGAGCCGGGACCTGGTTACTTATCCCCCACAAAGGAACACTGCACAGCTAGTCAGAGCCGGGACCTGGTTACTTATCCAGCCCAAAGGAACACTGCACAGCTAAGTCAGAGCCGGGACCTGGTTACTTATCCAGCCCAAAGGAACACTGCACAGCTAAGTCAGAGCTGGGACCTGGTTACTTATCCCCCACAAAGGAACACTGCACAGCTAAGTCAGAGCCGGGATCTGGTTACTTATCCAGCCCAAAGGAACACTGCACAGCTAAGTCAGAGCTGGGATCTGGTTACTTATCCCCCACAAAGGAACACTGCACAGCTAAGTCAGAGCCGGGACCTGGTTACTTATCCCCCACAAAGGAACACTGCACAGCTAAGTCAGAGCCGGGACCTGGTTACTTATCCCCCACAAAGGAACACTGCACAGCTAAGTCAGAGCCGGGACCTGGTTACTTATCCAGCCCAAAGGAACACTGCACAGCTAAGTCAGAGCTGGGACCTGGTTACTTATCCCCCACAAAGGAACACTGCACAGCTAAGTCAGAGCCGGGACCTGGTTACTTATCCCCCACAAAGGAACACTGCACAGCTAAGTCAGAGCTGGGACCTGGTTACTTATCCCCCACAAAGGAACACTGCACAGCTAAGTCAGAGCCGGGACCTGGTTACTTATCCCCCACAAAGGAACACTGCACAGCTAAGTCAGAGCTGGGACCTGGTTACATATCCCCCACAAAGGAACACTGCACAGCTAAGTCAGAGCTGGGATCTGGTTACTTATCCAGCCCAAAGGAACACTGCACAGCTAAGTCAGAGCTGGGACCTGGTTACTTATCCAGCCCAAAGGAACACTGCACAGCTAAGTCAGAGCCGGGACCTGGTTACTTATCCCCCACAAAGGAACACTGCACAGCTAAGTCAGAGCTGGGATCTGGTTACTTATCCAGCCCAAAGGAACACTGCACAGCTAAGTCAGAGCCGGGACCTGGTTACTTATCCAGCCCAAAGGAACACTGCACAGCTAAGTCAGAGCCGGGACCTGGTTACTTATCCAGCCCAAAGGAACACTGCACAGCTAAGTCAGAGCTGGGATCTGGTTACTTATCCCCCACAAAGGAACACTGCACAGCTAAGTGAGAGCCGGGATCTGGTTACTTATCCAGCCCAAAGGAACACTGCACAGCTAAGTCAGAGCTGGGACCTGGTTACTTATCCCCCACAAAGGAACACTGCACAGCTAAGTCAGAGCTGGGATCTGGTTACTTATCCCCCACAAAGGAACACTGCACAGCTAAGTCAGAGCTGGGACCTGGTTACATATCCCCCACAAAGGAACACTGCACAGCTAAGTCAGAGCTGGGACCTGGTTACTTATCCCCCACAAAGGAACACTGCACAGCTAAGTCAGAGCTGGGATCTGGTTACTTATCCAGCCCAAAGGAACACTACACAGCTAAGTCAGAGCTGGGACCTGGTTACTTATCCAGCCCAAAGGAACACTGCACAGCTAAGTCAGAGCTGGGACCTGGTTACTTATCGCCCACAAAGGAACACTGCACAGCTAAGTCAGAGCTGGGATCTGGTTACTTATCCCCCACAAAGGAACACTGCACAGCTAAGTCAGAGCTGGGACCTGGTTACATATCCCCCACAAAGGAACACTGCACAGCTAAGTCAGAGCTGGGATCTGGTTACTTATCCCCCACAAAGGAACACTGCACAGCTAAGTCAGAGCTGGGACCTGGTTACATATCCCCCACAAAGGAACACTGCACAGCTAAGTCAGAGCTGGGATCTGGTTACTTATCCCCCACAAAGGAACACTGCACAGCTAAGTCAGAGCTGGGACCTGGTTACATATCCCCCACAAAGGAACACTGCACAGCTAAGTCAGAGCCGGGACCTGGTTACTTATCCCCCACAAAGGAACACTGCACAGCTAAGTCAGAGCTGGGATCTGGTTACTTATCCCCCACAAAGGAACACTGCACAGCTAAGTCAGAGCTGGGACCTGGTTACTTATCCCCCACAAAGGAACACTGCACAGCTAAGTCAGAGCTGGGATCTGGTTACTTATCCCCCACAAAGGAACACTGCACAGCTAGTCAGAGCTAGGACCTGGTTACATATCCCCCACAAAGGAACACTGCACAGCTAAGTCAGAGCCGGGATCTGGTTACTTATCCCCCACAAAGGAACACTGCACAGCTAAGTCAGAGCCGGGACCTGGTTACTTATCCAGCCTAAAGGAACACTGCACAGCTAAGTCAGAGCTGGGACCTGGTTACTTATCCAGCCCAAAGGAACACTGCACAGCTAAGTCAGAGCTGGGACCTGGTTACTTAACCAGCCCAAAGGAACACTGCACAGCTAAGTGAGAGCTGGGACCTGGTTACTTATCCAGCCCAAAGGAACACTGCACAGCTAAGTCAGAGCTGGGACCTGGTTACTTATCCCCCACAAAGGAACACTGCACAGCTAAGTGAGAGCTGGGACCTGGTTACTTATCCCCCACAAAGGAACACTGCACAGCTAAGTCAGAGCTGGGACCTGGTTACTTATCCCCCGCAAAGGAACACTGCACAGCTAAGTCAGAGCTGGGACCTGGTTACTTATCCAGCCCAAAGGAACACTGCACAGCTAAGTCAGAGCTGGGACCTGGTTACTTATCCAGCCCAAAGGAACACTGCACAGCTAAGTCAGAGCTGGGACCTGGTTACTTATCCCCCACAAAGGAACACTGCACAGCTAAGTGAGAGCTGGGACCTGGTTACTTATCCCCCACAAAGGAACACTGCACAGCTAAGTGAGAGCTGGGACCTGGTTACTTATCCCCCGCAAAGGAACACTGCACAGCTAAGTCAGAGCTGGGATCTGGTTACTTATCCCCTACAAAGGAACACTGCACAGCTAAGTCAGAGCTGGGATCTGGTTACTTATCCCCTACAAAGGAACACTGCACAGCTAAGTCAGAGCTGGGATCTGGTTACTTATCCCCTACAAAGGAACACTGCACAGCTAAGTCAGAGCTGGGACCTGGTTACTTATCCCCCACAAAGGAACACTGCACAGCTAAGTCAGAGCTGGGACCTGGTTACTTATCCCCCGCAAAGGAACACTGCACAGCTAAGTCAGAGCCGGGACCTGAAGCTAGCTCAGTCCATTCCCAAGTTCTTTGTTGTTTCCACTATGCCTATTTGTGGATTTGGTCTTTTATTAAACCCAGAAAAGATGCCAATATCACATTAACTTATTAACTAATCAGAATGCCAGGCTGAACACTCCAGCTAAACTATGAAATTATCAACAGAACTAAGAAAAAATAAAATACATACCAATAGGTGCTGGGTTACTACATAGAGAAGTAAGTAAGCAAACAGATTCCACCATCAGCTCAGTAATTTCCTTTCTTTTACCATCTTCTACAGAGCTCCCCTTTGTTCTCGCATGAAATTTTACCTTTCATTTCTCTTTCCTGGATTTCCCGTTCCTTCTTAGCTTGAATGGCAAGCAATCTTCTGCTCTTCACAGCACTAATCATGTCTTCAGCTTCTGTATCCACTTGGGGCTCACCCTTCACAACTTCTTTTTTCCTATCGGTTTTGCCTAACCCATTCTCCACTTTTCCATTTTCTTTATTTTTGGCTTCCATTTCTTTCCGTTTCTGTTTCTCTGCTCTCTTCTTATCATTTTCTTCCTTCAAAACAGCAAGCCGCTCCTTCCACAACTCTGCAGACATCTGCTGTCTGGTCTCCATGTGGTCTTGCACTGAGTATGTCATGAGGATCCGGTGGCACAGTGCTGTCAAGATCTGTAGCTTCTCTTCTGACGTCAGCTCAAAAAATTCAGAGGTCTCCAGCTTTTCTAGGAACTCATCTTGTACCTCATTATCCTCAAATGCAGCTGAATCTTTATTGTCATCCGTGTCTGAGCCCTCACTTTCCTCCTGAACATCAGATCTACGCAAGCAGAGCCTCACCAGCTCTGAAACAGAATGCAGCGTCAAAGGGATTTCTGACAGCTTCATTCCCAATTCACCATAGTCTTCTGCTATCTCATCTTGTAGTAGGGTCTGTAAGAGGATGACCAACACCCTATTAAGATATAAGAAGCCACCCTTATCTGCACTCAAGGCTTCCATAAGGGACACAGCAGTAATAGGATACTGAGCATCTGGTAAGAGTAGCCCAGAATAACAACTCAAGAACTCCACCACCATGGCCACATCCCCAAACAGCGTGTTGGGCAGTCCTTCAGGGGTATCCACCAATCTGAATGCTGGAAGGTTTTTGCCAGTTAACTCTTGGTCCTCATAACGCTTCTGTTTTTCTAATCTCTCAAGCATTTCTTTCTCTCTTCGTTCTTTGGCTTTTTCCTTCAACTTCTTTTTCAGCTCCTCCCGTTTCTTTTTCAAATATTCTTTCCGTTGCTCTTCAGACATAGAAGCCCACCTCTTTTTGTGCTCTAGAAGTTCATATCGTTTTTGAACAAGACTTCGCAATTCTTCTGGGAGACGAGCTCTGTCTTCACTAGAGAGAAGACGAGCTGTTTTGGAGATAACACAGGACAGGGCGCTCCTCTTGTCTTCCCTGTCTTTGTTTTCTTTGTAGTAGGCAATTAGGTGTAGGGCTGCAGGGGGCAGATGTTTATGAGGTTTACTAGAGGACCTAGGTGTACCCCCAGAGTTCCGTGGGGCCCGTGTCATCTTTTGCGTGCCTTTGGCCATATCCAACAAAGTCATCTGCTTCATTTTGGTTTTAGGAGTCTTCAGTCCTTTTTTGGGAGATTTGGAATTCCCTGTGGACTTCTGTCCATTCAGGATGCCTTTGCTTCTGCCCTTTGCCTTCAAAGGCTTGTCACTGTGCTTCCCTGGTTTCTTGGCAGCTGGGCCTTTTTTAGGAATGTGAAAGTTAGCGTGCAGCTTATTGGGCGACATCATCTTCATCACTTCTTCTAGATGGTCTTCGGGAGATCTGGAATTCTTTGAGTTCTTCACTTTGAGTGGTGAGCCACTCAATGACTTTTTCAAGTGTACATGACACCATAACTTAGGGTTTAGTGGTGAACTCAGAGAAGGGTTGTCTGTCTTAGATTTCTTTGAGGGCTTCCTGTCTGGGGATCCAGTATTCTTCCTCTTAGTAGAAGGGTTGAGAGTCATATACTAGAATTTAAGAATAGGAGCAAAATTAATTTGAAAAACTAAAACTAACTTAAAGAAGCAACATTTAAGCATCTTAAAGGCTCTCTTCCCCAGTTATTCAGGTAAAGCTACATAGTCTTATACCTTCACAGAAACTGTGTCCCTGAAAAAAACAAAGAAATAAATGTTAGCTAATGTTTTTGCCATGTCAACACAAAATTCCCTTGATATCCAGACTTGATACTAGACATTTTTGCTATGTAACTAGTTCTTTGTTTATATATATTAATGGTTCTTAAATAGTTTAACAAAATCTGTGAACCCCTCCACCAGAAATAGTAGACAAAAACTATGCATACAGTTTCAGAGAATCCATCCATGGATCCCAGATTAAAGATGTCTGCTCTACATCTTTAAAGATCTGAAAAGTTTAAAAAGCACTGTTCCTGAAACAAGACTAATTTTCATCCTTTCACTATTTGTTCTTAGGCAAGGCATTCTATGCTTTTAAGTAGAAATGATACCATTTTAAGTACTTTTGTCTAAACTCTGAAGCATATTTTCTAATAGAAGCATTGGTGAGCCTAAGAACAACATGAATACTGCTCACAGAAAAAGATGCCTCCTGACCTGGGCCTCCTGGTATCTCAAACTCCCCGCTGTCCTCACCCCAGGCTTTTGAAAACTCATTCTAGGCGGGCGCAGTGGCTTATGTCTGTAATCCCAGCATTCTGGGACGCTGAGGTAGGCGGATCACTTGAGGTCAGCAGTTGGGAGACCAGCTTGGCCAACATGGTGAAACTCCATCTCTACTACAAATACAAATATAGCCAGGCATGGCTTGGTATGGTGGCTCACGCCTGTAATCCCAGCACTTTGGGAGGCCGAGGTAGGTAGATCACCTGAGGTTGGGAGTTAGAGACCAGCCTGATCAACATGGAAAAACCCTGTCTCTACTAAAAATACGAAATTAGCCAGGTGTAGTGGTGCATGCCTGTAATCCTAGCTGCTTGGGAGGCTGAGGCAGGAGAATCACTTGAACCCAGGTGACAGAGGTTGCAGTGAGCAGAGATTGTGCCATTGTACTCCAAACTGAGTAACAAGAGCAAAACTCCATCTCAAAAACAAAAAAGCCAGGTGTGGGGGCACATGCCTGTAATCCCAGCTACTCAGGAGGCTGAGGGACAAGATCGCTTGAAGCCAGAAGGAGGTTGCAGTGAGCCGAGATCACGCCACTGTACTACAGACTGAGGGACAAAGCAAGACCCTGATCTCAAAACAAAACAAAACAAAACAAAACAAAAGTCATTTCCATGATTAATTTCACATCATTCTCTCTTCGAACATACCCTCTTATTTTCCAAATCCACTCCCTCTAGTCCCACAACTCTGCAATCCTTCAATCTCACCAGAACCTTAAATCCATTAATTTTATCACATTTCCACACCCTAACCCCCTTATCTTGTTTTACCCAGATTAAATTTTAAATTTTAGTTAACCATGATAATCAATCTCATATAAACTTATAGTTTCCTTGCCTCTCTCTCTCTCTTTTTTTTTGGAGGTGGGTGGAGACAGAGTCTGGCTCTGTCGCCAGGCTTGAGTGCAGTTGCATGATCTCAGCTCACTGCAATCTCCACCTCCTGGGTTCAAGTGATTCCCCTGCCTCAGCCTCCCGAGTAGCTGGGACTACAGGGTGCACCAACACGCCCGGCTTTTTGTTTAGTTTCACCATGTTAGCCAGAATGGTCTCAATCTCCTGATCTAGCGATCTGCCCACCTTGGCTCCCAAAGTGTTGAGATTATACGTGTGAGCCACCCTGCCTGGCCTTGTTTCTCTTATTCTACTATATCTACTTGGAAAAATCACAACCCTGGATTAACTCACTCTATGTATTCCTGGCCTGCATACGTTCAGCTTAAACATGACTAAAATAAAAGATACAATAAAAGTGAGTGGTCTCACTTTAAATTCATTGCCAGGCACCTCAAACAGGTCCTCCACCTCACGCAGCAAACACAGCGTATTCCCTTAGTCCACCCCAGTTCCCACTTTCCCAGATACACATCTCGCGTCCTCAAACCTCCCACGCCCCATCTCCATCATACACAATCAGTTAATAGGTTACAGTCTAGTCCATCTGTCACGATACCACTGCTTCTCTTTTTAAATGTATATTAAAAAAAAGAAAAGACCAAACTCTATGAGTAGAATGCTTTAAAAAACGTAATTACAAAGAAAACAGCCTGACAGCTGAGATGCAAACTAAATGAAATAACCAAGCAATCCAAAACACAGCCAATTTCAGAGGAAAACTTTTGCTACAAGTGATAAGAGAAAAGACAAGATAAACCCTAGAATACTTGATTTTTATTACCAAAAGCAGCTAAGCATATCAATGCCACTCACAGATTTGACGAACATCCAGTTTTTGAGCAGAAGGGACTAACCAGGAAAGAGCAACATGTAAAGAAGTAGTCTAATGACAAGTCAGTCAAGCTAGTTTGAGATGAGACGACGGTCAAGAAAGCAGCTAAGGACTACTGAATACTCAATTACGAGCCCCTTAAAAGAGGGTACGGGGAAATGGCTACGGTGAGATAAACCCCGGAGATCACACAGTAAAACACCTATGCTCTTGTTAGGAGAAAAGCAAACAGGTTTAGTAAAATTAAATAAACTGTACAGTATAATGCCAATTAAGATTTTTTTCTGAGCAGTCGTCCCGCTCTGACTCCCAGTCTGGAGTACAGTAGCACAATCTTGCAATCTTGGTTCACTGTAACATCTTCGCAGGCTCAAGCGATTCCCCTGCCCCAGTCTTCCAAGTAGCTGGGATTACAGGCCTGCGCTGCCACACCTGGCTAACTTTTGTATTTTTAGTAGAGACAGGGTTTCACCATGTCGGCCAGGCTGGTCTCCTGACCTCAGGTGATCCACCCACCTTGGCCTCCCAAAGTGCTGGGATTACAGGCATGAGCCACCCAGCCAGGCCCCACTTAAGATTAAAACACTAAAGATATACTGAAAAACGAGTCCAGAGAACCATGGCAACACAAAGAGGAAAAAAGTATGGCCTGCACTGAGTAGGATATACCTAACAAATCCCTCTTTTGGCTAGGCTCTCTCACTTTAAAAGGCCAATTGGCCTTTGAAGAGTTCCAGGCAACTGCAGGTTATTGTTCCTCTGCTGGACTTTTTGTTGCCTGATTAAATCTGGAATGTGCTGTTCCCCAATCCCCAATAATCATTCTTAGAGTGGGCTGACAAAGAGGCTTTATAGCTTTACAAGATATAAACTCTGTCCATGACTCCAGGAATACTTTCCCTAGATGCAGAATTTCCTCATTCTAGTTTCCCAGAACTCAACTTCAAAATGCCATGAAGAATAAGCCAAGATAACTTAATTAAGACTCCATTCTCCTCGTGGACAGTTAATACTATCAGTACTCCAAAGACAGTACGTCAGAGGCCATCCTACAAATTACAGAGCAAGACCCATTATTACCCTGGCAGGAAATAAGAAAAAACGTATGCCCCAAAAAGTTAACAACCGTCTTCAGCCAACCTTGGAAAATCTTCAGAGTCTAGACATACAGACTGACATTTTTCCTAATGCTCAGAACAACAGGTTATATAAAGTTATCCTAAAATGAAATTTATCAATTAAAAGGAGACTAAGTTTCATTTTTAGCACTTTAAACAGGTATGTTTTAATAGGGTCTGTTACAGTTACTAGGACACTTCTTTATTTACTGTATAATTCTGTTTTTAAAAAAAATCACTCACATTTTGCATAGGGTTCTTTAAACTTCTTCCACTTAGAAGCATATAATATGAAGAAATGACATAAGAAAGAGGTGGGATGGCTTAGCCATGAGGGTCTAGCAACCCGTTTTTATTCTTAAGATGTGTTTTTGTCCAAGCCACACCATGTTTGTTTTTCTTAAAAATGAAAGAAATGAACTCACCCAACCCCCTCCCAATAGGCCGGCTCCCGGCATGAGCAGTCCTTCAGTAACTGGATCATCTCAGCATGGGGCATGCTGGGCAGTCACAGCCAAATGGGAGCCGGCATGGCTGGACTCAGGGGGATCTGAAAAAGTATAAAACCACTTATATGCTAACAGCGCTCCCTATCCCCAATTCAGCACAGCTTATCTACCAGACTAGCAGATAGAGAGGGAGAAGAAAGGACACCTGGATTACTAGTAGTATAATTTTTGGCAAAGGCCCTTCCTAATTACTAAATCGAAAAAAAATTTATGACTATCTTGGCAACATAGAAGGTTGAAAGGTAAAGAGAGGGCCGGGCACGGTGGCTCACGCCTGTAATCCCAGCACTTTGGGAGGCCGAGGCGGGTGGATCACGAGGTTAAGAGATCGAGACCATCCTGGTCAACATGGTGAAACCCCGTCTCTACTAAAAATACAAAAAATTAGCTGGGCACGGTGGTGCGTGCCTGTAATCCCAGCTACTCGGGAGGCTGAGGCAGGAGAATTGCCTGAGCCCAGGAGGGGGAGGTTGTGGTGAGCCGAGATCACGCCATTGCACTCCAGCCTGGGTAACAAGAGCGAAACTCCGTCTCAAAAAAAAAAAAAAAAGAAAGGTAAAGAGAGTGTACACAATTTTACATTTGTTCCTGGCACTTGAAACACAGCACAGTATCTGTCTGCAACTCCCGTTTCTTGAAAAATCTCATTCAGATGATGAATATGACTTAGTAATAGGCAATGTAGTCTAGGCAGCAAAACCCTACATTAACAAACATTGGCAATGTATCTTCTGACTCTTATCTAACTGTTCTCATTCACCCGGGGCAACATGTTAGAAGTTTGAGGACAACACTCAAATAATGGGCTTGTCTCAATTTCCATATGCCTTTATTAGCAAATTTGCAAAATCTGTTACTAGAAAATATATTTCAAGTGTTTTCAAAATAATATTTACCTTTCATGATTTTTCAATCTTTTTTCTTCTAGCAAACCACTCCTTCAACAATATAATTTACCTTTTAAAGTACTTCTGTTCTAATCCCTAACTCATAAACAAACTTTTTTCCCCCTTCCAAACAGGGTCTCATTCTGTCACACAGCTTAGAGTGCAGTGGCGTGATCACAGCTCACTGTAACCTGGACATCCTGGACTCAAGGGATCACCCTGCCTCAGTCTTCCAAGTAGCTTAGACTACAGGCACATTCTACTACGCCCAGCTAACTTTTTGTATGTGTAGAAACAGGGTCTCAAACTCACGGGCTCAAGCAATCCTCCCACCTCAGCCTCCCAAAGTGCTAAAATTACAAGCATGAGCCACTACACCCGGCCATAAACAACAAAAAAACTTCAAGAGAGAGATGTTATTTAAAGAAAAATCAGCCGGGCATGATGGCTCATGCCTGTAATCCTAACACTTCAGGAAGTCAAGAGGGGAGGATGGCTTGAGCCCAGGAGATTGAGACCAGCTTGGGTAACACAGCGAGAATCTATCTCTGCAACAAATTAAAAATAAAAATTAGTTGGGCTTCGGAGTGCATGCCTGTGGTTTCAGCTGCTCAGGAGGCCAAGGTGGGAGGATCACTTCAGCCTAGAGGTCAAGACTCCAGTGAGCTTTGATTGCATCACTGCACCTCCAGCCTGGGCAGAGCAAGATCCCGTCTCCAAAAATAAAATAAAATAAAATAAAATACTAGGAGTAATGGACAAAATTATGTCATTGCCTTCTTATATGATGCACAGAGAAGAATACATCAATTCTTATGTCCAAATATTCATAACTTGAATGTAATCAAGAAGAAAAAAACAAAATAAAGAGCATTCTACAAAATAACTGGCTTCCATTATTTGAAAATGCCAAAGTTTTGAAAGACAAAGAAAAGCTGAGGGTCTGTCCCAGATTAGAAGAGACCAAAGAGACAAGTAAATGTAACACATGTGACACATGGTAGCACAATGAATCCTATTAAAGCAAAACGAAATTGTTTTTTAGTTAAAAGATTACAGAAGAATTGAAAAAACGTGAGTAAAAACTACAGATCGTAGCATAATTTCAATGTTAACGTCCTGATTTTGACAACTGTACTGTAGTTATGTTGGAAAATATCCTTGAATTTTTTATTTTGTTTTGTAGAGATGGAGTCTCGTTATGCTGCCCAGGAAGGTCCTCGAACTCCTGGCCTCAAGCAATCCTCCCACTTCAGCCTCCCAAAGTGCTAGAATTACAGATGTGAACTAGCAAATATCAGTGTTTTGAAGAAATTCATATTCCAGTATTTTGTAAAACGGCATCCAGTCTGAAAAATTACTTGGCTCAGGAAAAAATAATTCATGTGTGTGTGTGTATAGAGAGAAGAGGCCAGATGCAGTGGCTCACGCCTATAATCCCAAAACTTTGGGAAGCTGAGGCAGGAGGATCACATGAGTCTGACCAGGAGTTGAAGACGAGATGGGCAAGGGTGAGACTCCATCTTTACAAAAAATAAAAAGCACAAAATTTAGTTGGGCATGGTGGTGAGCACCTATAATCCCAGCTAGTCAGAAGCATGAGGTGGGAGGACTACTTGAGCCCAGAAATTCCAGGCTACAGTGAGCTATGATCATTCCACTGCACTCTTAACCTGGGAGACAGCGTAAGGCCCTACCTCAAAAAAGAGAGAGAGAGAAAAAATGAACAAATATGATAAACGTTAACATCTAAGGAAATCTAATTAAAGAATACATGGAAATTCAGTAGTGTTTTGTCAACTCTTCTGTATGAAATTATTCAAATAAAACATTAAAATGTATTAAGAAAAAGAGTAAACTCGTGCAGGATTCCAAATGCCTTAAAGTGTTATTTTCCTCTCAAGTCTCTAATCCAAAGGCTTCCCTACTAGAATTTATCAGTCTAAAGTAAGAGCTCAAACATGAAGGAGAGACTAACAAAACAGGGCTGCAGTGTATCATAACTAGAAGAAAATGAGCGGCAGATTTCGTCTCAGATGACAATCACCACCCAACTGCCTTGGTAAATCATTCCTCCAAATCACTGGGCCTACAAAAATTATGCTACCCCTAAAACCCAAATGTCAGTGGCATTTTTCTCCAACAAATGGAACTTCTTCAAGAAATGAATAGCCAGTTACTTATTATACTCAACATACTATGCTAAACATTGTAAGATATAAAATAAGCAAGACAGTTCTTATTCTTAAGTAATTTATATTCTAGAAAGAATCTGGAAAACCACAATGATTCTCATCATCATCACATCAGGTACTCAAGTAACGATCCAAAATTCCTATATCTTTACATAATTTTCCTCTCTCCCACGTAAGCCCTTCCTATGGGTCCTTTGTTAAAACAATTGCTCAGATCTCTCTCTCTCTCTGAATACAATAAATATTCAGTGCCTGATAGAATACTATATTCTACAAAAACCAAAGAGTATACAGAGAGAAAATATGCCATGCCTTTGGATGGATAGATCCTATGTGATTAACTTTCATCCTCAATAAATTATTTTAAATTTCTTCTAGACAAAGACTCCAAAGCAATGTTTTAGGTTCTACTTAACATCTGTGTAATTTACTGTTTCACCTTGGCTAAGAAGCCAAAAGTCCTGATTTTATAAATAGGAAAAACATAGCTTATATGCAAAAAAAAAAAAAAACAGAAAACAAATCAGTGACATGTCAATAGTAGTGGGAAATAAAAAAATATTATTTAAGGTAGGGAAAACAAATGATAAACCTGAGTATACACCTTTAACTTTGTAGACTACTATACTATTTTACATGAGTCTTAAGTTTTCTGAGTAAAATCAAAGCATTTCCTAGTCCCAACCTGAATGATAGCCAAAGTTCATAACATTAGTAATTTAAGCCCTCAGTAGAAATTTTGAGAGTAGCTAATTCCTTCAGAAATTGCCCTTCAGGTTATGAGTTCCTAGAATTCTAGCCTCTCTCTCCTACAAAAACTGCTCATTAGCTGGGCGTGGTGGTGCGTGTCAGTAGTCCCCAGCTACTAGTGAGACAGTGGGAGGAGAGTCACTTGAGCCCAGGAGTTTCAGGCCGCAGTGAACTATGACTGTCCCACTGCACTCCAGCCTGGGCAACAGAGCAATAGTTTGTCTCTAAATTAAGAAATAAGTGTGGATCAGCTTTCATGTCTTAGGAAACTCAAAAAATATTTTACCCATAAAAATAGTGTTTCACATTATTCACGTACTTGAATCACTAAAAACTAAAATACGTAAAAGACAGTCATAAGATCAGAAAAGAGGAAAATATTTAAGGACTCAAGTATTCCAAGAATTAGTCTAAAACCCATTTAGAGATGGCTTTATAGAGTTCTCATATAGTTAAAATAGTAATGTAAAGACCACAGAAAGCTGAATCATGGTTTCAAACTCTGTGGCAACAAAATGACAGCGAACTCACATTTCTCCTCAGTAAACAAAAACAAACATCTGAGAAAAAACTGTACTTCCATGGAAAATTTAGTCCTGATTTAGAAAAAGTCAACTAATTCCCAAACTCTTCCTTTTAAGCAAATAATAAAACTTTAGACCAGGCATGGTGGCTCACGCCTATAATCCTAGCACTTTGGAAGGCCAAGGCAGGTGGATTACCTGAGTTCAGGAGTTGAAGACCAGCCTGGGCAACATGGTGAAAACCCGTCTCTACTAAAAATACAAAATATTAGCCAGGTATGGCAGCATGTGCTTCTAGTTCCAGCTACTCAGGAGGCTGAGGCAGAAGAATTGCTTGTAACTGGGAGTTGGAGGTTGTAGTGAGCCAAGATCATGCCACTGCACTCCAGCCTGGGTGACAGAGAGAGACTCCGTCTCAAAAAAATAAAAAATAAAATAAAATAAAAATTTAAAGAGTATAAAAAAGACACCACTTATCTTGTTGGTCTAAATAAGAAAATCTGCCAGGTGTGGCGGCTCACGCCTATAATCCCAACACTTTGGGCGGCCAAGGCAGGCAAACTACCAGCCTGACCAACCAAAAATGCAAAATTAGCCGGGCGTGGTGGCACATGCGTGTAATTGGAGCTACTTGGGAGGCTGAGGCAGGAGAATCACTTGAACCCCGGAGGGAGAAGTTGCAGTAAACCAAGATCGCGCCATTGCACTCCAGCCTGGCCAACAAGTGTGAAACTCCGTCTAAAAAATTAATTAATTAATTAATTAAAATAAAATCTGCTAAGTGCTAAAACTATGACTGGAGGTCTCTACTAATATTTTGGAGAAATAAAATCATTTTTCAATATGTTTTGTCACCATAATCAACCTAAGATAATTGAGCCAATTTAGTTGTTATGACTTAAGATGTCCTTATATTTTCATAATTAAATGAAATGGGGAAAAAAGAAATCCTGGAAATGTGACACAGTTCTAATGGATCAAGGGCCCTTTTCTGGTTCTATTCCGGCCCAGAAACCAAGAAGAAAATTATCAACCAGCATGCTGTGTTACATTTACCAATGAAAGAAGCATTAAGTACTTTTAAAGCCTACATTTAAAAAAAACACCTTATCAAATAAAGCTTGAAATGGAAAAGAAAATCCGAAGTCCTAGGCCAGTGTCTTAAGTCGTGTCATCAGTTTCTGTTGGTTCTAATTAGACTAGGCCTCAGATTCCCCATCAGTAAAATGAAATGTATATAGATACCATATAACTTCATAAAAATATTCTGAGGAACAAATGAGATGATTTTTGAAAATTACTCCTTCTCAGCTGGGCATGGTGGCTCATGCCTGTAATCCCAGACTTTGGGAGGCCAAGGCAGGCAGATCACTTGAGGTAAGGAGTTCGAGACCAGCCTGGACGATGTGGCAAAACACTATCTCTACTAAAAATACAAAAATTAGCCGGTGCCATGGCATGTACCTATAATCCCAGCTACTCAGGAGGCTGAGACATGATAATCACTTGAACCCAGAAGAAGGAGGTTGCAGTGAGCCAAGATGGTGCCACTGCACTCCAGCCTGGGTGACAGAGTGAGACTCCATTTCAAAAAAACAAACCAAAAAATTACGCCTCAAGAGGAAAATGCTAGGTTTTCCACTAATCTATCACACACAGTGCTCCTCATTCCAGGTTCTTTTCAAGGCTATCAATACATGTGATCATCTTGTCTGACATGCAAAATCAGTTTTCATTTTTAGTAACAGGTTAACAAAATACTTTTTGTATTTACACCATACCTCATTTCAAAAAGGATCTGAGGCACAAAAGCACATGTATACAGATTTTTTTTTTAAATTATGCTAGCATAATAAAAAATAAATTGAACTGGGGAAGATTTCAATATGGCCTCTCCCCTACTAGCCTCACAACACAACCCATATGAAACCAGATACACCTGAAAATTTTTCAATTCATTATCTGATGTTAAGAGTTCAAAACCTGCTATACATATACTGGAGCCACCAGAGAAATAATATTTTATCCTGCTGTCCAAAAATTAACAGTGACCTTACCTTGTATGGATCAAGTAAAAAGTCACTGAACTTGCTGGGCAGAGAATATTTCTTCACCAATTCATCTTCTACCACCCAAGGTGCATTTTCACCAGTACCAGCTCGCAATGCATTATGCCGTATAAAGTATCGAACTATCTCCTTATTTGGTGGGCGCTCTGTACGAATCAAGCTGTCTGCTGGCACATTACTGATGATCTAGGTTAAAATAAATAAGTAACTCACCACTGGGGTAAAAAGTAATTACCCAAACGGAGAACATGCAGTATGTGTTTCTCTCCACAAAAATCAAATTCCATCTTTATCAAAAGGGCTATAAATTAGAAAGAAGAAAATATAGGCCAGGCATGGTATCTTACACCTGTAATCCTATCAGTTCAGGGGGCCAAGATCTGAAGGTTGTTTAGAGACCAGGCTGGGGAATATAAAAAGACCCTTCATGTACCAAAGTCAAACTATGCCAATAATCCTAGCTATTGGAAGGCCGAGGCAGGAAAACTGCTTGAAGCCAGGAGTCTGAGGCTGTAGTGAGCTATGATCACACCAATGCACTCCAGCCTGGACAACAGTGAGACCCTATCTCTTAAAAAAAAAAAGAGAGAGAGAAGAAAGGAGAATAATTTTCAGAGACAGAATGTCAATTTAAAAATATCCTTAGACAATCTGTCAATATGTATCCAAGTTTTCTAAAAATATGTATACTCTTTAAGGAATTCCTCTCTTTAAGAATTTATCTTAGGAAGTAAATAGACAAATTCATCATCAAATGCTTCTAATAGCAAAAAAGTGGGGAAGGGACTGAGGGTTATCACCTAAAGGTACATCAATAAGGAATTTTAAAATGAAAATATGTACATATAACGGACACTGCAGTCCTAAAAAAAAAAGTTTCACAATCCAAAGAAATTCATCAGAATCATCTGGGGTGCTATTAAAATGCAGATACTTGGGCCTTGATACACGCATAATGAAACTTATGAACCTCTGGAAGCAAAGATTAGGAATCAACATGTTTATCAGCTCCCCTGGTGGCTATCACACACACTAAAATCTGAATACTGCTTTGGAAGAAAATGTAATGACATTACAAATGCTTAGCTTACAACAACAAAAAAAAATTAGTTATAAAATAATATGGATGGAATATTTCTACTTTTAAAAGTAACTTAATACCAGGAAACAGAGATGGAAAGAAAAGAAAAAATTTTAAAAAGTCACTTAGGAGCTAACTACCATTTACTAAATCTATATTCACCAATTATCTCTGAGAATGAAATTAGCTATCAACTCATTCTTATTTGCATTTTCTTTCTTCCTATAACCAACACTTACTATTTATGAACAAAACACTTACACTCATCAATAAGAATACAAGTGAAACTTAGGGAAGTGGTTGAGACTAAGCATGTCTTAATCAGCTACATTGCTGAAGAAGAAGAAACGTGATGAAAACTGTATTTAACGATATCCAATTTTCAAATCTAAAAAACATCCTAGGCCAAGCACACTTGTAATCCCAGCACTTTGGGAGGCGGTGGGGGTGGATCACCTGAGGTCGGGAGTTCGAGACCACGACACATGGTGGAACCACTTGTCTACTAAAAATACAAAATTAGCCAGGTATGGTGGCGCACGCCTGTAGTCCCAGCTACTCGGGAGGCTGAGGCTGGAGAATCAGTTGAACCCAGGAAGCAGAGGTTGCAGTGAGCTGAGATCATGCCATTGCACTCCAGCTTGGTTTCCAAAAAGGAAAAAAAATCCTAACAACACATCCAAGGCTTCTGATCACGAACCATAAAACCAATAGTCAAAATGAAATGGGACTTGTCAACATTCCGAGGCCTGAACAAAACAATGCAAATAAAAAAGCAAAAGACAGCCGGGCACGGTGGCTCACGCCTGTAATCCCAGCACTTTGGGAGGCCGAGATGGGCAGATCACGAGGTCAAGAGATTGAGACCATCCTGGCCAACATGGTGAAACCCTGTCTCTACTAAAAATACAAAAATTAGCTGGGCATGGTGGCGCACGCCTGTAGTCCCAGCTACTTAGGAGGCTGAGGCAGGAGAATTGCTTGAACCCGGGAGGCAGAAGTTGCGCCACTGCACTCCAGCCTGGTGCCTGGCGATGGAGCAAGACTCTGTCCCAAAAAAAAAAAAGCAGCAAAAGACTGGGGTTATAACCCTTCCCAATCTCATTTAATGAATGAGGAACTTTGACAGTTATTAAACTTCTCAGGTCTTAGCTCTTTCTTCTGTAAAACGGTTATGTCTGAAGTGTGCACTGCCTTCCACACCCAGTCCCCATTCACTTCTTTCCATTTATAAGATTCTACACATACGGACGGTGTAGGAATACCCAAAAATAACACTCCATATTTCTTAGAATCTAAGTTCCAATCAGCAAAACCCACTTTTTTTTTTAAGATGAAGTCTTCCTTGTCGCCCAAGGCTGCAGTGCAATGGTGAGATCTCAGTTCACTGCAACCTTTGCCTCCCCAGTTCAAGCAATTCTCCTGCCTCAGCCTCCCAAGTAGCTGGGATTACAGGTGTCCACCACCACACTGGGCTAGTTTTGTATTTTTTAGTGGAAACAGGATTTCACCATGTTGACCAGGCTGGTCTTGAACTTCTGACCTCATGCCATTCGCCTGCCTCAGCCTCCCAAAGTGCTGGGATTACAGGTTGAGCCACAGTGCCCAGCCCAAAATTTATTTTACATACCATCAAGAAGAAAATTTTTGCCAATTGATTTTAACTTACATCCTGATTCCGGACAAGGTTAAAAAAAAAAAACCTGAACATCTTACAATAAATATAGTACTAAGTTAATACGAGAGTATTTATTATTGTAGGTTATTATTAGCTTGTAGTTTTATAAGGCTCCTTGTAAAACCACCATGCAGAGTTGACTCAACTTCTGAGTTTAATTATACTAACAAATGACTGCTCTACTTTTAACTGGGAAGAATGATTTCCTTAGAAAGTCCGTAATTGCTGGGAATAGATTCTTACTTTTCAAACCGGGTTTGAAGCTCAAATGTAAATTATTTATGCCCTGGTAACTCCTATAAAAAAGAGAAAAAGTAGACGGGCGCAGTCGCTCGTGCCTGTAATCCCAGCACTTTGGGAGGCCAAGGCAGGCAGATCATGAGGTCAAGAGATCAAGACCATCCTGACCAAAATGGTGAAACCCCGTCTCTATTAAAAAAAAAAAAAAAAAAAATTAGCTGGGAATAGTGGTGCACGCCTGTAGTCCCAGCTACTCAGGAGGCTGAGGCAGGAGAATTGCTTGAACCCAGGAGGCGAGGTTGCAACGAGATCGTGCCACTGCACTCCAGCCTGGAGCCTGGCGACACAGCAAGACTCTGTCTCAAAAAAAAAAAAAAAAAAAAAAAACAAAAGAGAGAGAGAGAGAGAGAGAGAAAGTGCCAGGCACAGTGGCTCACACCTGTAATCCCAGCACTTTGGGAGGCTGAGGTGGGTGGATCACCTGAGGTTGGGAGTTCAAGACCAACCTGACCAACATGAAGAAACCCCGTAGCTACTAAAAATACAAAATTAGCCAGCCATGGTGGCAGGTGCCTGTAATTCCAACTACTCAGGAGGCTGAGGCAAGAGAATCACTTGAACCCGGGAGGTGGAGGTTGTGGTGTGCCAAGATCATGCCATTGCACTCCAGCCTGGGCAACAAGAGCAAAACTCCATCTCAAAAAAAAAAAGGAATAGCATGCTATCTTCTAGGAAAGGAAAAAATATATAATTTACAATAACTTGAAATCATCAATTACTATAACCAGAAAACCACTGAGTCTGTTGTACAAAGACATTCATTTACATTTTTCTTTAGCACATTTTCTCCAACAAAACCAACCCTATGATATTTTCTTAAAGAACATCTATCACATGTAAAACGTTTAATATAAAGTGTCAACTAACCTTATCTTCATTTTGTAGTTTCACGTCATATTTGTGAGGCAGAAATTTTGGGGGAGCCCATTTCCGTTCTCCTTTTTTTAATGAAGTAGGGAGTTTGCGTGGCGATCTACGTGCTCTGTCATCTAGTCAAATCATAGAAAATTAGTGGAAAACATGATTATATTAATTATATTCATTTGTTAACGATAGTCTTAACTGAACATCTGCTCTTCAGTAGAACTGGGTGGCATAGCACAAAGATGAATCATAATGTCCTTATCTTCAAAGACCTTAAGTCTGAGAAGAATCAGCAAGTAAATAACTACAATGTGGAAAACAGTACACAGAAGTTGGTAAAGAAAAACTATGAGAATACACAGAAGAAATATCTAACTTATTCTGGAAGGTAGGTAGAAAGATGAGCAAGGTGCTCATGGCTTGGGCCAGGTGCAGTAGTTCACGACTGTAATCCCAGCACTTTGGAAGGCCAAGGTAGGCAGATCCCTTGAGTCAAGAGTGAGAGACCAGCCAGGGCAACATGGTGAAACCCTGTCTCTACAAAAAATTAGCCACGTGTGATGGCACACACCTGTAGTTCCAGCTACTTGGAGGCTGAGGTAGGATGGCTTGAGCCCAGGAGGTCAAGGCTGTAGCGAGCCCTGATCTTGCGAATGCACTGCAGGCTAGGAGAGAGTGAGACCCTGTCTCAAAAAAAAAAAAAGGCCGGGCATGGTGGCTCATACATGTAATCCCCACCCAAGGCAGGCGGATCACAAGGTCAGGAGTTTGAGACCAGCCTGGCCAACACAGTGAAACCCTGCCTCTATTAAAAAAAAAAATATATATATATATATGTGTGTGTGACCTGTTCTAAGATTGCCAGCAATGAGGTATGGTTAAACACGATATATCCTAAAGTCATAATGATTTAAAAAGGTAAGCCAAGGCCACATTAGAAAGGGCCTTGTACACCATTTGAAGAGATGAGAACTTGTCTTGCTAGCACTAAGGAACCAATGCCAGACTGTAACTACGGTACATTTTGGAAAGATCACTGGTTTGAAAAAAAAAAAAAAATTCGGCAGTTAGAAGATGAATATAAAATGGTGCCCATCACAGTGGCTCATGCCTGTAATCCTAGCACTTTGAAGGGCTGAGGCAGGAGGATCACTTGAGGTCAAGAGTTTGAGACCAGCCTGGACAGCATGGTGAAACCCCGTCTCTGCTAAAAATATAAAAAAATTACCTGGGCATGGTGGCACACACATGTAATCCCAGCTACTCAGGAGGCTGAGACAGGAGAACTGCTAGAACCAAGGAGGCAGAGGTTACAGTGAGCTGAGATCATGCCACTGCACTTCAGCCTGGGCGACAGAGCAAGACTGTCTCCAAAAACAAAAACAAAAAAAGAAAGATAAAAAAGACAAATATAAAATGGGAAGGTGAGACGGATGATAAGGAAATCAGAAGATACAATGCTAAACATCTGAATAAGGCAGGGCACGGAGGCTCACATATGTAATCCCAGCACACTGGGAGACTGAGGTGGGCAGATCACCTGAGGAGTTTGAGACCAGCCTGGCCATTATGGTGAAACTCTATCTCTACTAAAAACACAAAAAATTAGCCAGGGATGGTGGCAGATGCCTGTAATCCCAGCTACTCGGGAGGCTGAGGCAGGAGAATCGCTTGAACCCAGGAGGCGGAGGTTTCAGTTACCTGAGATCGAGCCACTGCACTCCAACCTGGACAACAAGAGCAAAACTTGGTCTCGAAAAAAAAAAAAAGAATCCTATGGAAAAAAATCGAAGGAAAGGCAGGGAAAAAAGGAAGTGAACATAACAGTTGGAGCACGAAGAGACAGTAGTATCAAGCTAACAGATATGAGTGACCAACAGCATTAAATGTAACAGATGCAGCACTATTAACAATAGCAAAGACATGGAATCAACCTAAATGCCAATGATGGACTGGAGAAAGAAAACGTGGTAGACATGCACCGTGGAATATTATGCAGCCATAAAAATGAATGAGACAAAAAAAAAAAAAACAAAATAAAAAAAAAAAGAATGAGATCATGTCCTTTACAGGGACATGAATGACGCTGGAGGCTATTATCCTTAGGAAACTAACACAGGAACAGAAAACCAAATTACCACACATTCTCACTTATAAGTGGGAGCTAAACGATGAGAACAAATGGACACATAGAGGGGAACAACACACACTAGGGCCTTTTGGAAGGTGGAGCGAGGGAGAAGATCAAGAAAAACAACTAATGAGTATGTAACAACTCTGCACTTCTACCACTAAACTTAAAATTGAAAAATAAACAAAAAATAAATATTAATAAACAAATATAACAGAGAAGTCAAACACAGGGCAAGGAGAAATCTCTGCATTTGACCATTCAGAGGACACCTGTCAACTTATTAGGAACTGTTTCAGGAGTATAGAAGCAGAAGAAGGACCACAATAAAACTGAGGTTCAGAACGCAGAGAGAACATTCCTAACCAAAACATTTCTCAACCTCAAGGAGTTACAAGTAATGCCCTTATTATCAAACCTCAGTATCAAAAAGGAGGGAAACTGGAAAACACAGATGTTGGCATTCACAATAGAGCAGGAAACAAAACTGAAGTATCAACAACCTGGAGTAGACCAACTACAAGGACACTCTCAAAAGCTTCAAACTACATTAAGAAAGTACCTCAAAAACTATCTGCACAAATCCAAAGCATCTAGAGACACAACACCCCATTCTAATGCAAAGTCTGCAACACTGAAACAGTGAGCTAACGTTACTCGATCCTCTCATACTCATTCGGAGAGAGGCCATGCACACCAAACACTTGGTGGACCCACATTTTTGGAGACAACAATAATTGAGCGCAGTCAAATTCTTTATTAATGAAGGCCTCAGAGGCTCAACGGTCTTCCCAGCAAGCCAAATCTCAATTCTTCAACTTTAAAAACATTATTGTGGGGTGGGAATTTAAAAATAAATAAAAATAAAAACATTATTGTTTGAGTGTGTCCAGGTTCCTGGGATATCATAAGTTTCAGAATTTTACCTGCTCCCAGCTCAGAGGGACTTACGATTACAAAACATGGAGAGAAGAAAGTGCAACTCACCCTTGAACAGCATGGGGGTTAGAGCTCTGACCTCTCCTCCTCTACAGTCAAAAATCTGTATATACAGCCAGGCACAGTGGGTCATGCCTATAATCTCAGCACTTTAAGACGCCGAGGCCACGAGGAGGTCAAGGCTACAGTAAGCTGTGACCATAACACTCCATTCCAGCCTGGGGGCAACAGAGACCCTGTCTCAAAAAAAAAGAGGCCATCGCCTGAGCTCAGGAGTTCAAGACCAGCCTGAGAAACATAGTGAGAACTGATCTCTACCAAAAAAAAAGGAGCTACAAAAATTAGCTGGGTGTGGTAGTGCCTACCTGTAGTCCCAGCTACTTGGGAAGCTGCAGCAGGAAAATCACTTGAGCCAAGGATGGCGAGGCTGCACTGAGCCATGGCTGGACCAGCCCTGCTGACAGAGCAAGACACCTCATCTTCAAAAAGGCAAAAAAGGACCCTAAGACCATTAGCAACTTACTAGAGAGATGAACTAGCGTCACATAAAATGACTGAGCTCATTACAGAAGCAACAGGAAGTCACTATGAAATGATTACAGTAGTACAGTATATACTACAATTCATTGTATTTGGTTATTATTTCATACTGAATCTTCACATTTCTCGACTGAGAATGGTGTCATATGCGGTCTGCTGGTGTAAGTTTTGATAAATTTTAACTTTTTATATAACAGATTTCTACATGTATTTTATGGTAGTAAATGATAAAACAGACTAGTATCTACATGTATTTTATGCATTTATGACATACCTAACTTTTTGGGTTTTTTTCAATATTTCTAGGTTACGTGGTTCGTCTCTGAGTTTCTTCAAACTGTCACAAGCCTCCAAAGAATTTTCCCATACTTTCATTGAAAAAATCTTGAAACGGACAAGTGCCATTAAAAAAAAAAAACAAGAAAAAAAATCCATTCATACGTGGACCTGTGCAGTTTAAACCCACGTTATTCAAGGGTCAGTCATACCTAAAACCAACACATTGGCTTACACACTGAAGAGCAGTAAGTGTTAGAGTCATTTGCTCCTCCTACCTGGATCACCCACCAACGCATACATACACATTTCCTTTTTAAGACGAAAGGAAAGCCAACTTTCCTCGCCATCTTGAGTAGCTAGCAACGTGAACACAGATTTTTTTTTTTTTTTTTGAGACAGAGTTTTGCTCTTGTTGCCCAGGCTGGAGTACAATGGTGTGATCTCAGCTCACTGCAACCTCTGCCTCATGCCTAGTGATTGTCCTGCCTCAGACTCCCAAGTAGCTGGGATTACATGTGCCCACCACCATGCCCAACTAATTTTTGTATTTTTTAGTAGAGACGGGATTTCACCATGTTGTCCAGGCAGGTCTCGAACTCTTGACCTCAGATGATCCACCCTCCTAGGGCTCCCAAAGTGCTATTACAGGCATGAGCCACCACGCCCAGCCCTGCACACAGATTTCTAAGCAACTAGAGGAAACGACTTCCCAATGGTCTTAATTCTTTAGGGAGATGTAAGCCTTGATTCATGTTGTAGACATTTCAGTTGTTCTATGAATCATAAATGAACAAAATCATGTCTATATAAAAACTCAATCACACATTTAGTTGCTAGAGAACCCTAAAAGATGTGTTCCTACTGAAATAAATAGGATTGCATAAAGCACTAAGAAAAACTAGTGTCGAACATACTAATACTCTCTCTCCTTCCTTCTTCCTCTTTTACAACTGTCTCCTTCTTCTGATGGTCCTGAGCAATCTGACTGGAATTCTCCTTGTCACTTGATGGAGAATCACAGGCACCGTCAGATTTCTTCTCAGTGGCCTCTTCGTCCACTTTCTCCAAAGGATGAATCTTCACAATCTTCACCTTGAGCATTTTCTCCTTCCCAACCTATAAAGGAGATAGTAGAGAAAATCAGAGATAATAAGTAAGGACCAGAAACCTGAAAATAAAGTTTACAATATATCATCCAATATACATGCCCCCTCACCTAACAAAAAGTGATTGAAATAGTAAATATCTAAGTACAATGCATTTTTTCCAACTTTATTTCTCAGACTACTAGGTTGAAATATGGCACCCTAAAAACTGAAATGATCACAATCTAGGTTCAGGATTCATGTACTCTGCCAATTATACAAACCCAAAGGGCAATCACTGTACCAGCCTAAAATATGCAAATACAGGTCAAGAACTTAAATTTTATTTATTTATCTATTTATTTTTTGAGACACAGTCTCTCTGTCACCCAGGCTTAAGTGCAGTGGCATGATCTCGGCTCATGCAACCTCCACCTGCTGGGTTCAAGCCATTCTTCTGCCTCAGCCTCATGAGTAGGTGGGACTACAGGCATGTGCTTGAACCCAGCAGGTGGAGGTTCAAGCATAGCTAATTTTGGTACTTTTAGTAGAGACGGGGTTTCACCATCTTGGCCAGGCTGGTCTTGAACTCCTGACCTCATGATCCACCCGCCTCAGCCTCCCAAAGTTTTGTTGTTGCTTTAAAGAAACAAGATTTTGCTTTGTTGCGGACGCTGGCCTTGAACTTCTGGGCTCAAGCAATTCTCTTGCCTCGGCCTTTTAAGAAGCTGGAACTACAGGCACACACCACACACAGTCCATGTCTACCTTTTAACTGAAATGTTTACACTATTTATGTTTAATATAATTACAGATATATTTAAGGTTTATTTGCTTTTCTATTCAGCCTCAATAAAACTAAAAACTGCTCTTCAAAATACACTGTTAAGAAAAAAAAAAAAAGAAAACAAAAACAATGGCCAGGCATGATGGCTCATGGCTGTAGTCCCAGCACTTAAGACCAGCCTGGGCAACATAGTGAAACCCCATCTCTACAAAAAATACAAAAACCTTGCCAGGTGAGGTGGTGCACACCAGTGACCCCAGCTAATAGGGAGGCTGAAGTAAGAGGGTCACTTGAGGGTGGGAAGATGAAGTGAGTCATGATTGCACCACCTCACTCAAGCCTGGGCAACAGAGTAAGACCTTATCTCACAAAATAAAAATAAAAAAACCTCTAGAAAGTTTTCCAATGCTCACAAAGAGTTCAAACCAGGCAGGGTACAGTGGCTCATGCCTGTAATCCCAGCACCTGAAGTCAGGAGTTCAAGAGCAGCTTGGCGAACATGGTGAACTCCATCTCTACTGAAAATTGAAAAAATAGGCTGGGCGCGGTGGCTCATGTCTGTATTTCCAGCACTTTGGGAGGCCGAGGTGAGTGGATCATCTGAGGTAGGGAGTTCGAGACCAGCCTGACCAACATGGAGAAACCCCATCTCTACTAAAAATACAAAAAATAGGCCGGCATGGAGAAACCTGTCTCTACTAAAAATACAAAGAATAGGCCAGGCACGGTGGCTCACACCTGTAATCCCAGTCCTTTGGGAGACCAATGGATCACCTGAGGTCAGCAGTACAAGACCAGCCTGGCCAACATGGCAAAACCTGTCTCTACTAAATATACAAAAATTAGCCAGGCATGATGGCGGGTACCTGTAATCCCAGCTACTTGGGAGGCTGAGGCAGGAGAATAGCTTGAACCCAGGAGGTGGAGGTTGCAGTGAGCTGAGATTGCACCATCTCACTCCAGCCTGGGCAACAAGAGCGACACTCTACCTCAGAAAAGAGTTCAAATCATTTTTGCAAAGTAAGCCTTATGACAAAACAAAAACAGAGTTCAAACCATGACCTAACCTCTGAGACCCCACAAAAGATCTAGACCTTGGCCACGTGATACTACCCTTCCCACCATCCTCCCTCATGATATAGTCTAGCCACATGGATTTTTTTTCTCTGTTCTCCCAGCACAATGGTTTTCCAAATACAGGACAGAAGTAGTTTTGTCATCCCTCTTTTCCTTTCCCCCAGACATATGGCAATGTCTGATTTTCACAACTGAGAGGGTGCCACTGGCATGTAGTGGGCAGAGGCCAGGTATGGTGCTAAATACCCAACAATATACAGGACAGCCCTCACTAGAACCATCTGGCCCAAAGTCTGTAATGTCAACACTGGGAAGTCCTGTTCCTGACCATCCAAGTTCCCTTTTGCTTAAGGGCCCCCACACACCCAGTTCTCTCCACCTGAAATACTCCATGCCCCTTCCCCCATGGATATATCCTACTAAACGTTTAGGTTTCACCTTAAATGTTGCTTCCTCAGCCGGGAGCAATAGCTCATGCCTGTAACCCCAGCACTTTGGGGATCATGGCAGGTGGATCACAAGGTCCAGGAGTTCAAGGCCAGCCTGGCCAACACAGTAAAACCATGTCTCTACTAAAAATACAAAAACTAGCCCAGTGTGGTGGCACCCACTTATAGTTCCTGCTACTCGGGAGGCTGAGACAGGAGAACTGCTTGAACCCTGGGGCGGAGGATTTGCAGTGAGTTGATTTCCTGCAGTACTGATGAGTTCAAACACATTTTCATGTTTATGGACATATATACCACCTCATTATCTCTTTCCTTTCCTCAATGTTTTTTTGCTATGCTGCCCACGCTGGAGGACAGTGGTGCGATCACAGCTCACTGTAGCCTTGAATTCATGGGTTCAAGCGATCCTCCTGTCTGTCTTCTAAGTAGCTGAGACTACAAACATGCACTACCACGTACAGCCAATTTTTGTTATTTTCTGTAGAAACAAGGTCTACCTATGTTGCGCAGGCTGGTCTGTAACTCCCAGCTTCAAGCCATCCTCTCACCTCAGCCTCCCAAA
This sequence comes from Callithrix jacchus, assembly GCF_049354715.1. Classification (NCBI taxonomy): domain Eukaryota; kingdom Metazoa; phylum Chordata; class Mammalia; order Primates; family Cebidae; genus Callithrix; species Callithrix jacchus. The sequence goes on along the minus strand of NC_133503.1, from coordinate 10,189,250 downwards.
TACTGGGATTACAGGCAGCAGCCACTCAGCCCATCTTTCCTCAAACATTTCTTCTTTCACCTTGCAGATGTGTGCAAAATATTTTGGTTTTGCCACTTCAAATCTATTTCCATCCTTCTCTACCTGGCTCTATGCTTACACAGGCTGACCTTTACAGCCTCCACCAAGACTCCCATTGCCATCTAGATTTTGGCAAGTTCAGTTCACAGGAGCATGAGCAGAAAACCAGAAGACGAAAGCAAAGTGTCGCTGGGGTGTTTATTCCCAAATGCCTCCCTAGAAGACTGGTTATAGTTTTCTCTCACTACCCAAGTATTCTTCAACAACAACAGCCTCTCTGTTCTAGCTCCTGCACCCACTCCTTCCCTGTGTTTCCTTGGGGTTTAGAAATGATAAAGTCTTAAATGAAAGTTGCCAGGAAACGTTTTTTAAAAATGATAAAGTTTCCCCTAACTGCTGATAGGTATGAGGTACTTAATCTTTCCTTGTTAAGTTTTCCTTGACCCTGATCAGACTGCTGTCTGCTGTCAACAGCCCCTTTGTTAAACTCAATTCAATTACATTTGGGTATGCCATCTGTTTCCTGCCAGGACACTGACTGATATAAAGTATGTTATGAGAACCCAGTAGTGGCCAGCCACGGTGATTCATACCTATAATTTCAGTATGTCACAAGGCCAAGGTGGGAGGATCACACGAGCTCAGGAGTTTGAGACCAGCCTGGGAAACATGGCAAGACACCACACCATCTCTTTATAAAAAATAAAAAACAAGCTGGGCACGGTGGCTCACACCTATAATCCCAGCAATTTGGGAGGTCGAAGCAGAGGGATCACGAGGTCAGGAGATTGAGACCATCCTGGCTAACTCAGTGAAACACCGTCTCTACTAAAAATACAAAAAATTAGCCAGGCATGGTGGCACACACCAGGAGTCCTAGCTACTCCAGAGGCTGAGGCAAGATAATCAGTTGAACCTGGGAGGTAGAGATTGCAGTGAACTAAGATCGCACCACGGCACTCCAGCCTGGGCAACAGAGCAAGACTTCATCTCAAAAAATATATAAATAAATAACTTAGCTAGGTATGGTGGTAAGTGCCTACAGTTCCAGCTACTCAGGAGGCTGAGGCTGGAGGACTGCTTGAGCCTGGGAGGTTGAGGCTGCAGTGAGCTATGACTGTATCACTGAACTCCAGCCTGAGAGACAGAGTGAGACCCTGTCCCAAAAGAAAAAAAACAACACATAGAGGCCAGGCATGGTGGCTCATGGCTGTAATCCTAGCACTTTGGGAGGCCGAGGCAGGTGGACCAGCTGAGGTCAGGAGTTCAAGACCAACCTGGCCATCATGGTGAAATCCTGTCTCTACTAAACATACAGAACTTAGCCGGATGTGGTGGCAAGCGCCTGTAATCTCAGTTACTCGGGAGGCTAAGGCAGGAGAACGGCCTGAACCCAGGAGGGAGAGGTTGCAGGGAGCCAACCAGTCTGGGCAATAAGAGCAAAACTTAATCTCAAAAAATAAAAAAATTAAAAAAAACACAAATAAACAAAACCCCACTGCCAGACATGACAAATAAAAAAGAACTAGCCAGGGGTACGAAGGGGTCAAAGGAAATCCCCTCAACAAAGAAAGAACAAGAACTTCGAAACCAGAGAGAGAGCTGTGAATCTTGGTCCCATCGTGTACTGGCTATTGTAGCACAAACTGCTACTCATCTGGCTACCGAGCTATTCCCTCCTTCTTCTCTCTTGCCAGCCTGTCTCTTTTGAGACTTAAACACAAAGGAAGATACTCTTTCTCAGCCCCCGCTGCAGCTCTGGGTGGTTATGTAAGCCAAAGTCTAGCCAGTAACATATAAAGATAAAGGGTGACGCTTTCTATTTTATGCTTCTAGAAAGATTTTTCCAGATATGCTTCTGGAAAGATTTTCTTAGCCTGCTTTGGTAAGTATTCCCTCACTCTGAAGACAGTTACAATTTCACAACCAAGAGGCAACAAAGCTAAGGGCCAGAACTCAACATACTGAGAAGAACAGAAGAGAAAGACAAAGTCTAGGTCCTTGACAGTAATATTCAACCTCTATGCCAAACTTCGAAGTAACTACATCTAAGACTTACTATGTGAGATAACCACATGTCCTTTTTGTTTAAGCCAGTGCTACTAAAAGTGTTGTGCCTCAAGTGACCGCATCATCACTACCCTGCAGTGTTAGAATTGAAAACGTTAGGTCCTATCCTAGACCTTCCGAACTCTCAAGGAATGGGCTGAAGACGGTTCAAGCAATTCCCCCACCTCAGCCTCCCAAGTAGCTGGGTCTACAGGCATTCGCCACCACACTCGGCTAAATTTTGTATTTTTTGTAGAGACAGGGTTTTACCATGTTGGCCAGGCTGGTCTCGAACTCCTGACCTTAGGCGATCTGCCCACCTTGGCCTCCAAAGTGCTGGAATTACAGGTGTGAGCCACCATGCCCAGCCAAAATAATGTATTTTCAGTAGCTAAGTATTACACTAAAGGTTGAGAACTAAGGGCCACTATTAGAATTTCACTACATATGGCTGAAAGAACTCTTAACTAATATGTATCAACCACGACATACCATTCAGATATATAAGGCTGCCTACCACCTCAAGATTTTTGTGCAAATTCAGCAAGACATTATGTAAAGAAATTAGCCCAGTGTCAAGTACATACAGATAGATATTTAACAACTGTTTACTTCTTTCTCCTGAATCTCACTTTCAGCTCTCACAAGATTACATAGGGATTGCTTTAGTATCAGGTATCACTTTATAATAGTTATCCTTTAGCTATTTTGACTGGATAATTAAAAAACAAATCTAAGTAGAAAAAGAAAAAAGTCACCTCTCATTATAGTGAGGACTTGGATTAAACATGTCTGAAAGTCTTTTAAACATAGTAAGAATTATGTGCTCACTTTGCCAGCACATACAATGAAACTGGGATGATACGGAGAACATGAGCATGGCCACTGCATGGGCGGAGCACAGTGGCTAATGCCTGTAATCTCAGCACTTTCGGAGGCCAAGGTGGGAGAATAGCTCAGGAGTTAAAGACCAGCCAGGGCAACATGGTGAAATCCAGTCTCTATAAAATATACAAAAAATGAGCCAGGCATGGCCAGGCACAGTAGCTCACACCTATAATCTCAGCACTTTGGGAGGCCAAGGTGGGCGGATTACCTGAGGTCAGGAGTTCAAGACCAGCCAGACCAACACGGAGAAACCCCATCTCTGCTAAAAATACAAGTTAGCCAGGCGTGGTGACGGACGCCTGTAATTCTAGCTACTCAGGAGGCTGAGGCAGGAGAATCACTTGATCTTGGCAGGCGGAGGTTGCAGTGAGCCAAGATCACGCCATTGCACTCCAGCCTGGGCAATAAGAGCAAAACTCTGTCTAAAAAAAAAAAATTAGCTAGGCATGGTAGTACACACTTCCGGTCCCAGCTACAGGGAGGATGACATGGGAGGACTGCTTGAGCCCGAGAGGTGGAGGCTGCAGTGAGCCGAGATCACGTCACTGCACTATTACATCATGGGTAAAGAGTAAGACCCTATCTCCAAAAAAAAAAAGAAAAGAAAAGAAAAATCAAAACCAAAAAGGCAAAACAGCATTATCAAAAAAGTATGAAAAAGACAAAGCAAAGAGGATGCACTCACTAATCCAACTAAGTACAGCAATTATCACAATACTAAAACACTTAGTGATGAATGGGGTTCAAGGCCAGGAGACTGCATATGCCTGCGTGTAGTCCCAGCCACTCCGAAGGCTGAGGTGGAAGGATGACAAGCTAAGCCGTCCAAGGCTACAGTGAACTATGACTACACCACTGCACTCCAGACTATGGGACAGAACAAGACCCTGTCTCTAAACAAATAAATAAATAAAAATAAAATGTAGTCCTTAGAACACTTGATATTAACTACTAATATCAAGTATTAGGCTGGGCGCGGTGGCTCACAACTATTACCCCAGCACTTTGGGAGGTCAAGGTGGGTCAATCATCTGAAGTCAGGAGTTCAAGACCAGCCTGACCAACATGATGAAACCCCGTTGCTACCAAAAATACAAAAACTACCTGGGCATGGTGGCAGGTGCCTATAGTCTCAGTTACTCAGAAGGCTGAGGTGGGAGAATCACTTGAACCCAAAAGGCCAAGGCTGCAGTGAGCCAAGACAGCATACTGCGTTCCAGCCTGGGCAACAGAGCAAGACTCCACCTCAACACACACACACACAAACACAAACACACACACACACACAAGTATTAACATCAAGTGTTAATACTTGATATTAAATATAACAATTTTATATACACAGAAATGTGTTCTGTAATCTACGTTGGCAGCTCTAATTCTGATGGTAAGTCAATAGAAACAAACAGGCACTCACCTCAAAGTCACACTCTTCTCCCACAGCATATTTGGTCATGATCTCCAACCAAGCAGTATCCACTAACTTCTCTAAGGAGGCTGTGTTATGGTGAACCATTTCCAGGACAAGCTTTTCATACCAGGCAGGAAACTCCTCCTTCAAACTAAATAAATGTTATTAGTTATCAAGAAAGCACAGAAAAACTTATCCAGAGATTTAATTCAAGTCAATTCAAAGAATGGAGCAGAAACACTTAAAGTCCTGGTAAATACCTTTCTTTTCCAAACATTTCTCGCTGTCACCAAGGCTGGAATGTAGTGATACAATCATAGCTCACTAGCCTTCACCTCCTGGGCTCAAACGCTCCTTCTACCTCAGCCTCAGGGAGCTGGGATCAAACAAATGCACCACTGCATGTACCCTCTTTTTTTTTTTTTTTGATACGAAGTCTCACTCTGTCGCCCAGGCTGTAGTGCAGTGGCACAATCTTGGCTCCTGTAACCTCCGCCCCCTGGGTTCAAGCAATTCTCCTGCCTCAGCCTCCCGAGCAGCTGGGACTACAGGCGTGTGCCACCACACCCAGCTAATGTTTTCATATTTTTAGTAGAGACAGGGTTTCACCATATTGGCCAGGATGGTCTTGATCTCCTGACCTTGTGATCCGCCCGCCTTGGCCTCCCAGTTACTCAGGATGCTGAGGTGTGAGAATTGCTTGAACCCAGGAGGCAGAGGCTGCAGTGAGCCGAAATCGTGCCACTGCACTCCAGCCTAGGCAACAGAGCGAAACTCCATCTCAAAAATAAAAATACACTACATTTCCAGCATACTTACAAGGTGAAAGAATGGAGCAGAAACACTCAAAGGCCTGGTAAATACCTAAATAAGTGCATATTTATTTAGTTATATAATATTCCACACGCTGCTACTAACAAAATGTCATTAGGCAAAGGAACCCAGAAACCCATACAGTAAACCAATGTAGTATATTCTAATTTGTGCCCTATACATTTAAATACAAATACTGCTTTAGAGTTAATATTCGCTCCTTCCCTAACAATGTGAAGATGGTGCCAAAGGGCAATGCTTCTGTTACTTACAGCTCAGCAACTTCCTGTTCTTCCTCCCAGGCTTCCTTGTGTGTTAGCTGACTGCTTCCAGTACTCTTGCACGTCCAAATGCGCTCACTGTACCTTTCTAAGCGGGCTTCATACTCTCTGTTGGCAGCAGTTCAGGAAAACAATATGCAAGCAACAGAAACAACTAGCCCATACCCGTAAGATATTTATATATAGAAAAAAAACTGCAGTATCCTTTTTAAAATGTGTAGCATGAGAACACAAAAATGGAATCAGGGTCTTCAAGCGGAATCAGAGCCCAAAGCAAAATGACTATGACTAAAGTATAATGAGAATGGATCATCATGGGCTGGGCGCACTGCATGGGATTTATAGATTGGAATGATCATGTCTCTAACCGCATTTTGGGAGGCCACGGTGGGAAAATCATGAGCCCAGGAGTTCGAGACCAGCCTGGGCAACATGGTGAGACCTCACCTCCACGAAAAAATAAAAACTGAAAATAAGAATGGTTTCTCATCCTTTACCAAAAAAATTAGTATTTTAGTACAAATGTGATTTCCTCAATTCACCAAAGTTTTCATTACACAAGACTTAACACTGTACTAAAACTTCATAAGGAAAAGTAAAGATAAATTAAAACACAAGTCATAAGAAATAACAATGTAAGGTAAGTGAAATTTTTAGAAAAGATAGTCTGCAAGTTTAAGAATCAGTCCACTGTACCTCCATTTAAAAAAAAAAAATCGGTCTACGGTAAGATGAGATGACTAGGCCACAGTCTCACAGGCAGTTTGGAATAACCCTGAGCGTACGTTATGATCCATTTACCCACAGCCCTACAGCCCACGTTGGAAACATCTGTTCCTTCTCAGTGTTTACAAGCTTGCCCAACCTTCGGCCCAGGACGGTTTTGAATACAGCCCAATACAAATTCATAAACTTTCTTAAAACATTATGAGTTGGCCCGGCATGGTGGCTCACGCCTGTAATCCCAGCACTTTGGGAGGCCGAGGCAGGTGGATCACCTGACGTCAGGAGTTCAAGACTAGTCTGGGCAACATGGTGAAACCTCGTCTCTACTAATACAAAAATTAGCCAAGTGTGGTGGCATGCGCCTGTAATCCCAGATACTCGGGAGGCTGAGGTAGGAGGATCACTTGAACCCGTGAGGTGGAGGTTGCAATGAGGTGAGATCATCCCACTGCACTACAGCCTGGGGCAGACAAGAGTAAAACTCCGTCTCAAAGAAAAAAAAAAACCATGAGTTTTGTGTAGTTTTTTAGCAAATCAACTATTGTTAGCGTTAGTGTATTTTATGTGTGGCCTGAGACAATATTTTTTCCAATGTGGTCAAAAGATTGGATACCGCCGGTTTAAAAAATACATTTCATAAAATACGGAAGTATTCCGAAAAGGTCAGGTGTGGTGGCTCACACTTGGAATCACAGCACTTTGGGAGGCCGAGGCGGGCAAGGTCAGGAGTTTGAGACTAGCCTCGCCAACATGGTGAAACCCATCTCTACTAAAAATACAAAAATTACCTGGACGTGAAGACAGGCGCCTGTAATCCCAGCTACTCAAGAGGCTGAGACAGGAGAATCCCTTGAACCCAGGAGGAGGAGGCTGCAGTGAGCCAAGATTGTGTCATTGCACTGCAGCCTGGGCGACAAGAGTCAGACTTCGTCGGAAAAAAAAAAAAAAAAAAAGTGGCTGGGCGCAGTGGGTCACACCTGTAATCCCAGCACTTTGGGAGGCTGAGGTGGGAGGATCACAAGGCCAGGAGATTGAGACCTGTAATCCCAGCCTCTTGGGAGGCTGAGGCCAGAGATTCGCTCAAACCCGGGAGGCAAAGGTTGTAGGGACCCAAGATGGTGCCACTGCACTCCAGCCTGGGCAACAGAGCGAGATGACGTCTCAAAAAAAAAAAGGATTCTGAAAAGTACTTCTGAAATAATAGTTATCCAGTCTCTATGGTATCTCCAGTAAAACTTACATTCATTTACTAGCCACTTAAAGTCTTCGTGAGGGAGATGAGGGAAAGAAAACATCAAGCTGGTAGCATAAATACAGCAACTAACTTTCCACACAAAACCAACCAGAATTCAGCATCAGCTGGTCGCTTGCAAATTCAAATGGCAAGTAAGTAATTTATGCTAAGCAACAGATGCTATGTAAGAAAATCAACTGAGTAGAAAGTTAGCGAACAATACCTGTATATTCCAAGTGACCCGTTTTATAGCGGTTGAAATTAAAGTATTTAAACAGCTTCCTCTATAATACTACCTAACAACTAAACAAATATTCTAATTTTTGTTTTTAGAGACAGAGACAAGGCCTTGTTATGCTGTCCAGGCTGGCCTGATTTCCTGGGCTCAAGAGATCCTCCTGCCTTAGTCTCCTGAATAGCTGGGATTACAGGCTCACACCGAAGCACCTAGCTCGTTTTTATTTATTTATTTTTGACACAGGGTCTTACTCTGTCACCCAGGCTTAAGTGTAGTGGTGGGATCATGACTCACTGTAGCCTTGACCTCCTGGGATCAAGCAATCCTACGCCTCAGCCTCCTGAGTAGCTAAGACTACAGGTACACACCACCATGTTCAGCTAAATTTTTTAACTTTTGCAGAGTTGGGTTCTCACCAAGTTGCCCAGGTTGGTCTTGATCTCCTAGGCTCAAGCAGTCCTCCTCTCTCAATCTCCCGAAGTGCTGGGATTACAGGTGTGAGCCACCGTGCCCGACCTCATGTTTAATGAACATAGATGCTTGGTTTTCCAGGGTTTTAATCAGCAAAAAGGCAAACAAGAACAAACCACAGGGAATCCAAAATAGTAACCAAATAGTATAAGCGTCTTTGTTCATTGTGGATCCTTCTCCAGATCTGTTAAAACTGAAGTAATAAGTCCACTTCCTTAGCAGGGCTGATGCTAACATCTAAGTGATTACATAAAATACACAGTATGAGTAAAAGCCTGAGCCAGACTTCCACAGACAGCCAGGCAAATCCAACCGCTGAAAAATGTTCAAGCCTACACCCAGAGAAGAGCAACAGAATGGCTTCCATAGGGCATTATCACAAGGCAGTTTTGCCTGCTACACTAGGGGAGTGGAGGGGATGGGTAGTAAAATAAGGATAGAGAAGGAATCAGTAAGTGGACGGATTTAAACTTGCAAAAAGCTTGGTAACATTCTAACACACTATTTACCCAAATTTAAGAAGCTCCAGCAGGCATAGTGGCTCAGGCCTGTAACCCATCATTTGGGAGGACAGGGTGGGAGGATCCCTTGAGCCCAGGAGTTCAAGACCAGCCTGAACAACATAGCGAGACTCTATCTTTACAAAAAATGATTAAAAAAAAAAAGAAACTCACTGTGCCATCAGAGAGAATGTAAGAGAAACTACATTGATGAATATTTCTTTTTTTTTTTTTTGGAGATGAAGTTGTGCTCTGTCGCCTAGGCTGTAGTGCAGTGGTGCCATCTTGGCTCACTGCAATTTCTGCCTCCCAGGTTCAAGCGATTCTCCTGCCTCAGCCTCACGAGTGGCTGGGACTACAGGCATGTGCCACCAGGCCCGGCTAATTTTTATATTTTTAGTGGAGACGGTTTCACCATGTTGGCCAGGCTGGTATCAAACTCCTGACCTTGTGATCCCCCTGCCTCAGCCTCCCAAAGTGCTGGGATTATAGGCGTGACCCACTGCCAGCCAACGAATACTGCTCTCTTAAAGAGACAACAGTAAGTTTTCATTATTACAGGTTGAGGATTCCTTATCCAAAATGCTTAGAACCAGGAGTAGTTTGAATTGCAAATTTCTTTCAGATTTTGGAGGATTGGCATTATACTTACTACTTTAGCATCCCAAGCCCAAAAATCAAAAATCAAAAATGCTCATTGGAGCATTTTGGGGATCATCTTGAGGCTCAAAAACCTTCAAATTTTGGAGCATTTCTAATTTGTGGATTTGGGATGTTCAACCTAGAGCTGTTACTTTAAAAAGTAGGAGTCAGCCAAGCACAGTGGCTCACGCCTGTACTCCCAACACCGTGGGAGACCAAGGCAGGAGGTGAGGAATTCGAGACCAGCCTGGCCAAAATGGTAAAACCCCATCTCTAAACAAAACAAAACAAAAAAAAACCCATCTCTACTAAAAATTAGCCAGGCGTGATGGCATGCACCAGTAATCCCAGCTACTCAGAAGGCTGAGGCAGGGGAATTGCATGAACCTAGGAGGCAGAGGTTGCAGTGAGCTGAGATCCCAATATTACACTCCAGCCTGGGCAACAAGAGTGAAACTCCATCTTTTCCATTTGACCTCCCAAAGCCTCAGCCTCCCAAAGTGCTGGGATTACAGGCATGAGACACCGGCAACAAAACCCCATTTCTACAAAAAAAAAAAAAAAAACAAGAAGGACGAGACCAGAGGCCGAACTCGGGTTCTGACAAGATGGCCGGGCTGCCCTGCAGGATCATCAAGGAAACCCAGCGTTTGCTGGCAGAACCAGTTCCTGGCATCAAAGCAGAACCAGATGAGAGCAACGCCCGTTATTTTCATGTGGTCATTGCTGGCCCTCAGGATTCCCCCTTTGAGGGAGGGACTTTTAAACTTGAACTATTCCTTCCAGAAGAATACCCAATGGCAGCCCCTAAAGTACGTTTCATGACCAAAATTTATCATCCTAATGTAGACAAGTTGGGAAGAATATGTTTAGATATTTTGAAAGATAAGTGGCCCCCAGCACTGCAGATCCACACAGTTCTGCTATCGATCCAGGCCTTGTTAAGTGCTCCTAATCCAGATGATCCATTAGCAAATGATGTAGCGGAGCAGTGGAAGACCAACGAAGCCCAAGCCATAGAAACAGCTAGAGCATGGACTAGGCTATATGCCATGAATAATATTTAAACTGATCAGATCATCAAGTGTGCATCACTTCTCCTGTTCTGCCAAGACTTCTTCCTTTTTGTTTGCATTTAATGGACACAGTCTTAGAAACATTACAGAATAAAAAAGCCCAGACATCTTCAGTCCTTTGGTGATTAAATGCACATTAGCAAATCTAAAAAAAAAAAAACAAAAAACAAAAAACAAGAAAAAAAAAACAAAAAATTAGCTGGAAGTGGTGGCACAGGCCTGTAGTCCCAATTATTCAGGGATCTGAGATAGGAGATCACTTGAGCCCATGAGGCAGAGGTTGGAGTGAGCTGAGATGGTGCCACTGCACTCCAGACTGGGCAACAAAAGACTGTCTTAAAAAAAAAAAAAGACTGTCCAAAGGGAACACTTTCCCTCCCTCCACACACAACTCCCCCAACCCTGCCCCCGACACAAATAAAGAAATAAACACCTGTTCCTCTTCCAGGGTTCTCTATTTCAGAGAATAACACTATAATCCAGTAGAAAACCAAACATTATCCTCGACTCTTCCCCAATCAATCACCAAATCTTGTCAAATCCACATCATTGGCCGGACACGATGGCTCATGCCTATAATCCCACCACTTTTGGAGACTGAGGCAAGCGTATCACCTGAGGTCAGAAGTTCCAGACCAGCCTGGCCAACACAGTAAAACCTCATCTGTACTAAAAATACAGTAATTAGCCTGTGTGGTGGTGCGCGTCCATAATCCTAACTGCTTGAGAAACTGAGGCAGGAGAATCGTTTGAACCCGGGAGGCAGACGCTGCAGTCAGCTGAGATCAAACCACTGTAATCCAGCCTGGGCAACAGAGCAAGACTCTGTCCAAAAAATAATAATAATAATAATAATCATTTGTCTCTGAAATCTATCCATTGTGCTTTTTCTCCACTTCAAAGGCTAGTAAGTTTATTCAAACCATTATCTACTGCCAAGATTTTTTTTTTTTGAAACAGTCTTACTCTGTTGCCCAGGCTGGAGTGCAGTGGCACGATTTCAGCTCACCACAACCTCCACCCCCCACGTTCAAGCGAATTCTCCTACCTCAGCCTCCCAAGTAGCTGAGATTACAGGCATGCGCCACCACGCCCTGCTAACTTTTGTGTTTTTAGGAGAGACAGAATTTCACCATGTTGGCCAGGCTACTCTCAAACTCCTGACTTCAAGTGATCCACCTGCCTCAACCTCGAAAAGCGCTGGGATTATAGGCATGAGCCATCAAACCCAGTCACCTACCTAGACTACTGTAATAGCCATGTCACCGTCAAGATGCTGCTAGTCTCAAGACTGGAGATCTATTCTCAACACTGCAAGTCAGGTGCAGTGGCTCACCCCTGTAACCCCAATACTTTGTGAGTCTGAGGCGGGCAGATCACTTGAGGCCAAGAGTTTAAGACCAGCATGGCCGACATGGTGATATCCCATCTCTACTAAAATTACAAAAAAATTAGCCAGCTATGGAGGTATGCGCCTATAATCCCAGCTACACAGAGGGCTGAAGCAGGAGAATCACTCAAGCCCAGCAGGCAGAGGTTGTGGTGAACTGAGATCGTGTCACTGTACTCCAGTCTGGAGAACAGAACAAGACCCTGTCTCAAAAACAAAAATATAAAAACAGTGCAGCCACAGTAATCTTTCTAAATCTAAAAGCCTGTTTCCTTTCATATTCGAATTTTTCAAAAGCCTCCACTAAATTTAAAGCCCAGAGGAAACTCCTCAGCCCACCTCACAAGTGCTAGTGTGATGCCATCCTTTCCGTTATCTCTCACTACTTACTAGGCAACTCATCCCCAATCCCACTTCTCCACTCTAGCCAGTGTGAACCTTTTACGTTTTAAAAATCAAAAACCTTCGGCCAGGTGCAGTGACTCATGCCTGTAATCCCAGCACTTCGGGAGGCCAAGGAGGGCAGATCACTTGAGGTCAAGAGTTTGAGGCCAGGGTGGCCAACATGGTGAAACCCCCGTCTCTAATAAAAATACAAAAATTAGCCAGGCGTTGTGGTGGACGCCTGTAATCCTAGCTCCTTGAGAAGCTGAGGCAGGAGAAGTGCTTGAACGAGTTGCAGTGAGCTGAGATACCGTCACTGAACTCCCACCCTAGGTGGCAGAGTGATAATCTGTCTCAAAAAAAAAAAAAAAAAAATCAAGAACCTTCAAACTCACACAATCACGAACTCATCACACCTTCCTTGCCAAGAATACACAGTCCTCTATTATTCATCTAACTAAATTCTAATTATCCTTTAGATCTCAAAAATAACTTTTCCCAGAAAACATTCCTTGAACCTTCAAATGTGATATATTGTATTAGTTTCTAACTATTCACCTCCTTTCCATAAGAGGATTTTACATCTCCACCCACTGCCATGTGGCTTGTTTGCAAGGTCCCTGAAGAGAAAAATGTACTTCTCTTCCCCATTAACATTAAGCCTGACCACGTGACTTGTTTCGGCCAATACATGTAAGAAGATGTAATATATGTCACTTCCGGAAAGAGGCTTAAAACCTCATGACGTCTTCTTCTAGCTCTTTTTCTTTTTTTTTAGACAGAGTCTCGCTCTGTCGCCAGGCTGGAGTGCAGTGGTGCAATCTTGGCTCACTGCAACCTCTGCCTCCCAGGTTCAAGTGAATCTCCTGCCTCAGCCTCCTGAGTAGCTGGGATTACAAGCAAGCACCACCATGCTCAGCTAATTTTTCTTTTTTGTAATTTAGTAGAGACGGGGTTTAGCATGCTGGTCAGGATGGTCTTGATCTCCTGACCTCATGATCTACCCGCCTCAGCATCCCAAAGTGCTCGAATAACAGAAGTTGAGCCACCGTGCCCAGCCTCTTCTAGCTCTTTCTCTGTGCCACTAGAAAGGCATGTCACACATAGGGTCTACTCCTCCAGCCTTGGTCTTCTTTTTTCAAGGCAGGGTCTTGCTCTGCCACCCAAACTGGATTGTAATGGCCCCATCTCGGTTCACTGAAACTTCTGCCTCCTGGACTCAGGTGATCCTCCCACCTCAGTTTCCCAAGTAACTGGGACCACAGACAAACGCCACCATACCCAGCTAATCCTTCTATTTTTAATAGAAACAGGCTTTTATTCACGATGTTGCCCAGGCTGGTCTCAGATTCCTGAGCTCAAGCAATCCACCTGCCTCAGCCTCCCAAAGTACTGGGATTTCCAGCACGTGACACCACACCAGGTGTCAGCCTTAGTCTTAAAATGAGAAAAATGTGGCAAGGTATGGTGGCTCACACCCATAATCCCAGCACTTTGGGAGGCAGCACTTAATGGAAGGAGTTTGAGACCGGTGTGGCAAACATGGTGAAACCCTGTCTCTATTAAAAATACAAAAATTAAAAAGAAAAAAAATATATAAAAATTAGGCTGGGCGAGATGGCTCACGCCTATAATTCCAGCACTTTGGGAGGCCGAGGCGGGCAGATTACCTGAGGTTGGGAGCTTGAGACCAGCCTGACCAACATGGAGAAACCCAGTCTCTACTAAAAAAATATAAAATTAGCCGGGTGTGATGGCACATGCCTGTAAATCCCAGCTATATAGGAGGCTGAGGCAGAATTGCTTGAACCCGGGAGGCAGAGGTTGCGGTGAGCAGAGACAGTGCCATTGCATTCCAGCCTGGGCAACAAGAACAAAATTCCATCTCAAAAAAAAAAAAAAAAAAGCCAGACATGGTAGCGGGCGCCTGTAATCCCAGCTACTCTGAAGGCTGAGGCAGGAGAATCCATCGAACCCAGGAGGCAGAGGTCTCAGTGAGCCAAGACTGTGCCACTGCACTCCAGCCTGGGCAAGAGTGAGGCTCCATCTCAAAAAAATAATGATAATGAGAGAGAAAAATGTGGTTTTCCTTTTTATTATTTACTTTTTGGAGATGGTGGTCTCAGTATGTTGCCTTGGCTGGTCTCAAGCTTCTGGGTTTAGGGAATCCTCCAGCCTTGGCCTCCTGAGTAGCTGGGACTACAGGCACTCACCACCACATTCCATTTTTACTTTTTTCCTACCATTTTTTTTTAAATATAAGAGTACTACAAAATGTTTAATTACATGTGGCTGATATTATACTTTTGTTGGACAGCATTGACTGAAACCTAAGGTATACATCTCAGAAAATGTATTCTGACAGTATTAACTCAAAATTAATTGACTAGTCAAATTAATTTTAAAAATCTGAGGTCAGCACAGTGGCTCACACCTGAAATCCCAGCACTCTGGGAGCCCAAAGAAGGTGGATCACCTGAGGTTAGAAGCTTGAGACCAGCCTGACCAACATGGCAAAACCTCGTCTCTACTAAAACTACAAACATTAGCTGGGCGCCAGTAATCCCAGCTAATTGGGAGGCTGAGGCAGGAGACTCGCTTGAAGCTGGGAGGTAGAGGTTGCAGTGAGCAGAGATCATGCCATTGCACTCCAACCTGTGGGACAGGGCAAGCCCATCTTTAAAAAAAAATCTGGCCAGGCACGGTGGTTCATGTCTGTAATCCCAGCACTTTGAGAGGCCGAGGCGGTTGCATCACAAGGTCAGGAGTTCAAAACCAGCCTGATCAACATAGTGAAGCTCTACTAAAACTACAAAAAACATAGCTGGGCATGGTGGCAGGTGCCTGTAATCCCAGCTACTAGGGAGACTGAGGCAAGAGAATGGCTTGAATCCAGGAGGCGGAGATTACAGTGAGCTGAGATTGCGCCAATACACTCCAGCTTGGCAGACAATGCAAGACTCCATCTCAAAAAAAAAAAAAAAAAAAAAATCTGAAACTGAAATTCCTACAATCCCTAACAATGGCTCTTTTAAAGTTATGTAACTCTTCTTGTAATTACTTTAACTTATATTAAGAGAAAGTAAAGCCACACACAGTGGCTCACACCTGTAATGCCAGCACTTTGGGAGGCTGAAGCAGGAGGATCACTTGAGGCCAGAAATTCAAGACCAGCCTGGGCAACTTTACAAGACCCCATCTCTACAAAAGGTACAAAAATCAGACAGGTGTGGTGGTGCGCACCTATGATTATAGCTACTCAGGAGGCTGAGCGGGGAGAATCATTTGAGGCTGCAATGAGGTATGACACACCACTGCACTCCAGCCTAGACAACAGTGAGACCCTGTCTCAAATTAAAAATAAGAAAAAAAGGGAAAGCAAGAAAAAAAATGAAAATGAAAAGGCAAAAAAGCCCATTAGAAGGATACTGAGTCAGCTGCCTCTAAATCCTATTTCAGATTTTAGGTTACCAAAATAAGTCACTCACTCTCAAATAACCTCTCAGAGCAAATGCCAATTGAGGTTTTTATGTTCCAGCAACTGCTGCAAATATAATTGCAGACAAAATGTCAAAGCAATTCTCCAAAGGTTGTGTAAGCTATAAATGATAAGATATCTCCAATCCTAGGCTATCTCATTATGCAGCTACTTTGCCATCAGCTACCTCCTCATCACAACATGCTGCTGCTTTGTTCTCTTCAGCCTTGCTTCGATTGTTTCTTTCAATGAAGTACTTGATAACCTGAAAGGAAGTGGCCCAGAAAAGTATAGAGTTAAAAAAGCGTAACTGTAACCTAAGAGTTCTAAGTCAGAAGATGGCAAATAGTGAGCCAACTCAAGATTTGCTTTTTACCCAATTTTCTCTCTTTGGACCAAACTGTCTTTCAGTTAAAAACAAGCCTAATATGGCATAATGTGTCAAAGAATGTATAAAAAGCAACGTAAGGGCTTAGTGTCCCAGCCGTCCAGGAAAACCCTGCCTTACCACTTAACTCTGTCTACAGCTACTCAGCTCGTAATACATGCTCTACGACAGGCGCAGTAGAACTTGCCTGTAGTCCCAGCTACTCTAGAGGCTGGGGCTGGAGGATCTCTTGAGCCCAGTTCAAGGCTTCCCTGTGCTACTACCATTTCATCTGTAAACAGCCACTACACTCCAGCCTGGGCAACACAGCGAGACTCCATTTCTTGAACAAAAATATGCTCTAGTCACACTTGTCTAAAGCCAGATTAACAGTATGAATAAAAGCCCCTCATTATCATACCCTCTATAAATTCTCACATAATGATGCTACAAAGGTCATGACCTGTTTCTAAAGCTTTAGAAACTATGACAGTTGAAGCAACACAAAAATACTAATCTACAGCAGGATGCTTATAGCTTCAATTCCTGCCTAAAACCTACCTTGACTTAAATAAAGTCGGTGTCACATCAAGAACTGATTCTGATAAAGTTAGTCTTTTCCAGGATCTAGTGTCCTGCCTGTGGTACTACTCTAGGAAGTAATGTACTATACAAAGCCACAGTACAATCAACATAATCACCAATATCTAACGCCTAGTCATTAAATGTGGGCATTACTCACAACTTCCACTAAGTTTAATGAAGATTTACAATATACCTCCAAGAAAATACCAACACACACCTTTAAGTCAGTAAAATATCACACAAACTTCTGTGATACATGCAATCAAAAGGTAGGTATTAAAAGAAAATTAAAGTATCAAGTCCTATTAAAGACACCACTGTAAATATAAATTGAGAACTGGGAATACTGCTTCAAAGGCAGCTGTTACCACCACATATTTGTTCTCCTCTGTGAAACCACTAATAGCCTAATAAAGAAATGTGCCTATCTGCCAACCATACAGTACAACTGTTTAAAAACCATCCTCAAAGTGCTTCCACTTGTACAACTTCCCAAAGGAGCAATTTCCCCCAATATAAAATATGCTTTAAGAACTCTTTCATTAAAAGGGTTCTAAATACCAGTATGGGAAATTTAAAAATGAAGAATGTTTATTAAACACATACCACTTAAAGTGTTCCAGGTTTCAGTTGTCAGTTGTTATCATCAGGAGAAACTCTTCATATACATATTTCAATAACTTCATTCAGTAATATGAAAAAGCCTGTGTTGCCAGTCTGAAATTAACTACCTACAGCCATTTTTTACATAGCTCAGTACCTGTTATACACTTAGAACCTGTCTCTTCTCCATGGCATGTTTCTTATACTATGCTAAAACCAGACCTGAGAAATTATCATCTGACAGTGGGTGAGCATCCATCAAAGCTCAGAACATTAATGACATTTGAAAAGGACATGTTGGTGGAGCGCAGTGGCTCATGCCTGTAATCCCAGCACTTTGGGAGGCCGAGGCGGGCAGATCATGGGGTCAAGAGATCGAGACCATCCTGGCCAACATGGCGAAACCCCGTCTCTACTAAAAATACAAAAAAAATTAGCTGGGCGTGGTGGCGCGCACCTGTAGTCCCAGCTGCTCAGGAGGCTGAGGCAGGAGAATAGCTTGAACCTGGGAGGCAGAGGTTGCAATGAGCTGAGGTCGCGCCACTGCACTCCAGCCTGGCGCCTGGTGATGGAGGGAGACTCTCAAAAAAAAAAAAAGAAAGAAAAGGACATGTTGGATTCTTACAAGTTGCTACTCCACTAACGTTTCAAATGTTATTAAAAAGTAGGGTACTGGCCAGGCACGGTGGCTCACCCCTGTAATCCCAGCACTTTGAGAGGCTGAGGCGGGTGGATCACCTGAGGTCTGGAGTTCGAGACCTGCCTGGCCAACATGGTAAAACATCTGTCTCTACTAAAAATACAAAAATTAGCCAGGCGTGGTGACTGGTGCCTGTCATATCCCAGCTACTCATATCCCAGGAGGCGGAGGCAGGAAAATCGCTTGAATCCGGGAGGCAGAAACTGCAGTGAGCCGGGATCGCACCACTGCACTTGCAGCCTAGATAACAGGAGAGAAACTACAACTCAAAAAAACAAACAAAAAAAAGGGGGATACCTTTAGAACAATGTAGTATTTGGTATAGCTAGAGGAACTTCTCCAAAGCATTCCAAGTCTTCCGCTACAAGAACAAGACGACCACCCCTCAGGCCACTGTGCCTTATCTTATACCACACTGACAAAAAAGTGAGATAATATTTAAATTAATTAAAAGTGAAGGCGTAACATTCCACCTTCTTCTCTTGATTGACTGACAGGCATCAGGCAGGAAGAGCGCTGGATTCTACTCCTAACTCTTTATTATGTGACCTTCAACAAGTCAACCTCCACTCTCTGGGCCAACTTGGGGAACCAAGCCCCAGTACCCGACCACCTCCAAGATCCACTTCAGCTCCAAGAGACTACAGCTCTATTTCTCCAAGAGCATTCCTCCAGCATGGACTCATTTTCCAGGTCCCTTTGCGTGTATACTCCCCACAAAAGGACACTCAGAAATTGCACTCCACACTCACAAATTGCACGCCAACAAGAATGAGATTATCTTCTAACGTACTGCGTTAAAGTGAGAATCAGGGAGAAATGAAATAGCTCTCAGAGACGCTTCCTCCTATACAGAAACAAGCAAGGAAGTAAGGAATCAAACCTTTCGAAGAGACAGGGCTGAGAAGACTCATAGCACATAGCCTTCACGCCTAAAGCTTTCAGTCTCAAAAAAAAAAAATTGATTCCAAAACCTTTTTTTTTTTAACAGATAAGCCTCAAAAACGATTCATGTGGCACCCATTAAAAAAAGCAAATAAAGGCTGCATAACTTTTCGCTAAAAGATAATGCTTATGCAAGAAATCTTAGTCACTACGAGAGGATGCTTCCTTTTCAAAACGACAAATTTCGTGTTCCTAAAATACAACATAAAAACTCCAGGTACGTCGTGATATTTTTATTTCAATCTCACTTTTAAGGCATGCCAATCTCCTTCTAAACCTGCAGAATGTTAAACCTGTGTGTGCCCGGGGAAGGCAGGCATCAGCTCACCCAGCCGCAGTTTTTCCCTTCCCTTTGCTCTAAGTGGGCAATCGCATTCCCAGCTTCCAGCCCCCGGGTCCTGTCAGTTCGTCCCCGGCCTAAAGTTCCCTCGGGAGAAGAAAAAATGCCAGCTGTCCCCGCAGAGACGGGGATAAGACGCAGTCGAAGACTTGCACACGCCGCATCACGAGGCCGCGCGGGTACAATTTCAAAACTTAAAACTGCAGGATTCATTTAAATTTAGAAAAAAAAAAAAAAATTGTGGAAAGCAAAGCAAGAAATCCAGCTCCCCCTCCCCACGCCTCCTCCTCCCTCCCGGATCCTCGGGCCCTAAAGCCAACCCGGGGGCGGTCATGGGGATGGGGGGTGCGCTCCGCGCCGGCGGGGCCCCGGGGGCGGCCGGAGCTGGCCCTTCTCCCTCCAGGGCCGGCGCGCGCCCCCCCCCCCCCCGCCGGATCCCCGGGAAGGATCGGCGGGCGCGGGGTGAGACTGGGCGTCCAGGCCCGCGGGCGGCCGGGGCGCGCTGACAGCTGCCCCGGGCGGCGGATGCGCGGCCGACCCGGCCCCGCTAGCCCCTGGCCCTTCCCCGGCCCGGCCCGGCCCGTGCGACTGGAGAAGGATACTCCCGGGTGCGGAAGGCCTCCTGAGTGTGCGGGATGGTGAAGAGCGGCTCCTCTCCGGGCAGCGGCTTCACCAGCGGGAAGGGCTTGCGGCCCAGGAGCGGCGCCATCGCGGCGGCGGCAGCGGCGGCGGCGGCGGGGGGGACGGGCGGCTACTGGGGCCGGCCCCGCGGCGCAACACTAGGCCCCGCGGCCCGGACCAAGCGCCAGGCGCCCGAGGGAGGGGTGGGGGAAGGGAGGGGTGAGAGGGCGGCGCGAACTCCGGCTCCCTTACCGCCGGCGCGGCCGCGCGACAGCCATGGAGCGGAACGCCAGGGCGCAGAGCTCCCGCACACACCGCCGCGCCTCCCAGCAGCCCCCAGCCGACCTCCGCCTCGGGTCCCGGCGGCCGGCAGTCACGACTCCTCCTCAGCGACACCGGAGGAAATTATTGAAAAATGGCGGGAGATTCCCCTCCTCCCCCCGGCCCGGCCAACGCACACCCTAACTTGCTCCCCCGTGGCGCCGGTGTCGAATGCTCCAATAGGCGGAGAGCTGGTCAGCGCTCACAGCCTATTGGCTTGGAGGAGCTGCCGCTCCGCACCTGGGTCCCGCCCCCCTGCCCCTGTCGCGTAGTTGAGTTGCAGCGCACTAGAGGGCAGTCTGAAGAGGTGAAAGGTCACGTTATGTAAGCGCCGGTGACAGGCGTGCGAGCCTCGGGCGGCGGAGTTAAAAGTAGCGGACAGAGGAGGACGGAGAGGCCGAGAACTCAAGGAGGTCAAGCTTGAGAGGCCCCCCTCGCATATACAGGCACGGCGCCATCTGTCACCGACGGCGACACCGACATCCGGGCACCACTGTCCGTGTGGTGCGCCGGAGGGGGAGGGGGAGCGCGCGGCCAGGGGCTTTGTCTTTCCTCTTGGGCTCCGCCCCCTTCTTAAAGGCGCCGCGCTCAGCCACGCCCGGGGATGCGCGGGTGGGGCTGGGCTGCAGGGAGGGGTTGGCGGGAAGTGGCCCCGGGAGCTTCCCCGAGCAAAGGTTCTGCGGAAGGACAACTTGAGCGCCAGCTTTGCTCACCCCAAAGTTAACTTCTGGGCGAGAGTATGGTTGAGATCAGGGTAGAAGTATACTGCTTGTTTCTAGGGGTTTGCTGGAAAGTAGAATATAGAAGCTTCTTTGGAAAAATAGATTGAAAGATGTACCTATTAAAGATACATCCTGCGTGGGCACAGTGAGTCACCCCTAATCCCAGCACTTTGGGAGGCAGAGGCGGGAGAATTGCTTGAGGCCAGGAGTCGAGACCAGCCTGAGTAACATAGCGAGACCCTGTTTTATAAAAAATAAAAGGTAGGCCGGGCGCGGTGGCTCAAGCCTGTAATCCCAGCACTTTGGGAGGCCGAGGCGGGTGGATCACGAGGTCGAGAGATCGAGACCAACCTGGTCAACATGGTGAAACCCCGTCTCTACTAAAAATACAAAAAATTAGCTGGGCATGGTGGCACGTGCCTGTAATCCCAGTTACTCAGGAGGCTGAGGCAGGAGAATTGCCTGAACCCAGGAGGCGGAGGTTGCGGTGAGCCGAGATGGCGCCATTGCACTCCAGCCTGGGTAACAAGAGCGAAACTCCGTCTCAAAAAAATAAAATAAAATAAAAGGTAGATCAAATTCATTTAGTATTCACTGGCACCTACAATGTTCTGAGCTGTGTGCTGAGTATCATGGGAGGAAAAAGAAGTGGACGTGGAGATTGCACTCCCCCCCAAAAAAACCAACAACAACAGAAAGAATCAGTTCTGGGCGGGCATGGTGGCTCACATCTGTAATCCTAACACTTTGGGAGGCCGAGGCAAGTGGATCACCTGAGGTCAGGAGTTTGAGACCAGCCCGACCAACATGGTGAAACCCCATCTCTAGTTGGGAGGCTGAGGCAGGAGAATCCCTTGAACCCGGGAGGCGGAGGTTGCAGTGAGCCGAGATCGCGCCATTGCACTCCAGCTTGGGCAACAAGAGCGAAACTTCATCTCAAATAATAATAATAATCTTGAGAGGGAGGCCGAGGCGGGTAGATCACCTGAGGTCAGGAATTCGAGACCAGCCTGACCAACATGGAGAAACCCCGTCTCTACAAAAATACAAAATTAGCTGGACATGGTGGCACAGGCCTGTCATCCCAGCTACTCAGAAGGCTGAAGCAGGAGAATCGCTTGAACCGGGGAGGCAGAGGTTTCGGTGAGCCAAGATGGTAACTGCACTCCAGCCTGGGCAACAAGAGTGACACTCAGTCTCAAAAAAAATAAATAAACAAAAACAATAATCGCAGCTCTGTATCAAGTGTGCAGTAAGAAAATAGCAGTAGGCCGGGCGCAGTGGCTCACGCCTGTAATCCCAGCACTTTGGGAGGCCGAGGTAAGTGGATCACGAGGTCAAGAGATCGAGACCATCCTGGTCAACAAGGTGAAACTCTGTCTCTACTAAAAATACAAAAAATTAGCTGGGCATGGTGGCACGTGCCTGTAATCCCAGCTACTCAGGAGGCTAAGGCAGGAGAATTGCCTGAACCCAGGAGGCGGAGGTTGCGGTGAGCCGAGATCGCGCCATTGCACTCCAGCCTGGGTAACAAGAGCGAAACTCCGTCTCAAAAAAATAAAGGAAAAAGAAAATAGCAGTAAGTGTGTCTGGAGTGGGAGAACGTTTCAGTTACATAGTCCAAAATTTGTTTGGCTTTCCTGTACAATCAAAAACACACTAATTAAATTCTCTCCCTATGAAACTGTCTTTCTTGGTTTAAAGAACTTCCCTGGCCCCAGGGTGTACCTTCTCAGCCTGTCCTTCAACGGGGCCAGACTGCGAGGTGTCCCTAAATGCAGCCAGACCCATTTCTTACCTCAAGGGTATCCTATTCGCACTACAAGGTCTAGGTCAGAAGCTACCTTTGTGAAGTTTCCTCTGATCACCTAGCAGAAAAGAGAGCTCCTTTTCTCCCAGGAAGAGTAGAAGCCTTCTGAGAGCACATGGCATTTGAGTTAATTGCCAAAAGACAGGAGTTCTCTGGACAGAGAAAAGAGGGATGAACATTCTAGACAGAGCAGAGTGAAGACTGGAAGTTCAAGATCGTGTACCCAAAATATGAGGATCTGAGGCAGAAAATACCAGATGGGAATGGGAAGGGAAATGACAGTCCTGGTAACTCTGTAATGGCTGAATCGAAGTGCCTACTACTTAGAAAGGAACGACAAAGCCCAGCATGGCGGCTCACACCTGTAATCTCAGCACTTTGGGAGCCTGAGGCAAGAGGATACCTTGTAGCCAGCAGTTTGAGACCAGTCTGGGCAACATGGCAAAACCCTGTCTCTCTCTTTTTTTTTTTTTTTCCACTATTGCCAGTAATGGCTGTAAGCAACCCTGTCTCTACTAAAAATGCAAAAAATTAGCTGGGCATGGTGGGGCATGCCTGTCATCCAAGTTACTTGGGAGGCTGAGGCACAAGAATCTCTTGAACCCAGGAGGCAGAAGTTGAAGTGAGCCGAGATCGCACCACTGCACTCCAGCCTGAGCAGCAAAGCAAAACTCTGTCTCAAAAAAAAAAGATAAAACAATTCAGTATTTCAGAAAAGCATCTCATTTTGCCCATGTGAACTGGGCACCATAATCATTTCAGCACTTGGATCTGCTGTGGGCTGGAATCCAATCCTGGTGGTGGTGAACATGGGACCTGAGATGGGAAAATCGGCGATGGGCTTGGTTTCAGCCGTGTGAACTACTACCCTGGAGAGCCATCCAGAACACAGCCGGAAATTCCGAGGGAGGAAGTGTGAGTTGGAGGTGGGGCTTGGTGAGGACAGCACTAAACTTGAGCTTCAGGAGCCATATGGAGCTTATGAAGAGACCCCAAATAAAGAACAGTGCTCGCCTCGGGGAGATGGATTTATGGTTTGGCGTTTTGTCTCGTTTGAGACGAGAAATTGCACTCTCACCCAGGCTGAAGTGCAGTGAGGAGATCATAGCTCACTGCAACCTGGATCTCCTGGACTTGAGTTCCTCCACCTCAGCATCCAGAGTAGCCGGGACCACAGACACACACCAGCATGCCCTGCTAAGTATTTTCTTTTTTGTAGAGATGGTGATGGGGATGGGGGTCTCACTGTATTGCCCAGGTTGGCCTCGAATCCCTGGCCTCAGCCTCTCTCCTCAACCTCTCAAAGTGGTGGGATTACAGGCATGAGCCACCCCGCCAGGCCTAGAATTACAATTTTTTCTACTTTTTTTTTAATCCCCTTTTTTTTTTTTTGAGATGGAGTTTCATTCTTGTTGCCCAGGCTGCAGTGCAGTGGTGAAATCTCAGCTCACCACAACCTCCACCTCCCCAGTTCAAGCAATTCTCCTGCCTCAGCCTCTAAAGTAGCTAGGATTACAGGCATGAGACACCACGCCTGGCTAATTTTGTATTCTCAGTAGACATGGGGTTTCTCCATGTTGGTCAGGCTGGTCTTGAACACCTGACTTCAGGTGACCTGCCCGCCTCAGCCTCCCAAAGTGCTGGGATTACAGGCAGGAGCCACTATGCCCGGCTTTTACCCCTCTTTTTTACTAGAATTGCAATTGATGCGATTGTCTTCTTTTTATCTTTCTGTATTTTATGATTATATTTTTATAATGACTCTGTACTGGTTTGTTTTTGAGACAGGGTCTCACTCTGTTGCCGAGGCTGCCGTGCAGCTGCACAATGTCATCCCACTGCAGCCTCTACCTCTGGGGCTCAAGTGATCCTCCCACTTCAGCTTCCCGCTGGGACCAGAAGCATGCACCACCATGCCCAGATCTTTTTTTTTTTTGTATTTTTGGCAAAGACAGGATCTCACTGTATTGCCCAGGCTGGTCTCAAAATTCTTGAGCGCAAATGATCCGCCCACCTAGGCCTCCCAAACTGCCAGGATTACAAGCAAGAGCCACCACACCTGGCTCTTTTTCTTTTTTTATTTTTTAATACATTGAAAAAAATATTTTAGGCCGGGCAAGGTGGCTTATTCCTGTAATCCCAGCACTTTGGGAGGCCAAGGTGGGCAGATCACGAGGTCAGGAGTTCCAGACCAGCCTGGCCAATATGCTGAAACCCTGTCTCTACTAAAAATATAAAAAATTAGCTGGGCATGGTGGCAGGCACCTGTAGTCCCAGCTACTCGGGAGGCTGAGGCAGGAGAATTGCTTGAACCCAGGAGGCGGAGGTTGCGGTCGCGCCGTTGCACTCCAGCTTGAGCGACTGAATGACAGGATGAGATTTGGTCTCAAAGCATATATATATTAATAGAGACAAGTTCTCACTATATACTTCCTGGGCTAGTCTCAAACTCCTGCCTCCTGGGCTCAAATGATCCTCTCACCTTGGCCTCCAAAAATGCTGGAATTTACAGTCAGGAGCCACCACACAAGGCCCTGATTTTATTTCTCTTAATGGCTTCACCTTCCTCTGGCTGGAGGCTCAGCCTTTGACCTCTTTCTTAAGCTCCGCAGCCTCAGGGCATCCAGATAACATCGATTCCAGCAGCCTAAAATGTTGGACTGTTTCCCCCTCCTGCTGTTCCTCAGCACCTGCCTCAGGCCTTTGTTATTTCCACCCCAACTTGCTGTGATACTGACGCTCTGCTTAAAAAATGCTTTCAGTTGCATTCATATTATGTGTTCTCATGGGAAAATGAAAACAGTTCCAAAAAGAAACATGTATCAGTGTGCAGATGGATGGATTTTTAAAAAATAAAAAAACATAGTTCCAAAGAAAATCAAATAGTCCTACAAAATGCAGCCCGGCCACACTCCTCTACCCACTTCCTGCTCCCCTGGGGCATCCATTTTCTTTTTTCTTTTCTTTTTCTTTTTTTTTGAGACGGAGTCTTGCTCTGTCGAAATGCTGGAATGCAGTGGCGAGATCTCGGCTCATTGCAACCTCCGTCTCCCGGAGTTCAAGCGATTGCCCTGCTTCAACCTCCTGAGTATCTGGGACTACAGGCACGTGCCACCACGCCTAATTTTTTGTATTTTAGTAGAGATGGGGTTTCACCATGGCCAGGAGGGTCCTGATCTCCTGCCCTCATGATCTGCCCACTTTGGCCTCCCAAAGTGCTGGGACTATGGGATTACAGGCGTGAGCCACCTCGCCCCACAGGCATCCATTTTCAATTTGTAAATAACTCATATACTGCTATTTTCAGTTTTTTCTTTTTCTTTTCTTCTTCTTCTTTTCTTTTTTTTTTTTTTAAAGGAATCTAACTCTCTTGCCCAGTCTGGAGTGAATGGTGCGATCTCAGCTCACTGCAACCTCTGTCTCCTGGGTTCATGTGATTCCCCTGCCTCAGCCTCCCGAGTATCTGGGACTACAAGTGCTTGCCACCACACTTGGCTAATATTCGTATTTTTAGTAGAGACAGGGTTTCACCGTGTTGGCCAGGCTGGTCTTGAACTCCTGACCTCAGATCCACCTGCCTGCGCCTCCTAAAGTGCTGGGATTACAAGTGTGAGCCACTGCTCCCAGCCTAATTTTTTTTATCTTTTGCAGAGATAGGGTCTCACTATGCTGCCCAGGCTGGTTTTGAACTCCTGAGCTCAAGCCATCTGCCCACCTCAACCTCCCAAAGTGCTGGGATTTTAGGCATGAGCCACCCTGCCTGGCCTAGTTTTTCAGTTATAAATATTAGCTGTTGACTTTCTTCAGTGGAAGATGAGGACTTAGTTCCATAAACACCATACACATATGCAAACATATTCCCAAAAGAATTACATTGCAATTGGCTAAATCAGCATGCGGTGTATAACTTATGATTATGCATTATTCACAGATGATTCTCGTGGTAAACTCATTACATTTCCTTTCTTTTCTCTGGATGACTTCAGTCTGTTTATGTTTTTTTTTTTTTTTTTAAGACAGAGTTTTGCTCTTGTTGCCCAGGCTGGGTACAGTGGCACGATCTCGGCTCACTGTAACCTCCACCTTCCAGGTTCAAGCAATTCTCCTGCCTCGGCCTCTGGAGTAGCTGGGATTACAGGTGCCCGCCACCACACCCGGCTAATTTTTGTATTTTTAGTAGAGATGGGGGTTTCACCAGGTTGGCCAGGTTGGTCTTGAACTGCTGACCTCAGGTGATCTGCCCGGTTTGGCCTCCCAAAGGTCAAACAGTTGTGAGCCACCGCGCCCAGCCCTCGGTCTGTTTTCACTGAATTTTCTTTGGACCTGTCGCCTCTCTTCTGCCCCCACAGTGACAGAACTGTAACTCTTCTCTCAGTATACGCAGACACATCCGGCGGGCAGTGTCCTTCCCATTTGTCTCCCTGCCTCCCCTCTGTTTCCTCTCCATAGTATCCAGCACACTGTGTCACTCTAATGTTTACAACTTCCAATGGTTGGCTACTTAAAGCCAACAAAATGAAACCACACTCCGGCCTAACCTTCGAGGCCCTCCGCAATCCATCCTCCATCTTGGTACTTCTTCCTTCAGGCTCCTTATTCCATCAAAACCTAGATTTTATCTAGGGTTTTGTTTCGTTTTGTTTGAGATGGAGTCTCGCTCTGTTGCCCAGGCTAGAGTGCAGTGGTGCGATCTCAACTCACCACAACCTCTGGCTCCTGGGTTCAAGCGATTTTCCTGCGTCAGCCTCCAGAGTAGCTGGGATTATGGGCACCTGCCACCATGCCCAGCTCATTTTTGTATTTTTTGTAGAGATGGAGTTTCACTGTGTTGGCCAGGCTGGTCTCGAACTCCCGACCTTGTGATCTGCCCACCTTGGCCTCCCAAAGTGTTGGGATTACAGGCATGAGCCACTGCGCCCAGCCTATCAAGGTTTTAAAATAGTACGCCAGCCAGGTATGGTGGCTGTCGTGTGTAATCCCAGCAACTTGGGAGGCCGAGGCAGGAAGGAGGATTGCATGAGCCTGGAAGTCTGAGACCAGCCTTGGCAGTATAGTGATGTCCTGTCTCTACAAATTTTTAAAATTTACCCAGGAGTGCAGCAAACCACCATGGCATGTGTATACCGATGTAAAAATCCTGCATGATCTGCACATGTGTGGGTAACTCCCCACATGGGCACCAAGGAAGGAAAGCCGTGCAGACCACAGGCACAATTAGTGCTTGAAGTATAACTTACTGCTTACTTATATCTAGCTTATATGTATAATCATACTTAATTCCATATATTCTTATATATAGCGTATATATATATATATATAAAACCATACTTAGTTTTATATAATCTTTCTATATAATCATATAATGGATTGTAGTCAGAGCTGTACTGACACATTTAGTGCTGATTTATACAATCTTTCTATATAATTATATAGTAGTTTGTAGTAGGAGGAATGGCTAGAGCAGTCACAGAACAGAAGCTGTCCATGGGAAAACAGCCAGACCAGGACAAGAACCAATGACCCAGGCGGTAGCGCCCCTGCCTGCAAAGGCACACATTATATGGCAGGTCAGAGCCTAGACGGCAGCACTCAGTACCCGCTGCATGGCCGGCTGGGAGCGAGAGTTATTCCCCCTGAAAAGGACTGGCCATACCTTGCATCCAGTTCTTGTGGAAAGTAGGCCTTGGGGCCTGAGATCCCACGAACAGCCGAAGGAGAAGAACCCCTCTGGTGTAATCGCGCCGTGGTGGCTGTCCACCCTCTCAGCTTTTCTCACTACCGGGCTGGCTCAAATCATCCCCCTGTAAATTACCTTAGAGAAGAGCACACTCTGTCAGCCCCCACTGCGTTGGCTTACAGCATCCTTCTATGGGAGTCCTTTGAAGTCTCCAGCCCCCAGATAAGAAGTGTTGCGCACGGCACTTGCTGCACACAGCTCAGCTCCTTGCACCGGTGACCTCGTGGGGGGTGGACCCCTTTTGCGCACGACCCTCTACTGCTGTGCACGTCAAGGCCCCCTACTGCGCACAGCGCACCTCTCTGACTAGGTGACTTAATGGGGTGGCCCCCTCGCTTGCTACTCACGTGATTATGTATGCCCTGTCATTAAGACTATAGATGGCCTTACTCACGACCCTTCCCCCTGCCTTGTACCTAATAAATACAGACACTTATGGATGCTTGGGGCCTCGCCTGTCTCTGCTTGTAGGTGTCGTGGCCCCCTGGGGCCCAGCTGCTCTTTTCCAGTCCTTCTGTGTCCTGTCTCTATTTCTCGGATCCTTCGACTCAGCACAGCAATAGGGGACACCCCACGACCCTGTCGGGCTGTGGCCCTACACACATGTACCCCAGAACTTTAAGTGTAATAATAAAAAAAAATTTACTGAGATGTGATGGTATGTGCCTGTAGCCCCAGCTACTCAGGAGGCTGAGGTGGGAAGATCACTTGAGCCTGGGAGGTCAAGGCTGCAGTGAGCTGTGATTGCACCACTGCCCTCTAGCCTGGATGACAGAGTGAGACCCCGTCTCAAAAGGAAAAAAAAAATTTAAAATTACTCATCCCTAAAAAGACCCAAGGCTCCTTAAAAAATGGCTGGGGCTGGACAAGACCAAAGTGAGTCTGGGCTGGGTGCGGTGGCTCAATCCCAGCACTTTGGGAGGCCAAGGCAGGTGGATCACCTGAGGTCAGGACTTCAAGACCAGCCTGGCCAACATGGTGAAACCCCGTCTCTACTAAAAATACATGGTGGTGCATGCGCCCCCATGCCCGTAATCCCAGCTGCTTGGGAGGCTGAGACAGGAGAATCGCTTGAACCCGGGAGGCGTAGGTTGAGGTGAGCCGAGAGAGCACCACAGCACTACAGCCTGGGTGGTAAAGTGAGACTCCATCTCAAATAGTAATAATGATAAAGTGACTCTGGGACATTTTGTACCTGACAGTAAGGATAATGATAATATCATTATTATTGGGATTCTAAGGAGAATATGATTTTTAGGATGATAAGGATACTATCATTATTTTTAGGATGATAAGGAGAATATTATTTTTAGGATTATAACGATAGTATTATTTTTAGAATTATAAGGATAATATTATTTTTAGGATGATAAGGATACTATCATTATTTTTAGGATTATAAGGATAATATCATTTTTAGGATGATAAGGAGAATATCATTATTTTTAGGATTATAACGATAATATCATTTTTAGGATGATGAGAATATTTTTAGGATTATAAGGATAATATCATTATTTTTAGGATGATAAGGATAATATCATTATTTTCAGGATTATAAGGATAATAATGAAAATCAAAAGTGAGTCTGGGACATTTTGTACCTGACAGCACTCAAATCTTGGTGCAGAAATGTCCAAGGGCACAGGAGCTAACTGGCCCAATCCAGAACAATCTGGACATTTTTATATTTATATGTTTAAAGACAGAGTCTCACTGCGTCTCCCAGGCTGGAGTGCAGTGGTGCAATCTGGGCTCACTGCAACCTCAGCCTCCTGGGTTCAAGCGATTCTTCTGCCTCAGCCTCCTGAGTATCTGGGTCTACAGGTGCACATCACCATGACCGGCGAATTTTTGTATTTTTTGTAGAGATGGGGTTTTGCCATGTTGTCCAGGTTGGGCTCAAACTCCTGAGCTCAAGCAATCCACCCTCGTCGGCCTCCCAAAGTGTTGGAACTACAGGCGTGAGCCACCATGTACGGCTGATAAATTTCTTGGGTGTGATTTGGTAGTCTGATTGTGTTAGGGAATGTCTTTGTTCATCGGAGATAGAAGCTCAAGAATTTAGGGGTAAAATGTCTTAGTCTGTTCGTCCAGCTCTAACGAAATCCCTGAGACTGGGTAATTTACAAGGAACAGAAACGTGTTTTACTGTAGTTCTCGAGGCTGAGTAGTCCAAGATCGAGGTGCTGGTTCCATTGTCTGGTGAGGGCTGCTCTCTGCTTCCACAATGGTGCCTTCATGTTGCAGTATCCTTGTGGGGAGGAACCTGTATCTTCACATGGCAGAAGGCAGAAGGGCTACAGAAGCCTTTTATAACGGCCTTACTCCATTCATGGCGGACCCCTCATGGCCTAATCACCTCTACAAAGCCCCACCCCTTAATATGCTCACAGTGGCAACACCGGAATTTTGGAGAGGACACATTCAGACCATAGCAGTGTCATGACAATTGCAACCTATTTTCAAGTAACTAAGACAAAAACCTAGGGGGGGAATGTGCATAGGCTGGGCACGATGGCTTATGCCTGTAATCCCAGCACTCTGGGAGGCAGAAGTAGGAGGATTGCTTGAATCCAGGAGTTTGAGACCAATATAGTGAGATTGGGCAATATAGTGAGATCTCATCTCTACAAAAAATTTTTTTGGCTGGGTGCAGTAGCTCACGCCTGTAATCCCAGCACTTTGGGAGACTGAGGCAGGCGGATCAACCTAAGATCAGGAGTTTGAGACCAGCCTGATCAACATGGCGAAACCCTGTCTCTATTAAAACTACAAAGTTAGCAGGGCGTGGTGGTGCACGCCTGGAATCCCAGCTACTGGGGAGGCTGAGGCAGAAGAATCGCTTGAACCCAGGAGGTGGAGTTTGCAGTGATTCGAGATTGCGCCATTGCCCTCCAGCCTGGGCAACAAAGAGCGAAACTCCATTTCAAAAAAAAAAAATCTCTTTTTTTTAAATACTAGCTTAATACTGTGGCATGTCCCTGTAGTCCCAGCTACTCGGGAGGCTGAGGTGGGAGGATAGCCTGAGCCCAGGATTCGGAGGTTGCAAGTGAGCTAAAATTGTACCACTGTACTCCACCCTTGGAACGAAAGGAGACTCTGCCTCAAAAAAAAGGGGAGGGTGGGGAGTATTGAGATACAAAGTAAATGTGGCAAAACGTTTCTGTGTCTGTTTTTTGAGAAGGAATCTCCCTCTGTGAACAGGCTGGAGCATGGCACAATCTCAGCTCACGGCAGCCTCCGCCTCCTAAGTTCAAGCAATCCTCCTGCCTCAGCCTCCCGTGTAGCTGGGATTACAGGTGCCCACACCATGCCTGGCTAATTTTTATATATTTTTTGTTTTTGTTTTGAGACGGAGCCTCCCTCTGTTACCCAGGATGGAATGCAGTGGTGCAATCTTGGTTCATTGATGGCAATGAGAGTGAAACTCTGTCTCAAAAAAAACCCTGAAAATTTGTATCCAAATTTTTCAAGGCCTAACTCAAACATCACCTATTCTATAAACTTTCTTCTTTTGTTTGTTTGTTTTTTGAGATGTCTCACTCCGTCGCCCAGACTGGAATGCAGTGGCTTGATCTCGGCTCACCGCAACCTCTGCCTCTCAGGTTCAAGTGATTCTCTTGCCTCAGCCTCCCGAGTAGCTGGGATTACAGGTGCCCACCATGCCTGGCTAATTTATGTGTTTTTGGAAATGTGGTTTCGCCAAGGTCTCAAACTCCTGACCTCAGGTGATCTGCCTGCCTTTACCTCCCAAAGCGCTGGGATTACAGGCATGAACCACCACACCCGGCTCTGTAAACTTTCTATGATCTCAAAGTCTGCACGACCCTCCTCCAGACCCTAATGTTATTGCACCTTCACCACCCCTCATGGCTCATAGTCCTCTCCACCTTCTCTACTGCATCTGACCGTAAGCTCCTTAAAGGCAGAGACCACGTGTTTACCAGTTGTACTTTACAGAGGACCTACCAAGAATATGTTTGCAACAAACACAGTTGTCCCTTTGTGTCCACAGTTTCAACCGATAGTGGATCAAAAATACTGGGCTTGGGAGATGCGGAACATGGAGAGGGATAGGGAGGGCCTTCTGTGGAACTTGAGCATCTGCAGGATTTGGTATCCACCAGGGCCCTGGGACCAATCCCCTCCAGATACCAAGGGACAACTGTATTTGTAAAATATTTTTATTTAGCTCTTTCCCTAAGCGGCCTGACGTAATCTGTGAAAATGGTTCGCTATTCGCTTGACCTGGAGAACCCCACAAAATCATGCAAATCAAGAGGTTCTAGTCTTTGTGCGTGTTGACCTTAAGAACACTCGTGAAACTGCCCAGGCCATCGAGGGTACGCCTATACGAAAAGCCACGAAGTATCTGAAAGATGTCACTTTACAGAACGGTGCATACCATTCCGACGTTACAGTGGCGGAGTTGGCAGGTGTGCCCAGGCCAAGCAGTGGGGCGGGACACAAGGTCGGTGGCCCAAAAAGTGCTGAATTTTTGCTGCACGTGCTTAAAATTGCAGAGAGTCACGCTGAAGTTAAGGGTTTACACGTAGACTCTGTGGTCACTGAGCACATCCAAGTGAACAAAGCACCCAAGATGCACCGCCGGACCCACAGAGCTCCCGGTCGGATTAACCCACATGTGAGGTTTCCCTGCCACACTGAGACAATCCTTGCTCAAAAGGAACCGATTCTTCCTAAGCCAGAACAGGAGGTTGCCCAGATGAAGTAGGTACCTCAGAAGAAACAAAAACTTACGGCACGAGAGTAAATTCAGCATTAAAATAAATGCAATTAAAAGGAAAAAATTATTTATTTATTTATTTATTTATTTTGAGACAGTCTCGCTCTGTCACCAGGCTGGAGTGCAGTGCCGTGATCTCAGCTCACTGCAGCCTCTGCCTCCCGGCTTCAAGCAATTCTTATGCCTCAGCCTCCGGAGTAGCTGGGATTACAGGTGTGTACCACCATGCCTGGCTGATTTTTGTATTTTTAGTAGAGCTGGGGTTTCACCATGTTGGCCAGGCTGGTCTCTTAACTCCAGACCACACCTGGCCGATATTTTTATTTTTGTTTCATTATTATTTTTTTGAGGCTGGAGTGCAGTGGTTGGATCTCGGCTCGCTGCAACCTTCGCCTCCCAGGTTCAAGCGATTCTCCTGCCTCAGCCTCCTGAGTAGCTGGGACTACAGGTGTGTGCCACCATGCCTGGCTAATTTTTTTGGAGACAGAGTTTTCCTTTCGTTGCCCAGTCTGGAGTGCAATGGTGTGATCTCGGCTCCCCGCAACCTCCACCTCCTGGGTTCAAGCAATTCTCCTGTCTCAGCCTCCCGAGTGGCTGGGATTATAGGCATGTGCCACCTAGTTTTTTGTATTTTTAGTAGAGATGGGGTTTCACCGTTTTGACCAGGATGGTCTCGATCTCTTGACCTCGTGATCCACCGCCTCGGCCTCCCAAAGTGCTGGGATTACAGGCTTGAGCCACCGCGCCCGGCCCTGTTTCTATTTGCAGCCCTGACCTCCGGGGCTCAGGGAATCCTCCTGCCTCAGCCTCCTGAGTACCTGGGACCAGAGGTCTGTGCCTCCACACTCAGCTAATTAAAAAAATAAATAAATAAAGGGCTGGGCACAGTGGCTAAGGCTTATAATCCCAGCACTTTGGGAGGCCGAGGTAGGTGGATCATGAGGGCAAGAGATCCAGACCATCCTGGCCAACATGGTGAAACCCCGTCTCTACTGAAAATACAAAAAATTAGCTGAGTGTGGTGGCGTGTGCCTGTAGTCCCAGCTACTCAGGAGGCTGAGGCAGGAGAATCACTTGAACCCAAGAGGCAGAGGTCGCAGTGAGCAGAGATCCTGCTACTGGACTCCAGCCTGGCAACGGAGCGAGACTCCATCTCAAAAACTAAATAATAAAAGAAAAAAAAATTATTTGTAGGGATGGAGTCTCCCTATGTGCCCAGGCTGGTGTCAAACTCCTGGACTCAAGCAATCCTCCTCCTCAGCCTCCCAAAGTGTTGGGATTACAGGCATGAGCTCCTGCCCCCAGCCCATTATACTTTCCTTTGCTTAAACACATTAAAAGAGTTATGTTGGCCAGGCATGGTGGCTCACACCTATAATCCCAGTACTTTGGGAAACCAAGGTAGGTCCAGCCTGGGCAACATAGTGAGATCTTGTCTCTACAAAAAAAGAAAGAAAAAGAAGACATTTTATAAACAACATACAATTACATTATCTCATTATCTGTAAAATTACTTTAACAATTTGATTTTTATTTTTTCAATACAAACAGGGTTTCACCATGTTGGTCAGGTTGGTCTTGAACTCCTGACCGTGTGATCTACCCACCTCAACCTCCCAAAGTGCTGGGATTACAGGTGTGAGCCACCACACCTGGCGACAATTTGATTTTATATGTTTTTTTTTTTTTTTTTTTGAGACAGGGTCTCCCTCTGTCGCTAGGTTGGAGTGCAGTGGCATGATCGTGACTCACCTCAGCCCCTGAGTAGGGGGTGCTATAGGCATGCACCAACATGCCCAGCTAATTTTTGTTTTTGTTTTAGGGATGAAGATTTGCCATGTTGCCCAGGCTGGTCTCAAACTCCTGGGCTCAAAGATCCAAAGTGCTGACATTACAGGCATGAGCCGCTGTGGCTGGCTGTTATATTTTTATTTTAATTTTTTTTGAGATGGAATCTTGCCCTGTCACCCAGGCTGGAGTGCAATGGCACGATCTCGGGTTCCAGCGATTCTCCTGCCTCAGTCTCCTGATTAACTGGGACTACAGGCGCACGCCACTATGCCCAGCTAATTTTTGTATTTTTAGTAGAAACAGGGTTTCACCATGTTGGCCAGGATGGCCTCAATCTCTTGACCTCATGATCCACCCTCGTCGGCCTCCCAAAGTGCTGGGATTACAGGCGTGAGCCACCTCACCTGGCCTTTAAAAATTTTTTTTTGTTGTTTTGAGACGGAGTTTTGCTTTTGTTACCCAGGCTGGAGTGAAATGGCGCGATCTCAGCTCACCGTAACCTCCGCCTCCTGGGTTCAGGCAATTCTCCTCCTGCCTCAGCCTCCCGAGTAGCTGGGATTACAGGCACGCGCCACCGTGCCCAGCTAATTTTTTTTATTTTTAGTAGAGACGGGGTTTCACCATGTTGACCAGGATGGTCTTGATCTCTTGACCTCGTGATCCACCCGCCTCGGCCTCCCAAAGTGCTGGGATTACAGGCGTGAGCCGCCGCGCCCAGCCTAAAATTTTTTTAATGAGAGTGTCTTGCCGTGTTGACCAGGCTCGTCTCACTTCCTATGCTAAGGCTAGGCTCCTGCCTTGGCCTTCCAGAGTGCTGGGATTACAGGCCACTGCACCCAGCCCTATTTACATTTATTATTTTTTTTGAGACGGGGTATCGCTCTGTTGCCTGTGCTGGAGTGCAGTGGTGCACTGCCACCCTCCACCTCCTGGGTTCAAGCGATTCTTCTGCCTCAGCCTCCTGAGTAGCTGGGACTACAGGCGCGCACCACCACACCCAGCTAATCTTTTTTTGTACTTTTAGTAGAGATGGGGTTTCACCATGTTGGCCAGGCTGGCCTCAAACTCCTGACCTCGTGATCCACCCGCCTCAGCCTCCCAAAGTCCTGGGATTGCAGGTGTGAGCCACTGCGCCCAGCCCCATTCACATTTTTTTAAGAGATAAAATGGAACAGTAGAACTTGGACTATAGTCTCGCCCCTGTGAGAAACGAGGAGAATCACTGTGGAGAATAAACAGATGTGCGGCTGCCAGGGCCTGAGGGGAGGGGAAGATGATGGAAGATGCTTACGACATGAGGTTTCCATTTGGGGTAAGAAAGTTTGGAGCTGGATGGTGGGGACTGCTCAGCACTGTGAATGTACTCAGTACTCAGCACCACTGAACTGCACACTGGACAACGGTGACAAAAGTAACTTTTGGCCAGGCGCGGTGGCTCACGTCTGTAATCCCAGCACTCTGCGAGGCTAAGGAATTTGAAACCAGCCTGGCCAACATGGTGAAATCCTGTCTCTACTGAAAAGGCAAAAATCAGCTGAGTGTGATGGCAGGTGCCTATAGTCCCAGCTACTGGGGAGGCTGAGACAGGAGAATTCCTTGAACCTGGGAGGAGGAGGTTGCAGTGAGCCGAAATTGCACCACTGCACTCCAGCCCTGGTGACCGAACGAAACTCTGTCTCAAAAACAAACAAACAAAAACCCACAAAAAAACAAACCTTTCATATGTCTTTTACATGTGGGGAAAAAAAATTCATGAATCCCTCTGAACTACTTGAACCACTGGAAGACACATCCATGGGTTGCATTTGGTGTATACAGGGGCATAATTTTTTTTTGAGATTAAGTCTTGCTCCGTCACCCAGGCTGGAGTGCAGTGGTGCAATTTCGGCTCACTGCAACCTCCTCCTCCCAGGTTCAAGGAATTCTCCTGTCTCAGCTTCCCGAGTAACTGGGACTACAGGCACCTGCCATCACGCACAGCTGATTTTTGTATTTTGAGTAGGGACAGGGTTTCACCTTGTTGGTCATATTGGTCTTGAACTCCTGACCTCAGGTAATCCACCCACCTCAGCCTCCCAAAGTGCTGGGATTATAGGCATGAGCCACTGTGCCTGGCCTGGTTGTTATTTTATAATTTAAAAATATTTAGATAGAGACAGGGTCTTGCTATGTTGCCCAGGCTGGTCTCAAACTCCTAGCCTCAAGTGATCCTCTGGCCTCGGCCTCCCAAAGTGCTGGGATAAGAGGTCTGAACGCCCAGTGAAAAGTGTAATTTGAACTATGTGACAGCTTCAAAGGGAGGCAGGAAATCACTGTCATGAAGCCCACGAGGTGGGAGTCAAAGGATGGGTGGGCCCAGCCCACAGTGACCCCACAAGCACTCAACCACCCCCCACCCTGCCCCCAACCTTCAAGAAGGAAGCACTCAGATACCAACAGGACGTATTTCAAATAGTTTAATTTTAAAAATATTCTATTCAGTGCTAAAATATGTCTTCACTCACTGTTGCCCATTTCCATTTTCTTAAACTTTTTTGAAACAAAAAATAAAATCACAAAGTTCAATTCAACATGCAGATTTCAAAGAAAAGGGAGCTTTCTAGAAACCGAGCTGAAGGAGTACTGTGGGGGATGGGTACTGTTGTCAGAACCTCAAATTCTTGCTGGGGCAGTTTGTGGCAGGAGGCAGGGATGCTGGAATGACAGTACAGGTGAGAACAGAGAAAGCTGCATGTGTGCGGACATGTGTGCTGAGGGCAGGGGACGGCGACGGTGGGCACAAAGGACTGTCAGCAGCTAGGGTGCCTGCCCACGAGAGGCAGGACCACCTCAGGCATGGGCGGAATTGCCAGGACAGCAAGAATCTAGACAGACCCTGCCCTCGTGGAGAAGAGCCCTTCCCTTCGCTCCAACGTCTCTACACAGTCCTCCTCCAGCAGCAGCCTACAGGGCCCCCAGCCCTAGGGGAAAGTCCAGGAGTCCACAGTCTTCATTCAAGTTCAAGTAACCCTAGGCACTCTCTCTTCTGGAGGGCGCCTTCCACATCTCTCTTCTCAAGGAAGCTGCCAGCAGCTCAGTCCAGAGGTTCTGGAGCAGAGACTGCTGCCTGGAGGTGACAGATGAATCCTGGGGTGGCCAATGCTCCAGCCAACTTGGGGTGCAAAAGATGTGAGTGCTCCTCTTCTCGGGAGCAAGAAGACACAGGTGCAAGGGACGGGAAGATGACGTGACAGCCCCAAATCCTATGCCAGCCTTCCAGCCCGGAAGGCTCATGTGTGCAGGCTCTCGACCCCAGTGCTTGCCCTTTCCCCAGCAACACAGCGCAGCCAGAACCAGAATGCAATAAATAGAGGCAGGGCCAGGAGGCGGAGGGCTGTGACGGTGCTAGCTTTCTGACGCCGTCTGCGGCACTGTGGGTTGGTCCACACAGAAGCGCTTCAGGGGTGGGGCACCTGAGTCTTCCTCCTCTTCGGCGACCTAGAAGAAGGCAGAGCATGGAATAATGACAGAGCCACCCCTCCCAACCAGAGCCTTAC
Source organism: Callithrix jacchus (assembly GCF_049354715.1). Lineage (NCBI taxonomy): Eukaryota > Metazoa > Chordata > Mammalia > Primates > Cebidae > Callithrix > Callithrix jacchus. The sequence goes on along the minus strand of NC_133503.1, from coordinate 10,150,781 downwards.
CACCCACCTGAATTATAATAGGATGCCCAACCTGCTCCTTCTCACAAATGATCCATCTTCCTCCCCTGCCTGCAATCCTGGGACTCCAGTTTCCAGCACTGCAGATACAATCCCACATCCACAGTCTTTCCTGTTTTTTGTCTTAGGAACTGGGAAGCCTGGCTGGGCACAGTGGCTCATGCCTGTAATCCCAGCACTTTGAGAGGCTGAGGCAGGCAGATCACTTGAGCTCAGGAGACCACCCTGGCTAACATGTGAAACCCCATCTCTACTAAAAATACAAAAATTAGCCAGGTGTGGTTGCAGGCACCTGTAATTCCAGCTATTCGGGAGGCTGAGGCAGGAGAATCAATTGAAGCCAGGAGGTGGAGACTGCAGTGAGCCAAGATCACACCACTATACTCCAGCCTGGGCAATCCCGTCTCAAAGAAACAAACAAACAAAAAAACCGAAAAACTCGGCCGGGTGTGGTGGCTCATGCCTGTAATCCAAGCACTTTGGAGGCCAAGCCAGGCAGATCACCTGAGGTCAAGAGTTCAAGACCCCAGCCTGCCCAACATGGTAAAACCCCGTCTTAAAAAACACACACACACACACAACTGGAAAGCGCCGAGTGACTGCTTACCTGTGTCTCTAGTGGAACTGGTTCTTCCTTGGTGAGGGTGGGAGGTTCGTCAGCAACTTCCGAGGAGGGCAGGGAGGGCTCTGAAAAGGCAGCAGGGTCAGCCCGAGGGCAGAGCCCCCCTAAGGCCTGGACCTGGGGGAGCTTCCTTAGAGCGGTGTGGAAGTGGCTTGGTGGGGAGGAGAGAACACTGGCCTGGGAAGCGAACATTCACTCAGGGCCCGGCTGGACCAGGCCACAGCCATGAATGGTGGAAGGGCAAAATATGGCTAGACTGCAGAGGGCCCTCTCTACTGGGCTGGAGACATCTGGAACCAACAAAGCAGCTCATCTTGTCATCCTTCAGCCCAAACATCAAGACTCTAACTCAATCTCCCACTTTTCCGAGAGCTGCTATGATGACTCGATGAAGTAATAAACACAGGAGCTAAGAAGAGCGCGTGCTGAATAGCAGAAACGCAATATTCACGACAATTGGCACTTCCCATGGAGAAACAAGTTCCATTTTATAGTCGGCTGTTCAAAGGTCACAGCACAGGAGAAGTTAACAAGGGCCTAAGACACATCTACTTACCCACATTCTAACAAGAAACCTGGGTCAGGCGTGGTTGCTCACGCCAGAGAAGCTCCAGCTACTCTGGAGGTTGAGGTGGGAGGATCGCTTGAACCCAGGAGTTCAAGACCAGACTAGGCAACAGAGTGAGACCCCATTTCTACAAAAAATTAAAAGATACCCAGGCATGGTGGCACAGGCCTATGAGTCTGAGGCAGGAGGATCACTTGACCCCAAAAGTTCAAGACTGCAGCGAGCTAGGATTCAGCCACTGCATTCTAGCCTGGGCAATAGAGTAAGACCTTATGTCTTTACAAAAAACAAAAGGAAAGGGAAAAAAAATTAGCAGGATATAATGAAGACAGCATGAATTGAAGTTAGAAGGACTTAAAGTGACATTCATTCCAGGGCCGGGCGCAGTAGCTCACACCTGTAATCCTAGCACTTTGGGAGGCCGAGGTGGGTGGATCACCTGAGGTCAGGAGTTCAAGACCAGCCTGGCCATCATGCTGAAACCCCATCTTTAAAAAAAAAAAGGTTAAAAAAAAATAAAGTGACATTCATTCCAACAGTTACTAGACTAGCTACGTGATGATCTTAGACAAGCAATTTAACTTTTTTTTTTTTTTTTTTTTGGAGACAGTCTCACTCTGTTGCCCAGGTTGGAGTGCACTGGTCTGATCTCAGCTCACTGCAACCTCTGTCTCATGTTCAAGCGATTCTTCTGCCTTCGCCTCCACAGTAGCTGGGATTACAGGCATACGCCACCATGCCTGGCTAAATTTTTTATATTTTTAGTAGAGATAGGGTTTTGCCATCTTGGCCAGGCTGGTCTTGAACTCTTGGCTTCAAGTGACCCACCCACCTCGGCCTCCCAAAGTGCTGAGATTACAAGTGTGAGCCACCGTGCCTGGCCTGACTGAACCTTTCTAAGCCTTGAACCTCCATTTTCCCTCATCTGTAAAAGAAGACAGTAGCTGCCACCGTGCAGACTTTTGAGGGAACTATACCAGGCGTCAGGTACTCAAGCTCCTTTCACAGAGCCTGGCACTCAACTCCAATGCTTCTTTTCTCCCTTCACTCTGCGAAAGGGTGAAATAGAGTCACTCCTCAAAGTATCCCAAGCTGTGGAGAAACGGCTTGATGCCGCCTGGCTCTAAGGCGTTCTCTCGGACCTTGTCCTCTGAAGATGAGAAGCAGCAGGAGCAGGAGCAGAGCCCTGCTAGGACACTCCGGGCCAATCGCGACTCACCCTCCAGGATCTCCTGACCCAGGGTTGGGGGCTGGGAGTCGTCTGTGCGGAAGTCGGACGTGTGTGCCGGGCTCAGGGACTCACTCTGCTGCGGGCTGGGGCTTGAGTTGGTGCTGCTGTCCACCTTGAGCTGGTAGGCGTCAGACACAGAACTCTGGTTGCTGTTTTCATCTGAAAACCGAACAGAACAAAGGCAGCAGCTGAAAGTGGCCATTTTCCTCAAGAGGAACTCTGGACAGAGCCATGGACCTGGCACCACTTTAGGCAGCCAAGGATACAGGTGAGCACAGTAATCACTGTGCCCAGCCTACACGACATACAGTCTAAACACCAGAGGCAGCCAGAATCTTTACGTTTCTGCAATATTACACTTCAAGAAGGTCAGGCGATGCTTATTAAACCCTTCTTTATTATCCACCGATTAAAACTTACGGAAGGGAGGGGTGTAGCCGTGTCTCTGCTCAGTACTTCCCAATCCTTCTCACATCACAGATGTGTAGAAAGTGACATTTGTCAGGCACCCGGGGGCATCTGAAGGACGTGGTGGTATCTGAAGGTGGTGAGCTCGGCTTCAGCTGCCTGACTGCCCCAAGGACTGATGGATTAACACCTGGGAGTTCTGCCTGAAGGCTTAAAGTCACCACCTAAATTCAACACTTAAGAGTCACCAGGCCAGCACAGTGGCTCACACCTGTAATCCTAACACTTTGGGAGGCTGAGGCAGGTGGATCACCTGAGGTTGGAAGTTCAAGACCAGCCTGACCAACATGGAGAAACCCCTGTCTCTACTAATACAAAAATTAGATGGGCATGGTGGCACATACCTGTAATCCCAGCTCCCAGCTACTTGGGAGGCTGAGGCAGGAGAATCGCTTGAACCTGGGAGGCGGAGGTTGCGGTGAGCCAAGATTGCATCATTACACTCTAGCCTGGGTAACGAGAGCAAAACTCCTTCTCAAAAGCAAAAAAAAAAAAAAAAAAAAAGGCTGGGCACGGTGGCTCATAGCACTTTGGGAGGCTGAGGCAGGTGGATCACCTGAGGTCAGGAGTTTGAGACCAGCCTGGCCAACATGGCGAAAACTGATCTTTACTTAAAATACAAAAATTAGCCGGGCATGGTGGTGCGTGCCTGTAATTCCAGCTACTATGTGGGCTGAGGCAGGAGAATCACTTGAACCTGGGTGGTGGAGGTTGTAGTGAGCCGAGATCATGCCACTGCACTCCACCCTGGACAAAGAATGAGACTCTGTCTCAAAAAAAAAAAAACAAAAAACAAAGTAAGAGTCAACAATGCCTTCCTCTGCCTCACCTCCAGCAGCTGGTCAACAGACTGTTTCCCGCTCCTGCTCTGTATCACTTGCGTTCATTCCTTCCTCTCCTACTGCTTTAGTTCAAGCCTCGTCATCTTCAGCCTGGCCTCCTGCCGCAGCCACCTAACTGACTGGCCTGCCTCCAGTCTCGGGTCCCTTAAACTGAAATGCACACCACTGACAGAGGGACCTGTCTAAACCCTTCGATGCTCCCCTGCTGCCTAAGGGAGAAATGTCATACGCAGTACTTCTTAGGACAGGCACGATATGACCTTGTCGCAACATAGAGAGTCCTTTCTGATCTCCGGCCTCACTGCCTGCTGTTCTCCCATAAGCATCCTCGGCTCCAGGCAGGCTGGACCCTAACCCAACAGCTTCATCATGTATGGGTGCTTCTGCCCAGCTGTTCCTTGGCTAGGCTGCTTTCTCTTGTCCTGGAAAGTCCAGATCTCCCAACACAGCTCCCACATCGCTTCCTCAGTGGACTCCTGGCTTGCATGGGTGGAAATGACCGCCCGCTCTTGTGCTCCCGTGATAGCCTGTGCATGCCTGCGTTTATCACTGTGCACACATGCATCCTCCATGAGCCTCTGTGTGGACAGGCTCTGTGGCTCCCTTGTCCGTGACTCCCAGTGCAACGCACAGTACCTACACTACATACAGCAGGAGCTCATTAAGTGTTTGCTAAATGAAAAGGAGGAGATGGTGGCCAGACTGAGGAAATGGAGCCTCATGTGTCTCCCAGAGCTTTCTGATTACTGAACACACACACGTTGGTGTCCTTTCCCACAGCACATGGCTGACCTTGGTGGGGCCTGGGAAAGAGGTGGGGAAGGGATAATGACATGCAGGGTTAGCTCCAATCTGGTTTTGAAGAGAAAGTCATAAGCTTACTCTAGTATTTACTCCTAAAAAGACCATTAATACCCACACTAAAGGGAAGCAGCATTTTGTGACAAAATGAACAAAACTGCCATTTTTGAGCTTAGGCAAACACTGTTCCTCCGAGCGCACCAGCTTCCTTAAAGTGGGGTCGTAACTGCCTGGTTTATATCACGGGTGGATACATGGAGAAAACTGAGAAAGTAAAGTAAAGGGCTTCGTAGACGGTGCCCAGCAGGTGGGTGTAGAAGGCAGTCTTATGACTACAGTGCCGACAAGGTGGGATGGGCTCAGCAGGCAGAACTTGTCCTAACACTGGAGAGGCAGAAGCTTCGCCTTTGGGTAGCCTACTCTAAGCCACTAGCATTAAACACACAGTCTAGGCCGGGTGCAGTGGCTCATTCCTGTACCTTAAGAGGCCAAGGCCGGAGGACTGCTTGAGACCAGGAGTTCAAGACCGGCCTGACATAGCCAGACTCTGACTCTACAAAAAATAAAGTACAATCTAAGAAAAAGCTTCTGATTTGGACAACCAGGACCTGACACAGAGTCTGTCACTTACAAGTTAAGTAACTTCAACTCTCTGAGCCTCAGTTTCCTTAACTGGAAAATGAGGATACCATTTCCTATCTTGCAGGGCTATCGTGAAGCTCAAATGCAAAGATTTAGGTCCAGTGCCTAGCAAAATACCCGCAAAACAGCAGGCACTGAAATCAAACACAGAATTTTTGTTTTTGAGACAGAGTCTCAGTCGCCCAGGCTGGAGTGCAGTGGCGCGATCTTGGCTCACCTCAACCTCCATCCCCCGGGTTCAAGGGATTCTCCTGTCTCAACCCCCCAAGTAGACAGGATTACAGGCACGTGCCACCATGCTTGGCTAATTTTATGTATTTTTAGTAGAGACTGGGTTTCACCATGTTGGCCAGTCTGGTCTCAAACTCCTGACCTCAGGTGATCTGTCCACCTTGGACTCCCCACTGCTGGGATTACAGGTGTGAGTCACTGCACCCGGCCAATTCTTCTTATTAATGCATTCATTCAAGTTTTTGTTCTCCTGCAAGGAAGATACAAAGATGCAACTCACCCTGAAATTCAAGGAGGAGAGAGGAATTGGCTGAGACATCAGAGGGAAAGCCATTAGGTTCTCGGGCTGCTGAACTGTTCGATTTTGACTTTTCTTTCTAGAAAAGGAAAAAAAGAGAAATATGACAGAGCCGAGCAGGAGACTCACAGAGAGGGAGGAGGGGCTGTGTGTAGACACAGAGGTCTGGCTTAGGACTGAACAGAAAGAATGGCAGCAGCATGAGAATCCAAGGACTCAAGGAAGAACAGAATCCTGGACAAGGCGTTTCTCCTCAAGACTCAGGAAAATGAACCTTCCAGCAAGAATATCATGAGTCATAAGCAGCAGGCAGACACATACACCGTGACTAGAACATCCCATGGTATCCCTCTTCTGCTCTGATCAAACTGCTTCGGGCGACCCTTCTCTATACAAATGGGCAAGAAATACAAAACACTCATTTGAGAAAGATTCCTGTTTCAGCAGCAGAGTGGGGAAAAAAGTGAGAGAAGAAGGAACTACATGTAATGCAGACAGTGAAGAGACAAATGGGCCCGGGTTAGCTCTATTCCTGATCCGTCATCCTCATTCATTCAAAATGATCACCCCAGCCAGGGGCCTGTAATCCCAGAACTTTGAGAGGCCGAGGCAGGTGCATCACCTGAAGTCAGGAGTTCGAGACCAGCCTGGCCAACATGGTGAAATCCCATCTCTACCAAAAATACAAAAATCAGCTGGGTATGATGGCACATGCCTACAATCCCAGCTACTTGGGAGGCTTAGGCAGGAGAATTGCTTGAACCGGGGAGGTGGAGGTTGCAGTGAATCAAGATGGCACTACTGTACTCCAGTCTGGTTGACAGAAGCTCCATCTCTAAATAAATAAATAAAAATACAAAAATTAGCCAGGTGTGGTGGAGTGAGCCTGTAACCCAGCTACTCTAAAGGCTGAGGCAGAAGAATTGCTTGAACCCAGTGGGTGGAGGTTGCAGTGAGCTGAGATCACGCCACTTCATAACAGCCTGGGCGAAAGAGCGAAATTCTGTCTCAAAAACAAAAACAAAAACTGCCCCCCCCAACAACAAAAAAATACCAAAAACCAAAATGATCAAATGATCACCGCATGTCTATCTTTACTTATAACATTTTTTTTCAAGAAGGATGTAGGTTATAAGTGCAGGGCAATCACAGCAGGACAGTGGGCAGGTAACTGCCAGCTTGCAACAAGAAACCCAAGGGCCAGGCATAGTGGCTCATGCCTGTAATCCTAGCACCTGGGGAGGCCAAGGCGGGAGGATCACTTGAGCCCAGGAGTTTGAGACCAGCCTGGGTAACAGAGTGAGACCCCATCTCTACAGAAAACAAAAAATTAGCCACATACGGCAGCACGTGCTGGTCGTCCCAGCTACTGAGAAGGCTGAGGCGGGAGGACCACTTGAGCCTGAGAGTTCAATGCTGCAGTGAGCTACGATTGTGCACTCAAGTCTGGGCAACAGAGTTAGACCCCATCTCCAAAAAAAAAGCCCAGAGTAAATCCAAACATATGCAAATGAGAGCATCTCAAAAGCCAAAAGTTTAAATCTCAGTAGCCTCAAATTTACCAGTTCAGGCTGGGTACGGTGGCTTACACTTGTAATCTAAGCACTGTGTGGGAGGCTAAGGCCATCGGATCACAAGGTCAGGAGTTCAAGATCAGCCTGGCCAATATGGTGAAATCTCATCTCTACCAAAAAATACAAAAATTAGCTGGACGTGGAGGCATGTGTCTATAATCCCAGCTACTCAGGAGGCTGAGGCAGGAGAATTGCTTGAACTTGGGAAGTGGAGGTTGCAGTGAGCCAAGATCTCGCCACTGCACTCCAGCCTGGGTGACAGTGAGACTCTGTCTCAAAAAAAAAAAAAAAAAAAAAAAAGATGGAGATCATTTCAACCTAAGGTGGAGGTTGCAGTAAGATGAGATTGTGCCACAGCACTCCAGCCTGGGCGACAAAGTGAGACCCTGTCTCAAAAAAAAAAACAAAAAAAGTTGTTTTGAGGAAGAAGCAATTGAGGCAATTTGTTATGAAAAATATAACCGCTCAAATAAAAACGAAGTGAGTGAGTTTAACTGCAGTCTGTACAACTAAAGAAGAGATTATTGAGCAAAACTGAGTTAAAACTCAGAATGCACCAGGAAAAGGTAAGAATGAAACGAATGAGAGAAAAGTGAGAAACAGAGGAGGTGCTTGTGCGTGGTGCTCACTCCTGCCATCCGGACACTGTGGGAGGACAAGGCAGAAGGATCACTTGAGCCCAGGAGTTCAAGACCAGCCTGGGCAACAAAGCGAGGCCCTGTCCCTACAAACAATTTAAAAGTCAGCAGGCATGGTGGCACGTACCCGTAGTCCCAGGTACTTGGGAGGCAGAGGCATGAGGACTGCTTGAGCCCAGGAGTTCAAGGCTACAGTGAATCATCCTCTTATCACTGTATTCCAGCTTGGCTCTGGAGTGAGACAGTCTCAAAAAATAAAAAAAGAAAATAAAAAGTAACATTACAGGATACTGTAAGAGAATTCCACAGAGATCAAAGATAGAAGAAAGGCTAGAGTTTCCAGGAAGCCAAGTGGACCACCCACAAAGACTCAAGAATGGGAATAACATCACATTTCTCAACATCGACACTGAATGTACAATTCAGTGATAGCTCTGAATGCTGAAAGGAAATGACTTTGAACCTAGAATTTCACGTACATGCAAAATCATCAATTTTAAACCTGAAAGTAAAACCAAGATGTTTTCAGAACATTTTCCACACAAAGGCCCTCTTTGACAATCTCTTGAAGGATGTATTTTAGCAAAAAGGAAAACACATGTAGGAGAAAACAGTATGAAGTAGGTGCACGAGGCATGGCGCGGTGGCTCAGGCCTATAATCCCAGCACTTTAGGAGGTCGAGACAGGCAAGTCATTTATTTTTTTTTTGGCGGTGTGTACAAAGGGCAGGGACTTAGCAAGTGACTTGAGGTCAGGAGTTCAAGACCAGCCTGGCCAACATGGTGAAACCCGTCTCTACTAGAAAAAAAAGCCAACATTATCTGGGTGTGGTAGCATGTACCCACAGTCCCAGCTACCTGGAAAGCTAGGCAGCAGAATCACTTGAACCCAGGAGGCAAAGGCTGCAGTGAGCTGAGATCATCCCACTGCACTCCAGCCTCCAGCCTCCAAAAAAGAAGTAGGTGCATGAAATTTTAGGCAAGGCTGGGCGTGGTGGCTCATGCCTATAATCCTAGCACTTTGGGAGGTGGAGGTGGGCGGATCACCTGAGGTCAGGAGTTGGGAGACCAGCATGGCCAACATGAAGAAACCCTGTCTCTACTAAAAATATAAAAATTAGATGGGCATGGTGGTACATGCCTGTAACCCCAGCTACTTTGGAGGCTAAGGCAGGAGAACTGCTTGAACCCGGAGGCAGAGGTTGCAGTGAGCTGAGATCACACCACTGCACTCCAGCCTGAGCAACAGAGTGAGACTCTGTCTTGAAAAAACAAAACAAAGTAAAGAAAACACAACAACAACAAAAATTAGCTGGATGTGGTGGCAGGTGCCTGTAGTCCCAGCTACTCAGGAGACTGAAGTGGGAGGATCACTTGAGCCAAGGGGACGAAGGTTGCAGTGAATCGAGATTGCACCACTGCAATCCAGCCTGGGCGAAAGACTAAAACCCTGTCTTAAAAAATAATATTAAGAAAAAAGAAAAAAAAAAAAAGAAGCAGAGTCACAGATTGCCATGTGTAAACCAAAAAAAACCCCACAAAAACTGTAGGGAGTTGTTTAATGGATGCAGAGTTTTTGTTTTTCATAAAGCAAATCAGAGACTGGTTGGACAATAATGTGAATTGTGAATGTATTTAACTGTATACTTAATACATGGTTAGGATGGTATATTTTGTATGTATTTTACAATTAAAAATTTAAAAATGAGGCTGGACATGGTGGCTCATGCCTGTAATCCCAGCACTTTGGGAGGCTGAGGTGGGCAGATCACCTGAGGTCAGGAGTTTGAGACTGGCCTGACCAACATGAAGAAACCCCGTCTCTACTAAAAATACAAAAAATTAGCTGGGTGTGGTGGCACATGCCTGTAATCCCAGCTACTCACGAGGCTGAGGCAGGAGAATCGCTTGGACCCAGGAGGTGGAGGTTGCGGTGAGCTGAGATCGCGACACTGCACTCCAGCCTGGGTAAACAACAGTGAAACTCCGTCTCGAAAAAATAAAAAATAAAAAAATTTAAAAAATGAATATAGCCATTACTCTCTAAAAAGTTAAGAAAAGAAAAAAGGAGCAGAAAGGTAGAAGAAACATGGATTCCTAGAGACTGTCAGAGCTGAACCACCATACCACACCTGAATTTCCTCTAAGAAAAGGAATAAAATACATTACTTTCTTTTTTTTTTTTGAGGCGGAGTTTCGCTCGTTACCCAGGCTGGAGTGCAATGGCGCGATCTCAGCTCACAGCAACCTCTGCCTCCTGGGTTCAGGCAATTCTCCTGCCTCAGCCTCCCAAGTAGCTGGGACTACAGGACTTTCTTAAGCCATTGCTATTTTCAGTTTTCTGTCACCCACAGCTAAACCTAATCTTAACATACACAATAAGCAAAAAATGTGAAACAGAGCAAAACAGAATCAAAAGACACACCAGTCAAATTATAAATCAATGACCAGTCACGATGGCTCACACCTGTAATCCCAGCACTTTGGGAGGCTGAGATGGGCTGAGGTCAGGAGCTTGAGACCAGCCTGGCTAGCATGGTCAAACCACATCTCTACTACATATACAAAAATGAATCGGGCATGGTGGTGTGTGCCTGTAATCTCAGGAGGCTGAGGCAAGAAAATCACTTGAACCTAGAAGGTGAAGGTTGCAGTGAGCTGAGATTGCGCCACTGCACTCCAGCATGGGCGATAGAACAAGACTGTCTCATGGCCAGGTGCAGTGGCTCACGCCTGTAATCCCAGCAATTTGGGAGGCCAAGGAGGGTGGATCATGAGGTCAGGAGTTCAAGACCAACCTGGCCAACATGGTGAAACTCCGTCTCCGTTAAAAATAAAAAATTAGCTGGGCGTGATGGCAGGTGCCTGTTTGGCTACTCAGGAGGCTGAGACAGGAAAATCACTAGAACCCGGGAGGCAGATGTTGCAGTGAGCTGAGATTGTACCACTGCCCTTCAGCCTGGGGAACACAGTGAGACTCTGTCTCAAAAAAAAAAAAGGAAAAGAAAAAAACAATTCTCAACAGAAAGGTTAGAAATGGAAATATCAGCCAGGTGCAGTGGCTCACACCTGTAACTCCAACACTTTGGGAGGCTGAGGTGGCAGATCACCTGAGGTTGCGAGTTCGAGACCAGTCTGACCAATATGGAGAAACCCTATCTCTACTAAAAATACAAAATTAGCTGGGTGTGGTGGTGCATGCCTATAATCCCAGTAGGTTGGGAGTCTAAGGCAGGAGAATCACTTGAACCAAGAGGTAGAGGCTGCTGTGAGCCAAACTTGCGCCACTGCACTGCAGTCTGGGTGACACAACAAAACTCAGTCTTGAACAACAACAACAAAAATTAGCTAGGCATGGTGGTGGGCACCTGTAGTCCCAGTTACTTGGGAGGCTGAAACAGGAGAATCACTTGAAACAGGGAGGCGGAGGTTGCAGTGAGCTGAGATCACGCCATTGCACTCCAGCCCAGGCAACAAGAACAAAACTCTGTCTCAAAAAAAAAAAACAAAAAACAACGATAATCACAAAACAAAAACAAAAACAAAAGCAAGAAATGGAAATATCGAGGCATGCATGGTGGAGTGTATCTGCAGTCCCAGCTCCTGGAGGTGAGGGAGAGGCTGAGGCAGGAGGACCACCTGAGCACTGAGCTCATTGCAACCTGCCCACATCCACCTCCTGAGTGGCTGGGACAAATGTATACAAATCCACATAGAAAAAGGTGAAATTAGCTCCTACTTCACACATATACATAAACTCCAGTTGTGTTCTAAATGGGACTAGAAAAACAAGCTTGTAGAAAATCATACGGAAGAGTATTTTCGTGGTCTCAAAGAAGGAAGATATTTAAGACACTTAAAAGTACTAATTATAAAGAAAAGGTTGCTTTATTTACATTACAATCTTGGGGCTGGGTGCAATGGCTTATGCCTGTAATCCCCGTATTTTGGGAGACCAAAGCAGAAAGATCCTTTGAGCCCAAAAGTTCAAGATCATCCTGGGCAACATACCAAGACCCTGTGTCTACAAAACTAGAAAAAATTAGCCAGGCCAGGCTCAGTGGCTCACACCTGTAATCCCAGCAATTGGGAGGCTGAGGTGGGTGGATTACGAAGTCAAGAGTTCAAGATCAGCTTGGCTAATATGGTGAAATCCTGTCTCTACTAAAAATACAAAAATTTTCTTCATTCTTTATTCTGAGGACTGTGTTAAAAAAAAAAAATTAGCCGGCCACGGTGGTGCGCACCTGTAGTACTAGTTATCGGGAGGCTGAGGCAGGAGAATCACTTGAACCTGGGAGGCAGAAGTTGTGATGAGCCAAGATCCTGCCACTGCACTCCAGCCTGGAGCCAGAGCAAGACTACGTCTCAAAAAAAAAAAAACCAGCCAGGTGTGGTGGTGCACACCTGTGGTCCTGTGGTCCCAGCTACTTGGGAGGCTGAGGTGGGAGAATGTCTTGAGCACTGGAGGTCAAGGCTGCAGTGAGCCGTGATTACACCACTGCATTCCAGCCTGGCAACAGACTGACACCCCCTCAAAAGAAAGCAAAACAACTAACAACTTCTGGTATTCAGCACACCCTACAGAGAGTGCAAAGACAAGCCACAGATGAGAGAAGGTATGAATAGCATGCAAGAGAAAGGACTTATGTCCAGAACACAGAGAATTCCCGTTAAGTCACAATAAAAAGACCTTAACCAAATAGACAAATGGGCAAAAGACTGCAACAGGCACTTCCTAAAACAAGAAACCCAAAAGACTGATAAACACGGACTAGGTGCCCAATCTCATCAGTAATCACGTTAGTCATTAAATCACGGCCACACTGAGGTATCTTTACACATGTCTAACACTACCTGGTGCTGATGAGGATTCAGGGCAATGAAAACTCTTGTTTCTGGTGGGAATATAAACTGGTACAACTACAATTTCAGCAAGTAGGTTAGCATCAGCTAGTACAGGTCGAAACATACATAGCCTAAGACCCAGCCACAGCCCTTCCAAGGATATACCCTAGGAAAACTCAAGTACATGTCGACCTGGATTCTGAACAAGAATGTTCACAGAGGCATTGCTCCTATTAGTCCTAGCTGGGAACCACCTCGATGTCTATCTACAGGAGAACCAGAAAAATAAATCCCACTGTAGCCCTGTGATGACGATGCAGCAGAACACAGCACAGGGAGCAGTGAAGAGGAATGAGTAGCTCGGAGGGCAATACGCATGCATTTTGCAAACACAGTGTTGAGCAAGAGAAACAAGACACACGAAAACAGACACCTCATCATGCTGTTTACATAATGATAAAAATCTCACAGCCTGGTGCGGCAGCACATGCCTGTAAGGCCAGCTATTTGGGAGGCTGAGGCAAGACTGCTTGAGCCCAAAAGTTCTAATCCTGTCTGTGCAACAAGGCACCCCCATCTCTAAAAAACAAAAAAGGGTGGGCACAGTGGCTCATGCCTGTAATCCCATCACTTTGGGAGGCCGAGGTGGGAAGATCATTTGATCCCAGGAGTTTGAAACCTATCAGCTTAGGCTGATACAGCAAGCTCCAATATTTATCAAAAAAAGAAAAAGGAAAAAAAATTAGCCAGGCATGATGGCACGTGCCTGTGGTCACAGCTACTCAGAAGGCTGAGGTGGGAGGATTGCTTGAGCCTGGGAGGTCAAGATTCCAGTGAGCTGAGATCATACTACTGCACTCCAGCCTGGGTGACAGAGTGCGATTTTGTCTCTGGAAAAAAATCTCAAAAACAAAGCAGGAGAGTGATCATCTCTAGAGGGGCAGGAGGAAGACAATGGGAAGAGCTGCAGACAGGTCTGCTGGGGTCTTGGCAAAGCTCTATGTTTTGCACTAAGTGGTCTGACAATTCATACTCTATACATTTATGTTTTATATACTTCTCTGTTTTATATTTGAAATTTTAAAAAACAATTCGAAAAAAAAGCTAGAAACAATCTGGGTACTTATCACCCAGAACACTGGTAGATAAAGGTACTCACTTTTAAGAATATATAAGAAATAGAATAAGAAAATACAATGCATGAGTCAAAAGTAATAATTCTATTTATATTTACAGATACATGGAGGGTTCTCAAAACCAATGTTGGGCCAGGCGAGGTGGCTCACACCTGTCATCCCAGCACTTTGCGGGGCTGAGGCAGCGGGATCACTTGAGGTCAGGATTTCGAGATCAATCTGGCCAACATGGTGAAACCCTGTCTCCACTAAAAATATAAAAATTAGCCAGGCATGATGGTAGGTTCCTGTAATCCCAGCTCTACTCAGGAGGCTAAGGCAGGAGAATTGCTTGAACCCAGGAGGCAGAGGTCGCAGTGAGCTGAGATTGTGACACTGCACTCCAGCCTAGGCGACAGAGTGACAGCCTGTCTCAAAAAAAGAAAAAGAAAAAAAAAACCCAAAAAAAAAAACCAAGGTTGAATCAAACAGAATAGAAAGGGGGTCTGGCACAATGCTGTACATGTGTAAGTTTTGTTTAAAAACAAAAATACGCACCGGGCGCGGTGGCTCACGCCTGTAATCCCAGCACTTTGGGAGGCCGAGGCGGGTGGATCACGAGGTCAAGAGATTGAGACCATCCTGGTCAACATGGTGAAACCCCACCTCTACTAAAAATACAAAAAATTAGCTGGGCATGGTGGCGTGTGCCTGTAATCCCAGCTACTCAGGAGGCTGGGGCAGGAGAATTGCCTGAACCCAGGAAGCGGAGGTTGCGGTGAGCCGAGATTGCGCCATTGCACTCCAGCCTGGGTAACAAGAGCGAAACTCCGTCTCAGAAGAAAAAAAAATAAAATAAAAACAAAAATTCACATATGAAACGATGCTATGTATTTTTAAAGAATATGCAGGTATAGGCTGGGTACAGTGGCTCATGACTGTAATCTCAGCACTTTGGGAGGCCAAGGCGGGTGGATCATGAGGTCAGGAGTTCAAGACCAACCTGACCACAGTGGTGAAACCCTGTCTCTATAAAAAATACAAAAATTAGCCCAGCGTGGTGGTATGTGCCTGTAATCCTAGCTACTTAGGAGGCTGAGGCAGGAGAATTGCTTGAACCCTGGAGGCTGAGGTTGCAGTGAGCTGAGATTGCACCACTGCATTCCAGCCTGGGTGACAAGAGTGAGACTCCATCTCAAAAAAAAAAAAAAAAAAAAAAAATGCAGGTACCCAAATACAAAGGCCTACATCAGAATCAGACAGAAAGAGATACATACATATGGTACACACACTACAGTGAGGGGGCTAATTGCACAAGAGCAGATATTAGCAAACTTTTTCTTAAAGGGCCAGATCATAAATATTTTAGGTTTCATGGGCCTTATGACACTCAATCTGCCATTATAATTCAAAAGCAGCACAAACAATAAGAAAATCAGTGGGTATAGCTATGAGTCATGTTCTTTTTTTCTGAGATGGAGTCTTACACTGTTGCCCAGGCTGGGGTGCAGTGGCACAATCTCGGCTCACTGCAACCTCTGCCTCCCAGGTTCAAATGATTCCTCCTGCCTCAGCCTCCCAAGTAGCTGGACGCACCACCATGCCCAGCTAATTTTTTTGTATTTTTAATAGAGACAGGGTTTCACTATTTTGGCCAGGCTGCTCTTGAACTCCTGACCTCAAGTGATCTGCCCACCTCGGCCTCCCAAAGTGCTGAGATCGCAGGCATGAGCCATTGCACCTGACCAGTTATATTCTAACAGAACTACAGTGACAAACACAAGGAATACGCCAGGGCTGTAGTTTGTCAAGCCCTCGAAAAGAGGCTTGGGTTAAGGGAAAGGAATAAAGAAGGAAAATAATAAAGAGAGGCCTTGCATGGACCAGTAACAGGAGGGCCTTGCAGTATTTTCCGCTCAATTCTAGGGAAATAAATTCCTTTAATGAAGAGGCAATCAAATAAAGAAATAAAGAAAACGGTACCTTTTTGAGGTTGTAATTTTCTTCCACACTCACCTCCTTGCTGTCTGTCACAGGAACCCACTTAAATATCCTCAGGGAAGTGTCACCCACAGTCACCCACTTTTTCTCCCTAAAAGAAAGACACAATAAAGCAACGATTTTCTGTTTATCATTTGTGCTCTTCTACTTCTCAGCAGATCATTCCTTCAATCTGGAACCCTTCTGAACTTCCTCTTGGTGGGGTGTGGTAGCTCATGCCTGTAATCCCAGCACTTTGGGAGGCTGAGGCAGGAGGATCACTCAAGCTTAGGAGTTTGAAAACAGCCTGGGCAATTTAGCAAGACCTCATCTCTAAAAAAAATACAGGCCAGGTGCAGTGGCAACACCTGTAATCCCAGCACTTTGGGGGACCCAAGCAGGTGGATCGCTTGAGTCCAGGAGTTTGAGACCAGCCTGGCCAACATGGTGACAAGTAGTTGGGCGTGGTGATGTGTGCCTGTAATCCCAGCTACTCAGGAGGCTAAAGTGGGAGGATTCCTTGAGCCCAGGAGGCAGAGGTTGCAGTGAACTGAGATCGTGCCACTGCACTCCAGTCTGGGCAACAGAGTGTCTGTCTCAAAAAATAAAAAGATGTGGGACATAGGCTGGAAGGCAGCACACACACACACACACACACACACAGCACCATATTCCTTTTTACTTGCACGTGAGTTACTCTGTGTGCTTTTCTCTTTAGCAAATGTACGAGTTCAATTACATTACTATTTCTGTTTGTTTTTTTGAGATAGGATCTCATTCTGCCTCCCTGGCTGGACTGCAGTGGCACAATCATAATTCACTGCAGCCTCAACCTCCTGGGCTCAAGTAATCCTTCCACCTCAGCCTCTTGAGTAGCTGAGACTAGAGGTGCACATCACCACACCCAGCCAATGTTTTATTTTTTGTAGAGATGGAGGTCTCTCTTTGTTGCCCATGCTGGTCTTGAACTCTTGGCCTCAAGCAATCTACCCACCTTGGCCTCCCAAAATGCTTGGATTACAGGCATCAGTCACCACATCAGGCGACCTGCCTCCGTTTAAGGGTCCCTCCAAGGGAAAAACAATCCCAGGAGAGACAGACACCTGCTGCTGGGGGTAAGGTGTGGTGGGTGTGAAATGTTAGGACCCGTTCCCTTTCTGGGTTACTAAGACTGCATAAAGAAAGAGAAAATTAGTCTTAAGAAGTTTTTCAATTTCAATTTTGAAGTTCAAAGCTTTGTATAAATCCTTTTGTCTCTTGCTGTGTTCCAAAGGGGTAAAAATGGCAGAGTTTATCAGTCTGCTACACTCACAAAATAAGCAAAGGGATAAAAGATGTCCAAGTCTTGCCCAAGGTCACTCTCTAAATCACTAAGGCCCCCCAATTGTCTGCAGCAGATTCGAATGCCACTGTCCTCAGCTTGCCCACAGAGTGCCTTCAACGTGCTTCCAGGTCTGCACACGTGTGGGGGACAGAGAACAAAGGAGACTCTAGTTTTCTTTTCTTTTTATGTTTCTTAAATACGGGGTTTCACCATATTGGTCAGGCTGGTCTCGAACTTCTGACCTCGAGTGATCCGCCCGCCTCAGCCTCCCAAAGTGCTGGGATTACAGGTGTGAGCCACTGTGCCCGGCTTCTTCTTCTTCTTCTTTTTTTTTTTTTTTGAGATGGAGTTTCACTCTTTTTTCCCAGGCTGGAGTGCAATGGCGCGATCTCGGCTCACCACTACCTCCGCTTCCTGGGTTCAGGCAATTTTCCTGCCTCAGCCTCCCAAGTAGCTGGGATTATAGGCATGCACCACCATGCCCGGCTAATTTTGTATTTTTAGTAGAGATGGGGTTTCTTCATGTTGGCCAGGCTGGTCTCGAACTCCTGACCTCAGGTGATCCACCCAACCCGGCCTCCCAAAGTGCTGAGATTACAGATGTGAGCCACCGCCTGTTTTTTTTTTTTCTTTTTGAGATAAGGTCTCACTCTGTCATTCAGGCTGGAGCGCAGTGGTGTTATCACAGCTCACTATGGCCTCAAAATCCCAGGCTCAGGTGAATCTCCCATCTCAGCGTCCCAAGTAGCTGGGACTACAGGCATGTGCCACCATGCCTAGCTAATTTTTTGTATTTTTATTAAGGAAAGAGTTTCCCCATGCTGCCCAGGTTGGTCTTGCCTGGGCTCAAGTGATTCTCTTCCTAGGCCTCCCAAAGCGCTGGGATTACAGATGTGAGGCACCGCGCCCCGCCTCTCCTTCATTCCAAGAAGGCTATTTCCTAAGCATGCCAGGCGGAAAACAAATGTGCTTATTTGAAGGGCCACTGATGCCGTAAGAGGTGCTTGCTGTCAGTGGGAGCAAGGGCCAAATGCAGGGAGCTGCTTTATCCCAGATCTGAACAAGCTTCTCAGAGTCAATTCCAAATGTGAAGTCACAAAAAAGCCAAAAAAAAAGGAACTGTTGTTGCAGTTGTGCATGCTGTTCAGCAAATGATGCCATACAGGGGCCGGGCACAGCGGCTGGAGCCCACGATCCACGCACTTCGGGAGGCTGAGCTGGACGGGTCACTTGAGCCCAGGAGACCGAGACCAGACTGGGCAACACAGTGAAACCCTGTCCTCACTAAAAATACAAAGATTAGCCAGGTGTGGCGGCACATGCCTGTAGTCCCATCTACTTAGGAGGCAGAGGCAGAAGGAGGCTGAGGCTGCGGTGAGTCAGGATCGAGCCACTGTACTCCAGCCTGGGCCACAGACCAAGACTGGGTCTCAAAGAAACAACAAAAAAGGACATACTGGGAGTGTAAAGCGACTGTGATGTAACAGAAAGAATGAATTAAAGTCTTAGAAAATAACTAGGATTAATTCCTGAACGGACCACTCCATCTTCTCACTTAATCAAGCAGTTGGTACACGAGAGGCTGTGCGAGGCCCTGGCAATGCAGGGGACAAGCAGTTCCACCGTCACTGCCCTCACAGATCCTGTTATATATCTGGAAACAGACATGAATAGCTCACTTCAATATAGTCAAGCATTAGGTTTAACCATATCGAATTGCGATTTTTGTACGTTAATTAGTCAAATACAGGAGGCCAGGGGCAATAGCTCACAGTTGACACCCCAGCACTTTGGGAGGCTGAGACGGGAGGACCGCTTGAAGTCAGGAGCTCAAGACCAGCCTGGCCAACATGGTGAAATCCGGTATCTACAAAAATACAGAAATTAGCTGGGTGTGGTGGTGTACACTTGTAACCTCAGCTACTCAGGAAGTTGAGGGCGGGAGAATTGCTTGAGCCCAGAAGTGGAGGTTGCAATGAGCGGAGATCACAGCTCTGCACTCCAGCCTGGGTGACAGAGCAAGACTCAGTCTCAAAAAAAAAAAAAGTCAAATATAGGAAATCGCGTATGGATCCACCTAATACAACTGTGGAAAGTTCTATGAAGGGGACTTCATCAGACTGGGAATGTCAAGTGGTCAACCTAATGAAGCAACTTTTGAGCTGAGCTAGGAGTTAACTCGGCAAGGGGGAGGGGAGGAGAGAGGAAGAATGCCAGGCAGGAGGAAGAACAGAGTGACTTCACTGCAAAGAAAGTGGGCATCCTGGGAAAGAGCCAGACAGGTGACGCAGGAAGGAGGGCCTTTTTCAGTATTCATCCTAAAAGCAAGAAGGGACCACTGAAATCTTTCTAGGGGTACTACAATAAGATGTATATTATATATACATACATATATATATATGTGTGTGTGTGTGTGTGCGTGTGCGTGTGCGTGTGTGTGTATATATATATATTTTTTTTTTGAGACAGAGTCTTGCTCGTCGCCCAGACTGGAGTGCAGTGGCTTGATCTTGGCTCACTGTGACCTCTGCCTCCCAGGTTGAAACAATTCTCCTGTCTCAGCCTCCTAAGCAGCTGGGATTACAGGTGCATGCCACCATGCCCGGCTAATTTTTTTGTATTTTAGTAGAGACGGGGTTTCACTATGTTGGTCAGGATGGTTTCGATCTCCTGACCTCATGATCCCCCTCCCTCAGCCTCCCAAAGTACAAGGATTACAGGCATGAGCCACCGCACCTGGCCTGTATTTTTTACAGATGGAGTCTCACTCTGTCGCCCAGGCTGGAGTGCTGTGGCATGATCGCAGCTCACTGCAGCCTCAACTCCTGGCCTCTAGCGATCCTACCACCACAGCCTCCTAAATAAGGCTGTGCATTTAAAAAAGATCACTCTGCTACTTGGAAGAGAGAGTAATAAAATGACTCAGTACAAATTAATGAATTGGGAAATGAGCAAGAGCAGAAGCAGAGAGGTTACAGGGAGGCTGGCAGAGAGTTCCAGGCGACAGAGGATGGCCCTTCAGCCTAGCCTGCTAGGAGCGAGGGGTCAAAGATGGGGAGAAGAAAAGGGTGTGTCTGTTCTTAGGTCTCACCAAAACTTCGGAGGATTAAAGGTGGAGAAGAAAAACCATGAATAATTTAAACTAATATTTATA
Source organism: Callithrix jacchus (assembly GCF_049354715.1). Classification (NCBI taxonomy): domain Eukaryota; kingdom Metazoa; phylum Chordata; class Mammalia; order Primates; family Cebidae; genus Callithrix; species Callithrix jacchus. The sequence goes on along the minus strand of NC_133503.1, from coordinate 10,130,427 downwards.
CTGAAACCCATAATATATGAAACCCTCACACATAAAAAGAGAAGGAACTTCCCTTTTGTGGGGACGTGGACAGAGAAACACACGAATAAAGTCCAGGGTACCAATGACTTTTTTTTTTTGAGACGGAGTTTTTTTGTTTTTTTTTTTTTTTTGAGACAGAGTTTCGCTGTTGTTACCCAGACTGGAGTGCAATGGCACGATCTCCGCTTACTGCAACCTCTGCCTTCTGGGTTCAAGCAATTCTCCTGCCTCAGCCTCCCGAGTAGCTGGGACTATAGGCACGTACCACCATGCCCAGCTAATTTTTGTATTTTTAGTAGAGACGGGGTTTCACGTTGTTGACCAGGATGGTCTCGATCTCTTGACCTCGTGATCCACCCACCTTGGCCTCCCAAAGTGCTGGGATTATAGGCGTGAGCCACCGCACCCGGCCGGAGTTTCGCTCTTATTGCCCAGGCTGGAGTGCACTGGCGTGATCTCGGCTCACTGCAACCTCTGCTTCCCAGGTTCAAGTGATTCTCCTGCCTCAGGCTCCCGAGTAGCTGGGATTTCAGGCATGTGCCACCATGCCTGGCTAATTTTCTATTTTTAGTAGAGATGAGGTTTCTCCATGTTGGCCAGGCTGGTCTTGAACTCTGACCTCAGGTGATCTGCCCACCTCAGCCTCCCAAAGTGCTGGGATCACAGGTGTGAGCCACTGTGCCCAGTCCAAATGACCTTAAAGGGGATGAATGGTGAGGGGTGGGAGGGGTTAAAAAAGGCTTCCTGGTAGGAGGCAACATCTACTTGAACTTTTATTTTTTGTAGAGACGGGGGTCTCACTCTGTTGCCTAGGCTGGTCTCGAACTCCTGGCCTCAGGCAATCCACCCACCTCAGCCTCCCGGAGTGCTGGGATTACATGCTTCCCTCTTGCTACCCAGGCTGGAGTGCAATGGCGCGATCTTGGCTCACCTCAACCTCCGCCTCCTGGGTTCAGGCAATTCTCCTGCCTCAGCCTCCTGAGTAGCTGGGATTACAGGCACGCGCCACCATGCCCAGCTAATTTTTGTATTTTTAGTAGAGACGGGGTTTCGCCATGTTGACCAAGATGGTCTCGATCTCTTGACCTCATGATCCACCCGCCTCGGCCTCTCAAAGTGCTGGGATTACAGGCGTGAGACACCGCGCCCAGCCCTTAACTGGGTTTTTAAATTATTGGTAATACTTTGCTAGACAAAAGGGCTGACGAAGTTGGCTGTGAAAGTTGTTTATTTTTGAGATGGAGTCTTCCTCCGTCGCCCAGGCTGGAGTGCAGTGGTGTGATCTTGGCTCACTGCAACCTCCGCCTCCCAGGATCAAGCAATTCTCCTGCCTTAGCCTCCCTAGTAGCTGGGACTACAGGCACATGCCACCACATCCAGCTAATTTTTTATATTTTTAGTAGAGGCGGGGTTTTACCATGTTAGCCAAGATGGTCTCGATCTCCTGACCTTTCGATCCTCCCACCTCGGCCTCCCAAAGCTGTGAAAGTTTAATATGATGACTCTTATACACACCGATACACTGTGTGTATTGGAGTTCCGGATACAAAACGTGCTCAATCAGCGTCTTCCATGAACATTAGTCATGGGGTCTTACTCCGTCGCCCAGGCTGGAGTGCTGTGGCACAATCATAGCTTACTGCAGCCTCCAAATCCCGGGCTCCAGCAATCTTCCCACCACAGCCTCCCAAGTAAGAATGTGCACTTTATTTTATTTATTTATTTATTTCTCAATAGTAGATCCAAAAGGATGTGCACTTGAAAAGGACCACCCTGGCCCGGCGCGGTGGCGCATGCCTGTAGTCTCAGCTACTGGGGAGGCTGAAGTGGGAGGATAGCTTGAGCCCAGGAGTTCTGGGCTGTAGTGCGCTTTGCCCATCGGGTGTCCGCACTAAATTCAGCATCAGTGTGGTGACCTCCTGGGAGCAGGGGACCACTAGGTTGCCTAAGGAGGGGTGAACCGGCCGAGGTCGGACACGGAGCAGGTCAAAACTCCCGAGATCAGTAATGGGATCGTGCCTGTGAATAGCCACTGCACTCCGGCCTGGGCAACATAGCGAGACTCCGTCTCTAAAAAAATAAAAAAAAATAAATCTGAAAAAAAAAAGAGACCACTCTGCTACTTGGAAGTGGGAAAAATAACATCACTCAGTGCAAATGATGAAGGGACTGGGGAACGAGCAAGGGCTGTTGTAGGGAAATTAGAGGGAGGTTGGGACGTAGTTTGCAAAGGACTCTCCTGACAGCCGTCTGGGCAGCAGGAGAAAATGCCTACGAAGCTCGCGGCGCAGGAGCCGGACTGGGGGAAAGGGAGGGTTTCCCTCTGGATGACACGAGGCTTGCTCTCTTGACAGGTAGACTGACCCAGAAACTCAACTTCTGGCGGGCTGAAACAGCAAGGGCTACTCGCTGTTATCAAGGGGCATGTTGGAAACGCCGGCAGGGTCGCGGTCCAGGAAAAGAGGAGGGCGGGACCCCGGCTGGGCCGGGCGAGGGACCTAGGCCCCGCAGCTCCAGCCCGGGCCGGAAGCCGGCATCCCCTACCCTGCGGCGCGCGGCCGCAGCCGCAGCAGGTGGGCGGGCCCGCGAGCCGGGCGGCCCGCTGATTGGCCGCGGCCGGCGCGCCCTCTGACCTCACGCCGACGCTAGAGGCACCCCACTCCCGCCTTCTCCTGCGCACCCCCCAACCAGCGCCGGCCGGCCGGCTCCCACCTGGGCCGCCAGTCCCGCGCTCCTCAAAGCCTGTATCCGCGACCCCCTCCAGTCCCTAAGCTCGGGCCCCTCACCATTTTCGCACTTTCTCGATGGCCGCCATCACCTTCTTGATGTCGTCCTTTGCCCGGCTGCGGGTCTCCGCCCGGACCGACCGGCCCGACATGGCGGCGGCGGGGGCCGGGGCACTGCTCCCAAGACACCGGGGATCGCGCGCCTCACGCGCCACCGCCCGCCCGCCGCCGCCGCAGCGTCACCGCGCGGCCGTCGCCCCCTCCGTGCGCGCGTGCGCGAGGAAGCGCGCGCACCCGCCCGCCCCTTGGGGTTTGCGGCCTCAGCGCGCCTGCGCACCCCGCCCCAGGCGTCCCTCCCGAGCGCCCCGGGAGTTCCCTGGGACCCCTCCTGGACCGGGGTGTGAGGCGGGCCGGGCGCACGTGCTGTGGTCAGGGCGAGGTGCGAGGCGCTGCCGGTGGGCTCCCTGGTTCTTTCCCCTGGGAGTTTGGAGGTTGCCTCCTTCCTGCTCTGGCCAGCATGTTAGGGACCTGACCCTTTGGAATCGCACTCACCCTCCGGCTCTACCGCTGTTCTCCAACCACGCCTTTCTTCAGGATGCCTGCAGGCCTTTGCACACACCTGTTCCTCAGCTAGAATCCTCTCCTGTCTTCACCAGATGAACTGCTTTTCCAACGTTCAAGCCACATTCTTGCCTTTTCTTGGGTATATTGTAGTCCCAAGTATTTGGGAGGCTGAGGCAGGAGGATCAATTGAGCCCAGAAGCTATGGTGTGATCGCACCTGTGAATAGCCACTGCACTCCAGCCTGGGCAACATATGGAGACCCCGTCTCTAAAGTAAATACATAAAAAGATGCCTATTTTGTGCAAGACTCTACCAAAAGCTGAAGACATATGTGGTTTTGGTTTCAAAGAGCTTCCAGTTTGTTTGTTTATTTGAGACGGAGTCTCTCTCTCTCTCCCAAGCTAGAGTGTAGTGGCGCGATCTCGGCTCACCTCCCGGGTTCAAGCAATTCTCTGTCTCAGCCTTCTGAGTAGCTGGGATTATAGGCGCCCACCACAACATCCAGCTAATTTTTCTGTATTTTTAGTAAAGACGGGTTTTCACTATCTTGGTCAGGCTGGTCTTGAACTCCTGACCTTGTGATTCACCCGCCTTGGCCTCCCAAAGTGCTGGGATTACAGATGTGAGCCACTGCGCCCAGCCCAGTTCATTTATGTCGAGATGGGATCTCACTATGTTGTGCATACTGGCCTTGAACTTCTGGTCTCAAGGGATCCTCTCGAAGTGCTGAGATTACAGGCGTGAGCCACCGTGATTGGCTTAGCTTCCAGTTTAGTAGAACATTCAGACAAAAAAACCCAAAAACATTTATTTTTTACTTTTATTTATTTTTTGGTACAGGGCTTTGCTGAAGTGATCGTTCTGCCCCAGCCTTAGCCTCTTGTGTAGCTGAGACTACAGGTGAGTGCCACATTGCCTGGCTTTTTTTTTTTTTTTTCTTTTTTGTAGCAACAGGGTCTTCCTTTGCTACCCAGGCTGGTCTTGAAGTTCTGGACTCAACTGATTCTCCTGCCTTGGCCTCCCACAGTGCTGGGATTACAGATGTGAGTCACTGATCCAGCTTCCCAAAGCATATTTAAAATGCTATTTGATAAATGCTAGCCTAGACTGGGTGAGGTGGCTCACGCCTGTGATCCCAGCACTTTCGGAAGCCAAGGTGGGTGGATCATTTGAGGTCAGGAGTTCAAGACCAGCCTGGCCAACCTGGTGAAACCCTTGTCTTACTAAAAATACAAAATTAGCTACTCAGAAGGTTCAGGCAGGAGAATCGCTTGAACCCAGGCGGTAGAGGTTGCAGTGCGCCAAGATCATACCATTGCACTCCAGCCCGGGCAATAAGAACAGAGCGCTGTCTCAGAAAAATAAATAGGCCAGGCATGATGGCTCACACCTGTAATCCCAGCACTTTGGGAGGCTGAGGCAGGTGGATCACCTGAGGTCAGGAGTTCGAAACTAGCCTGACCAACAGGGAGAAAACCCGTCTCTATCAAAAATATAAAATTGGCCAGGCATGGGAGCACGAGCCTGTAATCCCAGCTACTTGGGAGGCTGAGGCAGGAGAATCTTTTGAACCTGGGAGGCAGAGGTTACGGTGACCCAAGATGGTGCCATTGCACTCCAGCCTGGGCAACAAGAGTGAAACTACATCTCAAAAATAAATAAATAAATACATAAATAAATAAAATGCTATTTAATAAATGCTTGCCTAAGTAGGGTGGGAGAGGGGGGTGTAACGAGCTATGGCTTTTATTCCTAGTCTTCGGTAAAGAAAAAAAAAAGGTGCTATGATAACCCTAATCTTGGAGCTGACCTCTAAAAACAGGGTAGGTCCTGTTAGTCCCAGGCCAGTGTTCACAGACGCTACAGATGCTCATTAAATATTAGTTTGCATGAATGTTGAATTTAGTGCAAGCTCCCTTTTTATTTGCCCCCATCCACTTGGAGGCAGGTATCATCCATGCTTACAGTATGCAGAGAGGGTCCTGTAGCAGCTGTTTCAGGACACAGCTTGGGACAGGAAGCAGGTTGGTAACGGCTGCTCTCACCTGTAGAGAAACTAATTTCCATGTGCCCCAGAGAAATGCCTAGTTAGCCCTGAGCTTGACACAGCCTCTGATTATGAGTCAGCCTTTCATGATCAACCAACATAGGGGGAGCATATGTCATCTTACTGTCGAGGGGGCTAGAAATAGCTTCTGCTTGACTGAGGAGTGCAAAAACGGAACCAGCATGTGGAGTGAAAAGATGATTCTAGAAATAATGGAATCAAAGGTGGCACATCTGTTGTTCAGACCCAGCCGATCCAAAATAACCAAAGACTGCCTGAACACCTGCTCTATGCCCTAGTACTGTGGACACTGCGGGTGATGTGAAGTTGAGTAGGGCACACTCCCTGCCCTTGAGGTGAAGATGAGGAAAGCAGAAGGGCAGAACACCTGTGCCAGCCCTTGAGACTTCTCCAGGTCTGCCCATAAGTCCCCCTGGTCAGGCACACAGCCCATCTGTCACACCCTTGTCCAAATCCTCCCACTTGAAGTTTCTTGTCAGTAGCTTCCCTCCCCTCCACAGCCCAGTGCTCCTCCCAGCTGCACAGGTCCCCTGCATCCATCTCTCCCCCAGCTCACCCAGCCAGTCGCCTTTCTGGGGCAAGGTCTCAGGGACTCCCCCAGTCTTGTTTCCTCCCTACATTTGTCCACCTGGCCCTACATTCCCCACCTCATCTCCCACTGGGGCTCGGTCTGTGTAAGAGAGTGATCAAAGTAGGCACCTCTTACGCTGCCCGAATGCCCTCTGTTGACTCCCTTCCCCGTTCCCCTTTCCCCCTTCCCCCTTCCCTTCCCTTCCTTTCCTTTGATGAAGTTTTGCTCTTGTCCCCCAGCCTGGAGTGTGCAGTGGTGTGATTTCAGCTCATTGCAACCTCTGCCTCCCAGGTGCAAGTGATTCTTCTGCTTCAGCCTCCGGAGTAGCTGGGACTATGGGTACCTGCTACCACGTCTGCCTGATTTTTTTTTTTTTTTGAGGTGGAATCTTGTTCTGTCACCCAGGCTTGAGTGCAGTGGTGTGATCTTGGCTCACTGCAACCTCTGCCTTTTGGGTTCAAGCGATTCTCTTGCCTCAGCCTCCCAAGTAGCTGGGATTATAGGCTAATTTTTTGTATTTTTAGTAGAGATGGAGTTTCACCATGTTGGCAGGCCAGTCTTGAAATTCTGACCTCAAGTGATCCACCCACTTTGGCCTCCCAAAGTGTTGGGATTAAAGGCAGGAGCCACTGCACCTGGCTTGACACCCTTTTGTTAAAAAAAAAATCATACCTTAGCTGGACGAAGAGGATGTGCCTGTATCCCAGCTACTTGAGAGGCAAGGTGGGAGGATTCCTTGAGCCCAGGAGTTTAAGGCTGCAGGAAGCTATAATCACACTACTGCACTTAGCCTAGGCAACACAGTAGGATACCATCTCCTAAAAAATCACATCCTGCCATTTTCTAGGTGAAAAGCTTGTGCTAGATGAGGTGCAGAGGTGGATACAGAGATCCCAGCCCAGATCTCTGCCTTGGGTGATGCATCCAAGGGCTTGGCTTCTTTTCTCACTTTGAGTACAAGCTACAGTGGCCTAGAAGGCCCCATCCATTCCCACACATCATCCTGTTATTTTCTGACCTCACCTCCTACAACTATACCCATGCTGTCTCTGCTCTAAATCCACTGGCCTTCTTGCTCATCTGAAAGCACAGTCCAGCTCCTGCCTCAGGCCTCTGCACTTCGGCCTCCCCTACTGTAGCACCCATGCACCATATATTTGCATGGCTCCCTCCCTTACCTCCTGAAGGTCTTTATTCAAATGTTATCTTCTCAGCCAGGTGTGGTGGCTCACGCCAGTAATCCCAGCACTTTGGGAGGCTGAGGTGGGTGGATCACTTGAGGTCAGGAGTTCGAGACTGGCCTGACCAACATGGTGAAACCCCATCTCACTAAAACTACTAATTAGCTGACAGTGGCCTCTCATGCCTGTAATCCCAGCTACTCGGGAGGCTGAGGCAGGAGAACTGCTTGAACTCGGGAGGTGGAGGTTGCAGTGAGCCAACCTCCTATTAGTTCTGTCCCTCTAGAGAACCCTGACTAATACAACCGCTTAATATCCTATTTTGTTTTTCTGGCCAGGTGCAGTGACCCACTGCAATCCCAGCATTTCGGGAGGCTGAGGGAGTGGATCATTTGAGGTTAGGAGTTCGAGACATGGAGAAACCCCGTCACTACTAAAAATACAAACATTAGCTAGGTGTGGTGGCATGTGCCTGTAATCCCAGCTACTAGGGAGGCTGAGGCAAGAGAATCACTTGAACCTGAGAGATGAAGGCTGCAGTGAGTAGAGACTGTGCCGCTGCACTCCAGCCTGGGAGACAGAGTGCGACTCTGTCTCAAAAAAAAAAAAAAAAAAAAGCCAGCTGATTAGCAACCTTAATTCCTGCTACTGTAATTCCCTGTTGGCATATAACCCAACAAATTCCTGAGTTCCAAGGATTAGGATGTGGATATCTTTGGGGAATCATTACTCTGTTCCCACATCATAGAATTCTTTCCACAGCAGTGGAAAAACAAAGCATATGGTATAGGTATACACAAATATAAATATATATGCGCGTGCGCACACACACACACACACACACACACATTTAAGAGACTGGGTCTTGCTTTCTTGCCCAGGTTGGAGTGCAGTGGCACATAGGTCACTACAGCCTTGAACTCCTGGGCTCAAGTCACCCACCAACTTCAGCCTTCTGAGTAGCCAGGACCATAGGCACATGCTACCATGCCTGGTAGAGATGGGGGGCCCACTATGTTACCCAGCCTGATCTTGAACTCTTGGCCTCGAGCATCCCTCCCACCTTGGCCTCCCAAAGTGCTAAGATTATAGGAGTCAGCCATCGATGGGATTACAGGCATGAACCACAACGCCCAGCCATTTAGTAGTTTTGATTACCCAGCAAACTGTACAGAATCCTCCGTTTCCAGCTGGCAGAAAAGAGTATGGAAAGCCCCAGGAGGGTTTTTGTCTGTTTTTTTTTTTTTGAGACGGAGTCTCGCTCTGCTACCCAAGCTGGAGTGTAGTGGCACGATGTTGGCTCACTGCAATCTCTGCCTCCCATGTTCTGGGTTAAAGGGATTCTGTTGCCTCAGCCTCCCAAGTAGCTGGGACTACAGGCATGAACCTCCACACCCAGGTAATTTTTGTATTTTTGTAGAGACGAGATTTCGCCCTGTTGGCCAGGCTGGTCTCAAACTCCTGACCTCAAGTGATCTGCCCACCTCAGCCTCTCAAAGTGCTGGGATTACAAGCGTGAACCACTGTGGGTTTTAGAGGCAGCCAGAGACTCAACAGATCACTTCTGCGCATATTCCATTAGCCTGAACTCAGCAAAGCGTCTTACCTAACTGCAGGGAAGCCTGGAACATGTAGTCTAGCCTTGTACCTGGGAAAACAAGAAGCAAAATTGGGGAACACTAGCAAGCTTTGCCACTGTGGGCAGGTCCCTCACAGTCCTGGCACTCTCAGTGAAACACACTGAGGTTTTCCTGTGAAAAACACAGGGTTGAGGAAATTGGGGTACAGCACATCAGGAAATTCACTTTTGGCCAGGCCCGGTAGCTCACGCTTGAAAATCCCAGCACTTTGGGAGGCCAAGGCAGGCAGATTGCCTGAGGTCTGAAGTTTGAGATTAGCCTGACCAACAGGATGAAACTCCGTCTCTCCTGAAAATACAAAAATTAGCCGGGCGTGGTGGCATGCCCCTGTAATCGCAGCTACTCGGAGGCTGAGGCAGGAGAATCGCTTGAACCCAGGAGGGAGAAGTCGAGCGAGCTGATATTGCACCATTGCACTCCAGCCTGGACAACAAGAGTGAGACTTCGTCTCAAAAAAAAAAAAAAAAAAAATTCACTTTTGCCCTGGGTTCTTTTGTTTGACTTCTTATTCTAGAGAGATGCCCTAGGTGCTAGATCACAAAAGGCTAACAGTATGCAGGACAGAGGCCATTATTAGGGTGAAATAGAGACCAACAGTCATTACCATCAGTCATCACCTTCAGTATCATCATCAGCTTTATCATTTTTGGGGTTGTTGTTTGGTTCATATTTTTCCTGCCTCGGGGCTCCAAAAGCAACTGAAACATACCTGGGTTGTCAAACCTCCTGGCTGGCTGGGTACGGTGGCTCATGCCTATAATCCCAGCACTTTGGGAAGCCAAGATGGGGTAGATGACTGCAATCTCAACCTCCCAGGCTCATGCGATCCTCACATCTCAGCCTCCTGAGTAGCTGTGCCAGCGTAGGACAGGCTAATTTTTGTATTTTTTGTAGCGATGGGGGTCTCCCTATGTTTCTCAGTCTGGTCTTGAACTCCTGGACTCAAGTGATCCTCCTACCTTACCTCCCAAACTGCTAGGATTACAGCTGTGAGCCACCATGCCAAGCTGGCACTCTTATTTGTATTTTTTAAAGAAATGGAGTATCACTCTGTTGCTTAGGCTGGAGTGCAGTGGCGTGATCATGGCTCACTGCAACCTCCAACTCCTGGACTCAAGTGACCCTCCTGCCTCAGTCTCTCCAGTAGCCCAGCAGCTGGGACTAATGCCCAGCTAATATTAAAATTTTTTGTACAGATGGGTCTCACCATGTTACTCAGGCTGGTTTCAAACTCCTCGTCTCAAGTGATCCTCTCACCTTGGCCTCCCGCAGCACTGGGATTATGAGCATGAGCCACCCTGCACAGCCCACTTTTGGAACTTCGATCATCTCCAGACCTTGGAACCGTTAGTCCCTGGGAGAATCATGCAGAAGCATGTGAATCACAAGATGCAGTGGCCTTGGAAAGTAACAGAATGATTTCTGCTGCCAATGCAACCACGTGGTGCATGCATAAGTGGTGGTCAAAGTGAGCTCATTTGCTGTTGGGCAATCAGTATACAGGTTCATCTTGTTAGCCAGCAAATTGAAGTAGTGGCTACTATGTGCTCACTTGCATGGGTGCAACAGAAAGAAGTACAAGACAGACTCCTAACACTATAAACTCCCTGCCTTCAGAAAGCTTATTTTCTGGCTGGCAAGGTCACAGGCTATAAGGGTGACACTAGGAACAAGCTCGAGCTCTGTCCTCAGACCCAGAGTTGAATCCCTGCTTGCCACTTAATCTCCGCAAACCTCGGTTTTTCCAACAGGGATTATAATTGCTGCTTCACAAGAGCTGTTACAAAGTGAAAGTGAGAGAGTATGTGTCATGGAGGCTATCTAATGCTTTCAATATATCATGTTACCGATTTTTTTTCCTGAGACAGGGTCTTGCTGTGTTGCCTAGGCTGCGATCAGAGCCCACTGCAGCTTTGAACTCCTGGGCTCAAGCAATCCTCCCACCACAGCCTCCAGAGAGGCTGGGTCTACAAGTGTCCATCATCGTGCCTGATTTTTTTTTTTTTTGGTAGAGACGGGGCCTTAGTATGTTGCTCAGGCTGGTCTTGAACTCCTGGCCTCAAGTAATCCCCCTGCCTCAGCCTCCCAAATTGTCAGGATTACTGGTGTGAGCTACCACTCCCATTACCTGTTAATTACCTTCTGGGGTACATGTGTAGGATGCGCATGTTTGTTCCATAGGTAAATGTGTGCCATGGTGGTTTGTTGCATCTATCAACCCGTTACCTAGGTATTAAGCCCAGCATGCATTAGCTATTACTCCTGATGCTCTTCTCCTCCCACCCCCACAAGCCTCAGTGTGTGTTGCCCCCTTCTCTGTGTCCATGTGTTCTCATTGTTCAGCTCCCACTGATGAGAACACGTGGTATTTGGTTGTCTATCCCTGTGTTAGTTTGCTGAGGATAATGGCCTCCAGCTCCATCCATGTCCCGGCAAAGAACATGATCTTGTTCATTTTTATGGCTGCATAATATTCCATGGTGTAATCTACCACATTTTCTTTATCCAGTCTATCACTGATGCACATTTGGGTTGATTCCATGTGTTTGCTATTCTGAATGGTGCTGCACTGAGCATTACATAGGAATTGCACATTCATTGTAGAAAACACAGAAACAAAACTTTTTGTGCCTTTCCCAAGATGTTAGTCTCTGAAACGTGGCTTTACTAGAATAGCTATAATTGTGAAAACATGCCTGTATACAAGGCATTATCCAGGGCTTCAAGTTATCACAGATAAGCAAATTAAAGAGCTGGTTTCTCCGATGCGCCCGTGTGTTGGATGCAGGTGGCAGAAGACCCACCTGCATCCAACCCCCAGGAAAGTAGCCAGGAGGGTGGATTGCGCTGAGGAAGAAAGAGCCCTTGGGAAGTGGCACTGTTGAGTTGGCACCACCATCTTAATCTGTGTATTGCATGTTTTAAATGACTGCAAGCCCCAGCCTGGGCAACATAGTGAGATCCCATTTCTAGAAAAAACAGAGGTGTGATGGCATGTGCCTGTGATCCTGGCTACTCGGGAGGCTGAGGTGAGAGGATCACTTGAGCCCAGGAGGTCAAGGCTGCACCCCAGTCTGGATGACGGAGTGAGACCTCATCTCTAAAACAAAGAAAACACCAACATGGGCTACACACCACATTTAAAATATTTCCCCAACTTTTTATTTTGAAAAATTTCATACCCACAGATGTTGAAATCTTAAGATATGAATACTGCCTTCACATGCAGGATTTTTGACTAAAAAAAAAAAAAAAAACCAATGGTGGCCTCTGTTCTATGTTAATATCCAGACACCTGCCCTGTGGTTTCCAGAGAAGCTTGAGTGAGGGCACTTTCTGTCCTCAGAAAGTCTGTGGAGTGACTTTTTGGTAGTGTTTTATCTCACTGGAAATGCAATGCGGTAAGGAGGGCAGGACAGGATTCATTCTCATCTTACAAAGGAGGAAACGAGCTCAGAGGGGCCGGGATGTACCTGCTCTCAGGCCACCGGATGAGCCGGCTGAACCTGCAACTGAAGACTTCGGTAACTCAGCGCTCTCCACCACTTCCCGTCCTGGGTGTACAACGGGGGTAAGGCCAGAGCTCCTTTTAAAAACAGGCGCAGAGGAAAGTGTTTCCGTCTCACCCTTCTGACAACTGCAGAGGAAATACTCCGCAGGCCTTACGTGCACAGTGGCAGCGGTCTGTCATTAGGATCATGCGAAACCACAACGGAGACTGGCAGTGGGAAGATACGTGGAGATCCTGGGAGGTCTGTGGCTTGCCCCTGGCTTAAGCTGAACATTTACTGAGTGCTTACACTGTCCCTGGTACTGTGCCTGGATCGCAGAGCTGACAGCAAGGCGGTCCAGGAGTCTGCCCTGGTGGTGCTCTCATTTCAGTGCACTCATCAGAGCCAGAAGCTGCAATGAGAGACTGGTGGACTGCAACGGGCCCACGCAGTGTTTTGTTTGGTCCAGATAGTGTTTGTTTTATTTAATTTTTTGTTTAAGTTGCTCACTTCTAGCTTCTGTGAAGCAGACAACTTCTGCCGGATTCCTGAATGAGTAGCAGCCTCCCCTACCTCACGGGCAGGACACAAGCCCTCCAGCTCACTTCCGTCCCCACTCTCTCCTGCCTCACACCCAGGTGACTGTGGCCCCACTCACGCATTTACGGTACCCAGCTGACGTCCATAGCATTTAGGCCAAAACCCCTGTAGCAAACAAATAGCCAAACAAGAGAATTTTAGAGAGCATTAATATAAAAAAAAGAAATTCAGCTAATGTGATGGATGTGATAGGATTGATGGAAAGGGCTACTTCAGAATGAGTGGTCAGGGAGCCTATCTCTGCACTGTAACTGGAACCAAGAACTGAATTCTGACAAGCATGGTAAGTCTGCCAACGGAATAAAGCACTTCCAAGGGGCTGGCCTAAGCACCAGCCCTACCTGAGGATGGAGTAACTCTGCTTGCTCAAGGAACAGCAAGGTTGGGACAGCAGTAAAAAGGTCTGGGAGTGGGGACGAAGGCAGGTTACACAGGACCTTGCAGGCTAAGGTAAGAATTTGGGATTAAAAACATGTTTTCAGTGGGACGTGATGGCTCATGCCTGTAATCCCAGAACTTTGGGAGGCCAAGGTGGGCAGATCTCTTGGGGTCAGGAGTTCAAGACCAGTCTGGCCAACATGGTGAAACCCCATCTCCACTAAAAATACAAAAATTAGCCAGGCATGGTAGCATATGTCTGTAATCCCAGCTACACTGGAAGCTGAGGCAGGAGAATTGCTTCAGCCTTGGAGGTGGAAGTTGCAGTGAGCTGAGACTGCACCACTGTACTCCAACCTGGGGAGCAGAGTGAGACTGTCTCAAATATATATATATATATTTTACTATTTTTGGTTAAAAAATCTTTTGGATTTTAAGTGTGATGGGAAGCCTTGGGGGTTTTAACTAGAGAATAATGTGATCTGATTTACATTTTCAAAAGATCACTCTGCTATATAGAAAAGTAATGAAGCAACAGAGGAAGCAGGAAGATCCATTAGGAAGCCATATTTTAGTGGCCCAGTAGGTGACAGTGGACAGGACCAGGATGGGAACAGGAAAGACAGAGAGAAGCAGCAGACTCGGGCCGTCACGTGGAGTGTAACCAAAAGAACGTTCTGGTGAACAGACAGAGGGGATAATGAATGGGGGTCATCAAGGATAACTCCAAGGTTGTGGCTTGTTCCACTGACAGGCTGGGGGCGACTGGGCAGGTCACAGTTTTCGTGAGCGATCAAGAGTTTGACCAGGGATGAATACATTTTCCCTACACTCAAGTCTTCCTGGATACCTCATTTCCCCTACCTGCCACCTCCAAGCAGTCTTCAAATTCAAAAAATTTAAACTTCTCAATATCGAATCTCTTATCAAATGTACCCCTTCAACTTCAGTGCCCATTGCCTCTGTCCTGCTCTGGTCCTCTCTTGCCGTGGCGTTTACAACAGCAGCTGAGTTAACTCACAGAAAGCACTCAGTGCATGTGTCTGTCTCTCTCCCACCAGCCATCTTAGGTGGCAGAAACCACGTCTTATTCACATTTAATCCCCAGGACATATTTATTTGGGCACAGAGTGGGCCCTCAAACATCTGATGGACTGAAAAGAGGTCTCCTGACAGGATATCATCTCCCAAAGAGATGAGCCCCAACCATACAAAATGCATGATCAAGTCCCAGGAAACTCTGCCTTCCCGAGGAGTGTGTGTCAAATTTGGTTTCAAAGCACACCGGTTCCCATTTTTGCCACGTTAATGACAGTGGACGTAGTATGACTCTTTCCCACTCTTCTAGACCTAGCGACTTTACACTCTCTAAACCCCAATCATCTTTGCAAGCAGGTCACAGACAGGATTATTCTCCATCTTACAGACAGAACTGAGGCCCGGAATGAAATCCCTTAGTGTCTTTTTGATGGAGTTAGGAGCCTTGACTCAGTGGAGATCAGCCTTCCCCGACCCCACAGCAGGTCTGTGACAGGAAGCTATCCCAGTCTCCCATCCTTGCAAAACTGCTGCTTAGTACTGGGTGTTCTCTGGGTTGTTCTGAAACATTTACAAACTTCTTTGGGGGTGAGGAAGTGCTGCCACAAAGCCAAAAATCATGTTCTCTCTCTCTCTCCTCTACCACTGTCCTCCGCACAGGGTGGGGATGGATTCTACCCACTGGGCCTGAGAGGAAGAAAAGCACCTTGGTCACTGGTTGGGGAGGAGTCAAAGCCAGCAAGAAAAGAGAGAAAGATCTAAGTAAGCAAGAGAAGTTTCAACAGGAAAAAGGCCACCAGTAGGAAAACCAGGAGACCCCTTCCAAAAGGCTTCCACCTGGGAAGAAAGGTGGCGGCATCGCTGGGAGCAGGCGGCCAGATCCCTCCTGCTCAATCCTCTGCACCAGGCCCTCCCCATCACTTCTTGAGGGCACCCAGGCTCTTCAGGGCCTCTTGGGCCTGGGTCAGCTGCTGCTGCAGCCTCTGGCGGGTGCTGTCATTGGAGGCCCGCTTCAGGAGGCCCTGCATCTCCTCCACCACGGCCCGGTGGCCAGGCGTGTTGTGAAAGAGCCGCACCGCCCGGTCCCCACAGGAGGCCAGAAAGCGGCCAGTGATGTCAAAGGCCAAGTCAGCGATACACTCGCCATGGGCCCGCTCAAAGCACTCCTCCTTCTCGCCCCGCCGGGTATTGTAGAGATGAATACTGCTGCCACTGGCCAAGGCCAAGACCTGGGCATCAGGGGAGAGGGCCAGGCGGCACAGTGCGGCGCCCGCCGCCTCTTCAAAGCGGCCTGTCCTCAGTAAGTAGGGGTCCTGCTGCTTCTTGTATTCCACATCTGTATCCCACAGTTTCCATGTACCATCCTTGGAGACAGAGGCCATCCTGCGGCACGGAAAACCACAGCTCAAGCCCCAACACACCCTGGCAGGGTGAGCACTGGCTCAACTAGAGTGGCTGCAGCTAGGAAGCTAAGTCTGCTTCCTGCTGAGGGCCAGGCACCCCGCCTGCTTCAGAGCCACGGCACAGACAGGCAGAAGGACCCTGGTTGTCAGGGGCCAAGAGCCACAGGTCAGACTTCAGAGCGGCCTTACTCACCTCCGCGAGTCGTTGGAGAAGGCAAACGAGTGCACAGCCGCGGAGTGGCCCTTTAGTTCAAAGGCTCGCACCACCTCCTGGAACTCCCCCTTCTTTCCAAAGCAGACTTCCCAGACCTTCACATCCGGAGTGAAGCCACACGAGGCCACAAATCTACCAAACAACCAGGAGGCCTTTAGGACTTCACTTTGGGAGCATCTTCTTCCTGTAAACCCCTGAATCTCTTTCCTGAGAAAGCTGGTATCTCATATCTGCATAATATAAACCTTTAAAAAGTTCTTTTATGTATGTGACCTCAGTTTATCCTCTAGCCTTATTCTAAGATATGTAATACCCCACCCTAACCTTTTAAAAACTATAGATGGCTTGGTGCAGTGGCTCATGCCTGTAATTCTAACACTTTGGGAGGCTGAAGCAAGAGGATCGCTTGAGGCCAGGAGTTCGGGACCAGCCTGGGCAACACAGTGAGACCCCATCTCGACAAAAAATACATTAGCCAGGTGTGTAGTGTGTGCCTGTGGTCCCAGCTACTTGGGAGGCTGAGGTGGGAGGATGGCCTGAGCCCAAGTGTGCTCTTCCCACATGATAAAGCTGGCTCTCTGTTCTGTGCCTGCTCCCAAGGCCCAGCCTCTTGTGGTCCCAGATGCCAATGCCCCTCCTTGCCCACCTGCCACAGGGGGATACAGCAGCATGTGTGTTGTTCATCTGGTTGGTGTTGATGGTAGATAGCACCTGACCCTTCAGGCTCCAGATGAGGACAGTGGTGTCACTGGAGGCAGTCATGATGAACTTCCCTGAGAGGGAGGGGAATGATGTGGGCCACGGGCAGTCACCCGACCAGCTGTCATTCTCCAAAGACACTTATGAGGCCTCTGTTGCCGAAGTATATGTGTCCCCTCCCAGGCCAATGGTCGCCACAGATGAGTACTCTGCTGAAGACTGTGGCCCTTCCCCACCTTCCCTAGGGACCTGGTGTGACCCAGGGACTCCAGGGGAGCACAGAGCCAGGTTTTTCAGAGCCAGGCCCCTTTTGTCCTGCCGCGGTTGAGCAGAACTCTCAGGAAGCATTAACTCATTGAGGAAATAGAACTGGATCTTTCCTTCATGTTGTGGGCAGGTGCCGCCCTCTGAATGCCTCTTACCTGTGTCAGCAATGCCAATGTCAATGACAGGTGCCTTGTGCTTTTTAGGGAAGTCCTCTGGGGTGGCTGTGAAGGTGTAGCCCCCATCTTCCCGCTTGGTCATCTTGAAGACACGGAGGGTGTCCCCGTTGGCCAGCCAGACAATGAAGGCTCTAGAGACAGGTAGCAGACAAGTCACTCTCTCACTGGACAAAGAGGCTCTGTGTTCCAGGTCCTGTGCTGGGTTCTGGGGGAAGTCAGTATCTCCCCTCAGGCCCCATAGTCTAGCCTTACAGCTTAAACCCCCAGTTCAAAATCTCATAAAACTACTCAAAGGGAAAGATTCCCATAGCTTTGACTCCTGTAGTTTCTCTCTAGGGTTTAGAAGCCAAGGCTCATCTGGAAGCCAGGCCACGGTATTTCCGGGTAGGAAGAGACCTCCCCATTTCCTTGCTGTGTAGCAGTACAGGGAGCCCCAGGTAGCACTCCAACTATGTGGATGCTCTTTCTGGTACCCCAGTGGAGCCCCTGGATCTGGGTTCCTCCTCCCTCGCTACCTCAAAGCAGATATGGGAGGGCCAAAGCCGGGGGCTGGGCCTCTGCAGGCAAACCTTAGGCTCCGCCCTGTCCCACCTGCAGTCAGGGCTGAAGCGCACCAGGGTGGCGTGGTCCAGCTCCACATTGGCTCTCATGCTGCGGTGCTCCCGCTGTAGGAAGTCCTTGGTGCTCCAGATGCGGACGGTGCGATCATCTGCACAGGTGGCCAGGTATTTGCCATTGCTGCTAAAGTCCATGCAAGATATGTTCCCGCTGTGGCTCTGGGGGAAGGGTGGCAGGAAGTGTGAATGGGAGCTCCTTGGGGAGATGGGGACTCCAAACCTGGAGCCGTGACTCTGGGGCCCTGTTGCCTGGATGAACAGTAAGCTGAAGTGGGGCTGCGGGGAGAGGGGACAGAATTGGGCATCCCCACCGATTCTGATCAGAGGCAGAGGGTTCTGTAACATGCATCGAACACAACAGAGGAAGAGCCTGTGGCGCTGAGTCTCGAGACGCATGCTGTGCTGGGCACCGCACGTACCTTCAGCGCTGCAGCCAGGAGGCGGTGGGTGAAGTTGTGTTGTTGAGGCTTCTCCTTGCGAATCCGCTGTTGCTGTTTCTGCTTTTTGGATCCTGAGGATTTGTCGGATGGAAATCCATTTGCTTTTTGGCCTATAAGGAAGGGCCATGTCATTCATACAGTCACTCACTGATAAGCACTTACTGCCCACCTGTGATTAGCCAAGCACTGAGCAGAACAGCAGATGAACCAGACATGGCCCTCGTCTTCAGAGAAGAGTGAGTGTGATATGGGCAAAAACAGAGGCTTTGGCTGGCCGGGTACGGTGGCTCATGCCTGTAATCCCAACACTTTGGGAGGCTGAGGCAGGAGGATCACGGAGCCCAGGAGTTTGAGGCTACAGTGAGCTATGATCACAACACTACTGCACTCCAGCCTGAATGACAGAACGAGACCCAGTCTCAAAAACAAACAGAAAACAGAAACGAAACAGAGGCTTTGGTATCAGACCTGGGTTTGGATCCTGTCTCCTCTACCACTGACTGACTGAGGAGGCTGTAAGTCCACAGAGCACCTCCATGTTAAGTGGAAAAGGCGCACTCTGAGTGGGGTGGTGCTGCTGAGGGGCACACAGCACGGCCAGTGGGGTGGTGCTGCTGAGGGGCATACAGCACAGCCAGTGGGGTGTGGATCCTTGGCCAGATATCCCTACATAGGGAGTAATGTGCACAATTGATCTGGGGGCCCTGCTTTGGGTCAGTGAATTGCTCTGGACTTTTTTTTTTTCCATTTCTTTCTTTCAGTCTTTTTTTTGGGGAGGAGACAGAGTCTTCTATGTCACCCAGGCTGGAGTGCCATGGGGTCATCTCCACTCACTGCAACCTCGGCCTCCTGGGTTCAATCAATTCTTGTGCCTCAGCCTCCCAAGGAGCTGGGATTACAGGTGTGTACCACCATGCCTGGCTAAATTTTTTATTTTTTGGGACGGGAGTCTTGCCCTGTCACCCAGGCTGGAGTGCAATGGCGTGATGTTGGCTCACTGCAACCTCCCCTTCTCAGGTTCAAACGATTCTCCTGCCTCAGCCTCCCGAGTAGCTGAGATTACAGGCATGCATCACCATGCCCGGCTAACTTTTTGTATTTTTAGTAGAGATGGGGTTTCACCATGTTGGTCAGGCTGATCTGGAACTCCTGACCTTGTGACCCACCTGTCTCAGTCTCCCAAAGTGCTGGATTATAGGCATGAGCCTGGCCGTTTTTTTTTTTTTTTTTTTTTTTTAAAGTAGAGATGTGGTTTCACCATGTTGGCCAGGCTGGTCTCCAACTCCTGACCTCAAGGGATCCACCCACCAAAGTGCTGGGATTATAGATATGAGCCACAGTGCCTAGCCTGACCTTGTTTTTCTTAAAGAAAGGTTGAGAACCAGGCATGGTGGCTCATGCCTGTGATCCCAGCACTTTGGGAGGCTGAGGAGGGAGGACTGCTTAAGCTCCGGAGTTCAAGACCAGCCTGGGTAATGTAGTGAAACCCTGTCTCTACAGAAAACTTTTTAAATTAGCTGGGCATGGAGGCATGGGCCTGTGGTCCCAGCTATTCGGGGGGCTGAGGAGGGAAAATTACTTGAGTCCAGGAGTTCGACTGCAGTGAGCTGTGATTGTGCCACTGCACTCGAGCCTGGGTGACAGAGCAAGATTCTGTCTCAAAAAAAAAAAAAAAAATAATAATAATAATAATAAGGGAGATTGAGTTGGATGAAATATCTACAAAGTGAAAAGCAAAAGTACCAAACACAAGCATTAAAGGCTCTACGGAGACCCGGTGCATTGGGTCCGATTGTAATCCCAGGAATCTGGGAGGCTGAGACAGGCGGATCATCTTCAGGTCAGGAGTTTGAGACCAGCCTGGCCAACATGGGGAAACTGTCTCTATTAAAAGTACAAAGATTAGCTGGGCGTGGTGGCAGGTACCTGTAATCCCAGCTACTTGGGAGGCTGAGGCGGGAGAATTGCTTGAATTCTCCACCAGGAGGTAGAGGCTGCAGTGAGCTGAGATCACACCACTATACTCCAGTACCTGAATCAGGAACTCAGGGATGAGAGGTCAACATGTGTTCAGCCCTGTGCTGGGGAGTGGAGCCAGCACTTTTGCACAAGATACTTAATGGAGTCACAAAGCTGCCATATGTTAAGTGACTGCAGATGCTCCCCAATTCCAACAGGAAAAAAGCTCATGAGCCCTGCACACAACCAGAGCCACACAGAGCCACAAACAGAACCACACAAACAGAGCCTCAAACAAACACACAGAGCCACACAGAGCCACACAAACAGAGCCACACAAACAGAGCCACACAAACAGAACCACACAGAGCCACACAAACAGAGCCACACAAACAGAGCCACACAAACAGAACCACACAGAGCCACACAAACAGAGCTACACAAACAGAGCCACAATCTGTCTTCTGCTTCCTTCTCTCCAGGTTTATCTAACAAGCCCCCTCCTTACACTTAAGTCATACCAAATGCTGTCTGGGGACTCCTTGCCTTCCTGGGTATTGCCATTGGCAGGAATGTCTTTTTTCCTTGGCTGTCTGGCAAATTCTTCTTCTAGAACCATCCTTTGAGACCCCACACTACCTCATGTATCCCTTCTCAGTAATGATTTCCCTAACCACCACCTCCCCCATCAAAGAGCAAGGCTGACCACTCTCCTCTCTGGTGTTTCCCGTTTCTAGTACTAACCTCTTCTATGAAACTTTTTTCAGAGACAGGCTCTCACTCTGTCACCCAGGCTGGAGTGCGGTGGCACGATCGATCACAGCTCACTCCAGCCCTGAACTCCTGGACTCACGCCCTCCTCCTGCCTCGGCCTCCTATGTAGCTGGGATCACACGCTGATAATTTTTCGTAGAGATGGGGTCTTGCTATGTTGCCCAGGCTGGTCTCAAGCTCCTGGCCTCCCAGAGTGCCGGGATTACAGGCACGTGCCACCGCGCCTTGCCTCAATGAAACGTATTTCACCGTGTTTTTCGCTTATATATTTGGGTGGTCATGGTCATAATCCAGATGTTCTTCTCCTTTACTGGACCCCTTGCAGAAAAAGAACCCAAAACCTATCACAGGGTTCCAGACGCCCAGCAAAAGCTGCTGCACATCGCAAAACGGGTGCTTTTTTCTGAGATCGCGGCCACGGAGCAGGATGAAGAGTTTACGGTGCTCTCCCGGCCACCCCGGGGACGGCCTGGCCTCGGCCACCAAGAAAGCCGAAGCGCGGAGCCCAGGTTCGAGCCAGTTTCGCCCCAGGGGGTGCACCCAGCCCGGCCTGGCGTGGCGAGCCCCCGTCCCTGGAAGCGAAGCTCATTTCGCCAGAGGAGAAACTGAGGCCCAGCGAGTCGCCGGGCCCCACCAGCCGCTGGCCCAAGCCGCAGGTCGGACCACGAGGAGGCCAGGAGCCGGGACCCCCACGGGCCACCCCCAACCGCCCCGGCCCCACTTACAGGCGGGCCGGCCGCTCCTCTCCTCCGCGCGCAGCCACCCCCGCGCTACCGCCGCAGTCGCCACCAGGGCCAGCAGCCCAAGCAACAGCGACAGCCCCAGGAATTCTGGCATCTGCGAGAACTCCATGTTGGCGGAGTCGCTGCCACCTCAACCAGTGACTACGCGGGCGCCCGCACGGCTCGGCGGGGCCGCGTACGCACGTGAGGGCGGGGCCTGGCCGTTGGGACGCCTCAAGCGGCGGCGCCTGGCAGAGCGCGGGGAAGCGGAGCCCGGTTGTTACAGCGCCTTGAGGGAGGGGCCAGGCCGCTAGAGCCTCTCAAGGGGCGGGACCCGGCTGTGACAGCTCCTCGAGGGGCGGGGCTTGGTGTTAGAGCGCCTTGAGGGGCGGAACCTGGGTGTTAGAGCGCCTTGAGGGCGGGCCCTGGCCGTTAGAACGTCTCCAGGGGCGGGGCCTAGAGTTAGAGCCTCTCGAGGGGCGGAGCCTGGTTATTAGAGCCCCTCGAGGGGCGGAGCCTGGTTATTAGAGCCCCTCGAGGGGCGGAGCCTGGTTATTAGAGCCCCTAGAGGGGCGGAGCCTGGTTATTAGAGCACCTCGAGGGGCGGGGCTGGGTGGTTAGGGAGCCTCGAGGGGCGGGGCTGGGTTGTTAGAGCGTCTTGAAAGGCAGAACCCGGCGGTAGAGCGCCTGGAGGGGCGGGTGGCTTGGCGGCTGGGATTGCGTCGCGGTGGAGGGAGGAGGAAGGTGGGATTCGCAGCCCTTGTTCACTCCTCCTCTTGAAGAGCTCACAGATAATGTTACTCAAAGGCGTTATTCCAGCGATCACCACACTGGATCCTTTCAAGGAAGAGGGGCAGGGATTATGATTCCCGTTGAACGGTTAGGAAGCATCAGCGGAAATTCAGATGGGCTTTTACTTTTCACTGCTGGTGGAGAAGGGGAAGAGTGGGCCGGGCGCGGGGTGTGGAACAGCCTCCGCAAAGACCTGAGCAGCTGGAATGTGGGAAGTGGCTAAAAGGTCTGCGGAAAGTTGAGCTCTGGCTCCACCCAACAAGCTGCTCGTTACAGGGCGGGGCGGGGCAAAAGCGGTGGCGGAGAATTCAGACCTTTGGATGGACCTTTGTGTGAAAAGACCAAAGACGGAAAACCAGCGGTGGCTGTAAGGACACGAGAGGGAGGTGACGAGGGCCTGGATTTGGGGATGGCCTGGCAAGTGGAAAAATTGAAAGCGAGAATTTTTAATTAAAAAAAAAAACTTCTCCTGTTTATTTATTTATTATTTACTTTTGAGACGGAGCCTCACTCTCTTGCCCAGGCTGGACTGCAGTGGCGCGTCCCGGCTCACCGCAATCTCCGCCTCTCGGGTATAAGTGATTCTCCTGCTTCAGCCTCCAGAGTAGCTGGGATTACAAACGTGCACCACCACACCCAGCTATTTTTTGTATTATTATTATTTTTTTTTTTGAGGCGGAGTTTCGCTCTTGTTACCCAGGCTGGAGTGCAATGGCGTGATCTCGGCTCACCGCAACCTCCGCCTCCTGGGTTCACGCAATTCTCCTGCCTCAGCCTCCCGAGTAGCTGGGATTACAGGCTCGCGCCACCATGCCCAGCTAATTTTTGTATTTTTAGTAGAGATGGGGTTTCACCATGTTGACCAGGATGGTCTCGACCTCTTGACCTCGTGATCCACCCGCCTCGGCCTCCCAAAGTGCTGGGATTACAGGCTTGAGCCACCGCGCCCGGCCTAGTTTTTGTATTTTTTATAGAGATGGAGTCTTGCCGTGTTTAGTCCAGGAGCTTCAGACCAGCCTGCTCAACATAGTGAAACGCTGTCTAATAATAAAACAAAAAGGCTGGGCTTAGTGGTTCACACCTGTAATCCCAGCACTTTGGGAAGCCAAGGTAGATGGATCACCTGAGGCCAGGAGTTCGAGACCAGCCGGGCCAACATGGTGAAACCCATCTGTACTGAAAGTACAAAAATTAGCCGGGCATGTTGGTGCATGACATGCTCTGTGGCGACAGAGTGAGATTCCATCTCAAGAAAAAGAAAAAAATACAAAAAATTAGCCAGACATGGTGACACATACCTATAGTCTCAGCTACCTGGCAGGCTGAGGTGGCCAAATCACCTGAGTCTAAGGCTGCAGTGAGCAGTGATCGTGCCATCGCACTCCAGCCTAAGCAACAAAGTGAGACCCTGTCTCAAAAACACAGTCGGGGCGTGGTGGCTCACATCTGTAATCCCAGCACTTTGGGAGGCCGAGGCAGGCAGATCATGAGGTCAGGAGATTGAGACCATCCTGGCCAACATGGTGAAACCCTGTATCTATCTAAATACAAAAAAAAATTGGCTGGGAGTGGTAGCATGTGCCTGTAGTCCCAGCTACTCAGGAGGTTAAGGGAAAAGAATCACTTCAACCTGGGAGGCAGAGATTACAGTGAACTGAGATTGAGCCACTGCACTCCAGCCTGGTGACACAGCAAGACTTCATCTAAAAAAAAAAAAAAATATATATATATATATATATATATATATATATATATATAGATCCACCGGGGTTTGAAAAAGTGAGCAAGGAGGTCCCATGGACTCTTCCTCTCAGATTCCCCCAATAGTAACATCTTGCATAACTACAGTGCAATATCAAAACCAGGAACTTGGCATTGATGCCATCTACAGAACTTATTCAGATTCCACCGACAAGGAGACACTCTGAAAGACTTATTGGTAGAATTTGGATTGAACAGGCATGCTCCACAGGTGTCCCATCCCGAAGCCCAGAGCGAATTGAAGTACGAGGGTTGGAGATTCCAGTTGCAAATGTTTCCATCCACAGCCGGGAGGCTGCCTTCCTGACAGTCCAGGCCCTCCAGCAATTAGAAGGACCCTCTGAGAAGAGCAGCTGCTGCAGAGGCTGGATGACAGACAGACACACCCGCAATCTTGGGGGAGGAAACAGATACAGTCGGAGAGCAAATGGAGCGGCCCCATTTCCTTCCCTTTTGTGCTTTGCGGGAAACTGGCATTGACTCAGCTGTGGGCAGTGGGGTAGGGAGGGGTGCAGGGGGTGTCTAGAGCATCCTGAGGCTTTTCCTCCCTATATTGCTACTTAGAATTGTGGGCCCAGCCATAAACCACTTTCTCTACCATCTAGAGACAAAACTACACTTTTAAAATTTATTTATTTATTTTGAGACAGAGTCTCACTGTGTCACCCATGCTGGAATGCAATGGCATGATCTCAGTTCACTGCAACTTCTACCTCCCGGGCTGATATGATCCTTTTGTCTCAATCATCCTACAGTCTCAGCATCCCAAGTTGCTGGGACTACAGGCTTGTCCCACCACACCCAGCTAATTGTGTGTGTGTGTGTGTATTTTATAGAGACAAGGTTTACAAGGATTCCATCATGTTGCTGAGGCTGGTCTCCAACTCTAATCTCAAATACTCCTCCCGCCTCGACCTCCCAAAGTGCTGGGATTGATTACAGGTGTGAGCCACGAAGCCTGGCCAAAGATGTACTTTTTCTTTTCTTTCTGAGATGGAGTCTTGCTCTGTCACCCACGCTGCAGTGCAGTGGTGCCATCTTGGCTTAACTGCATCCTTTGCCACCTGCGTTCAAGCGATTCTCCTGCCTCAACCTCCCTAGTAGCGGGGATTACAGGCACCTGCCACTGTGCCTGGCCATTATTTTTGTATTTTTAGTAGAGATGGGGTTTCACCATCTTGGTCAGGCTGCTCTTGAACTCCTGACTTCCTAATCCACCTGCCTCGGCCTCCCTAAGTGCTGGGATTACAGGTGTGAGCCATCATTCCCAGCCAAAGATGCACTTTTAAGAGGAATTTCATTTACCAAGCATTTTGCATGTGACATTTATTGATCCAGGAGCATTTTTTCTTTGAGACACAGTTTCACTCTTGTTGCCCAGGCTGGAGTGCAATGGCACAATCTCAGCTCACTGCAACCTCTGCCTCCCAGGTTCAAGTGTTTCTCCTCCCTCAGGCCCCTGAGTAGCTGGGACTACAGGCGTGCACCACCACGCCTGGCTAATTTCGTATTTTTAGTAGAGACAGTGTTTCTCCATGTTGGTCAGGCTGGTCTTGAACTCCCGACCTTAAATGATCTGCAGGCCTTGGCCTCCCAAAGTGCTGGGATGAGGATATTGTTGCTCTTGGAAGTTAAGTGACTTTCCCAAGGTCACACAGGTGGAGAGTGAGCCTGGGGACAAATACATGTCCTGTCTGGCCGCAATCTGTGGATGTGGGCAAGAAGAAGGGAGAGTAGCCTCTCTTTGTACAGCTCAGTTGAGGCTACCAAGTTCTTTCACATCCTTGAACTCAATTGGCCTTTAAGACAGGTCATGTTATAACTTTAATTTTTTTTTTTTAGACAGAGTCTCCCTCTGTTGCCCGGGACGGAGTGCAGTGGTGTGATCTCAACTTGCTGCAGCCTCCGCCTCCCAGGTTCAAGCAATTCTCTTGCCTCAGCCTCCCAAGTAGCTTGGACTACAGGCATGTGCCACCATGCCCGGCTAATTTTTCATATTTTTAGTAGAAATGGGGTTTCACCATGTTAGTCAGGATGGTCTTGATCTCCTGACCTTGTGATCTGCCTGCATCGGCCTCCCAAAGTGCTGACATTACAGGCATGAGCCACTGCACCCGACTTATAAACTTTTATTTTTAACCAGATGGAGAGAAACACCAGACTCACATAAAATAATTTGCCCAAGGTCAATAAGGAAGCAAGGGAAATAACCCAGAGTCAAAGCCAGGATCCATATTCAGGCGAGGCACTGTGACTCATGCCTATAATCCCAGCGCTTTGGGAGGCCAAGGCAGGAGAAACACTTGAGACCAGGAATTTGAGACCAGCCTGGGCAACAGTGAGACCTCATGTCTAAAAATAATAATTAAAAAAATTAGGTGTGGTGGTGCACACCCGTAGTCCCAGCTACTCAGGAGGCTGAGGTAGGAAGATTGCTTGAGCCCAGGAGTTTGAAGCTGCAGTGAGCCGTGATTGTGCCACTGCACTCCAGCCTGTGGCACAGAGCGAGACCCTGTATCAAATAAAGAAAAAAAAAATCCATGCTCCTCCCAGCAAGCCACTCTGGCTGTGCTGTGGCCTTGCTCTTACTCTTAGGTTTTATCTACCCCAGTTGGAAGGTAAGATGGATATATGGAAGGACAACTGACGACCCACAGTGGGACTCAGGAAAGCTGAGTGGATCAGGAAGCGGGAACTTGCCAATGGCTCTTGAGGGGCAGTGAGAGTGGCTGTAGCTTCAGGGGTGGGCATTTAGACAGGTGAAGCAGAGAGCACAAGGGGGTGCTAGATGGGAAGTGAGAACCAGCTAAGGTACAGAGGTAGAAGTACCTGATTCTGGCCAGGTACGGTGTATCAAAAAAGTACCTGTAACCCCAGCACTTTGGGAAGCCGAGCTGGGTGGATCATCTGAGGTCAGGAGTTCAAGACCAGCCTGATCAATATGGTGAAACCCCATCTCTACTAAAAATACAAAAATTAGCCAGGCGTGGTGGTGCGCACCTATAGTCCCAGGCAGGAGAATTGTTTCAACCTAGGAGGCAGAGGTTGCAATGAGCTGAGATCACGCCACCGCACTCCAGCCTGGGCAATAGAGTGAGATTCCATCTCAAAAAAAGTGGTAACTGATTCCTGAGCAGAACAGAGTGACTGACTAGGCCAGCCTGTGTGGGTGAATGTTGCCTGAGGAAAGGAGACAGGAGGCCAGGCACAGCAGCTAATGCCTATAATTGCAGCCTTTGGGAGGCTGAGGCAGGAGGATCACTTGGGGCCAGGAGTTCGAGACCAGCCTGGGCAACTGTTGGAAACAGATGCTCGGTGCCAAAAAGAAAAATCAGCACTGAGACAAAGGATCTCTCAGCAGGCAATTTTTACTTCCTGGACTGCAGGAAGGGCACCCTCACTAGCCATCTTGACGTAAGAGTACAATGAATAAAGGGAAAGCAGACATATTTATCCCGTACGCATTTGGGGTTGTCCTTACTGCTGTGTCTGATCTCTGTTGGCTGGAGCCAGACCTCACAGTCTAAACTACAACCCGATTGGCTAACAAAACTTTTTTAAACAGGTAAGGGGCATAGGCTGCGAGCTGGGACACGCCTGTGAGCACGTCCAGCACAGACATCTTGGTTAAAGCACAAGGACGTAGAATGTACCACGTGCCTGTAAGCATGGCGTGTCTCACAGCTACACAGGGTAGGGCTTCACAAGGAGTTATTAGCACGCGTATGATTTATTCTCTAACAGGAAACTTTGAAGAGGAACTTTTTACTTCTCACTGCAACATAGCAAGACTCCATTTCTATTAAAAAAAGAAATTAGCCAGGTGCGGTGGTGCACAGCTCTAGCCCCAGCTACTCAGGAGGCTAAAGCAGGAGGGGGATTGCTTGAGCCCAGGAGTTCAAGGCTGTGGTAAGCTGTGATCATGCCACTGCACTCCACCCAGGCAACAGAGCTGTCTCAAAAAGAAAAAAGAAAATTGAGAGTCCGAGGCAGGCGGGTCACCTAGATCAGGAGTTTGAGACCAGCCTGGCCAACACGGTGAAACCCCATCTCTACTAAAAATATAAAAATTAGCCAGGCGAGGTAGTGCACATCTGTAATTCCAGCTGCTCAGGAGGCTGAGGCAGGAGAGGCACTTGAACCCTGGAGACAGAGGTTGCAGTGAGTGACATCATTTCACTGCACTCCAGCCTGGGCGACAGAGTGAGACTCTTGTCTCAAAAAAAAAAAAAAAAGAGAAAAAAGCAAAAAGAAAAGAAAGGGAGACCAGAAACCCTAGGCTTAGCTCCCTCATGGGTTGATCACATCTTTTATTATTTATTTATTTATTTTTTAGACTCATGCTCTGTCGCCCAGGCTGGAGTGCTGGAGGCTGGAGTGCAGTGGCCCGATCTCACATCTGTAACCTCTGCCTCCCGGGTTCAAGTGATTCTCCTGCCTCAGCTCCCTGAGTAGCTGGGATTACAGGCACACACCACCATACCCAGCTATTTTTTTTTTTTTTTTTTTTGTATTTTTAGTAGAGACGAGGTTTTACCATGTTGGCTAGGATGGTCTTGATCTCTTGTGATCCATCCTCCTCAGCCTCCCAAAGTGCTGGGATTACAGGCACGAGCCACCAAGCCCGGCTGATCACACCTTTCAAGAGCAAAGCAAGATGAGTCCCAGGTACTGCTGGAGACTGAAGACTTTTGGGGATGTGAGGGGAGGGAGGCCATGAAAATGAGGCCAGAGGGACAGCAGGGTTTGATCATAAAGTGCCTTGAACATCTGCTCTGAAGCCTGGCCTTGTCAGAGGCAAACGGCAGCCAAAGAAACAGGCACAGGAGCTCCAACCTGCTTTGTCTGCAGTCTCCCCTACCTCTGGCCTCTCTACAGTAGACGAAATGGTAAATTTCCACCTTGTTTAAGCAGTGGTTCTCCAAGTGGGGTCCCTGGACCAGCAGCACTAGGAATGCAAATTCTTTTTTTGAGACAGGGTCTCATCCTGTGGCCCAGGCTGGAATGCAGTGGTGCAATCACAGCTCACTGCAGCCTTGAACTCCTGGGCTCAAGTGATCTTCCTGCCTTGGCCTCCTGAGTAGCTGGGACTACAGGAATGCAAATGATTAGACTCCATCCCAGCTCTGCTACTCGGTCAGAAATTCTGGAGATGGGGCCCAGCAAGCTGTATCTTTTTTAATTTTTTTGGAGACAGAGGCTTGCTCTGTTGCCCGGGCTGGAGTGTACTGGTGCAATCTTGGCTCACTCCAACCTCCGACTCCCAGGTTCAAGCAATGCTCCTGCCTCAGCCTCCTGAGTAGCTGGGACTACAGACATGCACCACCACACCTGGCTAATTTTTGTATTTGCTTTTTTTTTTTTTTTTGAGACAGAGTTTTGCTCTGTCGCCCAGGCTGGAGTGCAATGGCACTGTCTCGCTCACTGCAACCTCTCACTCCTGAGTTCGAGCGATTCTCCTGCCTCAGCCTCCTGAGTGCCTGAGATTACAGGCACCCGCCACCATGCCCGGCTAATTTTTGTATAGTTAGTAAAGATGGGGTTTCACCATGTTGACCAAGCTGGTCTTGAACTCCTGACCTCAGGTAATCCATCCACCTTGGCCTCCCAAAGTGCTGGGATTACAGGCGTGAGCCACTGTGCCCAGCCCCAATTTTTGTATTTTTAGTAGAGACAGGATTTCACCATGTTGTTCAGGTTGGTCTTGAACCCTTGACCTCAGGTGATCGACCTGCCGCAGCTTCCCAAAGTGCTGGGATTACAGGTGTGCGCCACCGTGCCCAGCCCTCTAACCGAACCTTAATAAGGCCTCTAGCTGATCCTTATGCAGGGTTCGGTTTGAGAAGCACTGATTTAAACGCATTTGAGCCCCCAGATGTCATTTGCAGCTTAAAGTCTCTATTTCAGTGGTTCTTGACCTTGGCTCCATATTGGAATCACTTTTAAAATGCTGATGTCTAAAAATACTGGCTGGGCATGGGGGCTCATGTCTGTAATCACAGTGCTTTGGGAGGCAGAGGTGGGAGGATCACTTGAGGCCAGGAGTTTGAGACCAGCCTGGGCAACATGGTAAAACCCTGTCTCCCCTAACGATACAAAGTTTCCCTTTCTCTCTATAAGGAAAGCAAAATAAAATAGAATCACACCCAAGGATTCTGATTTAAGTGGTCCAGATTGGACTGGCTCAAGATTTTAAAAACCATCCAAGGCCATATGCAGTGGCTCACACCTGTAATTCCAGCACCCTGGGAGGTGGAGGTGGGAGGATTACTTGAGGCCAGAAGTTCGAGAGCAGCCTGGGCAATACAGCAAGACAAAAAAAATAAAAAAGTCTATATAGTCCCTACAAAAAACTTAAAAACTAGCCAGGCCTGGTGGTGCATGCCTGTGGTCCCAGCTACTTGAGGGGCTGAAGTGGGAGGATCGCTTGACCCCGGGAGGTCAAGGCTGCAGTGAACTGTGATTGCACCACTGCACTCTGGTCTGGGTGACAGAATGAGACCCTGTCTCAAAAAGAAAGAGTACAGCCACCCGCTTTGTTAATAATTAATGCATGTTTAAGTTGGAGAAGCTGCTCACTGTAAGGTATACAGGAGGCTAATGCACATGTACGGAAAAAGTGATGTCCCATTGGACCAGGGCGGTGGCTATGAAGGTAGGTGCTCAATTGGCCAGGCTTCCGTCCTCAGTGACAGCTAGCACAGGGCAGCAGGACATGGGGAGGCGCTGGAGAGGATGGTTTCCAGCTTGCACAAGTGTCTGGGTGGTGGTGCCTGGCCAGGGGATGGGGCTCCCTGGGAGGACCAGGTTTGAGTGGGAAGATTGTGGAAGTGGAGTCCTGTGTTGGCTCTGTCAGTGTTCAGAGAGCTGCGGAGTCTTCAGAGGGAGAAGTCAGGGTGGCAGTAGGACACGTATAGCTCTCAGGAGACATCGAGGCAGATACAGAGTGGTGGTCCTCGGCAGGGAGGCTGAAGGGGATGAGATGGCCCGGGGCTTGCCAGAGAGCAAGAAGGGAATAGCCAAGGAAAGGATGGGCTTCGGAAGAGGCTCCCACAGCAGGACCAGCGAGGGCACTGGCAGGGAGGAGGAAGGAGAGCCTGGTAAGACCTCTGTTTCGTTTTTTGTATTTTTGAGACAGCGTCTTGCTCTGTCACCCAGGCTGGAGTGCAGTGGCACAATCATAGCTCACTGCAGCCTTGAGCTCCTGAGGTCAGCCTCCCGAGTAGCTGGAGGAACAGGCCCATGCCACCACACCCAGTTAATTTTTCTGTAGAGACAGTGTCTCACTATGTTGCTCAGGCTGGTCTCTAACTCCTGGCCTCAAGCAAGCCTCCCAAAGTGCTTGGACTTCAGGTGTGAGCCACTGAGCCTGGTTGAGAATTCTGGACTCCCAGAGAAAGAGTGGGTTAAGACAAAGAAAGGCCCGAGGGCTGGGGGAAAAACTAGAAGAGCACTGTGAAGTGGGCGCCGGATTTCGCAAGGAGCGGGTCAGTCAGAGGTGAGCTCATGACAGCAGAGTCAGCACAGGGGTGAGGCTGGGGTGTGTGGGCGTGTGGGGGCGCTGAGAGAGGAGGGGGAGGGAAAGAGGGAGAGTGAGCAAGTGTAGTTGACGCTTTCAAGGGAAGAAACCATCTGGAAGGGACACGGGGTCAAGGGGATGTTTGATAAGGAACTTGCGGCTGCGTGAGAGTGAAACAGCAGTGTCTACACAGCCGGGACCCTTTGCAGCGAGCCACGGCCAGCCTGTCTGCAGCAGCAAGGAGCATGCGTGCGAGGCTGCGTGCACCTGCCGAGGTCGCTGTGCAGAGCGGCCAACAGCAGACGCAGGCAGTCGGGTGGGCACCGCTGGGCTGCTCACCAGCCGAGCAAGCTTGAGGCAAAGAGCCAAACTTGTTTGTGTCTTAGTTTTTCGCCCGTAAAGTAGGGATGCTGATAATTATCACAACTCATTCTCACTCTTACATAGTGTTATGTATTTATAATACATATTATATATAATGCATATGATTATATAATATATGTAATGCCTTGTTGCTTCCACACCCTGGTCCCAGCTCTGCCTTCTTCCAACTCTGAATAATAATTATATATTTATAATATATGATTCTATATTATAATATTTATATATACAATTCTTTATAATATAGAATCATATATTATGAATATGTATTATACGTATTTATATAACAATATATATTATATATTTATACATTATATATTATAAACAATTTATTTGTTAAAGTATTATAAATATAAATGTATATTTAATTTATAGTTTATATATAATCTTTATATATTACAATATATATTTTGTATATTTATACTTATAATATATAGTCATATATTTCCATAAATATGTGACTATATATATTGTAAATATAAAATACATGTATTATTACATATAAAGATTATAGCGATTATAATATATAAATTAATATAATTAATATATATTCTCTATATAAAGATTATATAGAATCTTTATATATAGAATATTAATCTTCATATTCATAATAAAGATCGTATATAAAATATAAATTATCATGTATGGTATATATTAAATATATAAACATATATTTATATATTATGTGTAATATATATTATATAAATATATAAGTATATACTATATGAAATTTATATGATACATAAAATATGTATACTTACATGTTTATATATATTTATGTATTTTTTATAATATATATTTATATTATATGTATTTTATGTATCATATATAAATTTTATATAGTATATATTTACATATTATATGTAAATATTTATATTGATATATAAATATAAAAATGTATGTTTATATTTTATATATAATATATTTAATAATATATAAAGATTATATATTAAATATAAAGATTATATTTACATCTAGAATATATACAATTATCCCTATTTTACAGATTTAGAAATATATATATAAATCTGTAAATCTCTATATGTGTATATTTACCCTTTTAGGTCCTCACAGCAAGCCTATGAGGTAGGTGTTATGGGGATTGAGTTGACATATATAAAGTGGCCAGGTGTAATGGTTCATGCCTGTAATCCCAGCACGTTGGGAGGCCAAAGCGGGAGGATCCCTTGAGCTCAGGAGTTCAAGACCAGCCTGGGCAAGTTAGTGAGCCTTTGTCTCTACTAAAAATAAGAATAACAGAGGCTGGGCATGGTGGCTCAAGCCTGTAATCCCAGCACTTTGGGAGGCCGAGGCGGGTGGATCACGAGGTGAAGAGATTGAGACCATCCTGGTCAACATGGTGAAACCCCGTCTCTACTAAAAATACAAAAAATTAGCTGGGCACGGTGGCGCGTGCCTGTAATCCCAGCTACTCAGGAGGCTGAGGCAGGAGAATTGCCTGAACCCAGGAGGTGGAGGTTGTGGTGAGCGGAGATCGCGCCATTGCACTCCAGCCTGGGTAAAAAGAGTAAAACTCGGTCTCAAAAAAAAAAAAAAAAAAGAATAACAAAAAGAATCTGAAGTGCTTATAAGAGTGCTCAGCACATTGTCCACACTAGTTCTATGTGCAACGAGTCTCCTTCTGCATCAACGAGGGAAACTAAAAACCCATGGAAGATTCTTTCGGCTGTCTCAATCCTGCCAATGGGCCAGGCACGGTGGCTCCCACCTATAATCCCAGCACTTCAGGAAGCTAAGGCCAAAGTGGGAGGATCGCTTGAGGCCGGGAGTTTGAGAGCAGCCTGGGCAACATAGCAAGACCCTGTCTCTACGAAAAATAAACATAAGCAATCAATCCCGCAAATGTCTCCAGAAGGTCTGAAATGTGAGGGGCTTCGACTTGCCCTTCTGGAATGTCAGCTCCATGAAGAGAGAGCGACTATAGTGCACAGCATCTGGAGAGCCCAGACCGCGGTCGGCATGGCCTGGCTTGTAGCAGGCCCTCAGTATTTGTTGGGTGGATAAACAGAAGGATGGGTGCATTATTGGGGCCTCTGACGCCTTCTACTCCAGCCCCATCTGAAGGATCCGGTTTTTTAATTGTTCCTTTTTTTTCTTTTGAGACGAAGTCTTGCTCTGTCACCCGGGCTGGAGTGTAGTATCAAGGTCTCAGCTCCTCCGCTGAATCTGCAACCTCCGCTTCCCAGATTCAAGGGATTCTCCTGCCTCAGCCTCCCCAGTAGCTGGAATTACAGGCACCTGCCACCATGCCTGGCTAATTTTTTTGTATTTTTAGTAGAGATTGGGTTCACCATATTGGTCAGGCTGGTCTCAAACTCCTGACCTCAGGTAATCCACCCGCCTTGGCCTCCAAAAGCCTCCCAAAGTGTTGGGATTACAGGTGTGAGCCACTGCACCAGCCAGTATCAGTTTTTTTCTAACACATCCCAACTAAGCGGCCATCCACTCTCTGCTTGCATACCTCTCATGATGGGGAGGTCACTACCCTTCCCACCTGCCCCACCAAGGGGGCATATTCTCCTTCTGGGTGGTTCCAGTGGATGCCCTGTCCAGTGGCCCTCCTTGGTCCCAGCTCTGCCTTATTCCAGTTCTGAAGGTGGCGAGCCTCTCCAAACCGTCTCCTGTGTACTCTCAACTCAGCACCTAGAGGGTTCCTAGAAAAAAGTTACATCTGGCCAGACACCGTGGCTTATGCCTGTAATCTCAGCACTTTGGGAGGCCAAGGCAGGAGCATTGCCTGAACCCAAAAGTTCAAGAGCAGCCTGGGCAACATTGCAAGACCCCGACTCTATTCTTTTATTCTTTTTTTTTTTTTTTTTTTTGAGATGGAGTCTTGCTCTGTCACCCAGGCTGAAGTGCAGTGGCATGATCTCGGCTCACTGCAACCCCCAATTCCCGGGTTCAAGTGATTCTCCTGCCTCAGCCTCCCAGTAGCTGGGATTATGGGCATGCGCCAATATGCCCAGCTAATTTTTGTCTTTTTAGTAGAGACGGGGTTTCACTCTGTTAGCTAGGCTGGTCTTGAATACCTCACCTCCGCCTGCGTCAGCCTCCCAAAGTTCTGGGATTACAGGTGTGAGCCACTGCACCCAGCCATTGACTCTATTCTTGTAAAAAAAAAAATTTTTTTTAAAGTTACATCTGATCTTTTATTTATTTTTCTCTTCTGTATTCCTGAGACAAGGTCTAAGATCCTCCTACCTTGGCCTCCCAGGGTGCTGGGACTACAGGTGTGAGCCACCGTGCCCAGACTTTTTTTTTGTTATTTGAGACAGGGTCTCACTCTGTTTCCCCGTCTAGAGTGCAGTGGTGTGATCACAGCTCCCTGCAGCCTCAAACTCCTGGGCTCAAGTGATCCTCCCGCCTCAGCCTCCCAAGTAGCTGGGACTACAGGCGCTTGCCACCCTATATCTGATCTTGTCCCACCTCTACTCAAAGCCTTCCAGCTGCTGCCAGCTCAGAGTAAACCTCCAGGCCCTTTCCTGGCCCGCAGGGCCATCTGGAAAGCTACCTCTCACTGCCAGCAGGCTCTCTCTCCATCCCAGTGTGAGTTGAGACACATTGACCATCACACCGACATGCCCGCAGTTTTTGCTTTTATTGGTCAAGAATTCTTTACAAAACCCACACTCACACACCCACACACACACGATGCCTGCCCTGCTGTGGTCACTCCGGCCCTGGTCTCTCCTGGGATCAGACCCTCCTGGCCTCTTCCAGGGGGAGCCGTCCTGCAGCCTCTCCGGGTCAGCAGTGAAGGAGCAGAGAGAGGGAACCTCCTTTTCTGCTTCTCTGCTCATGAATAGAGGTCCGTGCCCCCCCATGGGGGAGCAGGTGGAGGGGACAGAGAAACAGCCTCCTCTTCCCACCGTTGAGCCCCCGGAGTTGCCACCCTAGGCCCCCAGTGTCACAGCTGCCAAGGCCTGGAGCTCATCTGCTGATTGAACCTTCCCCACCCCCATTTTGTAGATTGAAACAAAGAGGTCCAAAGACAGGGGACGAGTCTCCCAAGGTCATGGTGCTGGAGCACAGCGGCAGAGCAGAGATGGGGCTCGGCTCTTCTTGGCCTCCAGGAGGTGGGAAGCATGAAACCTGGACCCTGCTCGACCCCCAAGGGAAGGGTAGAGCCAGGGCCTGGGGCAGGGAGGGAGTGCCCAGAGATTATCCCTGGAGCCCATGCCCCAGGGCAGCTGAGTGAACAGCAGGGTGTGGCCAGGACTATAAGGGTTTGCCAAGGGTGCCCTCTGTGACTGCACGCGTGGCTTGTTCAGGGATGCGCCCCGGGTCAGTCAGGATACTGGTAGATGTGCCCAGCTGGCGTAGAGAGTTCAGGACAGCTAGGAGGGAGACAGAGAGAGAGACACCTCCTGCGGTCAGGGCCCTCCCCTTGGACACTGGAACCAAAGGGATGGGGGAGGTCCCCGTTGGCAAGACTGTCCCCTCCTAGAACCTCTGTGCAGGCATCTGATGCATGGAGGGGCATCTGGGGTATAGGAGGTGGCTACAACCCCAGGCTGTGTTGAAGGCAAGCTGGATGTGGGGTCTAAGCAGGGCGGAACACCACCCCACCCCTGAGGCTGGGACCCTCTAGCAGGCAGGGAGATGGCTCACGTACTTGGCCGGAGAGCAGGCAGAGAGCAGTACTGGTCCAGCCAGGCCAGCGAGGTCTGGCGGAGGGTGTGCACGCTTGCTGTGGACACCATCCCGTTGAAGGACTCGAACAGAGGCCGGATGAGGATGCTGAACTGGGCCCAGGTCAAGGAGCTGCCTGTGGTCTAGCTGGTACCCCACCCCACGTGGAGCCCTAAGGCCCAGTTCAAACCCGGGGAAGAAAGGACCTGAACACCGTCTAACCTTGAACCCCAGGGACTCTTGCTGCAGCCCCTACTTCTTCTTTCTTTCTTTTTTTTGAGACAGAGTTTCGCTCTTGTTGCCCAGGCTGGAGTGCAGTGGCACAATCTCAGCTTACTGCAACCTCTGCCTCCCGGGTTCAAGTGATTCTCCTGCCTCAGCCTCCCAAGTAGCTGGGATTACAGGCATGAGCTACCATGACTGGCTAATTTTGTATTTTTAGTAGAGACAAGATTTCTCCATGTTGGTCAGGCTGGTCTGGAACTCCTGACCTCAGGTGATCCACCCGCCTCAGCCTCCTAAAATGCTAGGATTACCCCAGCTTTCTGGCTCTCAGTCCCCTCCTCGTGGCCCCTCCTCAGCCCCTCCTCTGGGCTGAACCATCCCCCATCCCTGAGCTCCCTTCCCTGGTTCAGTCAAGAACTTGGCCCCTCAGTCAGGTCAGGGAGTGGATTCCAAGTCTTCTCTAGGTCTCACTCTAGAGTTCAGGTTCCCCCAAACTGCCCTCGGGACTCCTGAGGTCAGGGCCGTTGCTCCCCTTACCCAAAGAGTCCTTCCTCAGTTTCCCTCTCTGCTCCCAGCTTTCCATCCCTGGGCAATTCTGCAGCCCAAGATGGCCAGGGCATGGAAGCAGGGGGCAGAACCAGAGCCCGTCCCCTGGGAGCAGCTCTGAGCCTGCCTGGCCTGGAGAGCTAGGCCTACATCCCTGAACAGCCTCATCTCGTCCCGCTACAGCCCCTACAGCCCCCAAGCCATGGGCTCGAGGGAGGATACCACCCAGAACTTCCAGTTGTGCAGCGTACGGGTTCGGACGTAGTCATCAAACATATCTCGCATCTGGTCAAAACGCTGGTGGGTGATGGGTACCCCTGTGGCGGGCAGCTGCTGCTGGCATAGGCTGGGGGCAGGGCAGGGGTCAGGGTCTGGGGGTCAGGCGGCATGCCCCTCTGGTCCCAGCACCCGCCTGGACCCTGCCTACTTAATGGCGGCGTTGAGCTCCTCGATCTCGTCCCGCAGCTGCTGGGCCTCCTCCTGCAAGCTCGCGCGCTCCTGCTGTAGCATGAGGATGTACTCGGCGGTCTTCTGCAGCGTGGTAGCTTTGCTCACCTGCAGACGCCACCAGGGGGGCTCAGGCAGGTGCTGGAGGCTGCACCCTGGGACCCACTGAGGCACTAGGGTGGGAGGAGGCAGGAGTGTCTGGATCGCTCCCCTGTGATTGGGTCTTAGGTGGGGGGGATCCAGAAGGGGGCCCTGTGGTTTTGGGGGTGCCAGCCTGGGTCTGGGGCTCACCTTGAGGCTGGGCTGCGCACTGAGTGTGCTCACAAGTCCATGAAGAGTGTCAAACCCCAGCTTGATGTTAAAGCGCCGCTTCTGCTCCGCAGAGATGTGTGTGATGCGCCGGTTCTCCGTCTCGGGGAGGAGAGAGGGTGGGGCTGAGCCTGGGAAGGAGCCTGAGAGGGACTGGGGGAGGCAAACCGATCTTGGGGTTGGGGGTGGTGCCCACCTTGTTGCTGTCTGGACGGCCCCGGCTGAGGGTGGCTTGTGGGGGAGAGACGCGGACGCTCAGAGTCCCAGGGCCGGGCATGGAGCTGAGGTCCCCTGACAGCCGCCGCTCGCTGCCTGTGGGAGGGACAGACAGATCCAGAGAAAGACCGAACCCTAACCCTAACCCTAACCCTAACCCAGGGGAAAGGTCCCCATCACCTCCTTCCTCTCATCCCGGCCCCAGACCCAGTCCCCTTCCTCTTCCTCCTCTTCCCCCAATCCCCTAGACTCCCCCAATCCCTGCAACCCCTCTCTTTACCGCTGTGCGCTGGGGGTGAGAGCCGCTCTACTTTGGGGACAAGCAGGGGCCTGGAAGGGGCCAGCGTGGCCGGGCCTGGAGGTGGCCGGGGCGGTGTAGGGGCCGGGGTCGGGGGAAGGAATGTGCAGGGGAATTCAGGGACCTTCTCCTGCTGGGGTGGAGAAGGGTGGAGAGTCGTGGTGAAGCCCGCGGTCAGTGGCCCACCGCCCGGTGCCCGAGATCTTACCGGGGATCCTGGGGACCGGAGGACGGTGCTGGCCACAGGAGGTGGCTCCAGGGGTTGCTCTGGCTTGGCTGTGCAGGGTAGGACCATAAGGCTGCTTGGGCAGGTCCACCCGAGGCCTCTCTCAAGACCCCAGCCTGCCCCTCCCAAAAGCCCACACCCCTTTTAGGTACGGGACCCACGTCCCTCATTCCTCAACGCTCTGTCCCTCAAACTGAACCTGCCCCTTCACCTTCAGCTTCTGCTCCCATAAACCCCGTCCTCCCCACCCGCGACCTCCCTCCCTGGACTTGCCTCTCCCCGTTGCTGGCCCTCCCATCTCACCTGCAGTGAGCAGCTGTGTGAGGCAGGGGTTGCAGCTCCCTGCCATGCTGGGGGGGCTGGCAGTGGCAGGGGCCAAGGTAGGGGGGCTGGCTTTCTGTCCCCTAGGGGATGGGGTGGGGGGCTTGCCTCTGGGGATGGAGAAGCAAGGCCCATAGGCAGGCTCTGGATACCCCGAGGGTAGAAGCTCTATGGGGAAGGGGGTGGGGGCTGGGCTGGGCACAGGCTGTGGGGTGGATGGGAAGGCTGCAGGAGCAGGCAGCAGGGACACTCCCGGGGCAGGAGGGACGGTGGGGAAGGGAAACCTGGGAGAGAAGAGAGGCTCTTCCTGCAGCAAAGCAGCGGGTGGTGTCATGGGATGGAAGGGAGGTGGGGGGCAGGGCTCAAGGCCTGGCACCTTGGCAGGGTGAGGGTAATGCATCAGAGGTGGGGGTGCAGGAAGGGGTGGGAGCCTGGGCTTGGGGTCTTCAGGAAGGAGGAAATCAGAACTCGGGAAGGTGCTGGAGTCCAAGGGGCCAGGGCAGCTGTTCCGAGCCTGCTTGTGGGGACAGACAGACACTTAGAGGGCAGGGGAGAGAGCCAACCCTGGCAGCCATCCAGGCTTCCCCTGCCCTGCCTTGGCTGAGCTCTGGACTGGGCACTGGGGAGAGACAGGAGAAATAAGTCCCACCTTCCAACACATGCAGGAGTACGTACACACACAGAGAACAGGGGAATTATGAGAGGAGGGAGTAGAATATGTTTACGCATAACGCAGGCACAGCAGAGCGTCAGTCTTCCTGCCCATCCATTTGTCTCCTGAATAACTTACCCATCCATTCACTAACTTGTTCACCAATCTATCCACCAACCCACCCATCCATTCATCATCCACCCATCCACTAACTTGTCCACCAATCCATCCACTAACCGACCCACCCATCCATTCATCATCCACCCATCCACTAACTTGTCCACCAATCCATCCACTAACCAACCCACCCATCCATTCATCATCCACCCATCCACTAACTTGTCCACCAATCCATCCACTAACCAACCCACCCATCCATTCATCATCCACCCATCCACTAACTTGTCACCAATCCATCCACCAACCACCCCTCCTATCCAGTCATCATCCATCCACTAATTTATCCACCGATCCATCTACTAACCCACCCACCCATCCAGTCATTATCCATCCATTCACTAACTTGCCCACCAATCCATCCACCAACTCATCCACCCATCTTTTAATCATCCATTCATCCACTAACTGTCCACCAATCCATCCACTAACCAATCCACCCATCTTTTCATCATCCATCCATCCACTAACTTGTCCACCAATCCATCCACCAACCATCCCTCCCATCCAGTCATCATCCATCCACTGATTTATCCACCGATCCACCCAACAACCAACCCACCCATCCATTCATCATCTATTCATCCACTAACTGGTCCACCAATCCATCCACCAACCAACCTTCCCATCCAGTCATCAATTGTCCATCTACTAATTCATCCGCCAGTCTCTCTATCCACCCATCTTCCATTTATTCACCTATTTATCAATCTATGAACTAGCTCATCTAGCACTCTCTCCACCATCCCACCAGATATTAACGCATTAACTAATCCATCCAACCATCTATGCTTCCTTCATTCATCCACCAACCCATCCATAATCCATCCATCCACCATCTATATATTTACAAGCCACTCAACCACCCACCAGCCCATTCACTGATTCATTGAAGTACTCATCTGTGTATCCATCCACCAGACCATCCATCCAACCAACCACTCACCCACCCATATATCCACCAACCCACATGTGCCTCCACCACCGTCTAAGACGCATCTATCAGTTCACCAACACACCCATTCAGATGCACACTTGCTCATTCGTTCAGTCACTGACTCACTCACTGGACATCCATTCACCGAGTGCTGTTGTGTGCCTGCGCTGCATTAGGTATAGAAAATGCAGTGGTGAGCAAACACAGCCCTTCCAGTAAGGAGCTCACTGTCTGCTGAAGGAGACACCCCTCAACAACCAGCTACAATGAGCACTTGAAAAGTCTGATGATGGAGGGGAAGGCCTATAACCAAGCAGCAGGAAGCAACATCTGAATTGCACCTGGGGACCAGGCGTGATGGCTCGTGCCTGTAATCCCAGCGCTTTGGGAGGCCAAGGTGTTCGGACTCCTGAGGTCAAGAGTTCGAGACCAGCCTGGCCAACATGGTGAAACCCCATCTCTACTAAAAACACAAAAATAAGCTGGAAATAGCTTGAACACAGGAGATGGAGGTTGCAGTGAGCAGAGATTGTGCCACTGCACTCAATCCTGGGTGACAGAGTGAGACTCTGTCTCAAATAATAATAATAATTAATAATAATAATAATAATACTTGCACTGGGAATTCATGAACCAAAATGGTAGATTCACGGTTTCCTAAACATCTGTGCTCGGCTTTCTTCCCAATGCTTTTGTTCCTGCTATTCTCCCATTTGGCTTGCCCTCGGCCAGTCTCTTCTGTACAAAGCTGACCTATTCTCTAAGGCCCAGAAACCCCCCTCCTCCAGGAAGTCTTCTAGAAGCAATGGGCCTTGGCGGAGCTTACACTGTGGTCCCCATGCCCTTAGCTTTTTCCCACAACCGCTTTGTCCAGTTCTGCTTCACAGTGTCCCTCCCAGAGGATGGAGATGGGGCCTTTCTTCCCCTCTAGTCTCCAAGCAGAAGACCACACACCCAGGGAGTCCAGCACCTCCTGGACATAAGCAGGGCAGGACCGGCTCTGAAGTGAGCTAGACAGGGCTGGATGGGCTGGGGTGAACTTACCTGCAGACGGCTGTGTCCAGAGAGGTGGGTCATGCCTGTGGAAGTGGGGGGCACCTCGGGGCCCAGGGTCCCACTGCTGAAGAGGGAGTCAGCCACGGGGCTGAAGCTGGAGGGCTCTGGGAAGTTTGAAGTCATGGGCGTCTGTGGGGGGCGGGAGTTGGTAAAGAAATCTGTAATTCAGACACACAGAGCAATAACAGTTAGGGCCAGGGCTATGGCTGGGAAACAGCTGGGAGGAGAGTGGCCTGTCCCCAGCCTTGGCGGGTGGGGACCTGGGGGCCAGCGGGTGGGAGGTGGGGGTCCCTTCCACAGGAGATTGTGAAACTGGAAGGGTTTCTGTCTCAAGGGAAGCAGCAACCGTCTTGGGTGGATTGAGCGGCGTGGGAATAGCAGGGGATTGTGGGTGTGAACAGGGACCCCAGGAACAGCCCCTCCCTCCCCAGCCCCAGGTTTAGCTCAGGGAGTCCCCTCCCTATCCCCTGGTGGCTCCCCTTCCCTGATCTGCTGGAGGTACAGAAAGGGGGTGCCCAAAGACAGTTCCCCGGGTGGAAAAGGGGTGCGGTTGGTACAAGGCGGGGGGAGGTCTGGGATGGGATGGGCCCCAGGGTGGCAGAAGTTCAAGGGGTGAGTTGGAGATGAGAGGGGACACGAGGTCA
Organism: Callithrix jacchus; assembly: GCF_049354715.1. Taxonomy (NCBI): domain Eukaryota; kingdom Metazoa; phylum Chordata; class Mammalia; order Primates; family Cebidae; genus Callithrix; species Callithrix jacchus. Next base: position 10,087,718 of record NC_133503.1, on the reverse strand, counting down.
TTGGTTCTGGCACAAGTTTGGTTTGTTGGAAGGTCAATAGGTGAAGCCTAGGAGTGGGGTGAAGAGTGTAATGGGGCTAGAGGGCCTAAGGGTGGGCTCCGAGTGGGGTGGGGGAGAGGGGGATTAAGGGTGGGCTCCGAGTGGGGTGGGGGAGAGGGGGACTAAGGGTGGGCTCCGATTGGGGTGGGGGAGAGGGGGGCCTAAGGGTGGGCTCCGAGTGGGGTGGGGGAGAGGGGGGTCTAAGGGTGGGCTCCGAGTGGGGTGGGCTCCGAGTGGGGTGGGGGAGGTGGGGCCTAAGGGTGAGCTCCAAGTGGGGTGGGGGAGAGGGGGGCCTAAGGGTGGGCTCCGAGTGGGGTGGGGGAGAGGGGGGTCTAAGGGTGGGCTCCGAGTGGGGTGGGCTCCGAGTGGGGTGGGGGAGGTGGGGCCTAAGGGTGAGCTCCAAGTGGGGTGGGGGAGAGGGGGGCCTAAGGGTGGGCTCCGAGTGGGGTGGGGGAGAGGGGGACTAAGGGTGGGCTCCGAGTGGGGTGGGGGAGAGGGGGACTAAGGGTGGGCTCCGAGTGGGGTGGGGGAGAGGGGGGCCTAAGGGTGGGCTCCGAGTGGGGTGGGGGAGAGGGGGGTCTAAGGGTGGGCTCCGAGTGGGGTGGGCTCCGAGTGGGGTGGGGGAGGTGGGGCCTAAGGGTGGGCTCCGAGTGGGGTGGGGGAGAGGGGGGCCTAAGGGTGGGCTCCGAGTGGGGTGGGGGAGAGGGGGGCTGGGAAGCCTGTAACAGCTGGGGGAGGCAGCAGGCGGATTGTTTGGGGTGCGGGTTGTGTAAGTCCTGGGCTATTCTGGTTTTGGGAAGCAGCTACCCACGGCCTGACCACATCCCCGGCCTGGGCGCCTCCCGCCCACCCGCTCCCTTCCGGGCACCTTTCTCTGACCCTGACCAGCCTGTGGTCCGTGCCAGCTCCCGAGGCCTCCCGGTCTGGGCAGATCTGACCCCGCTGTGACAGCTCCCTACAGGCCTGGGTTGGCCCCAGCTCCCCGCTTTTTCCCTCCAGCACCCCTGCCAGGAGAGCTGCTCAGGAGCTCCTAGGAGCCACCTCCACGGAGACCAGGATAAAGTCACCAAGGAATTGCTAGATAAGGTCACCCAAACCCAGAACCCACTAGGGGGTCAAGTGTGTGTGTGTGTTTGTGTGCTCCCCCCCAACCCCAACCCCAATCCCCAGAAACAGAGTTGTGCCATGTTGCCTAGGCTGGTCTCAAACTCCTGAGCTCAAGCCATCCTCCTGCCTCAGCCTCCCAAAGTGTTGGGATTATAATGAGCCTGAGTGGGAGATGGCAGGGGACTCTGGATGTGAACAGGGACCCCTGCCCAGTCCCAGGCTTAGCTCAGAAGTCCCCCTCCCTATCCGCTGGTGACTCCCATTTCCTGATCTGGTGGTATAGAAAGGGGTGCCCAGACAGAGTGTTGGGGTGGGAAAGGGGTGCAGGACCAGCAGAGGGGGTCAGCCACTGTGCCCTGCTGTCGCCCAGGCTGGAGTGCAGTGGCGCCATCTCAGCTCACTGCAGCCTCTGCCTCCTGGGTTCAACGGATTCTCATGCCTTGGCCTCCTGAGTAGCTGGGACTACAGGCATTCATCACCACACTAAGTCATTTTTTGTATTTTTTTTAGCAAAAACGGGTTTTGCCATGTTGCCCAGGCTGATCTCAAACTCCTGAGCTCAAGCCATCCTCCCACCTTAGCCTCCCAAAGTGCTGGGATGACAGGTGTGAGCCTTCACGTGTGGCCCTATATGTCACAAGTGGCTCTGCTTTTTGGGAGTGTGCAGGGCCTGTGGGTGCAGTGGCTGAATCCTGGAGTCTCAGCGTGGGGTCTGCACATCTGTCTGCCCCCTGGGTATCTGCCGCTCCGTCTGAGGCTACGTGAACCTGTCCTGCCGTGACGACATGGAGCACGCGCGTCTGCTCTGCGCCTGTCCATGTGTCTAACCCCATGGTGAGAAGGTTGCTTTCCCGCGGCCTTTTCTTTCCTTTTCAAGACAGAGTCTCGCTCTGTTGCCCGGACTGCAGTGCGGTGGTGTGATCTATGCTCCCTGCAACCTCTGCAGTGAGCAGAACCCCTCCTGGGTTCAAGCGACCTTCCTGCCTCGGCCCCTGAGAAGCTGGGACTACCTGTGCCCCTGCTGCCTTTCTTTAAAAGGGATACCAGGCTGGGTGGGGTGGCTCATGCCTGTAATCCCAGCATTTTGGGAGGTCCATGTGGGCACATTAGGAGGTCAGGAGTTCGAGACCAGCCTGGACAATGTGGGGAAACCCTGTCTTTACTAAAAATACAAAAAATTAGCCAGGCACAGTGGCGAGCACCTGTAATCCCAGCTACTTGGGGAGCTGAGGCAGGAGAAACGCTAGAACCCAGGAGCAGAGATTGTGCCATTGCACTCCAGCCTAGGCGATAGAGCAAGACTCATTCTCAAGAACAAAAAAAGAGAAAATAAAATAAACATAAATAAATAAATGCAAAAATTATCCAGGTGTGGTGATGGGTACCTGTAATCCCAGCTACTCGGGAGGCTGACACAGGAGAATCACTTGAACCCGGGAGGTAGAGATTGCAGTGAGCCGAGATCGTGCCACTGCACTCAGCCTGGGCAACAGAGCAAGACTCTGTCTCAAAAAAAAAGGGGGGGACCACTAGGTGACAGATGGAGAGTGGTCACTGCTGCTCCTCACCTTCCAGGGTCCATAGGGCCTGTCACTAGGCCCCTGAGGCCCTGGCTCTGCTGGGCCAGGCTCCAGGCCGCCGAGGGCCAAGGGCCCCTCCCTGCTCACGGCTATGGCCCACTCCCTGGGGCCTGGGGAAGGGTTATGGGGCAGCAAGCCCCTCTCATCCCTGAGTCGCCAGCCACCCCCTTACCATTGTTGTCCCCACGCTGCCTTGAGAGAAGTTGCTTCCCAGCCTGAACTGCTCACCAGGCCCCAAGTCCCTCCCTAGCCTCTGTCCCCTCCACGAATGTGACCGGCCATCCTCTCCCTGAGCTTCTCTGCCTCTGGCTGCCTCCCTGACCACCCCCTCCCCCCACCACCAGGCCCGCTGCCTCCATAGAGTTTTGGTCCCCTCCCTGGGTTTCCAGCCGGACTTCCCCATGGGGGGCTCTTGGGGACAATGAGAGCTGCTGTGCGCTCTGCCCTTTGGATGCAGGTAGTGTTTGATATGGGAGGGCCAGACAAGCCACCTCTTCTGTGTGGGCCACACTTGTCCCCCCACACCCCAGCAGCCACCTGCGCTTGCCAGACCTTGCCTTCTAGCCCCAGTCCCTTCTGGTCTTGCCCAGACCCCAGGCTGGGGTGGCTGGGCTCCTACCTGTGGTGGGGGGCGGTGCGCCCAGATAGGGCCGCTGCCCTCCCAGGCTGGGCTGCTCCCAGGGCACTGCCATGCACACTTCTGCCCCGGGGCAGCCCCTACACCCGCCCAGGGCTGGAGCAGGGCTGGGGGTGGTTCCTCATTCCCTAGTCCCCGCCCCATAGGCCACCACCTCTTGACTGACAGGCCCAGGACCCTGCGGGGAAGGAGTTAGGAGGTCACCAAACCTTTTTTCTTTTTTTTTTTTTTTTGAGACAGGGTCTTGAACTCTCGCCCAGTCTGGAGTGCAATGGCATGATCTGAGCTCACTGCAAACTCCACCTCCCAGGTTCAAGCGATTCTCCTGCCTCAGCCTCCCCACTAGCTGGGATTACAGGCGCATACCACCATACCTAGATAATTTTTTTGTATTTTTAGTAGGGATGGGGTTTCGTCATGTTGGCCAGGCTGGTCTCAAACTCCTGATCTCAAGTGATCCAGTGGCCTCGGCCTCCCAAAGTGCTGGGTTTATAGGCGTGAGCCACTGCGCCCAGCAGGAGGTCACTAGGACTAAGCCTTAATCCCAGGGACCCTCTTTCTGTCTCCGGGGGGCTTGGATGATACAGGCTGAGCCCAGATATCTACCTGGCCCGCACATGGCTCTGGGAGCCCCTAAATATGTGGCTATTGGGAATAGTCTGCAAGACCTATGGTGAAATGAAGGCCAGCTGGGAGATCCACTGTGAAAACAGAGGCATTTGTCCACATGTGCTTTTACCGACAGGAGCACCTCTGGCAGGACCATGAGGAGTCAGGAACTTGGTGGCTCTGGGGTCAGGAGAGGGAGGTAGGGACATTCACTACTTACAAAAAAAATGCTTTAGGCCAGGCGTGGTGGCTCATGCCCATAATCCCAGCATTTTGGGAGGCCCTGGTAGGTGAATCACTTGAGGTCAGGAGTTCGAGACCAGCCTGGCCAACATGGTAAGATCCCATCTCTACTAAAAATACAAAAATTAGCCGGGTGTGGTGGCACAGGCCTGTAATCCCAGCGACTCGGGAGGCTGAGGCAGGAGACTCGCTTGACCAAGAAGGCGGAGGCTGCAGTGAGCTAAGATCAAGCCACTGCACTCCAGCCTGGGCAACAGAGCGAGACTCTATCTCAAAAAGAAAAAATGCCTTACAAGATATAATGGCTGGAATTTTCTTTAAAATAATAGACTGGGCATGGTGGCACACACCCAGCACTTTGGAAGGTTGAGGTGGGAGGATCTCTTGAGACCAGGAGTTGTAGACCAGCCTGGGCAATATAGGGAGGCCCTGTCTCTTCAAAAAAAAAAAAAAAAAAAAAAAAAAATTAGCCGGGCATAGTGGTACGTGCCCGTGGTCCCAGCTACTTGGGAGGCTGAGGTGGGAGGATCACTTGAGCCTGAGAGGTTGAGGCTGCAGTGAGCTGTGACTGTGCCACTGTACTCCAGCCTGGGCAACATAGTCAGATCCTGTCTCAAAAAATAAAATAAAATATAAGAGAAGAGAAGGAATGTGGTCTAGATTAAGGAAGACTGGCCCAGAGTGGTAAGTCAACCAGTGACAGTGACTTGGGAGTTTGCTGAACTGTGCTTTCTCTACTAGTGTGTGCGAGCTTGAAATGTTCTCTAGTAAATAGTTTAATTTTTAATTTTTATTTTTTGAGACGGAGTCTTTCTCTGTCACCCAGGCTGGAATGCAGCGGCACAATCTCAGCTCACTGCAACCTCTGCCTCCTGGGTTCAAGTGATTCTCCCACCTCAGCCTCCCGAGTAGCTGTGTGCCACCACGCCTGGCTAATTTTTGTATTTTTAGTAGAGATGGGGCTTCCCCATGTTGGCCAGGCTGGTCTCGAACTCCTGACCTCAGGTGACCTGCCCAACTTGGCCCCACCAGAAGTACTGGGATTACAGGCATGAGCCACCCTGCCCAGCCTAGTAAATAGTTTTAAAATGCGTTGTGTGAATAATAAATAAACCTAAATAAATCAAAGTTCCTCTCTCCCCTGAGAGAGTCCCAGCATTCACTGCTTTCCTGGGAGCCCCTGGTTCCCTGTCCAGGTAATCTCTCTGCTCCTGCCTTCATTGGAGGCCACATCAACTAGACAAAAGGAGACCAGGAAGATCCCTCAGAAACCATCCAGACCTGCCAGGCACGGTGATTCACGCCTGTAATCCCAGCAGTTTGCGGGACCAAGGCGGGAGGATCGTTGGAGCTCAGGAGTTTGAGACTAGCCTGGGCAACATGGTGAAACCCCGTCTCTACCAAAAATACACACACAAAAAGCCGGGCATGGTGGCTCACGCCTGTAATCTCAGCACTTTGGGAGGCCTAGGTGGGCAGATCACCTGAGGTCAGGAGTTCAAGACCAGCCTGGCCAATATTGTGAAACCCTGTCTTAAAAAAAAAAAAAAAAATTAGCTGGGTGTGGTGGTGCCTGCCTGTATTCCCAGCTGCTTGGGAAGCTGAGGTGGGAGGACCACTTAAGCCTGGGGAAGCAGAGGTTGCTGTGAGCCAAGATGGCACCACTGCACTCCAAGCTGAGAGAGTAAGACCCTGTCTCAAAAAGAAGAAGAAGAAGAAGAAGGAGGAGGAGGAGGAGGAGGAGGAGGAGGAGGGAGGAGGGAGGAGGGAGGAGGGAGGAGGGAGGAGGGAGGAGGGAGGAGGGAGGAGGGAGGAGGGAGGAGGAGGAGGGAGGAGGGAGGAGGGAGGAGGGGGAAGAAGGAAGAAGAAGGAAGAAGGAAGAAGAAGGAAGAAGGAAGAAGAAAGAAGAAGAAGAAGAAGGAGGAGGAGGAGGAGGGAGGAGGGAGGAGGGGAGGGAGGAGGGAGGAGGGAGGAGGGAGGAGGGGGAAGAAGAAGGAAGAAGAAAGAAGAAGAAGAAGGAGGAGGAGGAGGAGGAGGGAGGAGGGAGGAGGGAGGAGGGAGGAGGGAGGAGGGAGGAGGGAGGAGGGAGGAGGGAGGAGGGAGGAGGGAGGAGGGAGGAGGGAGGAGGGGGAAGAAGGAAGAAGAAGGAAGAAGGAAGAAGAAGGAAGAAGGAAGAAGAAAGAAGAAGAAGAAGAAGGAGGAGGAGGAGGGAGGAGGGAGGAGGGAGGAGGGAGGAGGGGGAAGAAGAAGGAAGAAGAAAGAAGAAGAAGAAGGAGGAGGAGGAGGAGGAGGGAGGAGGGAGGAGGGAGGAGGAAGGAGGAGGAAGAAGAAGGAAGAAGAAAAGAAGAAGGAGGAGGAGGAGGAGGAGGGAGGAGGAGGAAGAAGAAGGAAGAAGAAAGAAGAAGAAGAAGGAGGAGGGAGGAGGGAGGAGGGAGGAGGGAGGAGGAGGAAGAAGAAGGAAGAAGAAAGAAGAAGAAGAAGAAGGAGGAGGAGGAGGAGGGAGGAGGGAGGAGGGAGGAGGGAGGGAGGAGGAGGAAGAGAAGGAAGAAGAAAGAAGAAGAAGAAGGAGGAGGAGGAGGAGGAAGGAGGGAGGAGGGAGGAGGAAGGAGGAAGAAGGAGAAAGAAGAAGGAAGAAGAAGGAAGAAGAAGAAAAAGAAAGAAAAAGTAAGAAAGAAAGAAAGAAAGAAAGAAAGAAAGAAAGAAAGAAAGAAAGAAAATAAACCACCCAGACCATCAGCTCCCCCAGAGGGGCCTTCGATGGGCTCATCGGCCTTCCTGACATGGACCCTGCCTGTTCACCCAAGGCCGGGAGGGGCTCACCCCACCTGAGACGTCCATGAAGTCATCCAGGCTTGGCTGCAGTGGCGTCAGGTCCGGCTGGATCATGTCAGCATTGCCGACGTAGGCTGCAGGCAGCAGTGACGACATCAGCAGCAGCAGGCAGAGGGGAACGGGGTCCCCGCCCCAACCCGCAGCCATTCCTCCCTTGGCCTCCTGGAATCTCACAGGCCTTCACCCCCTCCCCTGCCCCTTCCCAGATCCTCACCATCCTCAGGCGGCAGCTGCAGGGGTGAAGGGCCGGGCTGAGTCATGGTGAAGAGCGTGTCCGAGATGTCGGACAAAAAGCAGTCGAGGTCCAGGAGCTGCCGCCCACCCGGCTCCTGCTCGGGGTCCCCCAGCAGCACGGGGACCACACTGGAGAAGAGCTGTCTGCACCATTGCTCCGGTGGCGGCCACTCGCCTTCCGACTAGGGAGACAGAGCCGTCAGCAGCCACTGAAGGACTCCCCCTGCCCCGACCGGGGTAAAATGGTCAGCAGCACGGAAGGGCTCCCTGCGCACACCTCTCACCTTCCCTCCGTGGACCTGGCTGGCTGCTTGTAAGACCAGATCACTCCACTGGCCTCTAAGAACTTCCCCAGGAGATAGACCAGGATGCAGATACAGGGGTCCCCTTCCTGCCCACGACCCCAGTTCTTTGGTCCCTCTTTTTAAAAAATGGAATCTCACACTGTTGCCCAGGCTGGAGGGCAGTGGTGCAATCTTGGCTCACTGCAAACTTCACCTCCCAGGTTCCAGCGATTCTCCTGCCTCAGCCTCCTGAGTAAACAGGCACGTGCCACCACACCCAGCTAATTTTTGTGTTTTTAGTAGAGATGGGGTTTCACCATGTTGGCCAGGCTGGTCTTAAACATCTGACCTCGTGATCCACTGGCCTCAGCTTCCCAAAGTGCTGGCATTACAGGTGTGAGCCACCGTGCCTGTCCCGATTTTTGTATTTTTAGTAGAGACGGGTTTTCAGAATGTTGCCCAGGCTGGTCTTGAACGCCTGACCTCAAGTGATCCACCTGCCTCTGCCTCCCAAAGTGCTGGGATTATAGGCGTGAGCCACCAAGGCTGACCTGGTCCCTCTGTTCTCCCATGCCTCCCACCACTTGCCCAGTGACCTGGGGTCTTCTCACCACTGCACTACTACACCTCAAGAAGAGAAGATCTTGACAGATCAACCACAGGATGGCAGTCACGTCCCACGTCCCACCCTCACGCCCAGCCACTGTCCTGCCCACACGGGAGGAAGCTGTCAGCTCTCTACCTCCCACCTACTTGTGGGGGAGGAGATGCCCTTCCCTGCTGGACTTACAGAACACCTACCTGCTTAGGGGCCAGGAGGTCCTCTTCCCTGCTGGACTTACGGAGCTGCAGGGACACAGAGTTGGATACTGGACCCCTTGCCACGTCCTTCATCACTTCCCCCCAAAAATCTCCCCTCTTCACAAGCAATGAGATCCCCTATTTCCCATCAGGAGCTCCCCCCACCTCCAAGTAAGGAGGCTGCTAGAAGGTCATGTGGCCACACGGTGGCGCTGTCGGCCTGGGACTGAATGGAGGGCCCAAAGGGGACACAGGCTTGGTGGGGATCAGGATCCCCTTCCCAGGGATCTTCCGACGCAGGAGGTGGCCGGCAGCCGCAGGGGAAAGCTCTGGGGCCTCCCCGGGCGCCCCACTGACCCGCTTCTTGTAGTAGATGCGCCACTTGTGGTATTCCCGCATCACCACCTCGATGCGCCGCTTCCAGTAGTTCCCCTCCAGGACCACGGCCTGGTGGGGGGTCCGGGGGGAGGGCGATCAGTAGGGAGGGGAGCGCCGCACACCCGTCTCCCACCCCTCACCCCATCCCTGTCTGCCCAGCGCAAGGCTAAAGGAGGCAGGGGCCGGTCTTGGTGGGCGGGCAGGTGGACAGGTGGGCAGATGGGCAGGCGGTCCAGAACCCGGCTACCTCTGGCTTCCGGTGCGCATCTGCCTCAGGCCCCTGCAGGGGGGTCACGAAGCCACACACGGGGCTCTTCCTCCGCTCCACATCTGAGAGAAGGGGGCCAGGTCAGGAGCACCCACCTTCCTCATCCCCCACCTCATCCCAGGGGACTGGGACTCAAGTGACACCCTAAGAAATCCTTCTTGGACTCTAACGTTCAGATTAAGTGCCCATGCTGTCTCCTCCAGGGAGCTTTCCTGGATGCTTTAGCCTCCTAAATCTTGTTTCTTTGTTTTTTCTTTTGCTCTTGTCACCCACCTTGGAGTGCAATGGCTCCATCTCGGCTCACTGCAACCTCCACCTCCCTGGTTAAGCCATTCTCTGGCCTCAGCCTCCTGAGTAGCTGAGATTACAGGCACCAGCCACCACGCCAGGCTAAGTTTTTTGTATTTTTAGTAGAGATGGGATTTCACCATGTTAGTCAAGCTGGTCTCGAACTCCTGACCTTGTGATCCGCCCACCTCATCCTTCCAAAGCGCTTGGATTACAAGTGTAAGCCATTGTGCCCAGTCTTTTTTTTTTTTCTGAGACGAACTTTCATTTGTATTGCCCAGGCTGGAGTGCAATGGCTCGACCTTGGCGCTCTGTAACCTCTGCTTCCGAGGTTCAAGCAATTCTCCGAGCAGCTGGGATTACAGGCGTCCGCCACCACGCCTGACCAATTTTTTGTATTTTTAGTAGAGACGAGGTTTCACCATGTTGGCCAGGCTGGTCTCAAACTTCTGACCTCAGGTGATCCACCCGCCTTAGCCTCCCAAAGTTCTGGGACCACAGGCGTGAGCCACTGCGCCCTCCTGATCTTCCTCTTCTGCGGGACACTGAATCCAACCTCCCACACCTTCTCTGGGTCCCTCCGGAGCCTAGCGGGTTCCCCGGCAAAGACTGCTGAATGGATTGTGGGGCCGTGGGAGTGAGCTGCCTCCAGAAAGTCCTGCTTAGACCAGCAGGCCAGGAGCGGAGAGCCTTGGGTCCCCTGCCTCAGGAGCCCTGGCTCTACCCGCTTTCTTTGCAGAGAGCCACCGTTGGTCCACTTCTGGGCAACCTGCGGCCTCCTCCAGGCCTCTGCCTCCCCTGACCTCTCCTAGGCTCTTCCCCTTGACCCCAGCACACAGTCCAGGCTTTTTTGTTTTTGTTGTGTTTTTGAAACAGGGCCTTGCTCTGCTGCCCCGGCCGGAGTGCAGTGGCGCAATCTTGGCTCACTGTAGGCGTGACCTCCTGGACGCAAGCGATCCTCCCGCCTCAGCCTCTGGCGTACGCCACCATGTCTGGCTAATTTTTAAAGTTTTTGGAGAAACAGGGTCTCCCTGTGTTGCCCAGGCTGGTCTTGAACTCCTGAGCTCGGGGAAACCTCCTGCCTTGGCCTCCCAAGGCGTTGGGATTACAGGCATGGGCCTCTCTGCCTAATCTCTTCTTTTTAATTATTATTATTTTAAGGTTTTTGGTAGAGACAGGATCCCACCATGTTGCCCGGACTGGCCTCGAACTCCTGGGCTCCCCAGGCTGTTCTCTATCTCCTAGCTTCCCTGGTCACTTTGTGTGTTTTCTCTCTTGTTCCCCAGGCTGGAGTGCAGTGGCGTGACCTCGGCTCACTGCAACCTCCGCCTCCCAGGTTCAAGCGATTCTCCTTCCTCAGCCTCCCGAGTAGCCGGGACTACAGGCACCAACCACCACGCCCGGCTAATTTTTGTATTTTCAGTAGAGACGGGGTTTCACCATGTTGGTCAGGCTGGTCTTGAACTCCTGACCTCATGGTCCACCCACTTCAGACTCCCAATGTGCTGGGATCACAGGTGTGAGCCGCCACGCCCAGCCCTGGCCGTTTTGTTTTGTTTCTGTGCTTGTGTGTGTTTTTTTTTGAGATAAGGACTGAATCTGTCGCTGGGGCTGGAGCGCAGTGGCAGCCATCTTGGCTCGCTTCAATCTCCACCTTTCGGGCTCGGGTGATCCTCCCACCTCAGCCTCCAGAGTAGCTGGGAGTACAAGTGTATGCTACCGCCCCCAGCTAATTTTTGAATTCTTTCAAAATTCAACACGGTTTTACCATGTTGCCTAAGCTGTCCTGAAACTCCTGGCCTCAGCCTCCCAACGTGCTGGCACAGCGGGCACGAGCCACCACGCCCAGCCCCTGACTCCTTTGCAGTCAGTGCCCACCTGGCTGCCTCTCTCACTCTGGCCCTTTCGTGCTCTAGCCTCATATCCAGCTGCCTGGGGACACTCCCGAGGATGCCCCAAAACTTGCCACAGAGACCCCCCGAGTCCCAGCATTCCAGGTCTGATTCTTATATTCCAGATCTAATTGAGACAAAAACCCTCAATCTCATAGTGTCTGTGGCATTCTTCCACTGTCCCCTCCCATCTATCCTCTGCCTCACTGTGTCACCCTCTGGTCTGGTGTCATTTCTTACACGGACCTCCCTGACTCCAGCTTGACTCTCTAAGCTCATCTCCCAGTTGCTGCCAGGTCAATTCTTCCTAAAGTGCATTCAGGTCTGGAAGCCTCCATGGCTCCCTGCTAACCTCTGGGACAAAGTCCACACTTCTTGGCTTGGCTTCCAAGCCGATCCCCCTCCTCATGATTGGGCCACCACTTGCTTCTCTCAGCTCCCTGTCTCCATTTTTTTTTTGAGACAGGTCTCACTCTTGTCACCCAAGTTGGAGAGCAGTGGTACAGTGTTGTGGCCTTGGCTCACTGGAGCCTCCACCTCCCAGGCTCAAGTGCTCCTCCCGCCTCAGCCCCCCAGGTAGCTGGGACTACAGGCATGTGCTACCACGCCAGGCCTCCCTGTCTCCTTATACACCCCACCTCAAAACCACACAGTCCACCTTCTGGTCTCATTCTACAGGGAAGCCCCTCTTACCTTCCCTCCTCTGCCCACAATTCAGGATGGTGCCTCCTCCAGGAAGCCTTCCTGCCTCCCGAAACCCACAGCGCTGCCCACCTCCCCTCCATCCTGCCTTGCCAGGTCTTACCTGCTCAGCTTGCTATGGGAGTAAAAGCAGCTCCTGCCTTGGGCACAGAGCCTGACACACAGCAGGTCTACTTAGAGGCAACGTGAGACTCTTCCTGGCTGCTCTGAGGAAGAGGACAACCGCTGACCCTTCCTGCCCCAGCCAACTTCCTCTGGGACGAACGAGGACACAGGAAGGGGAACCATCACAACATGAAATTTACCAGGGCTTTTAAGCACCATTTACAAAGTTCTGTCCTAAAGTACATTCTCCAAAATCTGCTGCGTGCAGTGGCTCACACCTGTAATCCCAGCACTTTGAGGGGGCTAAGGAAGGCAGATCACTTGAGTCCAGGAGTTTGAGATCAGCCTGGGGAACATAGTGAGACCCCGTCTCTGCTAAAAATGCAAAAATTAGCCAGGCGTGGTGGCGCATGCCTGTAATCCCAGCTACTCAGGGGGCTGACCCATGAGAATTGCTTGAACCCAGGAGGCGGCGGTTGCAGTGAGCCGAGATTGGGCCACTGCACTCCAGCCTGGGTGACAGAGCAAGACTGTCTCAATATATATATATACGTGTGTGTGTGTATGTGACTGTGTATGTGTGTGTGTCTGTGTATGTGTGTGTATGTGTGTCTGTGTCTGTGTGTGTGTGTGTGTGTGTGTGTGTGTACTCTCCGTAAGATTGAAGATGGGCTTTGTCCTGGTTTCTGAGTCCAGCTTGGTCAGAAAACAAAGGCTGGGCCCTTGGATGTGTGGCCTCCCCGGGGACTAGATAAGCAAGGAGGGTCTCAAAGCATGTCTGCCCCTGGCTTTCCAGATGAGGAAATGAACAGCAGCAAAGATTAAGTTTGTCCTGGTATGGCATGGTCGGGAGTTTGAGACCAGCCTGACCAACATGGAGAAACCACGTCTCTATTAAAAATACAATATTAGCTGGGCTTGGTGGCGCGTGCCTATAGTCCCAGCTATTCAGGAGGCTGAGGCAGGAGAATCGCTTGAACCCAGGAGGCGGAGACTGTGGGGTAAGCCGAGATCGCACCACTGCACTCCAGCCTGGGTAACAAGAGCGAAACTCCGTCTCAGAAAAAAAAATTAATAATAATAATAATAATAATAATATAGTACAGTTTGTCCAGGGCTCCTAGAGAGTCAGGGCTGAGTGGCTCTCTCCTCCCCAGCCCAGAGATCCCGCGCTCTGAACTGTTTCCCATGGAAAGGCTGTAGTAACAGTGTGGCTCCTGGGGGCTGGGCAGGCTTTGTCAACACTGATAAGCTCACCCCTTCATTCAGCCGCCTAACCCTTTGCACCTAGGCTGGGACAGATACTGGGAGGGGACACGTGGCTGAATCAGGCAGGGAGCCCACAGCTTCGGGAGAGATAAGGCAAGTAAACAAACAACAGAGACCATGCAAGGTGGAAAGTCCTTGCCCGGGAGCTCCCAGGAAACCAAGACCTTTTCAGAGTGTGGGAGGATGGCTGGCCATCAGGAAAGGAGGGATCTTAGAGACCAGGACCCCGCAGTGGGTGGCAGAGCCCTTTCTGCTCGAGCCTAAGATGGGACGTTAGGGGCCTCCAGCCAAGCAGCCCCTCTCCTCCCCGCTTCTGTGAAGCCCACCTTGGTGTTTTTTTTTTTTTCACCATTTTGGCCAGGTTGGTCTCGAACTCCTGACCTCAAGTGATCCACCCAACTTGGCCTCCCAAAGTGCTGGGATTACAGGCGTGAGCTGTCAAGCCCAGCCTAAAGCCCACCTTCAAATCTTTGGTGTTTAGGGAGGAAAAGGGGTCTTGACATTTGTTACATGTGTCTCACGTGCTGCTCTGAGTACGACTGATATACAAACGATCTCACTGAAAACTCAGGGAACCTCAGAAATAGGAGCTACTGGCCGGGCGCGGTGGGTGGCTCACGCCTGTAATCCCAGCACTTTGGGAGGCTGAGGCGGGCGGATCACGAGGTTAGGAGTTCGAGACCAGCCTGGCCAACATGGTGAAACCCCATCTCTACTAAAAATATTTTAAAAATCAGCTGGGTATGGTGGTGTGTGCCTGTAATCCCAGCTGCTTGGGAGGCTGAGGCAGGAGAATTGCCTGAACCCAGGAAGCAGAGGTTGTGGTGAGCCGAGATCACGCCATTGTACTCCAGCCTGGGTGACAGAGTGAGATTCTGTCCCAAAAAAGATTAAAATGATAATAATAATAATGTCATTCTCCAAAATAAAAAAAAATAAAAAATAAACTGAAAAGAAAGAAAAGAAAACCAAGAAAAAAAAAAATCCACCCCATTTTCACAAACAGCAAGCCCAGCCTAAAGCCCACCCGGCCTAAAGCTCCAGGAGGCTAGAGACTTTCCCAAGCCCACACAGTTAGAGCATGCCGGGGCTTCACTGAGAGCTCGCTGTGTCTCATTCAGAACCTGGGGTCCTTCCAGCAACCTGTGCAGTCACTGGAGACCAGTGTGCCTGGGTGAGGACCCCAGGCGACATCATGCCTCAGCTCTCATCAGAAATTGCTTCTGCAAGCCGGGTGCGGTGGCTCATGCCTGTAATCGCAGCACTTGGGGAGGCCGAGGTGGGCAGATCACCTGAGGTCAGGAGGGTGAGGCCACACCGGCCAACATGGTGAAACTCTGGCCCTACTAAAAATACAAGATGTGGTGGGTGCCTGTAACCCCAGCTACTTGGGAGGCTGAGGCAGGAGACTCTCTTAAACCTGGGAGGCGGAGGTTGCAGTGAGCCGAGATTACTCCACTGCACCCACCTATCAAAAAAACAAAACCACAATTTGGAGTTGAGGGACTGTGGATTTCCAGCCAGGCCAGCTCTGCTTCTTTTACGCTCTGTGAACCTGAACAAGTCACTTTCCTTCTGAGCCTCGGCTGCTCATCCATAAAACGGCGGTCATAAAACCTATCTCCCCGGGTTGCTAGAAAGCCTTAAATAAGGTGATTTGTGAAAGCGCCTGGCATGTAGATACATAAAAACCAGAAAACACACCCTCTCCCGCTTGGATGAAATCCAGTGGGGCCAGGACAGACAATACCACGTGTGGTCTCTCCCAGGCTTCTCGTTCCCAGCTCAGAGCAGCCTTTGATCCTATAGCAGAACCTGAGCTGGATGAGGTTCAGGACTGACCAATCCAAGTCCTCTCTGCCTCTGCTGCTCGGCCATGGGGTGTCCCCAAAATGAAAGTGACCTCCTTAAGGGTACATCAGGTATTGGACACCAGGTCACTGCCAACATCCTGAATACCTGTTGTCCCCATACCAACCATGAAAAGTAGGACTACTGGCCTCTTTTCTTTTCTTTCTTTCTTTCTTTTTTTTTTTTTTGAGACGAGTCTTGCTCTGTCAGTGGACTGGAGTGCAGTGGTGTGAACTCGGCTCACCGCCACCTCTGCCTCCTGGGTTCAAGCGATTCTCCTGCCTCAGCCTCCCCAGTAGCTGGGACTACAGGCGCCCACCACCATGCCTGGCTAATTTTTTGTATTTTTAGTAGAGATGGGGTTTCACTATGTTGGTCAGGCTGGTTTTGAACACCTGACCTCATGATCCACCTGCCTTGGCCTCCCAAAGTGCTGGGATTACAGGTGTGAGTCACCGTGCCCAGCCTGTTGGCCTCATTTTTATAGATAAGGAAGCAGGTTCAGAGAGGCTAGGCAAATAGCCTGAAGTCACACAGCCAGCAAGGGGCAGAGATGGGGTGGAGGAACCAGCTCTGGGCCACTCTAAGTCCAGAATTGCTTCCGTTATAAGGCATGGCCTCTCTGGGTTCCCTCTGCCCAATTCACGTGGGCACCCACTGGGTGTTCAGGAAGGACTTCAATGAAACGCTGGTGGAGACCCATGCAGGAGCCTCAGTTTCTCCATTCCCAAAGTGAGGCAGTTGGCCTAGCTAGTGTCTAATGACCCTTTTTACCCTGGCATTTAAGGCACCGGACTACCTTAATGGGATGCAAGATGGGCTTTGAACTATACCCTAAATTTCAGCCTACCCTAGTGCTTCTGAGGAGTGACCTCTGCTCTGCCCAGCTTCACAGTGGAAAGTACCCTTTGGGACACATTTCCTAAGACCCCCTGGAGCCTGGTCTCCCCTTAAAAGGCCATCAGGGCCAGGTGTGATGGCTCATGCCTGTAATCCCAGCACTTTGGGAGGCCAAGGTGAGCGGATCACTTGAGGTCAGGAGTTCGAGACCAACCTGGCCAAAATGGAGAAACTCCATCTCTACTGAAAATACAAAAAATAGCAGAGTGTGGTGGTGAGTGCCTATAGTCCCAGCTACTTGGGAGGCTGAGGCAGGAGAATCGCTTGAACCGGAGAGGCGGAGGTTGCAGTGAGCCGAGATGGCACCATTGCACTCCAGCCTGGGTGACAGAGCAAGGCTCTGTCTCAAAAAAAAAAGAGGCTGGCAGAACCCTGCTAGTGCTGGCTGTGAGGGTCCCAGGGTTTTTCCCGGGCAGCCCCCGTGCAGAACTGTCTGGCAGGAGGGTTAGAGGGGGAGGTCCCTCCTGGCTGGGGAGCCCGGTGGTACCCACCACTCACACTGGATATACCAGGCCCTCCAGATGGCGTTGTTCAGGCGGATCTTGTCCCTGCAGAGCAGCTTGAGGCCTTTGAAATTCTTCCACTTGGGAGATACCAGCTTGCCACTGTCAAAGGGGAGAGGAGCGGATTAGGGAGACCCAGTGCCGCCGCGGGGGCTGCTCCCTATATTCCCCATCACGAGGCATCCACCTACAGCTGCCATTCGAGGGACCCTCCACATCCGCTTCCCCCCAACCCAACCTGCTTGAAATTCCAACTCAGAGAGTCAGACACTCAAAAATCCCCCCCGAGACTCCCACCAGCGGCCCGTTTGTTCCCGGGGTAGACCTGTTTGTCAATCTACTACAGAGAAAAGCCGCTGAAACCTGTTGACCAGCTTGGCCCTGGATACAACAATGTCCTGGCAGGCCTTGGAAGCTGGTTGGGGAGACTGTTCAGGCCCATTTCTTACTGATGACCATCCTGGGCTGGGGGCAGTAGCCTGTAGTCCCAGAAATTTGGGAGGCCGAGGAAGGTGGATCACCTGAGGTCAGGAGATTGAGACCAGCCTAATCCAACATAGTGAAACCCCGTCTCTAGTAAAAATACAGAATTAGCCGGGCATGGTGGTACCTACCTATAATCCCAGCTACTCAGGAGGCTGAGACAGGAGAATCACTTGAGCCTGGGAGGAGGAGGAGGTGGGTGGATCTCCTGAGGTCAGGAGTTTGAGACCAGCCTGACCAACAAGGAGAAACCCCATCTCTACTAAAAATACAAAATTAGCTGGACATGGTGGCGCATGCCTGTAATCCCAGCTACTCGGGAGGTTGAGGCAGAATTGCTTGAACCCAGGAGGAGGCAGTTGCAGTGAGCCGAGATTGTGCCATTGCACTCCAGCCTGGGCAATAAGAATGAAACTCTGTCTCAAAAAAAAAAAAAGAGTGAAACTCCATCTAAAAAAAAATGACCTTCCTGAGGGTCAGGGAGGAAAAGGGGCAGGTCCAAGGTCATATGGCGGGGACTCCCGCAGGCCTCCTTAGGCCCAGGAAGGGCAAAGGAGATGGCCATGTGACCATTGTCTATCTGGTAGAGAGGGAAACTCTGTCTGTATTTTTCTTTCTTCTTCTTTTTTTTTTTTTTGCGATAGAGTCTTGCTCTGTCGCCCAGCCTGGATAGCAGTGGTGCAATTTTGGCTCACTGTAACCTCCATCTCCCAGATTCAAACAATTCTCCTGCCTCAGCCTCCTGAGTAGCCAGGATTACAGGTGCATGCCACCATGCTCGGCTGAATATTTTTGTATTTTTAGTAAGACGGGGTTTCACCATTCTGGCCAGGCTGGTCTCAAACTCCTGACCTCAAGCGATCTGGCCACCTCGGCCTCCCAAAGTGCTGGGATTACAGTCATGAGCCACCATGCTGGGACAAGGGACCCCCTTTACAAACAGTGGCAGTTACTGCCTTCATCACACAGCCCTTTCGGTGTCTGCCATGCCCCGAATCCCAGGATGGCAGCCTGGACTTAGAGAGAAAGTGTTTCCCTTCTCAGGGGTCTGCAGAAGGCAACGAACCATCAGAGCCCAAAGGAAGGCAGCTAGGCTAGGGGAATGGTATTCATGGAGACAGAGCACCCTCACTCTAACCCTAGCCGTCTATCAAATCCATAGGATGGGCTGAGCATGGTGGCTCATGCCTGTAATCCCAACACTTTGGAAGGCCAAGGTGGGAGGATCGCCTGAGCCCAGGAATTTGAGACAAGCCTGGGCAGCCCACAGCAAGACCCCATCTCGACAACAATTTTTAAAAATTAGCCAGATATGGTGCCATGCAGCTGTAGTCCTAGCTACTAGGGAGGCAGAGGTGGGAGGATCTCTTTAGCCTGGGAGTTTGAGGCTGCAGTGAGCTATGACCACACCAGTGCACTCCAGCCTGGGCGACAGAGCAAGATCCTGTCTTGAAAAACAAACAAAGAAACATTGGATGGAAGAGCTCTACACTGGTGAGGGGCTTGGCTCTCAGGGTCCTGCTACGCACAGGCCAAGCCTGCTGCCTCCAGGAAGCTGACCCAGGAAGCCAAGACATTCAGGGTGTTAGACCCCCGACAGTCTCCCCAGCCCTCTCTCCTCTCCATCCACAAGCCAGTCCCTCTGGCCCACCTTCTCCGTCCCTTACTCGGATGGGAAGGCTGAGGCCCCAAGTCTTAGCCATTTTTTTTTTTCTTTGAGATGGAGCCTCATTCTGCTGCCCAGATTGGAGGACAGCAGCAGGATCTTGGCAATCTCCACCTCTCAGGTTCAAGCGATTCTCCTGCCTCAGCCCGCAGCTGGGATCACAGCTGACTCACAGCTAATTTTGTTTTTTCTTTTTTTGAGACGGAATCTCGCTCAGTCGCCCAGGCTGGAGTGCAATGGCACAATCTCGGCTCACTGCAACCTCTGCCTCCCGGGTTCAAGTGATTCTCCTGCCTCAGCCTCCCAAGTAGCTGGGTTTACAGGAGCCCGTCCACCACACCCAGCTAATTTTTGTATTTTCAGTAGAGATGGGGTTTCTCCATGTTGGCTAGGCTGGTCTCGAACTCCTGACCTCCAGTGATCTGCCCACTTTGGCCTCCCAAAGTTCTGGGATTACAGGCGCGAGCCACCGTGCCTGGCTCCCAAGGCTTAGTCTTTCAGAAAACCATGCCTGCTTCTTTTGGGGTCTTCCCTGCATTCTGGGGGTGAAACATGGGTGGGTGCTGATCTGACTCCGCAGCCTCTTTCCTCATAGCAGCCCCTTGAGTGCCTTGATCATTGAGTCTCCTCTCTTCCTTGGTCTCCAAGCTCCTGTGTTTGCTTTGGGGTGGGGGTGGGGGACTGCCTCCCCCAACCGGAGACAACAGGCCTCATTACCCAAATAAGATACACAGCCCAGCGCCCTGGCCCACTGGCTGGTCCCCTCCCTCCAGGAGCTAGATAAACACCATCTGTTTGGGAGGGAGACATAGGGGTGGGGTGGGGGTGGGGTGGAGACTCTGCTACCTCCTGGGTCAGCTACTTCTGTGGCACCTGGTGGGCAACTCCTGAGTCTGTTGTCCCTGCCTGTATCCCAGCAACCTCCCAGCCCATTCTGATCACCCTGCGTCCCACTTTTGACCTGCCTGCCTTCCCTCCCGCTTCCATGCTAAGGCTATGATCTTCAGAACCCAGGCAGGGTTGGGGGACATGTGACAGTGACAATTTCCAAACCCAGGAGGAAGCAAAGGATTTGAGGCTGTCAGGGAAGGGACCCAGTCTGGAGCAAGAGCCTAACACCATGGCTCGAGAACTTTTTATGACTGGCTGGGCATGGCTCACACCTGTAATCCCAGCACTTTGGAAGACCGAGGCAGAAGGATTGTTGGAGGCCAGGAGTTTGAGATCAGCCTGGCCAATGTGGTGAAACCTCATTTCTATTAAAAATACAAATATCAGGCCAGGCACTCTGGCTCACGCCTGTGATCCCAGCACTTTGGGAGGCAGAAGTGGGTGGATCAGGAGGTCAGGAGTTTGAGACCACCCTGCAATATGGTGAAACCCCGTCTCTACTAAAAATATAAGAATTAGCTGGGCATGGTGGTGCGTGCCTGTCTTCCCAGCTACTTGGGAGGCTGAGGCAGGAGAATCGCTTGAATCTGGGAAATGGAGGTTGCAGTGAGCCAAGATAGCGCCACTGCACCCCAGCCTGGGTGACAGAGTGAGACTTTGTCTCAAAAAAAAAAAAAAAAAAAGTTAGCAGGTGTGGTGGCAGGCACTTGTAATCCTAGCTACTCAGGGGCTGAGGCAGAGAGAATTGCTTGAACCCAGGAGGTGGAGGTTGCAGTGAGCCAAGATGGCGCCATTGCACTCCAGCCTGGGCGACAGAGCGAGACACTGTCTCAAAAAAAAAAAAAAAAAAAAAAGGTTAGCTGGGCATGGTGGTGCACACTTGCAATCCTAGCTACTCAGGAGGCTACAGTGGGCAGATCGTTTGAACCCAGGAGTTCAAGGGTGAAGTGAGCTGTGATCACGCCAGTGTACTCCAGCCTGGGTAACAGTGAGAACCTGACTCAAAACAAAAAAACCATTTCTTATGACCAAGAGAAAAATCTGATGGGGCGCAGTGGCTCAGACCTGTAATCCCAGCACTTTGGGAAGCTGACGTCAGAGGATCGCCTGAACCCAGGAGTTCAAGACCAGCTGGGCAGCACAGTGAAACCTCACCTCTATTTAAAACTATTAAAAGGGCGGAGTGTGGTGGCTCATGCCTGTAATCCCAGCACTTTGGAGGCTGAGGCAGGTGGATGACCCCAGGTCAGGAGTTCAAGACCAGCCTGGCCAACATGGTGAAATCCCGTCTCTACTGAAAATACAAAAATTAGCTGGGCATGGTGGTGCAAGACTGTAACCTCGGCTACTCTGGAGGCTGAGGCAGGAGAATCCCTTGAACTCGGGGATAGAGGTTGCAGTGGACGGAGATCATGCCACTGCACTCCAGCCTGGGCGACTGTCTCAAATAAAAGGAGGAGGAGGAGGAGGAAGGGGGGAGGAGGAGGGAGAAAGGGGAGGAAGAGGGGGAGGGGGGAGGGGCAGGAGAAGAGACAACTCTGAGACTCAGAGAGGGGTGGAGAAAACCTTGGAACTCCAAGTTCAGCTGTCCACCTCTCACCTTGCAGGAATTCCCTTTAGACTGACCCCTAGTCAGGTCCTGTTTGCTCCCCTGCACCCTCGAGGCCACTCTTCCTAAAGCTAGCCAGCTCTGACCATGAACAAGTGCATCCTTGAAGCTTCCAGAAACTGCCTCCCTGGGGCTTCCACCCACAGAGCCACGGAACACGGCCTCCTTGATCCTCCCTCTGCCCACCCTGCCCTGCGGAGGGTGAAACCCTGCCAGGCCTCTGCAGGCTGGCCCCTGGGTCAAGCCGGCCATTCTTCCCACCACCTTCTGGACTCTCCGCCCTACTGTCCCTTCCCATACAGTCACTCCCCTGGGACACTCAGCAATCTGCTCCCCTGCAAGGAACCCCTGGAACTGGGGTCTCTGAGGACTAAAACACTGTCCACAGTTCAAGTCTCAGGGCTTTTCCTTCACCAAATGGGGAAATCTAGAAGCTCTCCTGGTACTGTGCCAACCCCCCATGTCTTTTCTTTTTCTCCTCCCTTTCCTTCCCCTTCCTCCCTCCCTCCTTCCCTTCCCTCCCTTTCTTTCCTTCCTTCCTTTCTTCCCTCCTTTCTCTCTCATTCCCTCCCTCCCTTCCCTCCTTTCTTTGTCTCTCTCGTTCCCTCCCTCCCTCCCTTCCTCCCTCCCTCCCTTTCTTCCTTCCTTCCTTCCCTCCTTTCTCTCTCTCATTCCCTCACTTCCTCACTCCTTCCCTTCCTTCCTTCCAAGGGTCTCACTCTGTTACCCAGGGTGGAGTGCAGTGGCGAGATCATGTCTCACTGGAGCCTCAACCTCCTGGGCTGAAGCAATCCTCCTACCTCAGCCTCCTGAGTAGCTGAGACTAGGAATGGGCCATCATGCCTGGCTAATAAAAAATCTTTTTGGCCAGGCAAGGTGGCTCACACCTGTAATCCCAGCACTTTGGGAGGCTAAGGTAGGCAGATCACCTGAAGTCAGGAGTTCAAGAGCAGTGTGGCCAACATGGTGAAACCCGTCTTTACTAAAAATACAAAAAAATTAGCTGGACATGGTGGCCGATGCCTCTAATCCCAGCTACTCAGGAGGCTGAGGCAGGAGAATTGCTTGAACCCGGGAGGTGGAGGTTGCAGTGAGCCCAGATTGTGCCATTGCACTCCAGCCTGGGCAATGAGTGAAACTCTGTCTCAAAAAAAAAAAATTTTTTTTTTTTTTTTGGTAGAGATGGGCCCTCACTATGTTGCCCAGGCTGGTCTCCAACTCCTGGGCTCAAGCAGTCCTCCCATCTTGACCTCCTCAAGTGCTGGGCTTACAGGCATGAGCCCCTGTCACCGGCCAGAGAGACTTACTATTAATATTTGAGGATTGGGGAGAAAACACAGTCCTCTCTACCCCAGCTGTCTCGGACTGGGGTTACATCAGCCTTGAGTCAGCAGCCTTTTAGTGGGGGGCAGTTTTGGGGTGTGCTCTGTCCCCTACTTTGCCAGCTCCCCAGAACCTCTCCTCTTTGGTCACCTCTCCCATGGTCAGGGTGGGGGTTGGAAGTGAGGACCCCCAAGTGGAATGATGGGTAGTACATAACTAGAAGCCAAAGTTGGGGGTGGGTGGGAAATGGGAGATCTTAGGAGGAGTGCCGGCATCGAGTGTACCAGGACCTTAGATGCCCCGTCCCAGGCAGTCGCGTGACATTTGGGGAGGGAGGGAGAAGGGACGGGAATTTGAACTTTCCACACGGGTCTGACGCCCCGGCCGATCGGGTTGCAACAGGACCTGGGCCCGGGGCCAGAGCTTGTGGGCCAAGGTTACTCTGCCTCCAGCCAATGGGGTCGCAGCTGGGCAGCAGCGGTTGGGGACAGGCAACACTCCCCCCTCCCACCCAGTCCCCACCCCAGCTCCCGATCCCCTGCAGGGCGGCAGGTGCCAGAGTGTAGCCATCGGTTCTCAGAACAGGAGGAGGCGCCGCAGAGGAAAGATCAAGGCCGGCCGATCCCCCTTTCTCCCCTACGGGTTTTCGGTTGATAATTTATCCTGGCCCCTCCGCTCCGGGGAACTTTGCTCCAGGGCACTGGGCCAGGCCTCGGGTTCGCGCCCTCCTCTGGGACGTGGGGCGTGGAGAGGAAGCCGGGCGCGGCCGGTGCGCTCTAGGAGGCTCTGAGCTGGGGTCCCAGGCAGCGACAGGCGCTCAGCCTAGGGCGGTGACGCGGGTAGGCGAGCCCAGGCTTCCCTCCCGGGCACCGGCGTAACCTCTGCAAGCTGCGCCTCTTAGACATTTCTGGGACACCCTCCTTTCTCCCGCCACCCTTGACGCAGCACATCAAGAAGAGGTGTCTCAGCAATTGCGGGGAGGTGGATGAGAGACTAGGCCAGTTTGAGTCCACTTTGGTTATGTATTGGGACAGCCAGGGGAGCGGCGAGTATCTCAGGGCGCAGGAACTGGGCGGGCCTGGGCCGGGGCTGCTTGGGGGAGGGCCGAGGCCTGCAGGGGGTCGGGTGGAGTGGCTTCAGAGTGGACAGTGGGGATGCGCGTGGGTGGCCTAGGGACCTGGGACGCCTGGCACTTTGGAGGGACGGAGGAGCCGGGACCAGAGAGGGGCCCCGGAGGTCCAGGTGGAGGTGGGGCGCAGGCGGTCTGCGCCCTGGGGAGAAGGAGATGGGGGAAGAACGGGAATCAGAACTGCGCAGGTCCGCTGGGGGCCAGCGGGCTGGGCCGCGGTCAGAGGACCCCGGTGCTGGGGGAAAGGGGTTGTCCAGGGCGTGATCAGAGCCTCTAGGAGCTGCCGGGCCGGGCTCGGGTGGGGTGCTGAGGACCCCAGCGCGCAGTCCTGTCCCGGACCCCCCCTCCCCACCCTCCTCGACCCTCGATGGCCGGGCCCGTCGACGCCCAAAGCCGCCCTCACCTGTAGGCCAGGCTCAAGCACTCGAAGAGGCGAGTGAGTGTGGGGTCAATGCTGCGCGGCCCGAAGTCGGAGAGCCCCACGGAGCCCTCCTGGTCGCGCCGCCGAGGCAGCGAGTCGCTGTGTGGGGACGACACCATGAAGTGACCGCTGTGGATCACCTGCGAGCGGAGCAAGCCGCCCGCGCCGCGCCGGAGGCTTGGGTCCTCCGAGTCCGTGTCCGAGTCCGAGTCTGGGCTCGGCACGACCCGCGGGACCTGCAAGCCCGCGGCCAGGCCTGCCAGCGCCCCGGCCATGACTGTCGCCGCCGCCGCCACCGCCTGGTCCCGGCTCCGCGGGGAACTGCTCGTGGGCAGACTGGCCTCATTAACATAGCCCCGCCCCTGCCTCGTAGGCTGATTGGGTGGGCGGGGCATGGGGCGGGGCGGGGCTTTATTAGCATAATCTGTGCGCCAGGTGAGAACCCGCGGCCCTGGCGCTCCCCCGAGTTGGGCTTATCTCCCCTGTCCTGGGAGTCCCTGATAGAACAGCCCCTACTTTGGTCCAAAGGGATCTTAAGGGTCAGGCCTGGCGCCAGGAGCTCATGCCTGTAATCCTAGCACTTTAGGAGGCCAACGCGGGAGGATGGCTTAAGGCCAGAAGTTCAAGACTAGACTCAGCGATATGGCAAGACCCTCCCCCATCTCTACAAAAAGAAAATGCAAAAATTAGCTGCGCGCAGTGGAGAGAAGCTGTAATCCCAGCTACTGGGGAGGCTGAGGTGGGAGGATCCCTTGAGCCCAGGTGTTCGACAACGTGGCAAAACCCTGTCTCTACAACACATACAAAAATTATCCGGGCATGGCGGCGTGCACCTGTAGTCCCACGAACTCGGAAAGCTGAAGTGGGAGGATCGCTTGAGAGTGAGCGGAGATCTGCACTCCAGCCTGGATGACAAAGTGATACCCAGTCTTAACAACAACAAGAGGGTCCCCTGTCACACCTGAGCCTGAAGGCCCCTCAGGACCTGGGGTTTGTGCTTTCAGGGACACCCTCTTGTGAGTCCAGAGGTCACCACCTCCCCTCACCTAACTCCTGTGTTCCACCTACCCCCCATATTAGCGCTGGGTCCTCCACACAGCTGGAAACCCTCACCTCTCAGGGGCCTTGTGTGGTGGGTGCGAAGCAACGCCCCTGAAGGGCCTGGCCCGCAGGAGGTTATTAATACCTCTAGTTAACATGGTGGCCGGGTGCAGTGGGTCACACCTGCAATCCAAGCACTTTGGGAGGCCAACGCAGGAGGATCGCTTGAGGCCAGGAATTCGAGACCAGCCTGGCCAACATGGCAAAACCCCATCTCTACTAAAAATACAAAAATTAGCCAGGTGTGGTGGTGCGTGCTTGTTATCCCAGCTACTCGGGAGGCTGAGGTGGGAGAATCACAAGTCTGGAAGGCGGAGGTTGCAGTGAGCTGAGATCTTGCACTGTGCGCACTCCAGCCTGGGCCACAGAGTGAGACCCTGTCACAAACAATAAAATAAAATACTTAAGAAAACATATCTATTTAAAAAAATTGCGACCATTACTTCACCTGCACGGAGAGGCCCGAGGGGATTACCTGAGCCTATTGGGATCATTACCAGTGGGGCAGGTGGCTCACTGGAAGGTGGGCATCCCCCAGGCAGGCATCTACCCAGGAACTCTGTGCTCCTTCTCTCACTGACACTGAGGTCCAGTTTTTGTTCCTGCTTATTTATTTATTTATTTATTTATTTTGAGACAGAGGCTCACTCTGTCGCCCAGGCTGGCCCACCGCACCCAGCCTATTTATATATTTTTAGACACAGGGTCTCGCTCTGTCACTCCGGCTGGAGTGTAGTGGCACGGTCATAGCTCACTGCAGCCTCAAACTCCTGGGCCAAAGCAATCCTCCCACCTCAGCCTCCCCCGTAGCTGGGACTACAAGCTCATGCCACCATACCTGACTAATTTTTTTTTTTTTTTTTGTAGAGATGAAATCTGTTGCTTAACCTGGTCTCGAACTCTCAGCTTCAAGTGATCCTCCCACTTCAGCCTCCCAAAGTGTTGGGACTGTAAGTGTTAGCCACCGCGTATGGCCTGTTTCTGCTTCTGAAGGCCCTTTTCTTCCCTTGAGGACAGAAACCAGACTGAGGCATTCACACCTCACTAGAGCCTTTAACTAACAGCTTCAAAGATGTGTTCAGAAGCACAGGAGAGCAAAAACACACCCAAGCATCTCTGAGGGGCAGCAGCAAAGCCTGCTCTAGTAAATTTCCAGACTTCCCTGAAAGGATGTCCCTAGTGGGTGGGGACAGGACAGAGTTGTAAGCAGATGCTAAGCTCCCCTGGCTTTTCAGCAAGTACCCTACGTGTGGTAACACTAGGGAAAGGGGAGGAGGTGGTCACCCATGTATTGCAGCCTTGGAAAAGGTTGACCTTTTTTTTTTTTTTTTTGAGATGGAGTCTCACTCTGTCACCCAGGTTGGAGTGCAGTGGTGCAATCTCAGCTCACTGCAACCTCTGCCCCCCAGGGTTGAAGGGATTCTCCTGCCTCAGCCTCCTGAGTAGCTGGGATTACAGACATGTGCCACCACACCCAGATTATTTTTGTATTTTTAGTAGAGACAGGGTTTCACCATGTTGGTCAGGCTGGACTCAATCTCCTGACCTCATGATCTGCCTGCCTCGGCCTCCCAAAGTGCTGGGATTACAGGCGTGAGCCACAGCGCCAGCCGCTCACACAGCACCCAGGATCACAAGGGCAGTGCCCCGTGGGCCCCAGCCACTGGCCGAGGGAGGAAAGCAATTACTGGAGACTGCCCACTGGCCAGCCCTTCCACCCACCTCCCTTGGCTGGGTGTGTCTTCTGTCTCTGCCAGACAGCCACACCACATTCCCAGGAGCCCCAGCTGTTCCGCTCCCTCCTCCCTGCTGCCCTCTGTAGGACGTGCATTCTCTCTGCCAATCCCTGCCAGGTTGGGAAGGAGGGTTCTGATGCTCACGCTAGTCTCCCTCTTTTGGAGGTGCTCTGCCCTGCTTCAGAGAGCCATATCCAACCCAAGTGCCCCTACCCCACCCCAACTTTTTTAGCCAGTCTCGCTCTGTTGCCCAGCCTGGAGTGCAATGGTGCGATCTTGGCTCACTGCAACCTCCACCTCCTGGGTTTAAACGATTTTCCTGCCTCAGCCTCCAGAGTAGCTGGGACTACAGGTGTGCACCACCACACCCAGCTAGTTTTTGTATTTTTAGTAGAGACAAAGTTTTGCCATGTTGGCCAGGCTGGTCTCGAACTCCTGACCTCAAGTGATCCACTTGCCTTAGCCTCCCAATGTGCTGGTATTACAGGCGTGAGCCACCATGCCTGGCTGTCAGGTGGCTGTTAACCATCTTTTGAGACCCTTGGAACAGAGGCTGACAGGATCATTACTTATCCCAATGTTCTTGTCTGACTGCTGCCCCCACTCCCTCACTGAGGCAAGACTGCGTCCTAGCATCTCTGAACCCCCACACTGGGTCCCCGGAGACTTGGGGGATACTTGAAGAACGAGGCATGAGGCTAAGAGGAGCTGGTGGGCTGCTGTGGGGGTGTTGGATAGGAAGTGTCAGCTTCGCCCTCTCCTCTCTCTTGGGACCTCCTGGCTCCGGGACCCTGGCTCAGGTGAAACCCGGACTGATCTTTGCTCTGCTGCTAATCCCATGAATGACCCTGGGCAAATCTGTCTTACTGGGGATCTACCTCACTAGCTGTAAAGTGGGGAGGCTGAACTCAGTGTTTTCTTTGTTTCTTCCTGTCTTCGCTGTTGTAAAGATGGGATCTCACTATATTGCCCAGGTTGGTCTTGAACACCTGGGCTCAAGAGATCCACCCGCCTTGGCCTCCCAAAGTGCTGAGACCACAGGCGTGAGCCGCCACGCCTGACCTGAATTCAACGATTTGTTGGGGGTCCTGCAATCTTGGTTCCAAGTCTCTGCTGGCTGTGTCTCCAGATCACCCCATCATGCTCTCCCCATGCTCTGAAAACATCAAGAGTTGTCTCCCGCGGTTTCAGAGACGTTCCTCTGAGCTGGATCTGAGTGGTGTGGGAGTATTAGGAGTGAATTCTCTCCTTCCCCCAACATCCCTCCTTCCCAGCCATGAATTGCCCCTCAGCAGGCATCTGCCTCTCACTTCTGCCCTCCCCCAGGGGCCAATAGCACCTCTAGAAGCCCGACTGCTGAAAAGACAAATCCTACCTGTGTTATGCAAAACGACCAAGCACTACAGTATCCAATAAATGCAAGGACGTCCACAAAGTCTCATTTCTCCCGTGTTTAGAGGGAGGGTCTTGCTCTGTCACCCAGGCTGGAGTGCAGTGACACGATCGTGGCTCACTGCAGCCTTAAACCCCTGGGCCACAGCGATCCTCCCACTGCAGCCTCCCAAAGTGCTGGGATTAGAAGTGTGAGTCACTTGTAATGGGACCACAGCTAACACCCCCTGTTCAGGGCACCCTTGCCCAGATGATAGCACAGCCATGGTGTAAGCTGGTCTGCTCACCTTCTTGCTGTCTCTCCTGGCCGCTGTACTATCACCGGGGGTTTATAGCCTCTGTACAAACAAATCTTGTTCACGCTCCATGGAGGTGCAAGGCAAAGTCCTAACCGGTGTGAATACCTGGCTGCCCCCAGCGGTCACACCAGACATCGTGTCCTCCCTGCCTCCCAGTCTTGGTCCTCCAGACTCTTCACCTAGACTGCCCTTCCTGGTTGGGAACGCCCACCTGACCTTGCAGCCCCACCTCTGACATCTTCCCCAAGTTCTTCAGGTTGGTACTTCCAAGTCCCCACCGCGCTTGTTCTAATATAACTCTAACTTCATCGTCTGCGTTCACAGTGAGTGATGCACATGCTTTTCCTCCCCACTAGATGGCAAATTCCTTGAGAGCAAAACTCACTGCTGGGTGTGGTGGCTCACCACCTGTAACCCCAATACTTTGGGAGGTCAGGGCAAGAGGATCACTGGAGCCCAGGTTGAAACCAGCCTGGGTAACATGACGAAAACCTGTCTCCACAAAAAATGTCAAAAATTAGCCACCATGCCAGGCCAATTTTTATTTTCTTTCTTTTTTTTTTTTGCTATGTTGTAAAGATCCTGCGGACCTGCTCCATAAACGTTAGCTTCTTTTCTTTTTCCTGTTTTTTTTGTTTGTTTGTTTTGAGATGGAGTCTCGCTCTGTCGGCCAGGCTGGAGTGCAGTGGCGCAATCTCAGCTCACTGAAACCTCCGCCTCCTAAGTTTGAGCCATTCTCCTGCCTCAGCCTCCCAAGTAGCTGGCATTACAGGCACGTGCCACCACGCCCAGCAATTTTTGTATTTTTAGTAGAAACAGGGTTTCACCATGTTGGCCAGGATGGTCTCAATCT
Source organism: Callithrix jacchus (assembly GCF_049354715.1). NCBI lineage: Eukaryota > Metazoa > Chordata > Mammalia > Primates > Cebidae > Callithrix > Callithrix jacchus. Next base: position 10,058,293 of record NC_133503.1, on the reverse strand, counting down.
CTTGACCTTGTGATCCACCTGCATGGGCTTCCCAAAGTGCTGGGATTCCAGGTGTAAGCCATGGTTCCTGGATGACAGTCTGGGATTTGATGGTGCCCTAAACAGCCTGAGCACCTTAAAGTCGGGAACATGCCTCTGCCTCTTTCACCGACCCCTCAGCTCCTCTTACCAGGCTAGATACTCAGGAAGCCGCTGCCATGGCTAGGGGTGGATTGGCATCTAGGTGCGGGGAGGAGAGAGATGATGCATCAGGTCTATGGGAGGACATGGCAAGGGGAAAGCTAACTGAGTGCGAAGAGGATGGAGAAGCAGACAAGGGCGAGAGAGACGAGTCTCTGTGTCTTTAACTGGTGGCAAGTTAGGAAGTCACTTCCCCTGTCTGGACCTCAGTTTCTGTGTCTGTAAAATGGGTGAATAAACCATGAAGGAAAATTGGATAAATATGACTACACCAAAGTGAAGAAGTTGGACCAGATTCATTTTCATATCAGAAGTACCCCAGTTGTTCTACGGAAAGTTGTGAGTTTGCTGGGAGCAGTGGCTCATGCCTGTAATCCAAAGTACTTTGAGAGGCTGAGACGGGAGGATCTCTTGAGATCAGGAGTTCAAGACCAGCCTGGGTGACAGAGCGAGACCTCTTCTCAAAAATTATTTGTTTGTTTATTTATTTATTTATTTGAGACAGAGGCTTGCTCTGTCACCCAGGCTGGCGTGCTGTGGCTTGATCTCGGCTCACTGCAACCACCACCTTCCAGGTTCAAGTGATTCTCCTGTCTCAGCCTCCCGTGTAGCTGAGATTACAGGCATGTGCCACCATGCTTAGCTAAATTTTATATTTTTAGTAGAGATGGGGTTTCACTGTGTTGACAAGCCTGGTGTCGAACTCCTGACCTCAGATGATCTGCCTGCCTTGGGCTCCCAAAGTGCTGGGATTACAGGTGTGAGCCACCATATCCGGCCTATATTTATGTTTAATGATAATATAAATAGCAGTCATATTGCTCATATATTTCTAAATTATGCAAATACCAAATCCTGTGTGGGACAAAAAGTCCTGTGCAGATTACCTCTGGTCCCAACTAAGAATCACTGATCTTTGTGTTCTGAGGCTGTGAGTGGAGGAGGTAGAGGAACAGGAGAAGAAGATGAAGAAGGACAGCAAGGTAGAGATCAATCGAATATCTAGTCATCTGTCCATTCAGTTCTTTACCTATTAATTCATCTATACCCTAATAGTCAATCTACCCACCCATCTGTCTGTTCCTCTATGTGTCTACTCATTTATAATCTGTCCATTCACCTTACTATTCACCCATCTCTTATTTATCCATCTAACTCTTCTTCCATCCATCTACCTATCCATCCATCCATCCATTCATCCATCCATCCCTCCATCCACCCATCCATCCTCCCACCCATCCACCCATCTCTCCATCCATCCATCCATTCATCATTCACCCATCTCTCCATCCATCTATCCATCCATTCATCATCCATCCCTCCATCCACCCATCTCTCCATCCATCCATCCACCCATCTCTCCATCCATCCATTCATCATCCATCCATCTCTCCATCCATCCATCTATCCATTCATCATCTACCCATCTCTCTATCCATCCATCCACCCATCTCTCCATCCATCCATCCACCCATCTCTCCATCCATCCATTCATCATCCATCCATCTCTCCATCCATCCATCTATCCATTCATCATCTACCCATCTCTCTATCCATCCATCCATCCATCTCTCCATCTATCCATCTCTCTATCCACCCATCTCTCCATCCATCCATTCATCATCCATCCATCTCTCCATCCATCCATCTCTCCATCCACCTATCTCTCCATCCATCCATCTCTCCATCCACCCATCTCTCCATCTATCTGTCCATTCATCCATCCATCTCTCCATCCACCCATTTCTATCCATGCATCCATTCATCAACCATCCATCTCTCCATCCATCCCTCTATCTACCCATCTCTCCATCCATCCATCCATCCATCCATCCATTCATCATCCACCCATCTCTCCATACATTAATCCATCCATCTCTCCATCTACCCATCTCTTCATCCATCCATCCATTCATCCAACCATCTCTCCATCTACCCATGTCTCCCATCTATCCATTCATCCATTCATCATCCATCCATTTCTCCATCCACCCATCTCTCTATCCATCCATCCACCCATCTCTCCATCCACCCGTCTCTCCATCCATCCATCCATTCATCATCCACCCATCTCTCCAACCATCCATCGATCCATCCATTAATCTATCCATCTCTCCATCCACCCATCTCTCTATTCACCCATCTCTCCATCCATCGATCCATCCATTAATCTATCCATCTCTCCATCCACCCATCTCTCTATTCACCCATCTCTCCATCCATCCATTCATTCATCATCCACCCATCTCTCCATCCATCCACCCATCCATCCATCTCTCCATCCACCCATCTCTCCATCCCTCCCTCCCTCCATCCGTTCATCATCCATCCATCTCTTCATCCACCCATCCGTCCATCCATCCACCTCTCTTATCTATCCATTTCTTCTTCAATCAATCCATTCATCTACCAGTCTACTACCAGAAAATCTATCTGTTCATCCATCATTCCATGTATATACCTACCTAAATTTCTATCTGCTCATCCAACCACCCACTCAAATACCCACTCTGCCCACACAGTATATATATTAACTGCCGGTTGATATCAAGCCCTCTGTTAAGGCAGGAGTGCGGGGATGTTCAGATGCTTGTAACATGGCTCCAGCCTTCACGCAGCTCAGCATGCAGTGAGGTATGCCATCCAGCCACTAGAGGGGCCAGAAATAGTTCCCGGGACTGGAAATTGCGTTAAGGAAGGCCTGACTTGCAGCCCCAAGGGTCAGTAAAGGCTCCCTACAAGAAACTGTGCTTGAGGTGGACCTCAAAAGACAAAGTGGGGGCCAGACGTTGTGGCTCACACTTGTAATCTCAACACTTTGGGAGGCTGAGGTGGGTGGATCACTAGAGGCCAGGAGTTCAAGACCAGCCTCACCAATATGGCAAAACCCAGTCTCTACTAAAAATAGAAAAATTAGCCAGGTGTGGTGGTGGGGGCACCTTTAGTCCTAGGTACTCGGGAGGCTGAGGCATGAGAATTGCTTGAACCTGGGAGGTAGAGGTTTCCGTGAGCCGGGATTGAGCCACTGCACTTTAGGCTGGGTGACAGACTGAGATTCTGTCTCAAAAAAAAAAAAAAAAAAAGACAAAGTGGGAATTAGTCACATAGGGAGGGCAGAAGGTGTTTTGGGATGGAACAGCTGGGGAAACAAAGGCGGGGGCTGGAGAACCAGAATGATGAGTCATTCAACTGGCTGGGGTGCCAGCAGAGTGCCAGCAGCCTACATAGCTGCCATGTCCCCAGCTCCCTTGGAGCACAGGCAGCCACCCTATGACCCCACTGCTAGGCTTGGCTCCAGTGGGCACCAAAGTATCTGTGCTTCTCAGTGAGTAGTTCATGGACCACTGCCAGGCTGGGGATTCTGCTACGAGTTTGCAACAAGATAAACACAAAAATTCAGTGTTGCCGGGCGTGGTGGCGCGTGCCTGTAGTCCCAGCTACTCAGGAGGCTGAGGTGGGAGGATCGCTTGAGCCCAGGAGTTCTGGGCTGTAGTGCGCTATGCCGATCGGGTGTCTGCACTAAGGTCGGCATCAATATGGTGACCTCCCGGGAGTGGGGGACCACCAGGTTGCCTAAGAAGGGGTGAACTGGCCCAGGTCAGACACGGAGCAGGTCAAAACTCCCATACTGATCAGTAGTGGGATCACGGCTGTGAATAGCCACTGCACTCCAGCCTGGGCAACATAGCAAGACCCCGTCTCTTAAAAAAAAAAATACAGGGTGTCTAGAAGAACTTACATCAATTAAAATAAAATTGCCGAGTGCGGTGGCTCACACCTGTAATGCCAGCACTTTGGGAGGCCAAAGCAGGCTGATCGTGAGGTCAAGAATTCAAGACCACCCTGACTAACATGATGAAACCTTCTCTCTACTAAAAACACAGAAATTAGCCGGGCGTGATGGTGCATGCCTGTAATTGCAGCTAGGGAGGCTGAGGCAGGAGAATCACTTGAACCCAGAAGGTGGAGGTTGCAGTGAGCTGAGATCGAGGCACTGTACACCAGCCTGGGCAACAGAACAAGACTCTGTCTAAATAAATAAATAAATAAATAAATAATGTTGTAGGCTGGGCGTGGTGGCTGAGGCCTGTAATCCCAGCACTTTGGGAGGCGGAGGCAGATGGATCACCTGAGGTCAGGAGTTCTAGACCAGCCTGGCCAACATGGCGAAACCCCATCTCTACTAAAAATTTAAAAATTAGCCAGGCATGGTGGCACATGCCTGTGATCCTAGCAACTTAGAAAGCTGAGGCAGGAGAATCAATAGAACCAGGAGCCAGAGGTTGCAGTGAGCTGAGATTGTGTTACTGCCGACCAGCCTGGGTGACAAAGCAAGACCTTATCTCAAAAAAAAAAAAAAAAAAAATTGTAGAGATGAGGTCTTGCTATGTTGCCCGGGCTGGTCTTGAACTCCTGAGCTCAAGTGATCCTCTCACCTCGGTCTCCGAAAGTGCTGGGATTACAGGTGTGAGCCACCATACCCAGCCACCTACATCAATTTAATAGAGTAATTTTCTGAATTTTATTATATATATTTTTATTTTTTATATTTATTTTATTTTATTTTATTTTTAGTAGAGAAAGGGTTTCACCATGTTGGGAAGGCTGGTCTCAAACTCCTGACCTATGGTGATCCATGCCTCAGTCTCCCAAAGTGCTGGGACTACAGGTGTGAGCCACCATGTCTGGCCAATAGAGTAATTTTCTATCTGTTGAATATAAGAATAACAAAGTGGGATTATAATTTATATATTTCCTTCACTTTAATTTTTCTAGCAATTCATTTTCTGTTGTATTTTACATACCCATAGGTCCATGTAGATTGAAAAGAAAAAAGGGGCCAGGCGCAGTGGCTCACGCCTGTAATCCCAGCACTTTGCGAGGCCAAGGTGAGAGGATCACTTGAGGTCAGGAGATCAAGACCAGCCTGGCCAACGTGGTGAAACCCCATCTCTATTAAATACAAAAATTAGCTGGGCATAGTGGGGCATGCCTGTAATCCCAGCTACTCGGGAGGCTGAGGCTGGAGAACTGCTTGAACTTGGGAGGTGGAGGTTGCAGAGAGCTGAGATCATACCATTGCACTCCAGCCTGAGCAACAGAGTGAGACTCCGTCTCAGGAGGAAAAAAAAAAGCAAAAATGGGCCTTTTAATCAGTCTGAGGAGCGCTGATGTACAGGACAGCTTACGCTCATATGTCCTTTGCCAATGTAGCTTCATGGCCATTATCTCATTATGAGCCAGGCAGGGCAAGGACCACAGTTTCTATTGCCTCATTGTATAGGATACCTGGCCCAAGGTTCTTGCTGATGGTGGATGGCAGGGCTGAGATTTGAACCCACAGCTGTTCCCCATCAGACAGCAGCTTCCTGTGAGCTCATGTTCCAGGCTAGGCTGAGCTGGAGCATGGGGCAGGGAGGACACAGGAGAAGTAGTTGGAAAAAGAATGGCAGACAGGGTGGGAGGTTGGGTCCAGGGCCTGCCCTTTATGCTAAGGCACTGAGGGAGGTCAATGTGGGTTTCCCAAGATTGCCCTAGAAGGACCAGGCAAGTCCCCTGGGCTCTCTGTGGGGGCACACTCGGTGGGACCACTGCCAGGCTCAGCCCATCTCAGTCCTTCTCTATGTTCTTCCCTCCTCTCTTCCTTCAGCCTCCCCACTAACCAGCCCCCTGAGCTCCCCATGGACTGGGGCTCATCCTATCCATCTGGATACCGAAAGCCAGCCCAACCTTCAGCCAACAAAACCACCAGTCTCTGCCTGGCCCCTGGCAGGAACCACAGCACCCTCGGACACCATTTTCTCCTCCTGTCCCTGGGGAAGACTAGAGGAACCGGGGTTTTGACCACTCCACGTCACTGATGAGGGAACAGGCTCAGAGAAATTGAGTCACTTGCTTGAGATACAAGAACAAGTCATCTAAGGCTTTACATTTATTTTTTTTTAGGTGGAGTCTCACTCTGTCACCCAGGCTGGTATGCAGTGGTGCAATCTCGGCTGACTGTAACCTCTACCTCCCGGGTTCAAGCAATCTTCCTGCCTCAGCCTCCCGTGTAGCTAGGATTACAGGCATGTGCCACCACGCCCAGCAAATTTTTGCATTTTTAGTGGAGACAGGGTTTTGCCACTTTGGCCAGGCTGGTCTCGAACTCCTGATGTCATGTGATCCACACAACTTGGCCTCCCAATATGCTAGGATTACAGGCCTGAACTAAGGCTTTAATTCCCAACCCAGTGCTTTTTTTGTTTGTCTTTTTGAGAGTCTCACTATGTTGCCCAGGCTGGAGGGCAGTGGCGCAATCTCAGCTCACTGAAACCTCAGCCTCCTAGGTTCAAGTGATTGTCCTGCCTCAGCCTCCCTAGAAACTAGGATTACAGGCATTTGCCACCATGCCCAGCTAATTTTTGTAGTGTTAGTAGAGACAGGATTTCACCATATTGGCCAGGCTGGTCTCGAACTTCTGACCTCAAGTGATCTGCCCACCTTGACCTCCTAAAGCGCTGGGATTACAGGTGTGAGCCACCACACCTGGCCTCATCTAAGGCTTTAATTTCCAACCCAGCATTTTTTTGAGGGGAGAGGAGGACAGAATGTCACTCTTGTTGCCCAGGCTGGAGTACAATGGCACGATCTCAGTTCACTGCAACAGCTGCCTCCTGGGTCAAGCAATTCTCCTGCCTCATCCCTCCATGCCTGGGATTACAGTCACGTGCCACCACACCAGCTGATTTTGTATTTTTAGTAGAGACGGGGTTTTTCCATGTTTGTCAGGTTGGTGTCAAACTCAGGGGATCCACCCGCCTTGGCCTCCCAACGTGCTTGGATTACAGGCGTGAGCTACTGTGCCCGGTGCACTTTTTGACTAGGAAGGTTACATAGTAAAGAGGAGAAAATAAAAATCGGGGAGGAGAGGGAAGCCCTTCCCTTAGTGCCCTGGGCTGCAGCCTGTGGGAAGGCTGAGGGTGAGGGGAAGCGGGGAGGAGGAACACAGTGGCACAATGTTATTTGCCAAGAAACTTCCCCTTCTGAACCACTTTGCTGCTTCCCGGGGAGACTTAAAACCCCACCCCAGGCCAGGAAGAAGCAGGAATGTCAGGGGAGGCCAACAGGCCTTTCCCCTCATCTGTCGTTGATAGGTAACACGGGACTACATTTTGGAAAAATCTATTAAACCAAAAATGTTGGTACTCTTTGGCCCATCAAACTCACTTCTAGGAATCTGTGCTATAAAATATTTCTGGCTGGGCACAGTGGCTCACTCCTGTGATCCCAACACTTTGGGAGGCTGAGGCAGCTAGATCACAAGGTCAGGAGATTGAGACCATGCTGGCCAAGATGGTGAAACCCTGTCTCTACAAAACTACAAAAATTGGCCAGGTGTGGTGGCAGGTGCCTGTAATTCCAGTTACTTGGGAGGCCGAGGCAGGAGAATTGCTTGAACCCGGGAGGCAGAGATTGCAGTGAGCTGAGATTGCGTCACTGCACTCCAGCCTGGTGACAGAGTGAGACTCTGTCTCAAAAAAAAAAAAAAAAAAGTAATTTCCAGAAGTGTGCAAAGATGAACAAAGATATTCCTCACAACACTGTTTATAATAGTGAAAAACAGCACATTGGATACATTTTGATAAGTTCCTACAGGGAAATACTATGCGGGTGTTAACAGAACCTCATCAGTGAAATGGAGATAGCCAGATGTGGTGGCTTGAGCCAGCAATCCCAGCTACTCAGGAGGCTGAGGCAGGAGGATCATTTGAGCTCAGGAGTTCAAAACCAGCCTGGGGCAACATAGTGAGACCCTAGCTCAAAAAAAAAATGGAGATACTAATCTCATCATTTTTATGAGGATGAAGTGAATTAATATCTGCAAAGTGCTTAGATGGTAAACGTTCGCTCTCATGATCATTATGCGTGTGGAAGTGGGGAAAGATGGTTAACAAGTAATGCTAATTGAAAAAGAAAGTCGTGGGCTGGGCGCGGTGGCTCACGCCTGGAATCCCAGCACTTTGGGAGGTGGAGGCAGGAGGATCACCTGAGTTCAAGAGTTCCAGACCAGCCTAGGCAACATGGCAAAACCATGTCTCTAAAAAAAATTTATAAAATTAGCTGGGCGTGGTGGCGGGCACCTGTAGTCCCAGTTACTTAGGGTGCTGGGTGGGACGATCACTTGAGCCCTGGAGGTGGAGTCTACAGCGAGCCAAGTTTACGCTATTGAACTCCAGCCTGGGTGACAGAGCAAGGCCTTGTCCCCCCCAAAAAAAGTTATGGGCGGCCGGGCGCGGTGGCTCAAGCCTGTCATCCCAGCACTTTGGGAGGCCGAGGAGGGTGGATCATGAGGTCAAGAGATCGAGACCATCCTGGTCAACGTGGTGAAACCCCATCTCTACTAAAAATACAAAAAATTAGCTGGGCACAGTGGCGCGTGCCTGTAATCCCAGCTACTCGGGAGGCTAAGGCTGGAGAATTGCCTGAACCCAGGAGGCAGAGGTTGCGGTGAGCGGAGATCGTGCCATTGCACTCCAGCCTGGGTAACAAGAGCAAAACTCCGTCTCAAACAAACAAACAAACAAACAAAAAGTTATGGGCAATATATGAAGTGTGGTGCCATTTAAGTAAAAATTAATAATAATAAATACTCATATGTGAACAGAGAAGGAAAGTCTGGACTTACAGTTACCAAACTATGACGCCGCTGTTCTTTGTGTGTGGGGAGGGAGTGGGATAACAGACACTCACTTTTTACATTTCTATGATGTTATATAATACCTGTGTATTACTTTTGAAATGGGGGAACCCTAGAAAAAAATAAAGAAAACCAGAAGAGGCAGAATAGATGATGGCAGCCAGGCACAGTGGCTCACGCCTGTAATCCTAGCACTTTGGGAGGCCAAGGTGTGCGGATTACTTGAGGTCAGGAGTTCAAGACCAGCCCGGCCAACATGATGAAACCCTGTCTCTATTAAACATATAAAAATTAGCCAGGTGTGGCACTGCACACCTGTAATCCCAGCTACTCAGGAGGCTGAGGCAGGAGAATCGCTTGAACCCAGAAGGCAGAGGTTGCAGTGAGCCAAGACTGTGCCACCGCACTCCAGCCTGGGCGACAGAGTGAGGCTCTATCTCTAAATAAATAAATAAATAAATAAATAAATAAATAAACAGATGATGGCATGGGAACCCTCTTCTTCTTGTTGAGGACCCCAAAGTCCAGAGATTAATGTTCTTCGAGCAATAGAAAAAGGCTCCCTTTTTGGTTGAGCAAACCAGAATCTATCCCTGAGCAGACACTGAAAAGACAGAGGCACAGATTCCCACTCACAGTCTCATTCGGAGAGGCCTAAAGATCTAGAAGGGGCTGGGCACAGTGACTCATGCCTGTATCCTGGCACTTCGGGAGGCTGAGGCAGGAGAATCGCTTGAGCCCAGGAGTTCCAGACCAGCCTGGGCAACATGGCAAAATCCTGTCTCTACCAAAAATCAGCCAGGTGTAGTGGTGAGTGCCTGTCGTCCAGATAGTAGGGAGGCTGAGACAGGAGGATTGCTTGAGCTGGGAGGGAGTGAGGCTGCGGTGAGCCTTGGTTAAAGAAAAAAAAAAAGGACCCTACAAGGGATTTTCTTCTTTCCTCAGGAGGCTGGCTCACTGGGGGCCCATGGTTCACCTCAGCAAGACGTTTGTCCTCTCTGGGCCTCGCTTGCCCTTCCTGTAACATGGGAGGAAGCACCCTAGCCTCTCAGGTATGTTGTGGAGAGCCAGGGGAGGACCATGTGCTACCAGCATCATAGCAGTGCAGGGCACAAAGGGGAACCTGGAGGTGGTGTTTCACCAAGATGAGCCACTTTGCCAACGGTCTGTCAGTCTGCAAAAATTCCAACAGCCGGCTGGGAGCGGTGGCTCAAGCCTGTAATCCCAGCACTTTGGGAGGCTGAGGCGGGTGGATCACGAGGTCAACAGATCAAGACCATCCTGGTCAAAATGGTGAAACCCCGTCTCTACTAAAAAATACAAAAAATTAGCTGGGCATGGTGGTGTGTGCCTGTGATCCCAGCTACTCAGGAGGCTGAGGCAGGAGAATTGCCTGAACCCAGGAGGCAGAGGTTGCGGTGAGCCGAGATCGTGCCATTGCACTCCAGCCTGGGTAACAAGAGTGAAACTCCATCTCCAAAAAAAAAAAAAAAAAAGATCTGGACAATCCTGGCCAACATGGTGAAACCCTGCCTCTACTACAAATACAAAAATTAGCCCGGCATGGTGGTGCATGCCTGCAGTCCTAGCTACTCGGGAGGCTAAGGCAGAAGAATCACTTGAGCCAGTGAGGCGGAAGCTGCAGTGAAGTGAGATTGCACCACTGTACTCCAGCCTGGCAACAGAGCAAGAGTCTGTCTCAAAAAAAAAAAAAAAAAAAAAAAAAAAAAAAAAAATCCAGTAGCCACTCTATACCAGCAAATGGTGTTAACTCACACTTCTGACACCATTTCTCTAATTCTCTGACGCTGTAATTCCATTTAGTTCTGACACTTTACCTGGAGTTAGCATATCAGTTTACAACTTATGGGCTTATTTCCACAAGCCTGCTCTTACTTCAGATGGCAGTCCTAGGTTACCACTTGAACTTCTGATTAACCATCTAGAAATCAGAGGTTCCCATGACCTTCTCCTCAATGTCAATAATTTGCTAGAAGGACTCACGGAACTCAGTAAACCATTTTATTTATATTTAGCAGTTTGTTTTCAGTGATACAACTCAGGAACAGCCAAATGGAAGAGCTGCATGGGCTCGAGGATGGAGTGGAGCAGGGACGTTCCATGCCCTCTCTGGGAGCACCACCCCCCTAGCTGAGTTTGTGCTCACAAACTCAGAAGCTCCATGAAACCCAACATTTAGGGGTTTTTATGGACATTTCTTATTTATGTATTTATATATATAGTGTGACAGAGTCTCACTCTCTCACCCAGGCTGGAGTACAGTGGCATAATCTCGGCACACTGCAACTCCCACGTTCAAGAGATTCTCCTGCCTCAACCTCCTGAGTAGCTGGGACTACAGGCTTGTGCCACCACACCCGGCTAATTTATTTTTGTAATTTTAGTAGAGATGGGGTTTCACCACCTTGGCCAGGCTGGTCTCAAACTTCTGATCTCAGATGATCCAACCACCTCAGCCTCCCAAAGTGCTGGGATTACAGGTGTGAGCCACCATACCCAGTCTTTTTCTTTCTTTCTTTTTTTTTTTTTAATAACACAGGGTCTTGCCATGTTGACCAGGCTGGTTTCGAACTTCTGGGTTGAAGCATTTCTTCCACCTTAGTCTCCCAAAATCTTGGAATTACAGGCGTGAGCCACCTCTCGTGGCCACTGGAAGTTTCATTACGTAGACGTGATTGATTACATCACTGACCATTGCTGATTAACACAACCTTCACACTCTCTCCTCCCCAAAGTTCGGGGGTGGGGCAGGGAGCTGAAAGCTCCAATCTTCTAATCATGCTTTGGTCTTTCTAGTGAGCAGCCCCCATCCTGAAACTCTCTAGGGGCCTCCAGCCACCTTAATAGCTTACAAAAGACACTCTTAGCATTCTGGAGATTCCAAGGGTTGTAGGAGCTGTGTGCCAGGAGCCAGAGTCAAAGACCACAAATATATTTCCCCTTGCACCACAGCCAGGCGTTCCAGTGGGCTGCCTGATTCTGTATACTTGCTACTGAGTCTAATCAATCTGCCCAAGCAGCCTGTTGCTCTGGGCTGAGGGTCCCTACTGTACACAGCACATCAAGGTTCAGAGACTGAAGATGCGGTGACAACCTCCTCCAGGGGACTCAGGGATGGAAAAAGCTTCTCAGACGGTTACAGCAGGTGACGGTCATCTTCTGCTCCACCCAGAATCTCCTGGCCTCTCCCCTGCTGCATAACTGGCCCCACACCAGCCCCATCAGGGCATCGGGGCCCTGGACTGAGAGGGAAAGGGGATTCTAGGAAGCATATCTCTCACCCAGAGTTACACTGCTGATGGGGCTGACTGTGGGACAAGATCTTCTGTGACTACCAGAGCCAGCTAGCAGGGGGAGGAGGCCTGGGAGTCTGGGCAGAGCAGTTTTTTTTTTTTTTTTTTTTTGAGAGAGTGGAGTCTCTCTATGTTGCCCAGGCTGGAGTGCAGTGGTGCCATTACAGCTCACTGTAGCCTCAAACTCCTGGGCTCACGTGATCGTCCTGCATCAGCCAGCTGAGTGCCTACCAGTATATGCGTGTGCCACCACACCTGGCTAATTGTTTTTTTTTTTGTTTGTAACAGAGTCTCACTCTGCTGCCAGGCTGGAGTGCAGTGGCTCAATCTCGGCTCACTGCAACTTCCGCCTCCTGGGTTCAAGCCATTCTCCTGCCTCAGCCTCCTGAGAAGCTGGGACTACAGGTGCGCGCCACCACGCCCAGCTAATCTTTGTATTTTTTAGCAGAGACGGGGTTTCACCATGTTGGTCCGGATGATCTCAACCTCTTGACCTCGTGATCCACCGGCCTCGGCCTCCCAAAGTGCTGGGATTACAGGCATGAGCCACTGTGCCTGGCAATTTTTTTAATTTTTGCAGAGACCCAGGTCTTTCTATGCTGTCCAGGCTGGTCTTGAACGCCTGGCCTCAAGCAATCCTCCCGCTTCAGCTTCCCAAAGTGCTGAGATTCCAGGTGTGAGCCACTGCCTCTGTCCTAGGGCAGTAGTCACCTGTCCTACTTATCAGTGCCAGGACCTACCCTGGGAATATTCTGTTCACTCTTCCCTTGTTGGGGCTCCTTTCTCCAAGGTCAGCTTAGCCAACTAACTTCAAAGAGGAAAGACAGATAGAGTCCCCTTGCCCCTGAGTTTCAGGAGCAGGAAAGATGGGTGGGGAGGGGGATGAGGTGGGCGAGGTGGACACAAGACACGTGGACACCCGTGAGCTGACCTGGGGGGTTTGGGGGCAGCCAACATAACCCTCTTTTGGGTGCTTCCTCCTGAATGCAGAGAACGCATCAGCCATGGTTGCTTCCCGACCTCCTCCCAGCCCTTCCCAACAGTCCAGGCAAGCCCATTTAACCCCAGGTTACAAGCGTGGAGACTGAAGCCCAGAGGAGGCCACAGCTTGCCAAGGTCCCTGACAATCGTGGGAACAGAAACCAGGGCTTTGGAGCCAAGTTGCTTGGGTTTGAATATCATCAGCCTTGCCACCCCCAGGCTGTGTGACCTTGAGCCAGAGCCTTGACCTCTCTGAGCCTCTGTTTCCTCATCTGTAAAATGGAGATCCTTTCCTTCTCTGGTTATCAGGAAGAAGGAAACAGTGCCAGAAAAGCTTGTGCAGTGCCTGGCTTGCAGTAAATGCTTGGCAAATGCCAGTTCCTCTTCCTCCTCCCCTATCTGAACAGCAATCCTAAGCCTGCACCTTCCCTCTCTCCTCCCTCCTCAGCCCCACATCTGGAGCCAAAACCCTTTCTTTGGCCCTCACCAGGGAGTGAGGACTGCACTCATGATGGCCTCTCCCAGACCTAACACATGTGTAAGCTTGCATTTACCCACACAGGGCTGGCAGCACAGCCAAAGACAGCCCCAGGGAGGGGACCCAGGGAGGGGGCTGCCTGAAGGCATTGGAGACTCTGAGCAGGCGTGGCTGCAGGGGCCTCGAAGACATGATCCACGCTTCCAGGCCGCTCTTCCATCCCACTTGGCACCCTGCAGAAGCTCATATTCCTGTCCTCCATTCGGCTGGCAAAGATCACCTCCACCAGAGCTACCCCCATATTGGCCAGATGATTTCAATCACAGGATTCCAAGACCCCAGGCGGATGGGTCCTGGACCCTGGCTCTGAGCTGCCCTCCCACGTGGTCCCCAGGCTAAGTCCCAATACCAGCCTGAGCCCCATCCCGATTCTAAACCCGAGAGCGCTGGCCTGGCTCAGCCAGTAGGCTGTGTCCTCAGAGGGGAATCAGGGAGAAGTGAGTTGGGTCATCTTCTCAAGACGGGGAGTTCCTGGCTACTACAGCTCAGACCTCTTATGGTATTACAGAGTCTTCCTCCTCTTCCAGAAGCTAACAGAGGCTAAGGAGCTGAGCTTCCCTGGGGTGGACCTGAGATTCCCAGACCCATGTTCTGAGGCTTTCCGTGTATCTGAGCACCCGGGCAGGACATGGGGCAGGGCTGTTGCTGACAGTAAGAGAAGTTCTTGGGCAAAGTGGAGTGCAGCTCAGATCACATAGGCTCCTGATCCACCCGACTCCCTGACCCAGCTGACCCTGTGACACCATCCCCCTTGTGAAGGACCAGAGGGACTTGGTTGGAGTGGGCCCCCCTGTCCCCCAGATCAACCTGGTGTCCCATTTTATTCTGTCCCTATCTCCACACGAGTGGCCCAGGAACGATAAATCTTCTCATTTTCCCGGTGGGAGATCCAGGCTCAGAGACAGAAAGTCAGGCGCCCAAAGTCACACAGCCAGATGCAGAGAAGAACCCAAAGCTCCCAAACCCAGCCCAGAGGTCAGGGCAGGGTGGCTGAAAGCGGGGAAGAAGCCCGGCCTTCTCGGGGACAGAGCAGTGGGAGTGCCGGCCACTGCGTCTCTAGCCCCAAACTCCACCTTGCCATTTGCTTCTTCCTGCCCCAGCCAGGGGCAGCTTTGATACCCCTGATTCCAGGGCCCACCTGGGCAGGGTTTCTCCACTGGCTTGTCACCTGTCCAGGGCAGGGAGATCCAGAGGGAGGAAGGCCCTCCCTCCTGCCTCCCCGCGCCCCGTCTCAGCTCCTGGGAGAACCTCCCAGACCACGAGGGAAACCCAGCCCAGCGCAGCCGCGGGCACCTCACTCTCCAGCAGGATGGACTCCTGGATTCCTGATCCGGAGTCCTCCCTGGGGCACGAGTTTGCCTCCTTCCTCCTGGCAGCTGAGGCTGAGCGGGGAGGCCACCCCGCTGAGCCGGAGACGCGCGACTCTACGAGCCGAGGGGAAACTGAGGCCGGGCCCGGGGAGACGCCAGTTCCCCTCGGGCGAGGCCCCTGCACCCACCTGAAGACGCGGGGGCTCCACGCGCTCACCTGGAATCCGCTGGACCTGCAGGGGGCGCGGCGCGGCCAGGCCGGGGGTCCCGCGGGGCGGGGCGGGGATGCTCGGGGCGCCTTCCCCGCGCGGGCGGCAGAGGGCTCCGTGCGCTGCGCCGCGGCCGGGCTTTTGGCCGCGGGTGTGGCCGCGGGCGCCCCCGCCCCGCGCCGAGGCGTCCTTTGCCCCTTGATCCGGAGCCGCCTTCTCTGCTAGCACGTGGGCTGCAGCCGCTCGGCGGCTCGGAGGCCTGTGGGGCGGCCATGGCCCGGGCCCTGCGCTCCGGCGCCTGCCAATCCCCGGCGACCGCCCGCTCGTGCCCGCTCACCTTTAACCCCTCTCCCCGCCGGGGGCTGCGCGGGGAGGGAGGAGCCGCGGGTGGGGGCCACCCCCGTGGGCAGAGGAACAGGCTGGGACCGCCCCGCGCCGGCCTCGAACCTCCTCCAAGTCCGGAGTCCCCCGCCCCAGCTCTCTCTCTCGCTTCTCTCTCCTCCCTCTTCCCCTCTTCCCCTGGCTCTCCTCTTCACCTTTCTCCCCCCTGGCTCTTTCACTGTCCCCCAATCTTTCCCCCGTTCTCTCCTCCCTGCCTCTCACTCTGTCTCTCTCCCCTCTCTCACTTTCTCTCATTCTCTCTCTGTCCCCCTCTCCTCTCTCTTTCTCTCTCATTCTCCCCCCTCCTCTTTCTTTCTCTCCCTCTCTCACGCCCTTTCCTTCTCCCTCTGTCTTCTCTCTTTCCCTCTCTCCCCTCTCCCTCTATCCCTCCCTCCCTCCTCTCTCTCCCCGCTTCTCTCTTTGCCTCTCTCATTCTCCCCCCTCCTCTTTCTTTTTCTCTCTCTCTCCCTCTGTCAGGGTCTCTCTCCCCCTCTGTCTCCTTTCCTCTTTCTCTTTCCCTCTCTTCCCTCTCCCTCTCTCTCCCACCCCCCTCTGTCGCCCCTTCACTTTCTCTCCACCCCCTCCTCTCTTTCTCTCTCCCCTCCTCTTTCTCTCTCTCCCTCTCTCAGGGTCTCTTTCCCCTTATCTCTCTCCATTTTCTCGTTCCCCTCTCCCTCTCCTCTCCCACCCTTCTTCTCTCTCCCTCACTTTCCCTCTACTCCCTCCTCTCTCTCCCTCCCTCTCTCCAACTTTCTGTCTCCCCCCCTCCTCTCTCTTTCTCCTTCATTCTTTCCTCTTTCCCTCTCTCTCTCCTCTTTCTGTCTCTCACTCTCTCTCTCCTCTCTTCTCTCTCATTCTCCCCCTCCTCTCTCTTTCCCCCTCTATCTCCCTCTCACTTTCTCTCTCTACCCTCTCCTCTTTCTCCCCCTTCTCTCTCATTCTCTCCCCTTTCCCTCTCTCCTCTCTCTCTCATTCTCCCCTTTGTCTTACTTTCTCTCTCCTTCTCTCCTTCTTTCTCTTCTCTCTTTCCCTCTCTCTCTGTCTCTCCCCCTTCTTTCCCTCTCTTTCTCTCCCTCTCCTTTCTTTCCCTCTGTCTCTGTCTCACTGTCTCTCTCTCATCTGGCTCACTGAGCCCCATTCATTCCCTCCTTGCCCAGCTTCATCCTGTGTTCCCTCCGAGTCCCCCCTCAAGCCTCCTCCCTCTCCCTGCCCCTAACATCACATCCCCTCCCTAAACCCCATTCCCCTTCCCCGAGCTCCCATTCCTTACCCTTCCCTGAGGCCCCTCCTGCCTCCCGGAGCCCACTGACTTCCACTCTCTTGCTCTTAGTGCTGCGTCCTCTCCATCCAAAGCCATGGGTGAGCCAGGCGCAGTGGCTCACGCCTGTAATCCTAGCACTTTGGGAGGCTGAGGTGGTTGGACCGCCTGAGGTCAGGAGTTTGAGACCAGCCTGGCCAACATAATGAAACCCCATCTCTACTAAAAATACAAAAAATTAGCCGGGTATGGTGGCAGGTGCCTGTAATCCCAGCTACTTGGGAGACTGAGGCAGGAGAATTACTACAACCTGGGAGGTGGAGGTTGCAGTGAGCCGAGATATCACACTACTGCACTCCAGCCTGGGCGACAAGAGTGAAACTGGGTGACAAGAGTGAAACTCCGTCTCAAAAAAAAAAAAAAAAAAAAGAAGAAAGAAAGAAAGAAAGAAGGAAAAGTGATGGCTTCTTACTACGTTGCCCAGGTTGGTTTCTATCTCCTGGTCTCAAGCAATCCTCCCACCTTGACCTCCCAAAATGCTGGATCACAGGTGCAAGCCACCTCACCTGAGAGGACTCTTTTTTTTTTTTTTTTAGATGAAGTCTTGCTCTGTCACCAGGCTGGAGTGCAGTGGTGGGATCTCAGCTCACTGCAACCTCCGCCTCCCAGGTTCTCCTGCCTCTGCCTCCCAAGTAGCTGGAACTACAGGTGCCCACCACCACTCCTGGCTAATTTTCGTATTTTTATTTATTTACTTATTTATTTTTTGAGATGGAGTTTTGCTCTTGTTGCCCAGGCTGGAGTGCAATGGCATGATCTCAGCTCACCGCAATCTCCATCTCCCGGGTTCAAGTGATTCTCCTGCCTCAGCCTCCGGAGTAAAACTCTCTCCTGGCATGGTGGTGTGGACTGAGATTACAGGCACACACACCACCATGCCCTGCTAATTTTGTATTTTTACTATAGGGTTTCTCCGTGTTGGTCAGGCTGGTCTTGAACTTCCGACCTCAGGTGATCTGCCCGCCTCGGCCTCCCAAAGTGCTGGGATTACAGGCATGGCCCATCGTGCCTGGATAATTTTTGTATTTTTAGTAGAGACAGGGTTTCACCGTGTCGGCCAGGATGGTCTCTATCCCTTGACCTCAGGTGATCCACCTGCCTCAGCCTCCCAAAGTGCTGGGATTATAGGCATGAGCCACTGCACCTGGCCCGGCCTCTTTCATTCACTCCCCAGGCATCCTGAAGCACCCTCAGGGTAGCAGCCCAGCGAGAGGATGGGATAGGCCAGCGGTGATATCAGACTCAAAGTCCATGATGGAGGCCTCCAAGTCCTCAGAGGCCCTGTGGAGTAGGCGCCATCCGGGAGGGGGGCATTCAGGGCCCCACCTTGCCTGCCGGCTTCAAGGGGCCGTGTGGGGTAGAGGGAAGGACCCCCATCCTGGCCACCACTTGGCCAGGAGCGGGCAGTGTGGGATGGACATAAAAAAGGGCTTTCACAACTGGGCACGGTAGCTCATGCCTGTAATCCCAGCACTGTGGGAGGCCAAGGCAGGTGGATCACAAGGTCAGGAGTTCGAGACCAGCCTGGTCAACACGGTGAAACCCCATCTCTACTAAAAATACAACAAATTAGTTGGGCGTGCCTGTAATCCCAGCTACCGGGGAGGCTGAGGCAGGAGAGTGATTTGAACCCGGAAGGTGGAGGATGCAGTGAGCCGAGATCGCGCCACTGCACTCCAGCCTGGGTGACAGAGCGAGACTCTGTCTTGGGGCGGGGAGGGCTTTCACAGCAGCACTACCCAGCAATAAGGCAGCTTGCTCTCGGCCCATGGGCTTCCTTCCTTCCTTTTACGGCTAACAGTGGGCAGCAGAGGCAGAAGGGATCCTGCCAACGACGCCCGCCCCCCAAGTCCCTGATGAGGGCAGGAGGTGGAGGGGAGGGGGAAGTGCTGGAGGATGAGACAGCCCAGAAGAGGCCCTGAGTGGATCGGATTCTGCCCACACACCATTTGTTTGTTTGTTTGTTTTGAGACAAGGTCTCCCTCTGTCTCCCAGGCTGGAGTGCAATGTTGAGATATTGGCTCACTGCAACCTCCACCTCCCGGGAGCAAGCGATTCTCCTGCCTCAGCCTCCCGAGTAGTTGAGACTGCAGGTGGGTGACACCAAGCCTGGCTAATTTTTTTGTATTTTTATTAAAGATGGGGTTTTGCCATGTTGGCCAAGCTGGTCTTGAACTCCTGGCCTCAAGTGATCTGCCTGCCTTAGCCTCCCAACGTGCTGGAATTACAGGGGTGAGCCACTGCGCCCAGCCCCACACCCCATTTGGAATTCACTCTGCTGGTGGGGGGGGCCGGGGGGGGCGGGGCGGGGTGATGAGGTGGGTGTGCATCTTGAGAAGGAAGCAGATGAAGACACCTCCTGCTTCTTCCACTCCCCTCACACATCCTGGTGGGTCGGCTTGGCTTTCTCTGCCCACTTCTTCCTGTCCTGCACGAGTTTCATGTCATGTGGTATCCTACGGGTAGGTTTGAGTCTGCTACCTTGAACAGACACCTGTTCATGCCAGAGCCAGGACCCAGAGTAAGCGTGTGTGTGTGTGTGTGTGTGTGTGTGTGTGTGTGTGTGTGTACTGGAAGTGAGGCTTGAGCCACCATCACATTGACTGGCTCTGCAACTGGGCTTGATACTGATACTCCAGCTCCCAGGGCCTCAGTTTCCCCATATGTGGGGTTGATTTCACAAATAAAAATCCAGGATGCCCATTAAATTTGAATTTCAGATACACAATGCTTTTTTTAGTATAAGTATGTCTCATGCCATATCTGCGGCGTACTTCTACTAAGAGGCTATTGAGAATGCTTATCTAAAACTCAGATTTAACTGGGCATCCTGCGTGGACCCTGCCCATGTGTAAAACAGGAGAGGCTGGGAGGTGTGAGTACCATGGTCTCAGCTGGACGTGGTGGTTCATGCCTCTGACTCCAGCACTTTGGGATGCTGAGGGGGGAGGATCACTTGAGGCCAGGAGTTCGAGACCAACCTGGCCAATAATATAGTGAGGCCCTATCTCTAAAAAATAAAAATAAGAAAGATGTTCTCTCTCATTAACCCACTTATCTCCAGCTGCACCCTGTGAAAAACCTCAGCTCTACCTGCAAGTGTTGCAGAGGTGTTTGTCTGCATTCCTTGCAGAGGAAGAGGAGAGCAGGGGAGAGGTGGGAAGTAGGCTGCAGGACTCAGCTGTGGTCACACGGCATCAGAGAGAAGAGGCAGAAGGAAGAAGTTCCTGGAGGCAGTGTAATCCTGGAGGGCTTTCTGAAGGAGGAAGATTTTCCTGGTTACTTTGGTGTTGGGATTAGGGGGCCTCTGGTGGAGTGCTCCCTCCCCTTAATGGAGCTGGAGAGGCATGGAGGGTCTCCTCTTTATTTTTTTTATTTTTATTTTTATTTTTTGAGACGGAGTTTTGCTCTTGTTACCCAGGCTGGAGTGCAATGGTGTGATCTCGGCTCACCGCAACCTCCGCCTCCTGGGCTCAGGCGATTCTCCTGCCTCAGCCTCCTGAGTAGCTGGGATTACAGGCACGCACCACCATGCCCAGCTAATTTTTTGCATTTTTAGTAGAGACAGGGGTTTCACCACGTTGACCAGGATGGTCTCGATCTTTTGACCTTGTGATCCACCCGCCTCGGCCTCCCAAAGTGCTGGGATTACAGGCGTGAGCCCCCGTGCCCTGCTCCTCTTTATTTTTGAGAGAGAGAGTTTTCCTTCATGGTCTGGGCTGGAGCTAAGTGGCTTCATCATGGCTCGCTGCAGCCTTGAACTCCTGGCTTCAAGTGGTCCTTCTGTTTTAGCCTCTTGAGTAGCTGGGACCACTAGCAGGCACCAACACGTCCGGCTAATTTGTGTTTTTGTAGAGACAGGGTATCACCATGTTGTCCAGGCTGGCCTTGAATCCCTGGGTTCAAGCAATCCTCCTGGCTGGGTCTCCCAAAGTGCTTGGATTACAGGTGTGAGCCACTGTGCCTGTCTGAAGATCAGTATAAAGTATCTTCCCCGTCATATGAAGAGTCTCTATACCTAGGGCAGGGTCTCTCCTCACCCCAATGAGTTACTATCACTTTTTCTTTTTTTGAGACAGAGTTTTGCTCTTGTTGCCCAGGATAGAGTGCAGTGATCTCTGCTCACTGCAACCTCCGCCTGCCGGGTTCAAGCAATTCTCCTGCCTCAGTTCCTGAGTAGCTGGGACTATAGGCGCCCACCACCATGCCCAGCTATTTTTTGTATTTTTAGTAGAGACAGGGTTTCACCATATTGGCCAGGTTGATCTTCAACGCTTGACTTCTGGTGATCCACCTGCCTCGGCCTCCCTAAGTTATATGTGTGAGCCACTGCGCCCAGCCCGGTATCACTTCTAACGTTTATCAAACTCTTACTACTTGCTGGGGTCCCACCCACACCTGCCAAGTCATTTATATGGGTTAATCATTTAATCCAGATGAAGTGAGTGTGCTCTCCCCATTTTACAGATGCAGAGACAGAGGCAGAGAGGTTGGGTCATTTGTCTGAGGTTCACACTGGCGCTAAGTGGCGGAGCTGGAATTTGAGCCCCAGTGTCCTGGCTCTCTATTCCAGCTGTGTGATAGATCCTGGGCTGGAGACTGGAACTGGAGAAATAAATGCCATCCCTGCTCTTTAGCTAAGGCAGAAAGGTGTGGAAATGCAGCATGTGACTGGGGAGTGGGCTGAGCACAGCGGCTCATGCCTGTAATCCCAGCACTTTGGGAGGCTGACATGGGAGGATCGCTTGCGCCCAGGAGTTCAAGACCAGCCTGGGCAACATAGTGGGATTATACCTCTATAAAAAATAAAAATAAATAAACTAGCCAGGCATGGTGGTGCACGCCAGTAGTCTCAGCTACATGGGAGGCTGAGGCGGGAGGATGGCTTGAGCCCAGTAGGTCGAGGATGCAGTGAGTTGTGATTTTGCCACTGCACTCCTGCCTTGGTGACAGAGTGTGACCCTAGCTTGAAATGATAATAATAATAATAATTCTGAGTAAAAAAGCCCCCCACAGAAAACTATATACTACATGATTCATTTACATATAAGTCCAGAAAATGTAGGGTAACCTGTAGTGACACAAAGCAGTATAGAAGTGATCTGGGGCCGAGTGTGGTGGCTCATGAGTGCTGGTGGTAATCCTAGCACTTTGGGAGGTCAAGGCAGGCAGATCACTCGAGGTCAGGGGTTTGAGAGCAGCCTGGGCAGCATAGCAAAATCCCGTCTCTACTAAAAATACAAAAAAAAATTCTCCGAGCATGTGGTGCATACCCGTGGTTTCAGCTACACAGGAGGCTGAGGTATGAGGATTGCTTGAACTCTGGAGCTAGAAGTTGCACTGAGCCACTGCACTCCAGCTTGGGTGACAGAGCAAGACTCCATCTTTTTTTTTTTTTTTTGAGGCGGAGTTTTGCTCTTGTTACCCAGACTGGAGTGCAATGGCGCGATCTCGGCTCACCGCAACCTCCGCCTCCTGGGTTCAGGCGATTCTCCTGCCTCAGCCTCCTGAGTAGCTGGGATTCCAGGCACGCGCCACTGTGCCCACCTAATTTTTTTTTTTTGTATTTTTAGTAGAGACGGGGTTTCATCATATTGACCAGGATGGTCTCGATCTCTTGACCTCGTGATCCAGCCGCCTCGACCTCCCAAAGTGCTGGGATTACAGGCTTGAGCCACCGCGCCCGTCCAAGACTCCGTCTTAAAAGAAAAAGTTATCTGGGGATGGATTAAGGTATGAGGGGAGAGGCTGGAGGAAGGGACTACAAAGGGGTTTAAAAGATTTTGGGGGTAAAATGTGAGGAAATTATTGTCTTGATGTTGGTGATGGCTTCACAGGAATGTAGGTACGCCAACACTCACCAAACTCTACACTCTAAATATGTGTCATGCATTGTGTGTCAATTATGCTTCAATACAGATGTTTTTTATTTTAATTTTGAGATAGGCCTTAATCTGTCACCCAGGCTGGAGTGTGGTGGTGCCATCTCGGCTCACTATAGACTTTCCTGGCTCAAGCGATCTTCCTACTTCAGCCTCCCAGGTAGCTGGGACTAGAGCAGAGCATCGTGCACTGCTAACGCTTTGTATTTTTATAGAGATATGGTCTCACCATGTTGCCCAGGCTGACCTTGAACTCCTTGGCTCAAGCAATCCTCCTGCCTTGGTCTCCCAAAGTTCTGGGTTACATGAGCCACCACTGGCCTACGGGCATTTTTTAAGTGCAAGAGAATGATAAACTCCAAACTCAGGAGTGTGGCTACCTCGGGTTGGGGGCTGGCAAGGGCACAAGCTTGGGCAGGAGCACCCGGGTAGATGTAAATTATTGTGTCAACAAAAATCTACAGTTCTAGTTCAATTTACTTCTATTCCAGTTCTGAAATTGGGTGGTGGATTCACTGATGCTCATTATAAAGAAATAAACACACAAATAAACAAAATAAAAGCACAAATATTCAGACCCAAGATGAGAGTGTATTAAAAAGCACACTCATGAATTGGGATTAATCTGCTTCTGTGTACCTGAGATCCAGATTTTAAAAGAGGGCTTGTGCTGGGACAAGGGGATACCCACATGCAAAAGTATGAGGGTGGATCCCTACCTCACATCACATACAAACATTAGCTCAAAATGGATTGTTGTTGATGCTAAATGTAAGAGCTAAAACTATAAATGTCTTCGGAGAAAATATAGAAGTAAATCTTTGTGGGCCAGGTGCGGTGGCTCCCACCTGTAATCCCAGCTCTTTGGGAGGCCAAGGTGCATGGATGACATGAGGTCAGGAGTTCATGTCCAGCCTGGCCGACATGGTGAAATCCCATCTCTACTAAAAATACAAAAAAATTAGCCAGGCATGGTTGCAGGCACATGTAATCCCAGCTACTTGGGAGGCTGAGGCAGGAGAATTGCTTGAACCCGGAATGCAGAGGTTGCCGTGAGCCAAGATAGCACCATTGCACTCCAGCCTGGGAGACAGAGGGAGATCCTGTCTCAAAAAAAAAAAAAAAAAAAGTCCGGGCACAGTGGCTCATAATTGTAATCCCAGCACTTTGGGAGGCTGAGGTGGGCAGATCACAAGGTCAAGAGATCAAGACTATCCTGGCCAACATGGTGAAACCCCGTCTCTACTAAAAATACAAAAATTAGCCGGGCGTGGTGGCACATGCCTGTAGGCCCAGCTACTCGGGAGGCTGAGGCAGGAGAATCGCTTGAACCCAGCGGGTGGAGGTTGCAGTGAGCCAAGATCATGCCGCTACACTCTAGCATGGTGACAGAGCAAGAATCCATCTCAAAAAAAAAAGAGTAAATCTTTGTGGGCCAGGTGCAGTGGCTTACACCTACAGGTCTCCCAGAACTTTGGGAGGCTGAAGTGGGTGGATTACCTGAGGTCAGGAGTTTGAGACCAGCCTGGACCTATCTCTACTAAAAATACAAAAATTAGCCAGGCATGGTGGCAGACACCTGTTATCCCAGCTACTTGGGAGGCTGAGGCAGGAGAATCACTTGAACCCAGGAGGTGGAGGTCGCAGTGAGCCGAGATCTCACTACTACACTCCGGCCTGGGTGACAGAGCAAGACTGTCTCAAAAGAAAAAAAAAGAGTAAATCTTTGTGACTTTGATTTAGGAAATGGTTTTTTATACAGAACACTAAAGTATAACCAAGAAAAGGAAAAATAGATTTCACCAAATAAAATAAAAAACTTCTGTGCTTCAAAAACATCATCAAGAGAATGAAGACAACCTAC
Organism: Callithrix jacchus; assembly: GCF_049354715.1. Classification (NCBI taxonomy): domain Eukaryota; kingdom Metazoa; phylum Chordata; class Mammalia; order Primates; family Cebidae; genus Callithrix; species Callithrix jacchus. The sequence continues at coordinate 10,033,636 of NC_133503.1, read as the reverse complement.
AGGGGGAAGATGTTGCATATGTCTGATAAAGGGCTAGTTTCCCAAAAATATAAAGAATACCATAGAAACGTAGCCCAATCAAAACACGGGCAAATCGTGTGATCACTGCAGTGCTGTTTACAATAACAAAAGCGTGGCGTCAATGCAGGGCCCATCAGCGGTGGATTGGTTAAGTACATGGCCGGGCAGGGTGGTTCAAGCCTGTAATCCCAGCACTTTGGGAGGCCAAGGCGGGTGGATCACGAGGTCAAGAGATCGAGACCATCCTGGTCAACATGGTGAAACCCCGTCTCTACTAAAAATACAAAAAATTAGCTGGGCATGGTGGCGCATGCCTGTAATCCCAGCTACTCAGGAGGCTGAGGCAGGAGAATTGCCTGAACCCAGGAGGCGGAGATTGTGGTGAGCCGAGATCGCGCCATTGCACTCCAGCCTGGGTAAGGAGGGAAACTCCGTCTCAAAAAAAAAAAAAAAAAAAAAAGAAAGAAAACGTGGTACATATGGAATACTACAAAGCCATGAAAAGGAAGAGAAATCGTGTCCTTTGCTGCAGCATGAATGCAGTTGGAAGCCAGGATCCTAAGCAAACTAATACAGAAACAGAAAATCAAATACTGCGTCTCCTCACTTATAAGTGGGAGCTAAACACTGGGTATCTATGAACACAAACCTGGTGTGTCCATTTTCACGCTGCTGGTAAGATGTACCCGAGACTGAGTAATTTATCCAGGAAAAAGGGTTTAATGGACTTACACTTCCAGGTGGCTGGTGAGGCCTCACAATCATGGAGGAAGGCAAGGCGGAGCAAGTCACATCTTATGTGGATGGCAGCAGGCAAAGAGAACTTGTTCAGGGAAACTGCTATTTTTTTTTTTCCCCTGAGACAGAGCCTTGCTTTGCCAGCAGGCGCCAGGCTGGAGTGCAGTGGCACAATCTCAGCTCACTGCAACCTCTGTGCCCCGGGTTTCAAGCAATTCTCCTGCCTCAGCCTCCCGAGTAGCTGGGATTACAGGTGCGTGCCACCACACCCAGCTAATTTTTGCATTTTTAAGTAGAGACGGGGTTTCACCATGTTGGCCAGGATGGTCTCAATCTCTTGACCTTGTGATTCACCTGCCTCGGCCTCCCAAAGTGCTGGGATTACAGGCGTGAGCCACTACGCCCAGCCTGGAAACTGCTATTTTAAAAACCATCAGATCTCATGAGACTTACTGTCACAAGAACAGCAGGGGAAAGACCTGCCCCCATGATTCAATCACCTCCCACAGGTCCCTCCCATACAGGTGGGCATTCAAGATGAGATTTGGGTGGGGACACAGCCAAAACATATCAGATGGTAACAATAGACACCGGGGCCATAAAGAGAAGACAGAGGGAGACAAGAGCAGAAACACTACCTACTGGGTACTATGCTTGGTACCTGAGTTTAGTCATACTTCAAACCTCAGCACCATGCAAGGTATCTTGTAACAAACCTGTACATGTACCTTCTGATTCTAAAAGAAAGGCTGGGTGGAGTGGCTCATGCCTGTAATCCCAGTACTTTGGGGTGCCGAGGTGGGTGGATCACTCGAGGTTAGGAGTTCGAGACCAGCCTGACCAACATGGTGAAACCCTGTCTGTACTAAACACACAAAAATTAGCTGGGCCTGATGGTGGGCCCCTGTAATCCCAGCTACTTGGGAGGCTGAGGTGGGAGAATCGCTTGAACCTGGGAGTTGGAGGTTTCAGTGAGCCGAGATGGCTGCACTCCAGCCTGGGTGACAGAGCCAGACTCCATCACAAAAAAAAAAAAAAAAAAAAGAAAGGAAGAAAAAGAAAAAAAAGAAAGTCGGAAAAGGAAAAAAAAAAACAGAGGCAAAGGATCTTAACACACATTTTTACAGAGAAGATCTACAAATGTCCAATAAGAATAGTACATGAAGAGCCGGGCGTGGTGGCTCATGCCTGTAATCCTAGCACTTTGGGAGGCTGAGGTGGGTGGATCACCTGAGGTCAGGAGTTCAAGACCAGTCTGACCATCATGGTGAAACCCCATCTTTTAAGAATTTTTCTTTTTTTTAGTTTTTAAAACGAAAAAATAAATAGTACATGAAAAGATGCTGGACACCATTAGTCATCAGAGGAATGCAAACTGAATTATCAGATCCACCTCACACCCACTAGGGTGGCTATAATTAAAAAACAGGCAGCAAGGGTTGGCAAAGAAATTGGAAGCCTTGGCTGGGCATGGTGGCTCAACCTGTAATCCCAGTCCTTTGGGAGGCTGATGTGGGAGGATCGCTTGAGGCCAGGAGTTTGAGCCTAGCCTGGGCAACATAGTAAGACCCCATATCAAAAAAAAAATTAGTCAGGTGTGATGGTATGAAGAAGGCTGAGGTGGGAGGATCAGTTGAGCCCAGAATATTGAAACTGCAGTGAGCCACAATCACGCCACTGCACTCCAGCCTGGGGGACAGAGAGAGATCCTGTCTCAAAAATGAAATGAAATGAAATAAAGAAATTAGAGGCCGGGCGCAGTGGCTCAAGCCTGTAATCCCAGCACTTTGGGAGGCCGAGGCGGGTGGATCACGAGGTCAAGAGATTGAGACCATCCTGGTCAACATGGTGAAACCCCATCTCTACTAAAAATACAAAAAATTAGCTGGGCATGGTGGCGTGTGCCTGTAATCCCGGCTATTCAGGAGGCTGAGGCAGAAGAATTGCCTGAACCCAGGAGGCGGAGGTTGCGGTGAGCCGAGATCGTGCCATTGCACTCCAGCCTGGGTAACAAGAGTGAAACTCTGTCTCAAAAAAAAAAAAAAAAGAAAAGAAAAAGAAATTAGAAGCTTTGTGCATTGCTAGTGTAAATGTAAAATGGTACAGCTGCTTTGGAAAGCAGTCTGGCCTTTCCTCAAAAAGCTAAACATAGAGTTATCCTATATTCAGTTTTCAGTATATACCCAAGAGAAATAAAAACATATGTCACACAAAGATTTATAAGTGAATGTTCACAGCATTATGTATAATAGCCCCGAAGTGGAAAAAACCTCAATGTTCACCAACTGATGAGTGGGTAAACCACTTATGCCACATTCGATAGTGGAATATTATTCAGCTGTAAAAAGGAATGAAGTTGGCTCAGGCCTGTCATCCCAGCACTTTGGGAGGTCGAGGCAGGTGGATCACTTCAGGTCAGGAGTCGGAGACCAGCCTGGCCAACATGGTGAAACCCCGGTCTCTACCAAAGATATAAAAATTAGCTGGGCATAGTGGTGCATGCCTGTAATCCTGGCTACTTGGGAGGCGGAGGCTGGAGAATTGCTTGAACCCGGGAGGAGATTGCAGTGAGCCAAGATCTCGCCACTGCACTCCAGCCTGGGTGACAAAGCAATGCTGTGTCTCAAAATATAAAACTAATAAAATAAAATAAATTAGCCAGGCATGGTAGCATATCTGTGGTCCCAGCGACTGGGGAAGCTGAGGCAGGAAGATTGCTTGAGCCCGGGAGTTTGAGGCTGCAGTGAGCTATGACTGTGACACTGTACTCCAGCCTGGGTGACAGAGCAAGATCCTGTCTCAGAAAAAAAAAACACATGGATACAGGGAGGGAAATATCACACACCGGGGCCTGTTGGGGGTTGGGGGGCTAGGGGAAGGATAACAGGGGGTGGGGGGATTGGGGAGGGATAACATTAGGAGAAATGCCTAATGTGGGTGACGGGGGGATGGAGGCAGCAAACCTCACATGGCATGTGTGTACCTATGTAACAGTCCTGCACGATCTGCACGTGCACCGCAGAGCTTAAAGTAAAAAAAGAAAGAGGCCGGGCTCAGTGGCTCATTCCTGTAATCCCAGCACTTTGGGAGGCCGAGGCGGGTGGATCACAAGGTCAGGAGTTTGAGACCAGCCTGACCAACATGGTGAAACCCCGTCCCTACTAAAAATACAAAAATTAGCCAGGCGTGGTGGCATGTACCTGTGGTCCCAGCTACTCAGGAGGCTGAGGCGGAAAAACTGCTTGAATCCAGGAGGCGGAGGTTGCAGTGAGCCGAGATTGCACCACTGCGCTCCAGCCTGGCGATAGAGCAAGACTCTGTCTCAGAAAAAGAAAAACAATACAAAAATTAGCTGGGCATGGCAGCACATGAGAGTCGCCGGGAGGCAGATATTGCAGTGAGCTGAGATCACGCCACTGCACTCCAGCCTGGGTGACAGAGCAAGACTCCGTCTCAAGGGGGAAAGAAACCCCGAAAGGAATGAGGTTGTGATGCTGTAGTTCATGGATGAACCTTGAAAACATTGTACTGAATGCAATAATCCAGTCGGAAGAGGACACGTACTATATGAGTCCATTAATACGAGGTATCTGCAGTCATCGAATTCAGAGAGACAGGAAGCAGAATGGCGGGCGGCGGGCGGCGGGGAAGAGGCCTGAGGAGGGAGTGTTTCATGGGGATGGAGTTTCAGTTTGGGAAGGGGAGGAGAAAGTTCTGGAAGTGGATGATAGCGATGGTTGCAGAACAACGTGAATATACTTAATGCCACTAAGCTGCACATTAAGTGGTGCAAATGATAAATTTCATGTTACATGTATTTTACCACAATAAAAAAAATCAAAAGGAATTAGGTGCTCATAAATGCTGCAACGTGAATAATCTTGAAAACCTTATGCAGAATAAAAGAAGTCAGTCACATTGGCCGGGCGCGGTGGCTCACGCCTGTAATCCCAGCACTTTGGGAGGCCGAGGCGGGTGGATCACGAGGTCAAGAGATCGAGACCATCCTGGTCAACAAGGTGAAACCCCGTCTCTACTAAAAAATACAAAAAATTAGCTGGGCATGGTGGCGCGTGCCTGTAATCCCAGCTACTCGGGAGGCTGAGGCAGAATTGCCTGAACCCAGGGGGCAGAGGTTGCGGTGAGCCGAGATGGCGCCATTGCACTCCAGCCTGGGTAACAAGAGCGGAACTCCGTCTCAAAAAAAAAAAAAAAATCAGTCACAAAAGATCATATACTACATTATTCCAGTTATGGGAAATGTCCAGGATAGGCCAGTATATAGAGAAAGAAAGATTTGTGGTTGCCAGGGGCTGGGTGGGCAGGCTTGGGGACAAATGCGCAGTCACTGTTGAGATCTTGGCTCACCGCAACTTCCGCCTCCGGGTTCAAGCAATTCTCCTGCCTCAGCCTTCAGCGTAGCTGGGAGTACAGGCACGCACCACCATGCCAGGCTAATTTTGTATTTTTAGCAGAGACGGGGTTTTACCAAGTTGGCCAGGCTGGTTTCAAACTCCTGACCTCAGGTGATCCGTCCATCTTGGCCTCTCAAAGCACTGAGATTACAGGTGTGAGCTTCCATTGCTTTTGAGGGAGCTGAAAATGTTTTACCACTGATGGTGCCAACTGAGCGCCGTGGCTCATGCCTGTAATCCCAGAACTTGAGGAGGCTGAGTGGGGAGGACCACTTGAGCCTCGGAGTTCGAGACCAGGCTGGCCAACATAGTGAGACCCTGTCACTAAGAAGAAAGAACTCAAACCATCAATGCCACTAACGTTTCCAGAGTGTCTCTGCCAACTCCAAAGCCCTTCTGTGAGACAGCTACACTCCTGAATTTCATGTTTATTGTTTCCAAACTTTCACTCCATATGTATCTCCAAGCAGTAGAGTTTTGCCCCTTTCCATTCCTTCTCCTTCCTTTTCTTTTCTGACTGATCTCCAAGTAATAGAAAATATAGTTTTGCCCCTCCCCTCCCCTCCCCTTCCCTGACCTCCCCTCCCTTCCCATCCCCTCCTGTCCCCTGCCCTCCCCTGCCCTCCTCTCCCCTCCCGTTCCCTGCCCTCCCCTCCCCTGTCCTTTCCTCCCTCCCCTCCCCTGCCCTCCTTTTCTTTTCTTCTCCTTTCCTTTCCTTTTCTTTTTTCTTTTCCTTTCTTTTCTGACAGGGTCTCGCTCTGTCACCCAGGCTGGAGTGCAGTGGCAGGATCATAGCTCACTGCAGCCTCCACCTCTTTGGTTTGAGTAATCCTCCTGCCTCAGCCTCCCAAAGTGTTCGGATTACAGGCATGAGCCACTAGACCGGGCAGTTTTGCCTGTTTCTAAGCTTGATATAAACAGTAGTATCCTGAATATATTTTTCTGCTGTTTCCCCTTTTCACTCAATGTTGTTTGAGATTCATTCAAATTCACACACGTGGATGTAGTTTTCTCATGTTTGTTGCTGTATAGTATAGAGTACTCCATGGTATAAAGGCACGCTGGTGTCTTTGCCACTGTCCTACAGTTAGACATTTGGATTGTTTCCAGGGTTTTGTTACTGTTATGACAAATCATACTGGCTGGGTGTCGTGGCTCACCCCTGTAATCCCAGTACTCTGGGAGGCTGAGGTGGGCGGATCACCTGAGATCAGGAGTTGGAGATCAGGATGGGGAAACCCCATCTCTGCTAAAAATACAGAAATTAGCCAGGTGTGGTGGCACATGCCTGTAATCCCAGCTACTTGGGAAGCTGAGGCATGAGAATTGCTTGAACCTGGGAGGTGAAGGTTGCAGTGAGTCAAGATTGTGCCACCACACTCCAGTCTGGGTGACAGAGCGAAACACTGTCTCAAAAATTAAAAAATTTGGCCGGGCGCAGTGGCTCAAGCCTGTAACCCCAGCACTTTGGGAGGCAGAGGCAGGTGGATCACGAGGTCAAGAGATCGAGACCATCCTGATCAACATGGTGAAACCCCGTCTCTACTAAAAATACAAAAAATTAGCTGGGCACGGTGGCGCGTGCCTGTAATCCCAGCTACTCGGGAGGCTGAGGCAGGAGAATTGCCTGTTCCCAGGAGGCGGAGGTTGCGGTGAGCCGAGATCGCGTCATTGCACTCCAGCCTGGGTAACAAGAGCGAAACTCTGTCTCAAAAATAAATAAATAAATAAATAAAAAATAAAAATAATAAAGTAATACAAACTCCTGTCCCTTTCTCCTAGTCCAAGAGGGCAAAATTCTGTAGAAGTTTGTGTTCATTTCCTATTGCCACTGTAACAGATGAAGACAAAATCAGCGGCTTTAGACAACCTAAATGTATGATCTTACAGTTCTGGATGTCAGGAATCCAAAATAGTTGTTAGTTTGTTTTGAGACAGAGTCTTGCTCTGTCGCCCAGTGGCACAAGCTTGGCTCACTGCAACCTCTACCTCCCGGGTTCAAGCCATTCTTGTGCCTCAGCCTTTTAAGTAGCTGGGATTATAGGTGTGTGCCACCACATCCAGCTAACTTTTGTATTTTCAGTAGAGATGGGGTCTGACCATGCTGGCCAGGCTGGTGTCAAACTCCTGAGCCCAAGGGGTCCGCCAGACTCAGCCTCCCAAAGTGCTGGGATTACAGGCATGAACCACCTCGCCCTGCCCTAAATGGGCTTTATTGGGCTGAAATCCAGGTGTCCTCCTGGAGATTCCACTCCCTTGCCTTTTTCTGCTTCCAGAGGTTGCCTGCATTCCTTCGCTTGTGGCCTCTTCCTTCATCTTCAAAGCCAGCAAGGGAGCGTCTTCCAATTTCTCTGTGACTCTGACCCTCTGCTTCCACTATCACATTTCCTTCTCTGATTCTGACCCTCCTTTCTCCCTCTTAGAAGACCCCTTGTGATTACATTGGGCCCAACCTGGTGATCTAGGATGCTCACTGCATCTCAAGAGTCTTTTTTTTTTTTGAGTCAGGGTCTTGTTCTGTTGTCCACAGGCTGGAGTGCAGTGGTGCAATTTCAGCTCACTGTAAGCTCCCTTGTTCAAGCAATTCTCCTGCTTCAGCCTCCCAACCATCTCAAGATTCTTAACTTGGCAGGGTGGAGTGGTCAGGAGTTCAAGACCAGCCTGGCCAACATGGTAGAACCCCATCTCTACGAAAAATACAAAAAATTAACCAGGTGTGGTGGCAGGTGCCTGTAATCCCAGCTACTTGGGAGGCTGAGGCAGAGAGTTGCTTCAGCCCAGGAGGTGGAGGTTGCAGTGAGCTGAGATTGTGCCACTGCGCTCTAGCCCGGGTGACAGTGTGAGACTCCATCTCAAAAAAAAAAAAAAATATTTTTAACTCAATTGCATTTGTAGAGTCCCTTTTGTCATGTAAGCTAACATATTTACAGGTTCCAGGGTTAGGGTGGGGACGTCTTTTGGGGTAAGGGGAAATTATTGGATCTACCATAGAACAACCGAGTTGGTGTGATATGAACATCTGAACATCTTTGAGTTACCCAGTTTGTTAAAGTGTTCTCCAAAGTGAACAGATTCTGTCTTCTGATAACAGTGCATAAGAGTTCCTGGTGCTCCCCTTCCTTGCCAACACTTGATGTTATTGGACTTTTTAATTTGCACCAACCTGACAGCTATGAAATGTCTGAGCTCTGATTTCTATGTGATCAAGAAAAGAAGGGTGGTCCATGGTATTGAATGTGAAAAAGCAGGGCCCTAGCAGTAAGAAAGTGATTGGTAACCTTGAGTAGAGCATTTGAAATGCTGGGAGGGAATGAAATTAGACTGAGTCACAGAACAAGGGAGAGCAATGAGAAAATGGACAGAGGAAGTGCAGGGTGTAGAGGGTCCTTTCAAGATATTGGGTGGGGAGAGACAGGGAAGTCTAAAGGCAGAAATTACAGGTGAAACACACACACACACACACACACACACACACACACACACACACAGATTGATTACTGGTGTAGTGGAACAAGGCATCTTTTTTTTGGGTGGGAGGAGATGGAGTCTTGCTCTGTCACCCAGGCTGGAGCACAATGGTGCAATCTTGGCTGACTGCAACCTCTGCTTCCCGAGTTCAAGCAATTCTCCTGCCTCAGCCTCCTGAGTAACTAGGAATAAAGGCGTGTGCCACCACACCCAGCAAATTTTTGTAGTTTTGTATTTTTAGTAGAGACAGGGTTTCACCATGTTGACAAGGCTGGTTTTGAACTCCTGACCTCAGGTGATTAGCACCCCTTGGCCTCCCAAATTGCTGAAATTATAGGTGTGAACCATGATGCCCGGCCCAAGGCATCTGAAAGGAGTAAAGGAGACAGGTGAAAGTGAGACCCACAGCAGGGGTACCTGGGTTGGCTTTGGAATGGAGAGAGGTTGCCCCTCCTGGAGGCAGGAGGGAAGGAAGGGTTCTGAACAGAGGCAAAGAACAGGCTCACGCCTGTAATCCCAGCACTTTGGGAGGCTGAGGAGGGTGAATCACGAGGTCAGGAGTTGGAGACCAGTCTGACCAACATGGTGATTCCCCGTCTCTACCAAAAATATAAAAATTAGCCAGGTGTGGTGTCACGTGCCTGTAATCCCAGTTACTTGGGAGGCTGAGGCAGGAGAATTGCTTGAACCTGGGAGGCAGAGGTTGTAGTGATCACACCACTGCACTCCAGCCCTGGGGACAGAACGAGACTCCTCAAAAAACAAAACAACAATAACAACAAAAAACATGCAAAGGCCAGGTGCGGTGATTCTCACCTGTAATCCTTTAATCCCAGCACTTTGGGAGGCCGTGGTGCAAGGATCACTTGAGCCCGGGAGTTTAAGACCAGCCTGGACAATATAGCAAGACCATATTCCTACAAAAAAAAAGTACAACATTAGCTGGCACAGTGGCACATGTCTGTAGCCACAGCTACTGGGGAGGCTGAGGTGGAAGGATCCTTTGGCCCAGGAGTTCGAGGCTACAGTGAGCTACGAACAAGCCACTGCATTCTTGCCTGGACAACACAGTGAGACTCTGTCTCAAAACAAAAACAAAAAAGCAGGCTCACGCCTGTAATCCCAGCACTTTAGGAGGCCGAGGCGGGCAGATCACAAGGTCAAGGGATTGAAACCATCCTGACCAGCATAGTGAAACCTCGTCTCTACTAAAATAAAAAAATTAGCTGGGCGTGGTGGCCCAGCCCTGTAGCCCCAGCTACTCAGGAGGCTGAGGCAGGAGAATTGCTTGAACCCAGGAGGGAGAGGTTGCAGTGAGCTAAGATCGTCCAGCCTGGCGACAGAGTAAGAAAAAAAAAAGCAAAGATGTGGAGACAGGAACTGGCAGGAAGTTCTCCATGTGATGAGCAGGACAGTTATCTGCTGAGGGGCGGGAGTGGGCTTGGGTGTCTGAGGAGTTTTGGGGACGTTTGCAGGGGCATTGTTGTGGGGTATTGAGGCGGAACAAAGGGAGGTCAGTGAGAAAGAGGGGGCAAGGTGAGGCCGGAGCCTCCCGTCAGAGCTGACCTCGGCCTTTTAGGTTGAAGAAGGCTTGTAACAGAGTGGGAGGGACCAAGGGAGAGCTGATAGAGGGAGTATCTAGGAAACCCCTGAACACTTAGTGAACACACTGGGTCCTGAGGAAGCAGAGCAAACCGGGGAGCTCAGAAAGGCTTACCAGAGGAGGTGACACTTGAGCTGGGTTTCAAAGGTTGAATAGGAGCTCTGAAGTTGATGGAGAGAGTAATGGAACCAAAGCAAAGTCCACAAGGGAAGGCATAAGGGCCCAAAGAAATGGTGAAGGGGGCTGGGCGCAGTGGCTCACGCCTGTAATCACACCACTTTGGGAGGCCGAGGTGGGTGGATCACCTGAGGTCAGGAGTTCGAGACCAACCTGGCCAACATGGTGAAACCCCCTCTCTACTAAAAAATAAAAAAAAATTTATCCAGGCATAGTGGTGCATGCCTATAATCCCAGCCACTCGGGAGGCTGAGGCAGGAGAGTTATTTGAACCCAGGTGGCAGAGATTACAGTAAGCTGAGATCATGCCACTGATTCCAGCCCGGGCGACAGAGTGAAACTCTGACTAAAAGGAACAAAGAAACAGTGAAGGGGCTGTGTGAGTCCAGAGGAAAAGGGACTGACACTCTAGCCTGGGAAGGTGGAAAGGGCTTCCTGGAGGTGGTGATATTCCAGGTGAGTCTTGAAGGGGAAAGCCAATATGGGTTATCATAAAAATGTAGAAGTGTGGCCGGGTGCAACGGACCCTGAGGAAGCAGAGCAAACCGAGGAGCTCAGAAAGGCTTACCGGAGGAGGTGACATTTGAGCTGGGTTTCAAAGGCTGAATAGGAGCTCTGAAGTGGAAGGAGAAAATAATGGAACCAAAGAGAAGTTCACAAGGCAAGGCCTAAGGGCCAGGCGCGGTGGTCCACACCTGTAATTTTAACACTTTGAGAGGCCGATGTGGATGGATCACTTGAGGTCAGGAGTTCCAGACCAACCTGGCCAACATGGTGAAACCCCATCTCTATTAAAAATACAAAAATTGGGTCCGGGCGCGGTGGCTCACACCTGTAATCCCAGCACTTTGGGAGGCCGAGGTGGGTGGATCTCGGTCAAGAGATCGAGACCATCCTGGCCAACACGGTGAAACCCCATCTCTACTAAAAATACAAAAAATTAGCCGGGCATGGTGGCGTGTGCCTGTAATCCCAGCTACTCAGGAGGCTGAGGCAGGAGAATTGCCTGAACCTGGGAGGCGGAGGTTGCGGTGAGCCGAGATCTTGCCATTGCACTCCAGCCTGGGAAACAAGAGCCAGACACTGGCTCAAAACAAAAATGTAGAAGTGTTACCTTCATCGTCTGTCAACAAGCCTGTCCTGCCTTCTCTCCCGGACATTGGCACCATGCCCACCCACCGTGCTATGGCTGGATGGGGAGAGTCCTTGCACAGCTCTTCCTGCCCCTGTGCCTTGGCTTATGGATTTCTGTTTGCCTCCATTATTTTCTCCTTCGACTTCAGAACTCCTATTCAACCTTTGAAACCCAGCTCAAATGCCACCTCCACTGGTAAGCCTTCCTAATTGCCCTCTGTACTTTTGTGGCAGTGTATTAAGGTGGAACAAGCTCAGTTGTCATTTTTGTTTTTGTTTTTTGAGACGGGGTCTCACTCTGTTTCCCAGGCTGGAGTGCAGTGGCAAAATCATAGGTCACTGCAGCTTCAACCTTCTGGGTCCAAGTGATCCTCCCACCTCAGCCTGAGAAGCTGAGACTACAGGCATGAGCAACCATGGCCAGCTAATTTATTTTTTGTTTTTTGGCAGAGATGGGGGTCTCACCCTGTTGTCCATGCTGGGTCACTCACTGTCTGACTTACAATTTCTGAGTGTCTATTTCCTGAGATGAGGACAATGGCTAAGCCTACTTGTAAAGACAAGGTACAGGACATATCAAGCATCACATGGGAAGCACAAAGCCATCATGGGGTGACACCTGCCATTTGTCTTATACTAGAGTTAGTTGAGTGGGAATGGGACTCTGCCTTAGTCCATGAACTCCCTGAGGGCAGGGACAGCGTTCCTGCCTTGAGGGCTGCTCAAGCCAGCAGTGGCATGCAGAGCGGTATCACATGCTCTGTGGACACTCACAGATGAGAAGACAATGTGACATTGTCTCTGTGATGTATTTTTTTCTTTTTTTTTTTTTTTGAGATGAAGCAGAGTCTCGCTCTGTCGCTCAGGCTGGAGGGCAGCCGCCCATCTCGGCTCACTGCAACCACTGCTTCCCTGGTTCAAGTGATACTTCTGCCTCAGCCTCCCAAATAGATGGGATTACAGGTGTCTGCCACCACACCCGGCTAATTTTTGTTTGCCAGGCTGGGCTCGGACTCCTGATCTCAAGTGATCCACCTGACTCAAACTCCCAAAGGGCTGGGATTACAGGCATGAGCGTCCACGCCTGGCTTCTGTGACGTTTCCGCATCTCTAAAATAGGTCATAGTGGGTATTGGCCTTCTATACCATCACTGTCCATATTACTATCCCTCAGCATTTTAATTTTATTTTTATAGAGACAGGATCTTGCTGTGTTGCCCTGGCTGGTCTCAAAACTGAGTTCGAGCGATCTCCCACCTCTACCTCCCGAGTAGCTTGGACTACAGATGCATGCCACCATATGCTGATACTTTTTTTGTTTGTATTTTCGGTAGACACTGGATTTCATGTTGGCTAGGCTGGTCTCGATCTCCTGATCTCATGACCCACCTGCCTTGGCCTCCCAAAGTGCTGGGATTACAGACGTGAGCCACCGCGCCTGTCCTGTCCAGATGGATACTTTAAAAAAACATTTTAGTATTTCTTTAAATTTTTCTTTTCACTCTTTTGACAAATTAAAAATTTTTTTAATATAGATGGGGTCTTACTGTGTTGTCCAGGCTGGTCTCGAACTCCTGGCCTCAAACAATCCTCCCTTCTCAGCCTCCCAAATCTCTGGGATTCCAGGCGTGAGCCACCGCGCCCGGCCAGCAGTCAGCGCTCGCCATCTCTCCAATCCCATTTTACAGAAGAGAAAACTGAGGCTTGGGAAGGGCAGCAAGGCAAGAGCTCCTGGCGTCTGGCCAAAGTCAGAAAATTGTTGCTGCCATCCGAGGGGAAAATATGCACGGGCCCTGCAAATTGTATCCGCCTGGGGTGGGAGAGTCCGTGCCTGGGGGCGTGGTGAGCCAGGGCCCCGTGCTGGGTCGCGCAGCAGGGCGGCTCAGATTCCGGGAGGGGCGGCGGGGAGAACGGGCTGCAGGGCGATCCTGGGGTGCGCGAGGCGCGGCGCGGCGCGGCCGGGGCGGGGAGGGGTGCGGCCCGCCCCCTCCCAGCCCCACCCCCAGCCCCGGCGCGGCGGCTCCTTTAAGAGCGGGCGGGGCGCCCCCTGGCGGCGGAGCGGCGCGTGCGGCCGGAGCCGGAGCGGATCCCGGAGCCGGAGCGGAGCGGAGCGGAGCCGGGGCGGAGCGGGCCGAGCCGGCCGAGCCAGCAGCCGAGCTGGGGGCGCGGGCGGGCGGCATGTACCGGGCCCGGGCGGCGCGGGCGGGGCCGGAGCCCGGCAGCCCGGGGCGCTTTGGGATCCTCAGCACCGGGCAGCTCCGGGACCTGCTTCAGGATGAGCCCAAGCTGGACCGGATCGTGCGGCTCAGCAGGAAGGTAGCGCGGGGGGCGCGGGCGGGGGGCGCGGGGGACGGGCAGCGGCCTGCGGGACCTGCCGCCCGAGCGAAGGGCCGCGCGGGCTGGGCCGCGGGGCCGCCCGTGGGCGCGGAGCCTGGCACGTACGAGTGGGCCCCGCGGAGCCACCCCCGGGGGAGGGGGCGCTTGGAGCTGGCCTGGGGCGGGTGAGGCGCTGGGGACCGGGGGGGAGGCGCCCGTGCACCCCCGGGATGGCCGCGAGGCGTGTCCTACAGCGGATGCTCCGGGGAGGTGTGTTCCGGGGGGCTGTGTTGTGGGGGGCCCTGGCTCGCACACCCACGTTCTGTAAGGGCCAGAAAGAGGAGGCGCCTTCCACGGGGAGAACTCGGGGCCTGTTTGACACCTGGAGGGGCCATTGTGGGGGTCCACGCATTCTGAGGGCGCAAGAGGGGGCTTTGTGCCTGGCGCTGGGGAGGGGTGCTGGAAGCTGCCGTGTGTATTGCATAGCCACCGTAAGAGAAAGTTGTATATTTCACGGGAGATAGGCCCGGGCTGGGTGTCTGTGGGGGGCAGGAAGGGAAAGTGTGTGTTGAAAGCAGGCAGGCGAGGAGGGGCTTATGCATCCCACAGGGGACAGATGGAGGGGAGTGCGTTCTCCAGGGGCAGGGAGGGGAGGCTGGGCCCTGCTAGAGACAAGGAAGAAGCCTTCTCCAGGGCCAGGGGCTGCTGTAAGCCTGAGCAGGGTGGAAAAGGGGGTGTGTATTCCTTGGGGTGTGAGGATTCCACTGGAGGGCAGAGGAGGGGGTGGGAAGGGAGAGAGGGTGACCCGTGGGGGTGCTGTGAGGGGACAGGGTGCGGACATCCCTCTGGAGAGGGTGAGCAGGGGGTGGGAGTGTTTTCAGAGCAAACACCTGAGGAGGAAACAGACAAAGGCCTGGAGTGACAGGGAAGCTGTCCATGCGTGGAAAATGGGGCAGAGGAGGGAGGAGCACTCCTCCGGGACCTGAGCAGACATATTAATTGAAAAATTAAAAATTAACTAACATTTGTAGAGGCCTTTATAGTTTTCCTCACTTAAGTCTCGAAACAACCCGGTAAGTGGATGTTTTTAACTCGATTTATAAAAGAGGAAACTGAGGCCAGAGAGGGAGCTCAGGGTCCCCCTGAGTGGCTCTGGGTGTCTGGTCCCGGCCTGTCGCTGTCCCTTCACCTGTTGGGTTCGCCACCGTGGAGGCTGGGGCCTGACAGGGGCCTCTGGCCAGGCCGGAAGGCACAGTCGTCCAGCGTGGCAGTAGGGAGGACGGGACAGAGCCCCCGAGTGAGCCTCTTAGCTCCTCTCTGCCCGCAGTTCCAGGGCCTGCGGCTGGAGCGTGAGGCCTGCCTGGCCTCCAACTACGCGCTGGCCAAGGAGAACCTGGCCCTGCGGCCCCGCCTGGAGATGGGCCGGGCTGCCCTGGCCATCAAATACCAGGAGCTGCGGGAGGTGGCCGAGAATTGCGCTGACAAGCTGCAGCGACTGGGTGAGGGCACGTCTGGGAGAGCCACCTGGGGCTGGCGGGGGCAGTGGTCCCTCAGGCGTGTTGGCCTTGGAAAGTGCCAGGCTCCGATGAATGGGACCTGGGTGGACCTGCTCCTGGCCTCCTGGGCAATAGAGTTGAGGAAGCGAGAGGGAGTGAGGAGGGTTGGGTGGGAGAAAGGGGACGCAATACCCAGGGGTCCCATTGAGTTGCTCTGGGGGACAAAGCCTCCACTGTCTCTTTTGCAATAGGACAAGGGGAAGAAACTTGGTAGGGGTGGGATCCACGAAGCGGTCACATGGGCACCATACAGATGAGGAAACTAAGGTTCTAGGCCGGGGGGAGGGAAATGTAGAAGCACACGGGGTCGGTGGGAGCATGCAAACGCGGGGCCCTGGCCTGTCTGTCACCCTGTCCCTCTGTGGTCCTCAGAGGACAGCATGCATCGCTGGAGTCCCCACTGCGCACTGGGCTGGCTGCAGGCTGAGCTAGAAGAGGCGGAGCAGGAGGCAGAGGTGAGGGGAGGGGTGGCTGGGGCTGGGGGCCAGGAGAGAGACTCATCCTACAACACTCTTGGGCTCATTTCTTACACCAAAGGCTAGGGAGCCCCTCCTCCAGGAAGCCCCTCCTTCAGGAAGCCCACCCTGAATGCTTGGCCCATAGGAGAGGCTAGCATTGCTGTCCACCAGCACTGGACAGCCAGCAGGGCTCACTTTACTACCTGTGACTTTTTTCGGGGTCCCCTGTGACTGTGCCAGGGCAGCGTGGATCTGGGGCTGTAGAGGAGCAGGAGCAGACTTTGTGCTGGTTTGGGAGGGCTGCGCTCAGTGAGCTGAAGGTGGTGGGCCCCAGGAGGCCACGTGAAGTCTATACCTCATGTGTCACTGCCTCTGCTCCTGCCTCATCTCTGACCCAGCAGGTCTGGTGATGGCATCCTTATTTTAGAAGTTAGGGCCGGGCGTGGTGGCTCACGCCTGTAATCCCTGCACTTTGGGAGACCGAGGCAGGCGGATCACCTGAGGTCAGGAGTTCAAGACCAGCCTGACCAACAGGGCGAAACCCCATCTTTACTAAAAAAAAAAAAAAAAAAAAATTAGCTGGGGGTGATGGTGCATGTCTGTTATCCCAGCTACTTGGGAGGCTGAGGCAGGAGAATTGCTTAAACTTAGGAAGTGGAGGTTGCAGTGAGCTGAGATTGCGCCACTGCACTCCAGCCTGGGCGACAGTGAGACTCTTGTCTTTAAAAAAAAAAAAAAGGATATTTGTCCGCAGTTCACCCAGCAAGTGGTCAGAGGCAGGCCCTGGCTGGAATGCAGGTGGTACCTTGTCCCCCAGCTGAGGGGTGATCACCACGGGGAGGGCCTCGGGGTGGGGGGTGGGAGTGAGGACCAGCTCCCAGTCTGTGGTTGTGCCCCTCCCAAGCCCTCCCTTCCCTCCTGGCCCAGGAGCAGATGGAGCAGCTGCTGCTGGGGGAGCAAAGCCTGGAGGCCTTCCTGCCTGCCTTCCAGCGTGGCCGTGCCCTGGCCCACCTGAGGCGGACGCAGGCGGAGAAGCTGCAGGAGCTGCTGCGGCGCAGGGAGCGCTCTGCCCAGCCGGCCCCCACCTCGGCTGCCGATCCCCCCAAATCCTTCCCGGCTGCAGCTGTCCTGCCCACTGGGGCTGCCCGGGGGCCACCAGCAGTGCCCCGGAGCCTGCCCCCCTTGGACTCCCGCCCAGTGCCCCCACTGAAGGGCTCCCCCGGGTGCCCCCTCGGCCCGGCCCCTCTGCTGAGCCCTCGGCCCTCGCAGCCAGAGCCCCCGCACCGGTAGGATCCAGGGTGTGGCCCCCCAGTGGGGGGTCCTAGACAAACTTGATGCGTGGCTCCTCCTCCTCCCCCACTGCCTGGGTGGGGGGAGGGGCAGGCCCCTCCCCCTGGCCTCAGGCAGGCCCTGGCCCTGGAGGCTGAGCTGGGGAGGAGGGTCGCCTGGAGAGGCCCCAGAGGGGGCTGGGTGGGGGTGGGCAGGGGGTTATACCCCTGGCGCTGAAGACACCCTGCCTTTTTTGTTTCCCTGGCCCGGGGCCTCCAGGGTGGTGGACCAGCCCCATAAAAGAACTTGACTCACCTATGGGGGCCTGGGAAGATGCCTGCGCCCCCCAGGGGCCCTGCCAAGGGGACCATCGCACCCCACCACTCCACTGGGCTCGCACAACGCCAAGCCAAGGCCGCCGGGAGTGTTTTACATCATGTCCTGAGCCTACGTTTCCTCCAAATTCTGGGGCCCACGGCCTAGGAGCCAGGTGGTCAGGCCTTGGCTGTGGGGCCAGGGACACGGTGGTTCTGGGGCTACTACATGCCCCTCATATGCTCCAGACCCTGGGGCCAAGGTAGACCAGGGGCTTCTGACCTGCGCAGGTGAGAGTGGGCCATCCCCAGGAAAGACCATTCTGTATTTTTCTGTCCCTGTCTCCTTAGAATGGAAGCTTTTTGAGGGCAGGTCCTTGTCTTTGTACGTTCTGTCCCCAGCCCCGCCTCTTAGGGGCCGTCAATAAATGTGATGATGAGGATGACATGCTGCCGGACTGCTCTCTGCTGTTTCAGCCTCCAGGGCTCAGCTCCTGTGCTTCCACTTCCTACTTTTGAGATGCTCTTCCCTCCTTTCTGCCTATGCAAAGCCCAGCTGTCCGGGTCCAACACCGCTGCTGCCTCTTCCATGAAGCCTGCTCTGATTACCAACCCATGACAGCCTTTCCTAAATCTTAACTTCCCAGCACTTCCGGTCAGAAGCATGCACTGCTCCATCTTGGTTCTCCAATTGCCTCACCTGTACACACCTTCTTTTCCTGGGTCGATCGTAAGCCCAATGAGGATGGTACCTGGTCCTTCTCTGGCCTGCCAAATGACGGTCCCCACGGAGCGATGGAGTGTGTCCTGCAGGACTGATAGAATCTGTCTTTAGCCAGGGGGAACACTAGGTGCCAGCTTGGCCGATGAGTGTGGGACAAGGATGGGATATGCCCTGGGTCAGCTTAGGTCAAGTCCAGTGACATGACATTTGGCAGGGAGGCATGGAAGTTCTTGCAAACCAAATGGGACAGTCACAGTTTTGTGGAAACCTACAAAGCTAAGTTGGTCTTGGTCCATGTTAACAAGGACATAACTATCTGGAAAGACAGGTGGTGGGTTCACATAAGTTTTATCCTGAAAGAGGGATACCCCCACCCCTGCACCAAATGGCACCTTTGGAGAAATAAGGATGAGAAAGGAACGGTTTCAGTGAGGAACAGCTGAGGATCTGTGTGAAATGTGTGTTTGTGTGTGATGTTGAGACTGAATCTCTAAAGGGCTGGGTCACCTACAGCCAGAGGTCAGAGTCAAGACCAGTGGGTGGAAACCGCAGGGAGACAGATCTAGGCTCCATTTGAGGCCCTTAAATTAGGGGTGAGGCCAGGCGTGGTGGCCTACGCCTGTAATCCCAGCACTTTGGGAGGCTGAGGTGGGTGGATCACCTGAGGTCAGTAGAGCAAGACCAGCTTGGCCAACATGGTGAAACCCCCATCTCTACTAAAAACACAAAAATTAGCTGGGTGTGGTGGTGGGCACTTGTAATCCCAGCTACTGAAGAGGCTGAGGCAGGAGAATTGCTTGAACCCAGGGAGGGCGGAGGTCGAAGTGAGTGGAGATTGTACCACTGTACTCCAGCCCGGGTGACAAAAGCGAAACTCTGTCTCAAAAAAAAAAAGAAGCAAGAGGTGCTCTGTGAGATGGATGGCCCCATCCCTACTGATGTGGGGGCAATGACTGCTTGATAGGCTTTTTAGGGATTTAGACCGTAGCTAGAGGGATGGCGCTGTGAGAGCCTTCGAGCCTTCAGGCTTATTATGGACACGGTTCAAGCGCTGAGGGTGCCCACTTCAGAACCTCCATCCCACCTTGGTCTTGGTTCCACTCTCCTCTCTGCTGGCACTTCCGCTGCTGGAGGCGGAGGGACACCAGAACCGCTGAGTTCCTGCTGATTTGTCAGAAGAAGGAGCAGCCCTGGAAGGCTCTCCTCTGGCTCCCTGTCTCAGCACAGTCTGCCACAGGCCTGGCCCCTCCTGCCCTGGCGTCTGCTTCCTGGTCCAAGCTTCCAGAGTGCAAAGCAGTCCATTCCCATGAAAAAGTACTCTTGCCTTCATTTTATTTTCTTCTGAAAATGCACGGTCCCTCTGCAGTTATTTATTTATTTTTGGCTTTCCTTCATGATGCACATGGAGTAGAATTTGCAACCAAAAGGGAAAAGGGGGCAAAGATTGGGCAGATCTGAGCCTTTTTCCACTATCATCAATTGGGAAGCAGCCTTTAGAAGGCAGCGGTTGGCCAGGCGCGGTAGCTCACACCTGTAATCCCAGCACTTTGGGAGGCTGAGGCGGGCAGATCATGAGGTCAGGAGTTCGAGACCAGTCTGGCCAACATGGTGAAACCCGTCTCTACTAAAAATACAAAAATTGGCTGGGCGTGGTGGTGGGTGGCCTGTCATCCCAGCTACTCGGGAGGCTGAGGCAGGAGAATCACTTGAACCCGGGAGGCAGAGGTTGTGGTGAGCTGAGATGGCACCGCGGCACTCCAGCCTGGGCAACAAGAGCAAGACTCCATCTTAAAAATAAAAAAAAACAGAAGGCAGCGGCTACCAGGTTCAGCCTCCCCTCCCCAGGGCAGGTAAGAAGCAGAGAAAGTTGAGACTTGGACAAGAGAGGGACTGGGAAGAAGTGTTACCATGGGAACCAGATGGGGTCCTTCAGAAGGCCTCCCACACACCTCGTCTTGCACAGAGCTGATTCTGCTTTTGAGGGGCAGGGAGTGAGACCCCTCTGTGTTGAGCTCCAGCCTGAAAATGACCAGAGGCAGGACACCCCCAGAGTGGAGTGGGCCCAGTTCTGGGTGGGCCACCTAAGGCTTAAAGTTGGATGGTTTAAAAAAAAATCATTCACCCCTTTTGCTTGAAAGTAGACTGTTCTGGAAGGTTCTGGAATGTTCTGGAAGGTGCAGTACTCTAGGCCCTTCCTTTTGCCTAAAACCTTCTGGAACTTGCTGCTTCCAGATTCTGGGGGCCCCAGGAATGTTCCTGACTATGATCTTCTGTGAGAGAGAGCAAACTTGAGGGTCTGCATCTGGGGGCTCATGAGAAAGGTCCTACCTATTAGATACCGCCTTGCTTTTACAAAACGAAATCTCCAAATAAAACTCCCACCCCTTTTTGACAAAAACAGAGCTCCCTGTTCCTTGAGAAAGTCTGTTATGTGTACCTCCTCCTTTGCCAATCACTAGCTTCTGCACATTTTCTAACCTTCCCCCTCTTGGTTTCCAAATATGAAACATAGTAACATTAAATGTGCTTTTTTTTTCTCTTAACCAATCAAGGCTCACTGAGCTAAGCAGGCTCCAACCAGTGTGGGCTCAAAGCTTCCCCACTGAATCATGTAGTCCCTGCAAAGCTATGGCTAAGAGCTTGCCCCTGACCTCCAAGGCTACAGAATCGAATGGTTTCTAAGAGACCCAGTTGGACTTGTTGCGGTTTATCCCAGTGTATACAAGGATTTTTACACAAAAGATGGAGTGAAGGAACTGGGGTTACTGTACCAAAAGGCCTCTGGTCGTGTCTAAGAGCTTATCATTGCAATAAGATTTCACTCAACTTCCCTGTATAAAGTGCAGGCTCTTGCAGCAACAGACGATGTAGAAATTTGCAAACTCAAATGCCTCCATGGGTCAGGAAGGTGACACAGAGGTGCCAAGCAGTCCCTTTCCAGCAAGAAGTACCTCCTGTCCCTATTTTTCTGAAATTACGTGGTCCCTTTTTACTTTTCTGCTTTCTCTCTTGATGGATGTGGGGTACAGAAATGTTTTCCTATGGGAAAAATGGTGCCAGTGGACAAAAGGTCTTTACACTTCACCTCTGTTGGAGGAAGAGTAGCAAACTGTGTTGCAGTGTCTCATCTACATGGACACATTTTTCTTTTTTGAGACAGGGTGTTGCTCTGTCGTCCAGGCTGGAGTGCAGTGATGTGATGATAGCTTACTTGCAATCTCAACCTCTGGCCTCAAGCCATCCTCCCACCTCAGCTTCTCAAGTAGCTGGGACTATAGGTGCGTTCCACCATGCCTGGTTAATATTTGTAGAGATGAAGATTTTTTTTTTTTTTTTTTGAGATGAAGTCTCACTCTGTTGCCCAAGCTAGAGTGCAATGGCACAATCTCAGCTCACTGCAACCTCCACCTCCCAGGTTCAAGCGATCCTCCTGCCTCAGCCTCCCAAGTAACTGGGACCACAGGTGTGCGCCACCATGCCTGGCTTTCCCTCATCATCTTGCCCATGGGCAGGTGGCAGTATGTGACTTCATCACAGTGCTGAGGAACTGAGAGGAGGAAAGTTCAGGACAGGGCCAACTTTTCTAGCGCACTGAATTCCAGAGTGTGGACTGAGGTAGTACCTCCTCTTACCAGCCGTCCCTCTCTTGGCCTGTTTGCATGGGGTCTGTTGGACTTCCAGGAAACACAACAGTTTGAAACACAGACCTCTCCCATTTCTGAAAAAGGGAGTGTTGGTGGCCACTCTAAGCCAATCGTGACCCATTAGGACAGCTCTGAGGCCTAAGCTAAGCTATTCCTAATCAACTTGGCTCATACAGAGGTGCACCCAATGAATGAAATGCAGGAACCTCAGAAGGAAGTAGGAGGAACCCTACTCCTTCAACTCTGGGATCTGTAAAGGGTCATCTCATCCAGCAATAAATAAAGGGCAACATGGCTGGGCGCAGGGGCTCATGCCCGTATTCCCAGCACTTTGGGCAGGCAGATTGGGATTACTCATACCCGTAATCCCAGTCTGAGGCAGGCAGATTGCAAGGTCAAGAGATTGAGACCATCCTGGCCAACATGGTGAAACCCCCATCTCTACTAAAAATACAAAAATTAGCTTGGTGTAGTGGCGCATGCCTGTGGTCCCAACTACTTGGGAAGCTGAGGCAGGAGAATTGTTTGAACCCATGAGGCAGAGGTTGCAGTGAGTTGAGATAGGGCCACTGCACTCCAGCCTGGCAACAGAGCAAGACTCTGTCTCTAAATAAATGAATAAGTAAATAAAGGGCAACAGAGGGGGGAAAAGCAGTTTGGCCCAGGAGAAACAAGGTCCCAGTGAAGCTCAAAGACGATACAACTGCCCGGACGTGCGCACTTTTGGTTCAGGACCCATGCCTGCTGCCTACCTGCCTCCCCACCCCACTGAGCACAGCCTGGCCCCTTTACCCTGCTCTCCCATCCTAGGTCCAAACTTCTAGGGAGTTCTGTTTTAGTTTGTGAAAAACAAAGAAAAAGGACTAATGCTGGGCACGTCTGAGCCATCGTCCACGACCGGGAATCGAGGAATAGCCCCTAGAAGGCAGGGGCTGAGGTCGTAGCCCAGTCTGGTCTCTACTTGCAGGGAAGCAGCAGAGAAAGGGAAGACTCAAGCCGATCTGAGTGAGTGGGAGAGCACTGTTTCCATGGAAACCTGTTGGGGGTCCTTCAAAAAGCCTTCCACCCACTGCCCTTCCCATGAAGAGCAAAGGCACAGTTTCAGGGCCGGCAGGGAGAGGTGAGGTCTGGCCCACAAAACCCTGAGGCACCCGGGAATGGACTTATGAATGGAGTGGGCCTTGTTCTGGGCCATGGGAGAGGCTGAGGGTTAGTAAACCTTACACAATACTTTGCTTACAGTTCCATGGAATGCCCTGTAAGTTTATTTCAGTCTGGACGCACCCCCAGTCTGAAACCTTCTGGAACTTTCTGTCTACTCCAGATTCTGGGGCCTGTAGGGAATGCTCTTGGCTGGGATCTGCAGTGGGAAAACAAACTTCTATCTCAAGGAGCCTATGCTGGTATACTGCTAGTGCTTTACAAGCCCACACCGAAAGGACACCTCTTTGGTTTTTTTTTCTTTGAGACAGAGTCTTGCTCCGTTGCCCAGGCTGGAGTGCAATGGTGCGATTTCAGTTCACTGGAACCTCCACCTCCTGGGTTCAAGCAGTTCTCCTGCCTCAGCTTCCCAACCAAGTAGCTGAGATTATAGGCACATGCCACCAAGACTGTCTTAATTTTTATACTTTTAGTAGAGAGGAGGTTTCACCATGTTGGCCAGGCTGGTCTTAAACTCCTGACCTGAGGTGATCCACCCTCATGAGCCTGAAGTACTGGGATTCCAGGCATGAGCCACCATGCCCGACCCACCATGCCCGACCACCCACGCCCGACCACACCCAACCTCTTTCCATAGAAACAAAACGCCCTTGCCCCCCTTCAGAACATTTTGCTACACTCCACTTCCAGCAGTTTGTTTTTCCAGAAAAGACTCTGTCCTGTTTTCCAAATATGAAACATAGTAACATTAAATGTTCTTTTAAAAAGTACACCTCCCCTCCCCCCAAGTCCAGGCTGACTGAACCAGACAAGTCTGAACCAGACCGGGCTCAAATCTCTTTGTTTTCTTTTTTTTTGTTGCCCAGGCTGGAATGCAGCAGCGGGATGGCACCTCACTGCAACCTCAGCCTCCCAGGCTCAAGCCATCTTCCCACCTTAGCCTCCCGAGTAGCTGGGACTAACTACCACACCTAGCATTTGCCACCGCACCTGGCTAATTTTTGTAGAGGTGGGGTTTTGCCGTGTTGCCCAGGCTGGTCTCCCTACTTCTGAGGTCAAGCGATTCATCTGCCTCAGCCTCCCAGTGTTTAGATGACAGGCGTGAGCCACTGTGCCAGGCCCCAGATCTTCATTACTGAATCATATGGTCACTGCAAAGCCCTGACTAGGAGTATACCCCCACTCTCCAAGGCAAGAGACAATCAAATATATATATATATATATATATTTTTTTTTTTTTTTTTTTCTTTTCAGGATAGAATAATGGAATGGTTTTCAAGAGGCTAAGCAGGACCAGCTGTGGGTTTATCCCATTTTACATAAGGATTTTACACAACACATTGAGTACAGGGATTGCACGCAATTATGGCCCTCAGTAGTACATCAAACCACTCCTGGCTTTGTTTAGACCCTAGACTTGGGCCCTCATCCATCTCGTAGACCTCTTGCGAGGATTTTCCCTTTTTACAGATTTACACTCAGTCCTGTGCGTAAACACTCGAGCACCTACAATCTCACCGCCAGCTCACTGCCAATGTCCAGTGACTCACAGTTCAGAGCGCTCAGCAGCAGCTCTGACCAAACGATGAGCAACTAGTTAACATGAAACAGAGGGGAAAGAAACCACGCCTTTAGTCAGCTCTGCATAAAGAACCAAGTCGCCACCTTGAACAGCAAGGCCCCCATCCCTCCGTAGTCCTGTCTACTCCCAAAGTCCCAAAGTTTACCCCAGCATCAAGCAGCCTTGTTTCAAAGGTTCACGCAGGGCCTGTGATAAGCACTGCAAGTTAAACAGCAGCAGGAGACTCAAGCACGGAGTCTGGCATTCCATTTCTGGGAGGGGCTGGGCTGCACAGTGTGCAATGGGGTTGGCTGGTAAAAGGAGGGCCAGGGGACAGCCACACTGTCCCAAGGATGAAGGCGGCCCTGCTAGCATCATGCTATAATCCCCACAGATTAGAACAATGGATAATAGGCTAGGCAAGGTGGCTCACACCCGAAATCCCAGCACTTTGGGAAGCTGAAGCGGGCAGATTGCCTGAGGTCAGGAGTTGAAGACCATCCTAGCCAACATGGTGAAATCCCCTCTCTACTAAAAATCCAAAAACTAGCTCGATATGTTGGCAGGCACCTGTAATCCCAGCTACTCAGGAGGCTGAGGCAGGAGAATAGCTTGAACCCAGGAGGCAGAGGTTGCAGTGAGCCGAGATTGCACCACCGCACTCCATCCGGGGCAACAGAGCGAGACCCCTTCTGAAAAACAAAAACAAACAAAACAATGTCAAATGATTCTCTCCTCTGCTGTCAGGCTCACAGAGTAACTTCTCCAAGGTCACACATTAATATGGGCCCAGGAACACACATTCCTTATGCTCAGTGACCTTGTTTCCTCACTCCCACATGCTATCAACAGAAAGGGGAGTGCCCCAGGGGGCTGACTTTAGAGGGAGGAATGGCAGGCTGTCCACAGACCCCATTCTTACCCTGGACCAGGTCTCACCTGCCGCTTGGGGAACTCACAGAAAGACAAGTTTGGTACAACCCCAGACCTTTTCTTTTGGCAGCCAACAAATGGTCACATTGCACATTTCAAGGTTACAGAGGAGCCCCACCGTACACACGCGGGGCAGGAGCAGATAAATCCTGCCCGAGGCTTTACAATCAAGCTACAGCGAGTGTTACAGAAGTTAGCCACATCTGGAAGCAGGAAGGCAACTTCTGGAAGAAGCACCCTGGAGACTCCAGGGACCCCTCACTCGTGAGCTCTCGGGACTCTTTAGCGTGGGGCCTCTTTCTCAGGCATATGAGGCCTCCTTTTCTGGACCATAGGGAAGGGATGTGCAGGTCATCGGCTATGTTGGGTGGGTCCGGGAGGGGAGGGGGAGCACAGTTCCTTCGGATCCCAGCTGAGGTAGGCTATCAATGGCCAAGAATTCTGGGGCAGGAAAAAAGGCCGTTTTCTGGGGGCTGGCTGGGGACGCTCCCCTTCCTTCCTCTCTCCCGCTAAATATAAAAGCCAACGATGACAATGGTGATGAAGATTCCGAAGAGGAAGAAAACGACACCCGTGTCTCGGATGTCCTCCCAGGGACGGCTGGTCAGGGCCAGAGATTCCCGTCGCTTGCGAAGAGCCTCCCGCCGGGCCCTCAGGCGCCGTTCCCGCTCCAGCTGTTCCCCGTAGTGGGCCTGGTAGAAGGCGTCAAAGTTGAACTTCGTGCGGTTGGCGTCGGGGGCGGTCCAAGAACCGCTGTGGGTCCGAGAGGTGGGCGGCGGGGGACGCGGCGAGCCGGAGTCGGCTGCGGGCGTCCTGGAGGGCCGGACGCCGGGTCCGCGCAGGTCCTCGTCGCTGAGCAGGCCGCGATCATACTTGCGACGGAGGGTGGCACTGCCCAGAACCACGTAGGCCTCGGAGATGCGGGTGAAGCGCTCGGCAGCCTTGGCGTTGCCGGAGTTGCGGTCCGGGTGGTAGAGAAAGCACTGACGGTAGTAAGCCGCCTTGATTTGGGCCTGCGTGGCTGTGGAGGGGACGCCAAGGAGATCATATAGCGCTGTGCGCGAGTACGAAGAGTCGCCCCGGGAATAAAGCCTCGCTCCTAGGCCCGGGCCGGGTGCAGAACGTTGTGGAAAGCCACGGGCCTGTAGCAACCTCCACGTTAACAGTCGTGGAAACAACAACCCACACTTGGCTGCCATCTTGAATTGATTCGGCAGGCGGGGCAAGAGAAACTGGCCAATGGGAGGCGCCGGTTGGTCGCCCTGTAGCCAATCAGGTAAAGAGGAGGGCGAAAGAGGGGGTGGCGCATGCGTATTATTAGGCGGGCGCCGGCTGATGACATAAAAGCCGCGCTCGCTCCGGGAAACGCCAGTTGCAGGCGTGCCGCTGAGGAGTGAGGATGGCGTCTGGTGGCCAGCGTCCGGAGCACGGCGGCCCCCCGGAGCTGGTAAGTTCTGGGGTCAGCGGGCACCCGTCTCCCCATTTCTACGGCCGCGGCGTCTGAATTCCTTCTCCACCTGCCATTTCTTTTTCTCTTTTTCCCAGTTTTATGACAAGAAAGAAGCCCGGAAATACGTTTCCAAGTGAGGGGAGCCCCGGAGTACTGCGCGGCGTCCGGGGGTCGGGAAGCGGCAAGTTGCCCGGGTTGCGGGCGTTGCTCGGAAAGCCCGTAGAATTTGGGGGTGCGGGGAAGGAAGGACCCGGGTGGGTGCCATTTCGGTCTTTGGTAAATCACCTTTAAATTACCGACGTCTCTGGGCCTCGGTGCCTCAGTGTTGAGGTAGAGGGGATCGCGCCTGCTTTCCGTGGGTGGTTTTCAAAGTCGAGTGTGTAACAGCTTGTCCTAAGCATGTGGGCGGTGGGTCCTGGCGAGGGGTCAGTCCTAGTGGGGGGGAAGGAAGTAATGTCCGTAGGGTGCTTATCCCGGCGCCTTGTTTGCCAGTAAGTCTCCACGACGGCCGTCGGTGTGGTACTGTCTGAATTTCCTAGAGGGTGGTTTGTGCAACTACAGACTTGAGGTCAGGTGGGATGGCCCACGCCTGTAATCCCAGCAGTCCCAGGGCTTTGGGAGGGTGAGGCCTCCCGGGAGGATTGCTTCCGCTGGGGTTTGAGACCAGGCTGGGCAACGCAGCAAGACCCCCCCCCCACCCCATCTCCGCAAAAAACAAATTAGTCGGGTGTCGGTGGCCCCCCCCCAGCCTCCCCAGTAGCTGGGACCACAGGCGCCCGCCGCCACTCGTGGCTGCTTCCTATGATTTTTTGAGATGGAGTTTGGCTCTTGTTACCCAGGCTGGAGTGCAATGGCAAGATCTCGGCTCACCGCGACCTCCACCCCCCAGGTTCAAGCGATTCTCCTGCTTCAGCCTCCTGAGTAGCTGAGATAACAGGCACACGCCATCATGCCCGGCTATTTTTGTATTTTTAGTAGAGACAGGATTTCTCCATGTTGGTCAGGCTGGTCTCAAACTCCTGACCTCAGGTGAATCCGCCCGCCGCGGCCTCCCAAAGTACTGGGATTGTAGGCGTGAGCCGCAGCACCCGGCCTATTTTATTTTTTAAATTAAAACGGGGTCTCTCATTCTTCGCCACTTCGAGTGCAGTGGCAAGATATCAGCTCGCTGCAAACCTCCGTCTCCCAGGTTCAAGTGATTCTCCTGCCTCAGCCTCCCTAGTAGCCGGAACTAAAGGTTCATGCCGCCACACCTGGCTAATTTTTTGTATTTTTAGTAGGGACAGGGTTTCGCCGTGTTAGCCAGGATGATCTGAATCTTCTGACCTCATGATCCACCCAATTATTTTTAATTTTTGTAGTGACAGAGTCTCCCTGTGTTGCCCAACGTGGTTCAACCTCAGGGCTGAAAAATTCTCTCGAGCTTCAGTCTCCTGAGCTGTTGGGATTGCAAGCGTGAGCCACGGCACCTCGTCTCAAAAAAAAAAAAAAAAAAAAAAAGTTTGGGGGGCGGGTGTGGTGGTTCACACCTATAATCCTAGCACTTTGAGAGGCCTAGGTGGGCAGATCACGAGGTAAGGAGTTCGAGACCAGCATTGCCAACATGACGAAACCTTGTCTCTATTAAAAATACAAAACTAGCCGGGCATGATGGCGGGCATCTGTAATCCCAGCTATTCCGGGGGCTGAGGCAGGAGAATTGATTGAACCCGGGAGGGGAGGTTGCACTGAGCTAAGATCTAGCTACTGCACTTCAGCCTGGCAACAGAGCGAGCCTCCATCTCAAAAAAAAAAAGATTTTGCGGTTTTTCCATACTCTTATCACTGAGAGACTAGCCCTATTTCAATAAGTGGCTATTGGTCGGGCGCAGTGGCTCACCCCCGTACTCCCAGCACGTTGAGAGGCAGAGGCAGGCAGATCATCTGAGGTCAGAAATTCCGAGACCAATCAGGCCAACACGGGGAAACCCCGTCTCAACAAAAAATTCAAAAATTAACCGCGCGTGGTGGCAGGCGCCTGGCGCATATAGTCCCAGCTACTCCGGAGGCTGAGGTAGCAGAATCACTTGAGCGCGGAGGCGGGGGTTGAGGTGAGCTCAGATCAGATCGCGCCTGTTGCACTCCAGCCTGGGCAACGGAGTGAGACCCTGCTTCAATAAATAGCTATTGGATAACTTTTCTTTCTTTAGGGACAGGGTCTCTCTGTCAGCCAGGCTGGAATGCCATGGCGTGATCCCTAACGACTGCAGCCTCAAGCCGTTCTCCTGAGTAGCTGGAACTAGAGGCACTGGTCACCACAAGGCCGGGATAATCTTGATAATTTTTTTTGTACGAGGCGGGTCTGATTCTTTTGCCCAGGCTGGAGTGCTGCAGTGCTAAAGCCTTACCTCCTGAGTAGTTGGAACTACAGGCTGCCACCATGCTCTCCGCTAGCTTGGGTGATTTTTTTTAGAGGGGGTTTGGCTATGTTGCCCAGGGATCTGGTAAGTTGCTCACGGGATCCGGCTGCCTAGGCCTCCCAAAGTACTGGGATTACAGGTGTGAACCACCAGGCACGGTCATTACTGATGACTTTCTGTGTCGATTATATGTTGACGTGGTATTTGGAAAGTGATGGGTTGAAGAAAATAGGTTATTAAATATATGGGGTTAACAATATGACTCCAGTTTATTTTACCTGTTTCTTTGCATTTCTTTTTGACTGGCTATTGGAAAGCCATATGTGGCTTGCATTCTCTTCTCATGGCCAGCGCTGCTGTAGGTTTCTGTGGATTGTTGATTCTTTTGATGAGAAACTGGAGAATAATTCTTGCAGAAAATGTTTTCAACAAGTGCTAGAGCAGCAGAGCCTAATAGAGTTGCAGATACCCAATCTTTATTAGCTAAGTGATTTGCTTTTACACATCAGCTTGGCAGCTAGTACAGTGATAATTTTTTATCACAAAATAACGTCCTGAATTACGTGGAATTTTGGGGTTACTTTTAAATAGTTGAATTTGTCAATCTGAACTTAGAAGGAGTCAGAAAAGGGTATCTCGGAATGATTGATCCGTTTTTTTTTTAACTTGGCCTTTTTTTTTCTTTTTTTTTTTTTTGTCTGGGTGAGGTATTCACCCAGAACTCCTTTTCCATGTGCACTTGTGTTTCTGCCTTCCTAGCTCCCGGATGATTGAGATCCAGACCCGGATGGCTGGGCGAGCACTGGAGCTTCTCTGTCTGCCACGGAATAAGCCCTGTTACCTGCTGGATATTGGGTGAGACTCTGGGGCCTGGTTCAGATTGTCTAAGATGGTGAAGTCAGTCTTTGCAGACTGACCCTGGGTCTTGATCCTGTCTTCCAGCTGTGGCACTGGGCTGAGTGGAGGTTACCTCTCTAATGAAGGGCACTGTTGGGTGGGCCTGGATATCAGCCCTGCCATGCTGGGTAAGTATGTCCTGTCCAGCACCAGGGTGTATTAACCTGATGGGTGTAGAGAAGCCATGGGTATTCTGTCTCTCTGACTGCCTTTTTTCTGATGTAGATGAGGCCGTGGACCGAGAGGTAGAGGGAGACCTGCTTCTGGGGGACATGGGCCAGGGCATCCCTTTCAAGCCGGGCACATTCGATGGTTGCATCAGGTGAGGGTATTCACTTCCTGCTTTTATTTGTTTAGAGACAGGGTCTCACTCTGTCACTTAGGCTGTAGAGCACTGTCTGTGATTATGGCTCACACTGCAGCCTCTACCTCCTGGGTTCAGGTGATCCGCTCACCTCAGCCTCCTGAGTATCTGGGACTACTACTGCTCATACCTAGCTAATTTTTCTTGTATTTGTTGTAGAGACGGGTTTTTGCCATGTTGTCCAGGTGAGCTACCTGCTTGGGCCTCCTAAAATGCTGGGATTACAGGCATCAGCCATCCCAGCCACTTCCTGCTTTTAGTCCTGTGGCCCAGTGCCTCCCAAACCTGGCTGTGCAGCAGAGTCATGCAGGATATTTACAGATACATCCCATGGGATTTTCAGATTTACAAGGTCAGAGTAAGGCCGAAGAGTGCATTCTTTTTGTATTCTAAAACTTGATAGCCTGGTCAACACGGTGAAATCCTGTCTCTACTAAAAGCCAGGCTTGGTGATGAGCACCTGTAGTCCCAGCTAGCTACCCAGGAGGCTGAGACAGGAGAATTGCTTGAACCCAGGAAGTGGAGGTTTTAGTGAGCCAAGACCTTGCACTTCCATTATGGGTGACAGGGCAAGACTCCATCTCAAAAATAAAACTTGTCTACTGTTGTGGTTATTTTGCATTGCCGGGTTCAGGCATCACGGGTACACATTCTCTGTGGGCTTTGTGTGTCTCGTGGGGGAGGGGAGGTGGTCTTTGAGCCTCTGGCAGCCATTTTGTGGGCCTCATTAGCCATCTTGAGGCCCCAGTAGCCAGGCATCTTATTTCATTTGCCAACAAAGAACGGTGGTGAAGAGGCTGGGCTTGCTCCATCTCTTCAGTGCTCCACAGTCCTTTCTCCATAATCAGGGTCGGGTTGAGCATCTACATAGCACTTCGGGAACAGATCTTAGAATGTTGATCTGTGTGTGTAAGTAGTCTAAAGCTTGTTTCCTTGGATTGGTGGAAGGGAACAATGAGTGTGTGTGCAGACAGTGTTGACACAGGGACAGTTTTCAACTTGAGATGCAGATGGAAACAAGGTTGAGAAAAGGTTTCTTGGGACCGACTGAGGGACATAAATGCAGTCCTTCTGTATGTCCTATTTTTCAGTGTTAACAGAGTCATGACTTGCAGTGAACCTGCCCTTTTTGTCTTTGTCTTAAAATTTTCAAATTTAAAAAATACTTTTAAGTAGAGATGGGGTCTTGCTGTGTTGCTTAGGGTGGTCTTGAACTGGCCTCAGGCAATTCTGTCTTGGCCTCAGAAAGTGCTGGGGTTACAGGGTTTGAGCCACTGGACTTGGCCTGGACCCGCACTTTCTAAGAAGGGAAGCTGTGTGGGAGAAGGGTTTCTCTTGGAAATCCAGGCCGGATGATGACAAGAGGCTTGGAGCAGGTTGGGTTGGCGGGAGCAATGTGGATTGGTCCTTGCCTGACTAGGTCCCTTCCTTTTTAGCATTTCTGCTGTGCAGTGGCTCTGTAATGCTAACAAGAAGTCTGAAAACCCCGTCAAGCGCCTGTACTGCTTTTTTGCTTCTCTTTTTTCTGTTCTTGTGAGTATGAGATGTTCTCCCCATCTGGGTTGGCTGCCTGTCCCTCCCTAGTCCTGCAGGTAGAATGAGGAAGTTGAGGTGTCCCATGATGGGTAAGCTACTTGTATGGGACCGCATGGGGTGGCAGGGCCTTACTGTGGTTGCTTCTTTCCAGATCTTCAGCCTCAATGGAAGTCCAAGCTCAGTGGACTGATATACACTCTAATCAAACCCAGAAGTCACTGACGTCAAAATCAGAGACCCCTTTGTTAACTCATAACAGGGCCTACTTCTGTTGGTCGTAATTCCTATGTCTGCTACGCTGAATTTTAGTCAGAAATTGGTTGGGGGGCACGGACTGAGCAGAGTGAGGATGGAGATGATATGTCCAGACCATCCAGAGGGGTACCTTCCGAAGCGCCCACATCCTTCTGACTCCTCACTTCTCCCGCCTCCTGATGCTGACACTTTTCCTCAGATGGGGAACAGAATAGTTATTTACCATAGAGAGAGCCTTTCACCTTTATCTTGTCTTTTAACTAATGATGTTAATTTCAGTTGTTTACTAGGATTAGCAGATAGTCTGAGATTTTAAGTCCAAAAACTGAGTTCTTTTTAAATTTTATTTTTTGAGACAGACTTGCTCTGTTGCCTGGGATGGAGTGCAATGGTGTGATCGTAGCTCACTGCAGCCTCGAACTCCTGGGTTCAAGTGATCCTCCTGCCTCAGCCTCTCAAGTAGCTTGGATTACAGGCACATGCCACATGCCAGGCTAATTTTTTTACTCTTTTTTTTTTTTTTTTTTTTTTTAGAGATGGGGTCTAGCTATGTTGCCCAGGCTGGTATAAACTCCTGGCTTCAAGCAATCCTCCCGCATTAGCCTTCTGAAGTGATGGGATTATAGGTGTTTGCCACTGCCCCCAGCTTAAAAATGATTCTGTTTTGAAGGATCTGGGTGGTCTGGCCTCCTTAGCCTGATCCAGCCCACCCCTAGCTTTCCTGGGGTGGATCCTTCCTGCCAATGGCTGGCCGCTGGTCTTGTACATCACGTGAATTCTCCTTCCTGCACACTGAGGGCCTTTGTGTTTCTTCTGCCTGCCGGAGGGCTCTTCCCTACATACATTTAAACAGCCAGCTCCTCACTTGAGTTTTCTGCTCCAGTGTCCATCTGAAACAGGCCTTTTTGGAACCAAAAGCAAACTAAACTGAAACATTTCCTACTCTAAATGAGTTGTCTACCCTACTAAAACGTGAGCTCCAAAGTTCAGGGTGATCTCTTGTTCGTGACTATATCCCCAGCCCTAACAGTGCCTCACACGTAACAGAAACTCAGGAAATACTCAGTGAATGAAGGAAAGGAAGGGTGTCCAGGCCCTAAGCTCATGTGGTCATTTGTTAAACAGTGATTCTGTTCCTTTCAGGTCCGGGGATCCCGAGCTGTCCTGCAGCTGTACCCTGAGAACTCAGAGCAGGTGTGTCCGTCAGCTACTGGGTGTGCAGGGGAGAGGGGGGACTTAACAGGTGAGCTGTCCTGGGGAGGTGACAAAGAAACTTACGAAGATTGGTGGGAAAAGGAGGGAACATGCAGCCTAACCCTAGTGTGGCCCCTGATGGCACATTTGGTGACCGGATATCCTAAGAGGTTGGCATCTGTGGATGTGGGGTGGAATGTTTGTCTTCCCTTGGCAGATGACATGTATTACAGATAAGGTGATATGACTGATTTCCATAACAAAATAAGTAAAGGGCATTTAGGAGGGGTGAGAGGGCACCATCTGGTGTGTAATACGTAATTAAGGAATAGTGTAGTAGGATGTAGATGTTGAAAGATGAGTGAAGAGCCGTTCCTGACTAATAATATGAATGAGACTGGCTTCCAGTTGTTGGCCATCTCCTTCCTGAACTTGGGTGGGGGGCTGGGTCCCTGGGCTGGAAGTGAGAATGAGTGGAGCCGCTTTGCTCACTAACTCTCTCAAGGGAGGTATGTGCCATGCCGGGTTCCAGCCTGCACTTTTCTCTACATGGCTTATGGCAACCTTAAGCTCTCCCAGGCAGGATTTGTCTTGGAGCAGACTGGCTTCTGAAGGAGGGGAGGGAGGTGAAGCTGCCCGCTCCTCCCACCTCCCCTGCCTGACCCAGTGCCTTTCTTTCCTCAGTTGGAGCTGATCACAGCCCAGGCCATGAGGGCGGGCTTCTCCGGTGGCGTGGTGGTAGACTACCCCAACAGTGCTAGAGCAAAGAAGTGAGCGCTGGGATCCAGTGTGCTGCCTGGGCTGCGGGAGAGTGGGTAGTGGCATAACCCTCTCAGGTCACTCATTGGACCAGGGGAGAGCTGGGGTGTGGGTCACCAGGGTCCTGGCAGGCAGGAGTAGGGGGCGAGGACTTGTCTCCCTGTGGGGCTTTCTCTGCCCAGCCCTCACTTTGCACTTCTTCATTGCAGGTTCTATCTCTGCTTGTTTTCTGGGTCTTCGACGTTCATCCCAGAGGTGAGGGACACTTGGTTTGCAGGCCTCTCTCTTTGGACTTCCAGGCAGTGGGGCTCAGCCTGCAGAGCCTGCTGGGAGAACACTGGTGGGAAGCCGGGCCCAGCCCCAGAGGCCTGGAGTGCTCACATCTTCTGGAATCTGGAGGCAGAGACCTCTGCTCTTCAGGTCCCAGAATGGCCCAGAAAGTCTCGTGAGACTGGACCTCGTGCCTGTTGGAGGGGCTCAGGCCTGGGTGGCCGGGCTTCTGGAGTGGGGCAGATGGGTTGGAGAACTCTCAGGGTGACCTGAATGCACTTTGGTTCCTGCAGGGGCGGAGTGAAAAGCAGGGTGAAGATGAGCGCATGGAGTCCGTGTTCACCAATGAGAGGTAATGAAGCAACTGTTGAACCCTGCCTCAACTGCAGGGGGTGCTGCTGTGTTTGTTAGATGTCGATTTTCTCTGCTCTTGCCCAAGCCTCTCAGGTTACATGCAGCAGGGACACCAGGGTGGCGGTAGAAATGGCAGGCCCCATTTGGACTGTGCCGGTTTGGGGCTAGGGGTTTGGGGTCCTGGATGTCTCTGGGCAGCCGTGCAGCCCGGACTGTCTTTGTGAGCTTGCCAGGCCTGGCAGGCTGTCTCCCTCCTTCTTTATGCTGCCTTTCATCTGCATCCGGGACCCCTCCCTTGGCCGCCATGGCTCTCCCTTCCCTCCTGCATCCTCAGCTTTACTCTTACGGTCATTCCTGTCAGCACACAGACATGCTGCACAATTTCTCCTGTTCTAGAAAAGTTCTTCCCTTAATTAACCCCGTAACAGCTCCTCTGCTTTCCATCATAGCAGAACTCGGACTTGCCTTTTTCTTTCCCTCCTGCCATTCTTTCAGCCCACTTCTCAGGCAGATAGTTCTGTCTCATCACAAATTGTTCTTGTTAAGGCCACCACCAGTTTCCATCAAGCCAAGTCTGGTCACTTGTGTCTGTTTTTTTTAATGTCCTTACCTTAACATGCCTGCGTGATAGGGTCTGAAACCCTCCTTGACGCTTCCTTCTGGCCTCGTTTCCTCACCATAGATGGCTGGTCCTCAGTCTGCTGCTGCCTTCTCGAGTCCTGGGCGCAGCCTGGATTGGATTCCTTCTCTATTTGCGGTGCTGTAAATGCCAACCGGAAGTTTCTAACTCCCAAACGTGTGTGTGTCTCCAGTCTCAGCCACCTGGGGTTTCCCAGTGCCTCCTCAGTGTCC
Organism: Callithrix jacchus; assembly: GCF_049354715.1. Classification (NCBI taxonomy): domain Eukaryota; kingdom Metazoa; phylum Chordata; class Mammalia; order Primates; family Cebidae; genus Callithrix; species Callithrix jacchus. The sequence continues at coordinate 9,997,814 of NC_133503.1, read as the reverse complement.
ATACCTGCCTTTCCACAGGCATCTCAAACAAAAGCAGCTCTTGGTTTTCTACCTTTTTTTTTCCTTTGTACACACCTGGCAGCAATAATTTAAGTGAGAACAGCTCTTGGTTTTCATCCCCTAAATGTTCTCTCTTTTTTTTTCTTTCTTGAGGCAGGTTCTCACTCTGTCACCCAGGCTAGAGTGCAGTGGTGCAATCTTAGCTCACTGCAGCCTCGAACCCCTGGGCTCAAACAATCTCCTGCTTCAGCCTCCCAGGTAGCTGAGACTACAGGTGCATACCACTATGCCTGGTTAATTTTTTAAGTTTTTGGTAGAGACGGGGTCTTGCTATGTTGTTCAGGCTGGTCTTGAACTCCCAGCTTCAAGTGATACCCCTATCTCAGCCTCCCAAAGTTCTGGGATGACTGGTGTGAACTACCGTGCCTGGCTATCCTCCATTCTTTACCATTCTTGATGGTTCCTGTCTTTCCCTACATCTCGCATCCTGTCAGCCTGTCATCGAGCCCTGTTGTCCTTCCCTCAGTGTGTATCCCATGCTGACCCTCCCTGCTTCCGGCCTCCGCCAGCACTGCCCCTAGCCTGGATTGCTGAACAGCTGTCCACCTCGTCTCCCTGCCTTTGCCGTCTTTGCCTATTCCAGATTATTTTCTGCATAGCAGCAAGACTGGCCTTTTTCTTTTTTCTAAGATGTAAATTGTATCTCGTCATCGCTCTTTCAGTGTCCTCAGTTCAGTTCCATTCCCCACTTGGGTTTATTTTCCTTAACACCCTTCACTGCTCTGAGTCACACATACCAGTTTACTTGGTTATTATTTGTGTATCCAGCTAGAATGAAAACTTGGTGGGGACTGGTATTACCTCCCTGACATTCAGAACAGTGTCTTGTTAGTAAGACGATCTCAGTGTTTTTCTGAATGAATAACTGATTATAAGGCAGTGAAGAGGGAGGTTATTTCTGAGTTCCAGTTGACATGAGGGAAAGGTCTTCAGACTTTTAAGATACTTAAGAGGAAAAATGGGCCCCAGATGCATGCGTTTCGAAGGCCCACAACTGGGAAAGTCACGTGTTCCTCGCGTCCACCATAGGCTTATGCTGCCTGACCCCTTGGACCTTTGGTCATTTCTCTTAGCTTCCCTAGCCCATTCCCCATGGGGAGCTGGGGGAATGCCCCTTCTCTCAGGCGCCCATCTCGTGCTCCCAGGGAACACCCCATCTCCTCCCTCACAGGGGAAGTACACATTGCCTCAGCTCCTCCATGCACCTTAGGATCGCTCTTGTCCTGACACTGGTGTCTTTAGATGACATGTCCTAAAAGTAAACGTGGGTAAGTTGAATGACCTGAACCTCCATTCCTCAGCTTCTGAAAAGCAGGGATAGTGCCACCCATCTTAGCAGTGTGTTGAGGGTGCAGAGCCTGCTGGCCAGGACTCACCGTGCCTAACATGTACCTTGCCATCCTTGTTCTGTGGGCTCATACTTTGAGTTCCTCAGATGAGGTAGAGGGCAGGGGAGGGGCTCCTCTTACTGTCACCTCAGTCTGACCACATTCAGGACACTTGTTATAAAGTACATAGGTGAGTGAAGAATAAGTCATGTAAGCCTTTACTTGATCAGTCTCCAGGCTGTATTTTTTTGGCCTGTTCCTCCCTTCCTCCTGGCCTCCACCCTCCCATGCCTCTCATGTGCCCCTGGAGGAATGGGCCCCCACTTCTCCCTTGCGAACCTGTGCTTCGGGGCGCTGTGTCTTCACCTCCTCCCTTTATCTCCCTTGATAACTTTCTCTCTTGCTGCTTCTCCCATGGCTCACCTCTTGCCCCGTTTGCCATTCTGCTCCCACTTTATACTCCTTCTAGAATCTTGAGGTGAGTTGTCCTGTCTCTCCAGCCCTGCTGTGCCGCTGCTCCTGCTTTGTGCTGGCCCATCAGGTTCAGGCGTCCAAATGGCGGCTCCTTGGCTCGCCCTGTCTCTGGTTTCTCCTGACGGTCGCAGGGGTCTTCAGGGTTACTCCAGTCCTCTTTCCTTCTTCCCTCACATCCTTCAGTCCTGCCTTTTCAGACCCTCCTTTCTGTCCCGGTTTTCTGCCCCCAAGCTGTGTTCCCCGAGCTCCTGCCGTGAACTGTGGCCTGTGCACTGGAAGTCCAGGTGTTGCTGCATCACTGCACGGGTAGAAAGCGGCTGCTTCCTGCTGCTTAGCTACTTCCCAAGGAGGGAACAGGCTGCTCGCTCGCCTTTACATCTCCATGCCTGGCCCGGCCTGCCCTATCTTCCCATTAACTGCCGTGGCCCTGGTGGATGTCGAGTGGGGACTTGTAGTTAGGAAGGTGGAGCCTTTGAGGGAAGGCATCCGAGGCCACCAGACTCAGAGGGAAGCTTGCCATGGATACATGTGGGGGCCAGCCCGGGCAGTGTCATCAATTAGCTCATAGCTGCGTCTCCACCATAGGGTCCCATTCAGGTTGTTGAGGCGGGCAATGGTGAGGAAGAGCCGGGCATGGGTACTGGAGAAGAAGGAGCGGCACAGGCGCCAGGGCAGGTGAGTGCCAGACTGGGAACTGGCAGGGGGGGATGGTGGGGTAGGGGTGGGGGTGGAAGCCTGTTGCCACTTGAGTTCCCTTGCATTTGAAGAGTCCAGGGCTGCTTGGATCTTTTTTTCTGAGATTGTCCTGTTCCTTTTCTGCACAGGGAAGTCAGACCCGACACCCGGTACACTGGCCGCAAGCGCAAGCCCCGCTTCTGAGTCAGCATGCGGTTCTGGGCAGGCGCTCGCCTCCGTGGGTTTCTATACTGACGTGTTCCGTTGCCAGTAGTAGTTGAGAAAAGTTCTAAAGTTCTGAAAATGTTTCCTGCAGTAAAAAAAGTTCTCTGGGCTGGGCATGGTGGCTCGTGCCTGTAATCCCAGCTCCTTGGGAGGCTGAGGCGGGAGGATCATTTGAGGCCAGGAGTTTTAGACCTGCCTGGGCAACATAGTGAGACCTCGTTTCTAGGGGCAAAAAAAAAAAAGCTCTTTGTTTAAAAACAAGAAGTAAAAATTCCTTTTGTGAAACTCTGGCATCTCCCAGCTCTGCTTCTTAACAAACTTGGGTTCCTCTGTTGGGCTAGTGCACGACTCACCAGGCAGTTACTAGGTTTAAAAAACTTCCATACATGAAAACATTCTTTGAATTTGCAAGGAACAGAGTCCTTTAATTCGGGGCTTCCATGACTATAACATCTCACACTAAGCTAAGTGGGGAAGAGGGCCTGGGTGAAATGTTAGTGGTGCCTGCTGGCCAGTCTGGTTTCCCTTGCTGTGAAGGCCATGCCAGTCCAGCAGCCCCAGCCTCACCTGTTGCAGTGAGCTGCACAGTCAGCTGCCAACTAGTCTAGTGCTTGATGTCTTGGGCTGATCTCTTGTCCCATTGCTAGTGGTTGGAAAGGGCTGGTCCTGCTCTGGGGTTGTGTGGGACCATCCGGCAGGCTGTGATAGAAGAGGTCCACTGGTTGCTTGAGCCTTTTGGGCCATGTGGGAAGAGGGGGAAGATCCTGGGCGTTGCGGTACAGAACTGGATCAGGGCTGCGGTGGCTTAAGACATTGGGAGTGGGTGCAGGAGCCAGAGGGGCTGGGTGTCTGGGAGAAGGGTGGGGCTTGGGGCATGAGGATTTATGCCCCGAATTGGGGTCTCTTGTAGGTGTCAGATTCCAGGCCTTGAGCATGGCCTCTGGGCCTGTTCTCAGGGACTAAGGCCTGGATGGTCTCCACTGCATGGCCAGAGACAGGTCTGAGGAAGTTGAAGGCCCTGGGTGGGGCTGAGGCTGAGTTGGGACCCTTTGCCTCTGAGGCCTTTCGCTTAGAGCCACATCCATGCATCCTCAAGTTCTAAGACTGACACTGCAGATGGCAAGAAGTCCAGAGCAGTCAGGCCAAGCGCAACCTGTGGTCCCAGCTCGGTGGGAGGCCAGCTTGGGCAATGGCAAGAACCCTCCTAGGGTTCCCCCCAGAAGACCTGGGGAAAAAAACCTAGAACAGAGGCCTGGTACAGATACAAATGTTTATTCTACATAAAAATCTCACAAAATGGGCAGCTGGTTGTACCAAGACCTTTGGTGAAGGGGTTCAGGGGGATTGCTGTTGAAGGCAACACGGACGGTGGTCACAGTCACTGGGCAGGAGTAAAGCTGAGGGAGGGCGGGGCACACGGACACAGCCCCATCCCCTGCTGCATGCACTCGCATGCATCTCCCTGCCTGTCCACGAGGGAGGGGGTCCTGGGGCGGGGGCGCATTTCCCATGAGAAGCCCCAAGGTGGTGATGAGGAGGTAGCCCTCTCCAGCTGGCTGCCGAATACTGCATCCGGGACACCTGACACCCACGTGGTACATTGATGGGGGATGGCAAGGGCAGGATGAGACTGCAGGCCTGAAGTGACATCTGACTTCCCAGAGCGCAAGACAGCAGGGGCCACCATCCCAAACATGCAACGCTGGCTCGAGGACCTGACTGCAGCCTGCTCTGCCTCCCTAGCTGCTGGGGTGGCTTCCAGAGGGACACCTTGGGTCAGGCCCAGCCCAAGGGGTAGCTCCTGGGGCTGGAGGAAATGGGAAGGGAGGCGGAGACCCCGGACCCAATGGACTTTGCCCCTCGGCAGGGGAGGGAGCCTGGAGCCATGGCAGCCTGAGCCTCCCTGGCAGTGATCAACAATTGAGGCTCAGAGCTGGCCTATCCCTCAGGGCCACCTCTCCCCTAACCTGAAAAGCAGCACCATGTGGCCAGCTGGTCCCCACCCCTCGGGGCTCTGCTCGTGGGGACAGCTGGAGAGGCCAGAGGGCAGAGCAGGCGAGTTGGAGGCAAGGTTAGGTCCCCAGGGAAGAGTGGACCCTTGGAGCCACCGAGTCACTAAAGGCAAGGAAGGGTGGCCTGTGTCGCCCTGGCGGCCCTGCCTGGGTCTGCCCCTCACTGTGCACACTGCGCCACGCCCCCTGGCTGCCTCCCTCTGCCTCTTCCATACAGACGCACACTCACAGAGATCATGCACACGACACGGGGCAGGGATGGAGGACCCATGGCAGAGAAGGGAGCATGGGGGCTGGGAGGGTGGGTGCTCTGAGCCAGAGGCGGGGGTGGGGAGGGCAGCCCAGCCAGGCGGCAGCAGCCAGGGCCTCCTCGGAGTGGCCCACCCGGAGTGGAGTGGCAGTTTGGGTGGCTTCTAGGCGAAGATGCCCCCGACCGTGGAGGCGATGACGATGCCCAGGATCACACAGCAGATGATGATCATGATTTTCTTCTGCGTGGGGGGGCGGGCATAAGAGGCCTCAGACAGAGGTGGCGGCAGGTGGGGAGGTACTATGGCGAAGGCTGAGGGCTGGGGAGTTGGGGGGGTCCAAGTGGGGGAAGGTGATGGCCGGGGAGGGGGTTGTCATGGGAGGAGAGGTGGGATGGGGAGAGAAGTGGGATGGTTGGGGGTCCCTAATGGGTGCTGGGGCGTGCCTTGGGCAGGGCTGTGCTACTGACCCGGCGTGCCTTGCTCTGGTATTTGACGGCCTTCTTGGTATCAGACACAGCCCTCTCCACGTAGTCCACCGCATGCTCCACATTATACTCGATCCTGTCAATCATTTCCCCCTGCGGGGCCAGGGGCACCCAAGCTCCAGAGGGCCCCCTCCTCAGAGTTGGGTTGGGGCTCAGGGCAGGACTTCAGGAAAGCATCCTGAGGCTAGAGAGGAAAAGGGGCATGAGGTGGACAGGGTACAGCTGCTCACGTGGGCCAGGCAGGCTCCCCAAGGCAGCTCCCACATCTCCCCGCAGAGCAGCAATCCTGGGGGTGGAGCTGGCCATGCAGTCTCAGCCGAGGGTTGGGGACCATGCAGAGAAAACTCAGTGGGGGGCTGACCCTGTGACAGGTGTTAGGTGGCAGTGCCAGGCAGAGGAAGGTGGGGGCAGGAGTGGGTGTGCTGGAGTCTGGGCTGCCCTGGCCATAGCTCCTGAGGTGACCACAGGTTAGCCTCCCCACGCCACCATCGATCGTCAGGCATGACGGCTCCATCTAGTTCTGTCTGCTCTCTGGGGTCTTCAATCTTTAGGGAACCCTCTTCCCAGCCCAACAGCCCTCTTGAGCCCTGTGATCTGGTCCCATGCTGCCCCTAGAGGCCAATCTGACCGTGACTGTGCCCCACAAGACTCCTAGGGCCTGTCTCCAAGTCCATCCGTTACCTTCACTGGCATCCAGTCACCATGGTCTGTTTCTCACCAGATGGCGGCAGCAGCAGCCTCCTCACGGCCTCCCTACGTCCTAACCAAGGTCACGTCACTCCCATACTTAAAACATTCCAACCTGGCCAGGTGCTGTGGCTCACATCTATGACACCAGCACTTTGGGAGGCTGAGGTGGGAGGATCACTTTGAGCCCAGGAGTTTTGAGACTAGCCTGGGCAACACAGCAAGATCCTATCTTTTGCTAAAATAAAAAACCTCTCAAACCCTCTCCAGTCTAGAAGAGACTGCAAATTCCCCAGCACTGCCTGCCAAGGCTCCGTCCACCTTGTCTCCGGCTTCATCTCAGCTCCGACCCCCCTCTTGTGCCCTCGAGGCAGGGACCTCCTTTTTCTGTTCCTGAAATAAGTCCGAGTCTTGCTGGGCTCGGGACATTAGTGTTGCTGGGGCCAGCTCTTCATCTTCCCCTGGGAAGTCTTCACAGCTGGCTCCTTTTCACTCTTTTCACCATCAGCTCAAATACCTCCTCCTGAGAGGCCTTCCTTGATCACGCACCGCAACCAGGCGGCCACCCCAGCATGGTCGTGGTGTTACTCCAAGTGCAGCGGCAGCGGCGTCACCCTTGAGCCTGTCAGAGAGGCACCTTCCGGGGCCTCCACCTCACCTGCCAGCCTCCGCGACAGAGACCTGGAAACCTACCATAAGCCCTCCAGGTGGCTCATTCAAGTGTGAGCCCCAGTGGAGAACCTTCCATTTGTTATTAGGCATCCTTTTGCCCAATAGGCATTCACTCCAGGAAGCAGGTCCCTCGGCTGTCCTGGTCACTGCTATGCCTTCAGTCCCTAGGGAAATGCCTGGCCCACCACAGTGGCCCCATGAGGAAACAGTAGGGGAAGGAGACAGCGGGGGGTGGGGGTGGGGCCATGCAGGGCCTGGGGTCCTTGAAGGCCAAGCAGAGCCATGCAGAGGACAGGGGCCTTCCTGGGGGCAGGGCCCTGGCGGCAGTTGCAACAGCAGGCAAATGGTTACCTGAGAATTTGGTCCCTCCCCGGCAGGGCAGCGTGTTGGGCAGAAAGGGCGAGGTTACGGCAGCCCCAGGTGCCGCTGTGGGCTGGAGTGGAGGACAGGGGGCCCCAGCGCTCACCTGGCTCTCCACCAGCATGGCCATGTCCATGAACATGTCATGCAGCTCACGGATGCTGTTCTCCAGCTTAATGATCTCGCTGTGCCGTGTCTCAATCTCGCTCAGAGCCTGCTTCGAGATGCTGGAGTCCATGATGATCTGGGGGTGGGAGCAGGGGGCTGGGACCCAGAGGCCTGCTGAGGGGCAGGGCAGAGGGCCAAGGGCGAGGGCGGCTGGCATGGGCAGAGCTGCTCCTGAAGGGGGCCCGAGGCTTCTTCCTGAGCCACCGCCCTCCCCGCCTTGCTATCTGGCTCTGCCACCTGCTAGCTGTTACCTAATTTCTCTGCAACTAAATCTCCTACCGGTAACCTGGGGCTAGTGACACTCTCCACCTGTGCTGGCCAGAGAGCGAGTGCTCAGTGACAGTCCTTATCACAAGCATTTTGCAGAGCCCAAGTTGACTGCCCCATGGACCTGGGCCTGGAACCATTTTTCTCTCATCCCTTCCCCAACACTGAATGTGCTGCCTCTCCCCTCTCTCCTGGAACTCACAGCCCCAAACCTGCCTCGAACACCTGTGTGCCACCTCCTTCAGGGAGAACCCCTGCTCGGCTTCACGTGAACGCAGTGATGGCCAAATGTCCTCCAGGAGGGGAAAGGGCCCAAGGATAAGAGGAGGAGCCCCTGGCTGCCGGCGAAAGGAAGTGGATGCAATTGGGAGGCATTAGGAGACAGGGGTTTGAGTCCACCTTTGCCACCGACATTTATGTGACCTCAGCCTGGTGTTTTCCCCTCTCTGGGACTCTTCCTTCCCTAAAACCTGCCTTACAAAGGGTTTGTGTCCAAATACTGTCCAGACCCAACACTAGGGGACATCGTCGTGGGGAACATGGTGTGGGGGTCATGGCAGGAGGGGTGGGGCCCACACTCACACCAGAGGCAAAGATGGCAGGGTTCCCACTCTCCAGCATGTCTTCCAGCTCCTCACTGGTCGTGGTCCGGCCAGCTGCAAGCGAGCGGGGTCACACTGAACCCAGCCCTCTCCGGGGAGCTCAGTAGCACCACTGGGCCCCGCCCCTTCGGCCCCTAACTCAGCAGCAGCCTCGGCCCCGCCCCTTCAGCCCCTAATTCAGCAGCAGCCTCGGCCCCGCCCCTTCGGTCCCTAACTCAGTAGCTGCCTAGGACCCCACCCCTCTAGTCCCTAACTCAGCAGCAGCCTCGGCCCCGCCCCTTCGGTCCCTAACTCAGCCCTGCCTTGGGCCCCGCCCCCAGCTCACTGATCTCCAGTTGCCTCTGGATGCGGCCCTTGCAGCGCTCGCGGTAGTCGGACTGCGTGGCGTTGTACTCCGACATGACCTCCACAAACTTTCTGGATAGTGTGGAGTGCTGGGGGCCCGAGATGGAGGTACAGGTGTCAGGCCCTGCAGGGACCGACCCAGAAACTCAGGTGCCCGCCCACCCTAGACTGCCGGGCCGCACCTGTGTCTTCCGGATCCTCAGGTCAGCGGAGGAGCGGTTCAGGCCTTCCTCCTGCTCGATGGACTGCTCGATGCCTGCGGGCGTAGGGGGCTGCTGAGTCACAACCAGCCCCCTTCACCCTCGGCCCCGACCCGAACACCCAGCATCTATCCACCTCCTAACCTTTCCTGGGGTGTGTGTGTGGCCTGTGGCTGGTGGGGTCAGTGCCAGGCACTGAGGGAGGAGAGGCCTACAAAGGCACTTCCAGCTGTGACGCGGTGTGGTGTGTGCACCTGTGTAAATGCACACCTACCCCAGGCTCTGCATGTGCATGATGTCTGCTAGCTCCGGACACCCTGTGCCTTGGTACCACCCCCTTTCTGCTCAGAGGCTGGCTGTGTAGGAGGGGCCATGTCCACAGTGGGGAGAGCCAAGGGGGGGTCCTCCTGCAGGGCGTGGGGTGTGCGTGTCTGGGTTCACCCAGCATACCGGGCTTCTGCATGAGACCAGGAAGTGCTGGCCACTTCTTTAACCCTCTTTAGCATAAGTGAGGGGCAGTGCCCGCCCAGAGTGGAGTACCCCCTCCACAAAGCCTTGGGCGGGTGTGTCCCTGGGCCCAGCCCAGAGCCTGGCACCAATGGGCCTTGCCAAGTAGCTGTTGAGTGAATGGGCACATGACACCACCCTCAGAAAGGAAAGCAAGATCCGGCACACCCCCTCAAGGCAAGCAAAACCCCATGGGCTACCCAGAGGAAGCAGGCCTAGAATACCCCCCACCCACCCCAGACAAGCCTGACTCACTCTTTAATTTGGATCGGACTTTGTTCGCTGTCTTCTTTATGTCCGACATGAGTTCTTCCAGCTCCTCCTTCGTCTCTGGGGAGGTAGAAAGGGTGGGAGTAGACCCCCTAGGCTCCCCCAAGAACTGATGTTCAGGCTCGGCCTCTGGCACAGGGGACCCAACGGGGGGCTCTCGGTAGATCCCAGTTCTCCCCTGTTCCCCTGGCTAGGGCTCTGCCTGTCCCCCCCAATTCTGGACCAGGGCCACACCAGCTGCAGCCTCACCCCCTCTTGTGCTGTCTTCGGAGGAGCCTCCCTTCCTCCTTCGCCGGCGCCCCCACCCCCTGGAGATAACAGATGGGTCTAAATTTAAGGCAGAAATAATTGTGGAGCAGCTGGCGACGCTGGAGTCAGCGCAAGAAACAGGGACTTGATGCTTGTTGGAGTTGAAGGTGGGGGGTTCGGGCTCACCTGGTGTTACCTAATGGCTCAGGAGGGCACACAGCCCAGCCAGGGACTGACAGGGGACCAGGGGTGGCAGGAAGCCTCCCCCACCTCGCACTTCCTGAGTTGCAGGCTCAAACACTCTGGGTGGGGCAGACAGCTATTTCCACAAAGCTGCGCCTCCCTGGGTGCTAAGTGCCCAGCAGGTGGAAGCGGACAAGGGGCGGACGGCCTGCGTGGGGGCTGATGTGGGCCCTCAGGTTCAAAGAGGTGGGCACAGTCGGCCCTGGCCGTGGCAGGTAGCCGGGGCCCTGGTGAAGCTGGAGGAGGGTGGATAGTGTCGTGTGGTCCTGGTTCCAGCTACAGCCATCTCCCTAAGGCTGGCAGAGGCCGTGGGGCGCCCAGCTCGCCCCCTCCCTGAGAGGAGCTAGCTGGAAAAGTGGGGCAAGACAGCTGCCTCCCCTGGGGGTGCTCCTGGCAACAGCCCAGTCTCAGGACACCCCCAGGACTCCACCCTGGGAGAAGCCGGGATTGAGCTCCGGCTGTCACCTTCCCACCCGCCCCTCTGCCTGCCTCTGGGGCTGGGGTTTGTTCTAGAGGGATGGGGAGGGGTGCTGAGAGAGGTCTATGAGGAAGGCCTCAGATGGGGTCACCTCTCAAGTGGAATGCGATGGGGTGGAGCACAGAAGAGGGGGTTCCGAGGCGCGGAGGAGGGCGCCTCATCCGTAGGAACAAAGGAAAACTCGGTTACCAGCTGCTCTGACGTCTCAGCCTCTTTTGCTCAGACCCAAAATAGCGCAGGCCGGATGGCAGCCCCGAGGAGGCAGAGCCTGCCTTGCCCAGGAGAGCCCCCCACTCACTGCCATCTTTCCTTGAGACTCCTCCCTAAGTCTGTGCCACCTGTGCCCTAGAACCCCCAACATGAGCCCCCTCCCCTTGGCGAGAGCCTGGGACTACCAGGTCTCAACCGTCTGCTCACAGGTGGTGACTCAGAACCAGTCCCTGTGACTGTGCTTGACACCGAGGTGGGAGACGGTGCAGGAGGTGGCCTGCGGGGACCCGAGGTATGGAGCAGACAGCTCTGTTGCCCCACGCCCACCCCACCTACCTGCAATGACAGGCCCACTCCCCTGCTGTTTAGAGCCCTCTGTCCCCACCCCACAATCAGCCACCTCCTGACCCTGAGCAGGAGCAGCCCCACACAGGGAAACATGCACACGGTGACCCAGATACCTCCAGACGCACAGGCATCCGGCTCATGCTGCCATCCAACAAATCTCTCGGGCAAGGAGCGCAGCGTGGTGAGCCCTGGGCATCCCTCTCTCCCTCCTGGCCTTACTGAGGCAATCCACCCTGCTCCCACCTGACCTATTTTGCCTTCCGAGGGCGGGGAACTGGCTTGATTGGTGTGACCTCGACCTCGGTTCAGGCACTGTGGAAAGACCTACTCCAAGTTCTTGAAGATGCCCAAGTGGGCTTGGGGGTAAGCCGTGCTGGAGGTGAGAACATTTGAGCCTGGGAGACTTCCTCCCTCAAACACCTGACTGCTGCATCCCTGGGACTCTGGGTGAGCCCCCCTCCAGAGGAGGGGACCCAGGCGGGCCTGCACCTATGCCATCAGCCTGGCACCTCTCAGGAGAGTGACCAATATCACAACAGGAACGAGAGGGCCAGGTCAGGGGGGCCTGTCTGGGGGCAGAGTGCAAGCCTGACCCACACAGGCTCCCAGCCCGGATGGAGAGGGGTGACTTCCTGGAGCCCTGATAATGCCCACCCCCAGGGTGCCACGTGGCCAGGGGCCAGGGCTGCCAGCTCTTTCCGGAAGCTCTGCCTGCTTGGCCAGCTTGCCCTCCCACAGCGCTGACGCCTCAGAGCTGCCATCTGCTCCCCTGGGAGTCGAGGGGAGGGGCTGGGCTGGGCTGAGAGGGTGCCTAATGATCACAGACAGCTCCTGCCTTCCCTCCCTCACTCCCAGAAGCCTAGGGCTGCAGCCAGCCTGGTTGCCTTAGAAAAAAGCCAGTTCACCTGGGAAGGGTGGAGCCGATCGCCTCTCCCACCACCCAAGTCTTCGTGGATACCTGGTCTGGCTGTCCTGGGATGCTGGGTACTGATCCCCCAATTCCAGGCTGGGGACAGCAGCATTTCCCAAAGCTTCTCATGAAACCCTTCTGACCCTGGCCAGCCCAGGCACACCTAAGCCCACCAGCCATGAAGGCTGCTGAGGTCCTATGAGGCCTTCCTGGCAGCAGCCCCTTTGGGAGACCTGTGGGACCTGAAACCTGTCCCTGACCCCACACTCACTCTCATCAGGGTTGGGGGAGGCCAGGATGGCGCTGTGCTTCCGCTTCACCTCCTCCACGTTCTCTGCGATCTTGTCAATGAAGCCTCGAATCTCCTCCACCTGCGGACCAAGGCCGGGTGATCAGGAGGAGGAAATCGGGGGAGGAGGCTTCTGGGGCCCAGGGCTGGCCCGGAGCAGGGCTGCGGTCAGGGCTCAGGGACAGGCCAGGCAGGCTCCAAGGGGGTGTGTCCCTCCAGACCCAGATGGGGAGGAGTTCGATCCCAGATTTAGCTCTGCTCTGAGCTTCCATCTATTCACCCTCAAAGCGGTTCATTCATTGGCACCCCAGAGCTGCTGAGCCGGGTGCAGGTGGGTAAGAGGCCCCCCGAGGTCTGCTAGTGTGCGGGGAGGGTGGGGTGTGCTCCCACCTGCTCAAAGAACTCATCCATGAAGCGGTCTCGGTCCACGGTGACAGCGACATCGTCATCATCATCGCTGTCCTTGGCCTGTGCGGGGTTGTGTACACATGAGCGGATGTGTGTATAGGACCCACCTGTACACACGCAGGTGCCCAGGGTGCAGCGCCGGAGCCCCACCCCTCCCCCTCTCCCTGGAGGCCTCTGGGCAGGGACAAGAACAGGCCTGGCTGTGCCCTCCACTCTCAGCCACAGGAAGACCTGGAGGACCACTGCGGGGTGGGCAGAAAGAGAGGAACCTTCCCTGGCACACTGGTGTCAAGGCCAAGACTCAACCTCTGGGCCGGGGATTCCCTCCCTCGCCTATCCGACCACCCTCTCCCTGCAGCTGGGGAGGCAATCCAGCCTGGGGCCAGCCCCTCTGGGTCCCCTAGACCCTTGGGACAGCTGCCTGGAAAGAGCATCTCTACTCTCCTGGCCAGTGGTTCGCACACACACCCACACACACTTTTTAGAGCGGAGGTCTTGCTGTGTCACCCAGGATGGAGTGCAGGGGTGCAATCACAGCTCACTGCAGCCTTGAACACCTGGGCTTAATTGATCCTCCCACCTTGGCCTCCCAAGTAGCTGGAATTATAGGTGTGCACAACCATGAGTGGCCCCAGTGGTTTAAATTCAGGTGGAGCCCAGAGGTCCCAAGCTCCCTTTCCAGAGTGGGCCCTGTAACGGGAAGGAAGCCTGTCCACTCTGTTCCAGGGCTGGGCGCCACTAAACCCCAGCCCAGAGGTGGGATGGCTCAGAAGATCTCCTAAGAATCTCTTGGCCATCTTTTTGTAAAACCATTTTTAAATTTAATTTTCATTTTTGTAGAGACGGTGGTTAGGGGGGTCTCACTATGTTGCCCAGGCTGGTCTTGAACTCCTGGCCTCAAGTGATCCTCCTGCCTCAGCCTTCCAGAGCGCTGGGATTATAGGTGTGAGCCACCACACCTGGCCTCCCTGTCAATCTTGACATTGGACCTCACTCTGCCTCCTTCTGCCCCAGACCTGGGCCCAGCAGGCATGAGGGGCCAATCATGTTGCCAGATGTCTCGAGTCCTGCCTTAGGCCTCAGCCACAGGTGCAGGCCCCACCCCACCACCCAGGAGCCGCTGTACAAAAGCCACCCCCATCATGGGGAGGGGGTAGTTATACTTCTGACTTCCCAGCATGCTGGGCATGGTGATTACTGTCTACCTCACACCAAGAGTCAGCCGGGGTCAGCCCACCTGGCTGGCAAGGCCAGCGTCTCTCTCTCTGCAGCCAAGGCAAGGCTATCCGGGGTGGCCATTCTGGATCAGGGACTGACGTCTCTCAGCCTGGGGCTCAGGGCTTGTTCTTACCTCTTTTTTTTTTTTTTTTTTTTAAGAGAGTCACTCTGTTGCCCAGGCTGGAGTGCAGTGTTGTGATCTCAGCTCACTACAACCTCTGCCTGCTGGGTTCAAGCAATTCTCCTGCCTTAGCTTCTTGCCTTAGAGTAGCTGGGACTATAGGCCCGCTCCACCACGCCCGGGTAATTTTTGTATTTTTAGTAGAGATGGGGTTTCACCATGTTGGCCAGGCTGGTCTCGAACTCCTGACCTCAAGTGATCCACCTGCCTCGGCCTCCCAAAGTGCTGGGATTACAGGCGTAAGCCACCTTGCCTGGTCTTGTTCCCCTCATTTCTGACTGCCTCACGGGAGAGGCCACTGCCTGGCCTAGCACTGACTCCACCTTGGTCCTCTCTTGTTAGGATGGAGGCAGGTGAGGCTGAGGGGCTGAGAGTGAGGGGACTCATCAGGCTGGGCCTTGACCCCTCTGGCTGTTTGCTCTTCTATGCCATGGGGACAGTGACACCTGGCTGCGCAGAGGGAGGGCTGAGGATGAGCGGGGAAGCAGGGCATGTTTGTTCATTTGATTGACTGATTGAGACAGGGTCGTGCTCTGTCACCCAGACTGGAGAGCAGTGGCACAATCACAACTCACTGCAGCCTCGACCTCCCAGGCTCGATATCCTTTCCCCTCAGCCTCCCAAGCAGCTGGGACTATAGGTACATGCCACCACAGACAGCTAATTTTTTTATTTTTTTTGTAGAGACAGGGTCCAACTGTGTTGCCCAGACTGGTCTCGGACTCTTGGGCTCAAGTGATCTTCCCACGGTGGCCTCCCAAAGTGCTGGGAGTACACGTGGGAGCCACAGAGCCCGGCCTGAGCATGTTCTGTGAGGGGCTGTGCCCCTGGGGCTCACAGCTCCCATCACACCAGCAAAGTGGGGGGACTCATTGGGAGAGGGGGTGGGTGGGAGCTTTGATAGAGGCGGCTCAGAGGGGCCTCCTCTCTTCAAGATATCACACCACCTCCCCAGCAGCTAAAATAAATTCTTGTTCCTGCTCCCCACCAAGTGCCTGTGGCTGTCACCAGGTGGCACCCCTCCCCCACCAGGCCCCCCACAAATCCAGGAGCTGTTTTCATGTTTTAGACCGTGACAGGCCCAGGAGTTGAGTCAGAGGAGCCCTCCCTAGGGAAACCGAGGCAGAGCACAGCCAGGAGGAGTGCAGTTCCTCCTCTGGGCAGCCTGCCAGGTTGGGAAGGGGCCGCAGGAGTTACTGCCTTCTGCATCCTGCCCTCTCTTCCCTGGCGCTCAGAGAACACAGGTAGATGACAAAGGGTAGAAGGAGAGTTTGCCAGCTCCTTTCCTGTGGCCAGAGACAAGAGTCACTGCCAGCCCCACCAAACCCCTGTCTTGTCCTCAGAGATCCCTGGGCACCTGGCTGGTGCCTCTCTTGACCTCAGCTTGCCCATCTGTGTAGTGGGGGTGTATCTTCTCCAGGCATCTGGCCAGCTCTGACTTGCTACCTCCCAAAAGGCTGAAGACTGAACGAGGAAGCTTCTCTAACAGAAGGGCTGGCAGGAGAGATGCCCACACCCTCCTCTGGCCCCTCTGTCTATGGGGGAAGGGCTGGGGAAAGGGAGACCAGGGCCAGGGTCTGATGGGGGCACCCAGGTCAGGTCTACCCTGGAAGTGGCACTGAGATTGGCCCCTAAGCCAGTTGGAGGGCTGAGGGCCTGACCTCTCAGCCAGGGTCAAATCAGCCACGGCTCCAAGCATAACCTAGAGGGGACGGGCCAAGGGGACCCTTCCTTCCCAGGTCCTCCTCTTCCTTCCTTCTTGGGAATCTTCATCCCCAGCTTTGCTCTTTATCCCACTGCCCTAGCCTGGGATCAGACCCACACCACACCACACCTACAAACGGTTCCTGGCCCTATAATCCCCCCTCTGTCCCCCAAGCTTCCCCCAGGCACATCCCAC
Source organism: Callithrix jacchus (assembly GCF_049354715.1). Taxonomy (NCBI): domain Eukaryota; kingdom Metazoa; phylum Chordata; class Mammalia; order Primates; family Cebidae; genus Callithrix; species Callithrix jacchus. Next base: position 9,981,792 of record NC_133503.1, on the reverse strand, counting down.
TGCCTGGGATGCTGATCCCACAAAGGTGACCGTCTCCTCTTCCTCATATACTACCTCCTCCCAGAAGCCTCCCTGTAACCCCAAATCAGTATCTTACCTCGTTCTTCCACACACCATTCACATTCCTACTGGGGCCACGGCCAAAGACTCTCAGGCTCTAAGGGACCTGAAAAATCCCCTTGGCTTTAGCTTCAAGCCTCAGCTTGCATACCTCCTGTGACGGTGAGCTCACTAGCTTTCCCAAACAGCCCGGCCCATCTCCGGCAGCCCCAACTGTTAGAGTCCTTCTCTTTCCTGTGGTTTGGTTCCAGGCCATAAAGAACTTATGGGTGCCCTCTCCCTGGGGTGCCCCTGCTATAGATCTGAAGGTGGCAGGCACCCACAGCCTCCCTAGATTTTTCTTCCCAAGTATTCCTTCCTTTTCAGATCCTTCCCAGGGACCCCAAATTATAGCCCCTGCCCAAGACTTGTTGGACTGTGCTTCTGTCTCCTACAGTAGAGCACACAAACTGAATCTGCTGCTGACTGTGGTCTGGCCAATGCCAAAGAGCTGGTCCATCCCCTCCCTTTTTCTATATGGTCTACCTCTATTACTACAGCCAGAGATCAGTTAAGTAATCACGTAGCACTTCCTGTCAAGGAAAGCCCCAAGCCCTTCCCAACCACTGCCCGTGGAGTGGATTTGGGGTTCGAGTGAAGGACCTTTTTTCTGTTTCATTTCTTCCTTTGTTCCGATGCTTGTTTCAGATTGTGGGATTCTGATGGCCCCTGACTCTGTTGTCCCCTGCACCCTTATCCACATCCAAGCCACAGCCCGGTGGTAACATTCTAGAGATGTCCTCCAGATTAACTCAGGCTGGACGAGGTGGCTCACACCTGTAATCTCAGCACTTTGGGAGGCTGAGGCAGGTGGATCATCTGAGCTGAGGGGTTCGGGACTAGCCTGGTCAATATAATATTTTTAGTCTCTACTAAAAATACAAAAATTAGCCGGGCGTGGTGGTGCCCGCCTGTAATCCTAGCTATTCAGGAGGCTGAGGCAGGAGAATCGCTTGAACCTGGGAGGCGGAGGTTGCAGGGAGCTGAGATCACACCACTGCACTCCAGCCTGGGTGACAGAGTGAGACGCCATCTCTAAATAAATAAACAAATGAAAAGTAATCAGTTCTCATTGGACCCAGAATAAACTCACAAGGACATGGATGGCAGAGCCCCATTGCCACCCTCACCACCTCTATTTCCCGGCCCAGATGCACTCTTGACCAAAATGGAACTAGGTAATGTGGCTAGCCTGGCATGCTGTCTTCCTGATGTGTTGGGCTGGCCTGGGTGGGCACTGTATGCATAAAGTGGCTGGGCATGATGGCACACGCCAGTAATCCCAGCACTTTGGGAGACTGAGGTGGGACGATCACTTGAGTCCAGAAGTTTGAGACCAGCCAGGGCAACATGGCAAGACCCCATCTCTACCAAAAAATACCAAAATTAGCTGGATGTGGTGGCATGGCTCTGCAATTACAGCTACTGAGGAGGCTGGAGTGGGAGGACTGCTTGAGCCCTCGACATGGAGGCTGCAGTGAGCTATGATTGTGCCACTGCACTCCAGCACAGGTGACAGAGCAAGACCCTGTCTCAAAAAAACAAAAGTAAACACCCAGATTTCTACGGAATAATTAGGGCCCAGCTCCCTTGGGAATCTCCCAAGGCTTTCTGAGCAGCAGTCACAGCTCTGGAGAGGGGCTGGATTGGAGCTGGGGACTTGGAACCCTTTCGTGTGCAGGTGGCAGCTGGAACTGCGGGGCGCAAACGCAAAGGCCCAAATGTCTTATGGGCGGATGTGCCCAGATATCATACAGGCACCCCGCCTGCCTCCTGGTCAAAACCAGGCTCCACTTCTTCCTCCAGAGCCCCCTCCTCTGAACTGCCCACCCCAAGGTGCTCCAGGATTCCCAAGCCAGAAACCTAGGGCATCTGCCATCTTCCGCCTCCTCTCTCATCCAACCAACATCCAATTTGTCCTGGAACTTTTTTCTTATTTATTTTTGAGACAGAGTCTTGCTCTGTCGCCCAGGCTGGAGTGCAGTGGCACGTGATCTCAGCTCACTGCAACCTCCAGGTTCAGTTCAAGTGATTCTCTTGCCTCCGCCTCCCGGGTAGCTGGAATTACAGGTGCCCGCCACCAGGCCTGGCTAAATTTTGTATTTTTAGTAGAGACAAGGTTTTGCCACGTTGGCCAGGCTGGTCTTGAACTCCTGACCTCAGGTGATCCGCCTGCCTTGGCCTCCCAAAGTGCTGCGTGAGCCACCACACCCGGCCCTTATATTTTTTAGAGACAGGATCTCGTTTTTGTTGTCCAAACTGGAGTCTGTGGGCAAGATCATAGCTCACTGCAGCGTTCACCTCCCAGGCTCAAGCAATCCTCCAGCCTCAGAGCAGCTGGGACTGCAGGCACCTGCCTCCACACCTGGCTAATTTTAAATTTTTGTAGAGATGGCGGTCTCACTATGTTGCTCAGGCTAGTCTCAAACTCCTGGGCTCAAGCAGTCTTCCTGCCTCAGCCTCCCAAGTGGTGGGGACTACAGGTGTGAGCCCCCAAGCCCAGCTAACATCCTGGTGTTTTACTGTTCCGAATTCAGTGGTTCTCAAAGCTGGCCAAGTACCAGGATGCTTTGGGGCCATTAAAAAAACAAAACAAAACCGGCTTCCAGGGATCCACCCCAAAGAGATGGAATCAGAATTTATAGGGGTGGCTGAGGCAGGCATATCACAAGATCAGGAGTTCAAGACCAGCCTGATCAACATGGTGAAACCCCATCTCTACTAACAATACAAAACATTAGCTAGGCATGGCGGTAGGTGCCTGTAATTCCAGCTATTCGGGAGGCTGAGGCAGGAGAATTGCTTGAACCTGGGAGGCAGAGGTTGCAGGGAGCTGAGATCGTGCCACTGCACTCCAGCCCAGGTGACAGAGCAAGACTGTCTCAAAAAAATAAAATAAAATTAGCTGGCACGGTGGTGCGTGCCTGTAATCCCAGCTACTCGGGAGGCTGAGGCAGGAGAATTGCCTGAACCCAGGAGGCGAAGGTTGCGGTGAGCCAAGATTGCGCCATTGCACTCCAGCCTGGGTAACAAGAGCGAAACTCCGTCTCAAAAAAAAAAAAAAAAAAAAAAAAAATTAAAAAAAAATTTTAAAAATCACCACCTCCAACCAGGAATGAAAGTTGGGAGGTCTGGGAGGGGAGTGCTTGCCTGCCTCCCTACCATGGAGTGCGAGGAATAGCAGACCCTGGCAGAGGGTCTGCCCCTGGCAGAGGTGGGGCAGCCCTGGTGGTCTCTCCTAGCAGAGACTCCCAGATTCCAGGACACCTCTGGATGTAACAGTCTGACTCCTCCAAGCGGAGCAAAGGCCAGGCAACCTCCAGGCCTGTCCCCGGGGAGGGAATCAGGCCGGCAACGTTGATTCATCACTGCTGAGCACAGTGGCTGTTGTCTGCCTCAAGGGCTATTTTTTTCCCCTTTCTTTTAAGTGACTAATCAAAGTCAATATCACTAGTGCAGAGAGGCCCGGAGCTGAGTCAGGGGTGCGCAAGAGGCCAAGCTGGGTCTCCAGGAAAAAGGGCTGTGCAATCCGAGCCTTCTCACCCTGTCCCTGCCTTCCAGGTCTGTGGATACAAGGTCCCTGCCCTGCAGAGCCTTCCCCTTCACAGGGCCCCAGCGAGGCTCAGGGAAGCAGCTTCAGGCCATGGAAAGGGGCTGGGCTCTGCCCCTACATGCTGCGTGACCTCGGATAAACACCTGGCCCTTTCTGGACCAGTGTTCTGATCTGTAAGATAGGAGGCTGGATTAGATGGTCCCGGAAGGCCGTTCCATCTGCACCCAGATGAAAATGTGCCCAAATGCATCACTCATGCTGGGAAAGCTCCGGGAGGTAATGGGAGGAAGGATGGGGGGAGCCCTGTCCGGCCACTGTTCTTACACCCTTGTGCCTGCTACTCTCCCAGGTGGGTAACACTGGCTCCGTGCTGCAGATGAGGAAGTGAGCAGGTGGAGATTCAGGATGAACCTGCCCAGTGTTGCCTCCCAACTGCCAGACTCTTCCCAGCAACAGGAGAGAGAAGGGGAACTGGTGGGCAAAGCAGGGCACTGGGCCCACTCACCCAGGCCTGCCTTTGCTGGTCCAGTGAGTTGGGCCCTGACCTCAAGGCACTTCAGGGGGCCCCAGCAGTCAGGACCACCTGCTATTCTCTTCTGGTTGGTCATTCCAACCTCTCTGCCGTCACTGAGCTGTGCCCTCTTTTGGATCACCCTCTCTCTTCCTATTCAAATCCTGCTCCTGGGCTATCCCAGGGTCTCTTCTTCCAGGATTGTGCTGCTCCAACTCTCCCTCCTTGCTACGTCCTCAGCCTCCTGCAACAGGCCCCATGCATCTGTCCCCCATAGCCTGGCATGCAGACAACAAGCACCGTTCTGGGCCCGGGGAGGGATAGGTCAGCTCTGCGAAGTCCCCAGGAAGAAAATTAGGGAGTCTCTGAGTTGAGGGGAGGAGGCAGCTCATGCCAGGGTGGGGCTCCCTGGCTGTGTGACCCTGGCCCTGGCACTGGTCTCTCTTTGCTACCTGTACCCTGCGAGTGGCCTTTCTGATCTCTGAGGGCCTGCAACAGTGTTGAAGCCCCCTGGCTAGTCCCCAGTGACCCCCTTCGCTCCCCATCTGCAGAGGGAGAGGTGGGAGCTGGAGAAGGATGGAGGGCTGGGCCGGGCCTGCAGCGTGAGGAAACGCGCCAGCTCCTTCCCCAAGTGTGACTTTTATAAATAAGCTCCCTTCGCCTCCTTCCAAATGTGGTGGCGTTGGGTGGGGGAGAAGGAGAAAGAAGGAGGAGGAGGAGGAAGAGGGATGGAGGGAGGGAGGGCTGGGAGCAGTGCACAGCCGCTGTCCCCAGCACCATCTCTGGCCAGCCCAGCCCAGCCCAGTCCAGCCCAGCCCGGCCCAGTCCGGCCCAGTCCAGCCCAGTCCTGCGCAGCCAATGCCAGCTTCTTCCTGGGGATTCTGTGCTGAAAATTCTGACTCCTGGGGTTTCAGGCCTCCTGCAAAAGTGGATGTGGAGTCAGGAAACCCGTGGCCCTCCATCTCGTACCAAGAAATGGGATTCTAGGTTTTCCTATCCCCATTTCACAGATGGGAACCAACCCCAGGTCCAGAGGGAAAGCAGCTTGTGGGAATGGTGGCCCCACCAAGACTGACTGTCCCACCCCACCCCATGTGTGCTCCTGCCAGCCACCCACCAGGCTGCTAGAAACCCCTCCCTTGGCAGGGCCACCCAGCAATGGGTACAGCCTCCCTGGGCTCTGAATGCCTTGTGTGGGGAGGGTGGAGGTGTCTGGAGCGGAAGCCTCAGACCATTCAAAGCAAAGCCTGGCTTCACCATCTAATCAGGGGGCGAGGAGGTAGTAACAGAGACAGACAACACAGCAAAAAGATCTGGGTTCGGCTGGGCACGATGGCTCACGCCTGTCATCCCAGCACTAAGGGAGGCTGAGGCAGGCAGATCACGAGGTCAGGAGTTCGAGACCAGCCTGAACAACATGGTGAAACCCTGTCTCTGCTAAAAATATAAATAATTAGCTGGGCGTGGTGGTGGGTGCCTGTAATCCCAGCTACTAGGGAGGCTGAGGCAGGAGAATCGCTTGAACCTGGGAGGTGGAGGTTGCAGTGAGCTGAGATCGTGCCACTGCACTCCAGCCTGGGTGACAGACGGAGACTCTGTCTCAAAAAAAAAAAAAAAAACAAGAAAAGATCTGGGTTCAAAGGTTTCATAGCCCCGGCTCCACTGGGGGTCCCCCAGTGCCAGCCAGGCCTGAGTCTGACTATCTTCAGGGATGAGGCAAACCCCTTTTCTACTACCCTTCCCTCTAGCAGGCAAGCCACATTTCCTTTGTGCCTCAGTTTCCCCTTCAGCTAGTGGGATGAAGGCTGATACGCCAGAGGCTGTTACCCTACATCCACGTTGCTGTAACGCACACATACCCTCAGGAAACCGACCGGTCTCCCAAACATCAGCAAATACACCACACAGCCATCCATCACCAGGAAAACATTCGTTCTGACTCAACGGAGCTCAGGAAACTTGAGGGCAACCGCAGGGGCCGCAGGGGAAGTGTTTAGAGCCCATACGTGACTTGAGGGACCATCTTCTTCCTTTGAAACCTCATGGGGTTTACCCCGGGGGCCAGGCGCTCAGCCAGGAATGACAGATCTGGAGGCAAAGTGGAGGCTGCGGTGCCAGAGCAAGTGGGTGAGAGGAAGGCAGGGGAGCCCAGGTCCGGCTCCAGGATGCCCAGGAGACAAGATTGACATAATGGGGCAGACAGGCTTCAACTCGGGGAGGCTCTGGGTCGAGAAGACAAGCCGTGCAGTCAAACACCCAGAGGACACTTGACATTTTCCATAGCAGGGGACCTTAGGGTTTTGGTTCCTAGCCGAGGTGGAGGGCAGGGGGGCGCTCCCAGGGATCAGCAGGCAGGGCTGCCAGCCAGTTGACCAGCCAGGGCACAAGATGACCAGATGAGAATCAATCTAGTCTTGAGCCCTGATCCCCCCACAACACACCCAGGGAGACTTCATTTCCTTCATCGCCCCCCACTCCCGGTCACCATCCTCCTGGGCTCCTCATCCCTAAGGGCAGAGGCCAGGGAAAGGGGACCCAGGCAGTCTCCAGGGGTCTCTGGGCTGGGAAGGGCTGGGCTCTGACTCAGAATGTTTGTGCATCCTCCCACTCCCCTCAAACCCCGCCCCAGGAGCCACACCCCAGCGGCTCCTGAGATACAGGTGGAAAAACAGATCCAAGTGGCAGGGAAGGCTGAAGGGTCTGGAAACGCCAGCCAGGGCTGCCCGGAAGCCCGAAGGTGGACAGGTGGACCGAGGGTGGGTGTGACCCCTCCCAGACCAGGGGCGGGCAGCGGATCCCTACTGCGACCAGCGGAGGGGGAGCCACAGGTGATGGGAGCCACAGGTGACAGGGACGGCACCCAGGAGGCCGCCCCCATCCGACCGCCGGGTTTCCGCAGCGCGTCCCGCAGCGGGGCCGGCCCCCAGCCCATTGCGGTCCCCTCGTCTGTCCACACCGAGGGGGTTTCCACCGCGATCCCTTGTCTGTGTACACTGAGCGGGGTCGGGACGTCAGCGATGAGGGACAGTGCGGGGGGGGTGCCAGAGACGGCCTGTTCTGCGGGAGGGGGACGAGGTCCCGCCACCAGAACCCCACCATCACCCTCCGAACCCCCCAAATCAAGGGGACCCCGAAAAGTTTATCCAAGACCCCGGACTCCAGCCTCCTGCCCACGTGTCACCGCGGCCCAACTCACGCGAGCCCGTGACCCCGAGTGGGTCCGAGGGGCGGAACCCGGAGGGGGGTCGGGGTCCCGGGCTCGCCTCGGTGCCTCCAGCCCCGGCTAGGGACTCAGGAGCGGCCGCTCTCCGGGCTGCAGGAGCCGGGCGAGGAGTGTCTGGGGCGTTGGCGCGGGCGGCGGTTGGCCGCGCGCGGGGGCCGGACTCACCGTGCGGAGCTCCTGGGTTCGGTCCTTCATGCTCCCGGGAGTGGTAGCGGCTCCGGCCGCAGCCTTGTAAGCCCCGCATGCGCGACGGCCGCCCCGCGGCTGCGCAGCGCCAGCCCGGCCCCGCCCCGGCCCCCGGGCCCCCGGCCCCGCCCCGCCCCGCCCGGGCCCCGCCCGGGCCCCGCCCCGCCCCGCCCCGCCCCGCCCCGCCCGGGCCCCGCCCCGCCCCGCCCCGCCCCCTCCTCACCCTGCACGAGCAGCCCCTTGGGGGTGGAAGCCGTGGATCTCGTCCTGGACGTTCCGCGCGCGTGATCGCTCCCGGGGATGGGTCCTCGGAGCCCCCTGCTGCCTTCTTTGCCCCAGCCTCGTCTCAGTTTTTATTTTTGGAGACAGGGTCTCGCTCTGTCGCCCAGGCCGGAGTGCAGTGGCGCAATCATAGCTCACTGCAGCCTTGAGCTCCTGGGCTCAGGTGATCCTCCCGCCTCAGCCTCCGAGGTGACTGGGACTACAGGTGCTCGCCACTACTCCTTAATAATCTTCAAATATTTTGTAGAGACAGGGTCTTGCTATGTTACTCAGGCTGGTCTCAAACTCCTGCCCTCAAGAGATCCTCCCTCCTCCCAAAGCTCTGGGATTACAGGCTTGAGCCACCGTGCCTGGCTTTCAGCCTCCTCCTGACCCAGCCGCTCAGCATCCCTGTCCCAGAATCTGGTCCTCACCCCCAGATCCCTTCATTTCCCCAGGATTTGCTGGAGGTTGTAACTATCTCCTTCATTTCATTACCTTGGGACCTCCAGAACTCCCTTCTGTCCCCCAGCCAAAAACCTCCTGGAGAGTTTCAGCCTGGGAGCCTCCACCCTTCCCCCTTGCTTCCATCATCCAATTGGGACTCAGGCACTGGCCCCTTCTTTCCCTAGGATTTCTCAGTTCACAGCTGTGATGCTGGGTGACCCACCCCTTTTTCCTGCAGGATTCAGGAACTTCTCTTTCTTTCTTATTTATTTATTATTTTGAGACAGAGTTTCACTCTTGTCACCGAGGCTAAAGTGTAGTGGCTTCAGCTCTGGAGCACGATCTCAGCTCACTGCAACCTCCACCTCCTGGGTTCAAGCGATTCTCCTGCCTCAGACTCCCGAGTAGCTGAGATTACAGGAACCTGAAACCATAGCTGGCTAATTTTTTTCTATTTTTAGTAGAGAGAGTTTCACCATGTTGGCCAGGCTGGTTTCGAACTCCTGACCTCAAGTGATCTGCCTGTCTCGGCTTCCCAAAGTGCTAGGATTACAGGCGTGAGCCACCACACCTGTCCAGGAACTCTTCTGTCTTTTGAAAAGAGATTTAAATTATAGCTCCCCTTTCCCTGCATCCCCAATCTTTATCTCTGGCCCTAGGCCTGAGGTTCTATTTTCTTTTTTTTCCCCCTTTTTGTAGAGACAGGGGTCTCCTCGGTCTCAAAGTCCTAGCCTCCAGCGATCCTCCTGCCTTGGCCTTCCAAAGCACTGGGATTACACTTGGCCAATATAGGTTCTGTTTCCTATCTAGAAGCCTGGGGCCTGGTTGCCTCTAGGACTTATGGGAAGACCTGTGGAAGAGTGGGACTTGGCAAGGTGGGGGAGGGATCAGTCAACAGCTGATGTTCTTTTGAAGGTCTCTGCCAGCATCTGGTTGCAACAGTGGTCTTTGCACACAAACCCATAAGTCCGCTGTGCCCCCCACCATCCCCAGCTGTCATGTCTGTAGCCCACACCCTCTTGACCCCAAGCCAAGCACACCCCTTCCCTTTTCTAGGACTGCCAAAGCATTGGAGCTCTGGAGCCGATCCAGCTCCCTGCTGCCCAGTGTGTCTGGGCCTGGCACCTCTCCCAGACTGTGGGCACAGGTTAGCTGGCTGCCAGGCAAGCTAGGGACACTGTTCCAGCTTTCCCTCCTTCCCTGGACGATATGGTCCAAGACAGTCTGATGTATCCTGGCACGGGAGACAGCCACACCCACTTCCAGTTGTCCAGGCTTCAACTTTGGGTGCCCCGAAGAACAGGCATTGCTGGTTCCCCATTTGACAGAGGAAAAGCAAGGATGTAAGTGCTAGAGGAACTTGCCAAGAGATGACAAGTGATAGGGGCAGCTGCCTGACTCCTGGTCAGCCTGCAGGGTGAGTCAGTGGGGGGGGGTCATGGGTGTGCCTCCACAACCCAGTGTCTGGCCCCGCGGTGAGAAAGCAGGAAGGGAGGCTCACCTTCTGCCCTCCAAGCACCCTGGTGTCATGCCAAGCATCACTCACTGAGAGCATATTAAACAGTAGCATGAAAAACGAAAAAGTAAATAAATGTGGCCAGGCACAGTGGCTCATGCCCATAATCCAGCATTTTGGGAGGCTGAGGAGGGAGGACTGCTTGAGGCCAGGAGTTTAAGACCAGCCTGGGCAACATAGTGAGACTCCATTTCTAAAAAAAAAAAAAAAGTGCACCTTTCACGTAATTCCATTTTTTTTTTTTTTTTTTGAGTCTGAGTCTCACTCTGTTGCCCAGGCTGGAATGCAGTGGCGCAATCTCGGCTCACTGCAACCTCCACCTCCTATATTCAAGCGATTTTCCTGCCTCCGCTTCTCAAGTAGCTGGGATTATAGGCACCTGCCACCATGCCCAGCTAATTTCTGTACTTTTAGTAGAGATGGGCTTCACCATGTTGGCCAGGCTGGTCTTGAACTTGTGACCTCAAGTGATTCACCCGCCTCAGCCTCCCAAAGTGCTGGGATTGCAGGCATGAGCCACTGCACCCGGCCTTACCCTTCACTTTAAACTCTGTTTTTCTGCTAAGTCTTTTCCTCATTTAAGTATTCATTCATTTATCAAACATTATGTGGGAAACCATGCTCTGGGGCAACTGTTCTGCACTGAGGGTGCTCCCAGTGCAGTGGGGGAGATAGATGTGGTTTTAGTAAGTGAGGAAAACCAGGGTGGCTTCCCAGAGGTGGTGGCATTTGAACAGCATGTTGCAGTGGGATTGCAGCAGGGAGTGAACAAAGAAAGGATGCTGGGGCCCGGGTGGGGGTGGGGAGCTCTCTAAAATGGAGCACTCTACTAGGAGCACCTCAGGAGCCTGCTGTGGCAGTGAGGTGGGCATGGGTGGATGTAGGTGAGGGATGAGCCCAAGGAGGGAGGAGGCCTTGGATGTTCAACTATTGTGCAGACAAGGGAAGTCCACTGAGAGCCAGATTGTCAGTTATTTATTTGCTTGCTTATTTATTTATTTATTTTGAGTCTGAGCTTCATTCTTGTCGCTCAGGCTGGAGTGCAATGGCGCAATCTTGGCTCACTGCAACTTCTGCTTTCCAGGTTCAAGCAATTTTCCTGCCTCAGCCTCCCAAGTAGCTGAGATTACAGGCATGCGCCACCATGCCTGGCTAAATTTTTTTTTTTTTTTTTTTAGACAGAGTTTCACTCTTTGTTACCCAGGCTGGAGTTCAATGGTGCGATCTCGGCTCACCGCAAGCTCTGCCTCCTGGGTTCAGGCAATTCTCCTGCCTCAGCCTCCTGAGCAGCTGGGATTACAGGCACACACCACCACGCCCAGCTAATTATTTTTGTATTTCTAGTAGAGATGGGGTTTCACCATGTTGACCAGGATGGTCTGGATCTCTTGACCTCGTGATCCACCCGCCTCGGCCTCCCAAAGGGCTGGGATTACAGTCGTGAGCCACTGTGCCTGGCAATTTTTGTATTTTTAGTAGAGATGGGGTTTCGCCATGTTTGCCAGGCTGGTCCCGAACTTCTAACCTCAAGTGATCCACCTGCCTTAGCCTCCCAAAGTGCTGGGATTACAGGCATGAGCCACTGTGCCTGGCTTTCATTCCTTTGCTTAAAAAGCACTTATTAGGCTGAGTGTGGTGTGGATCATGCCTGTAATCCCAGCACTTTGGGAGGCAGAGGTGGGAAGATTGCTTGAGGCCAGGAGTTCAAGATCAACCTGGGCAACACAGGGAGACCCCATCTCTAAAGAAAAATCTTTTTCTAAAAATTAGCTGAGCATGGTGGTGCACACCTGTAGTCCCAGTTACCTAGGAAGCTGAGGTGGGAGGATTGCCTTGAGCCCAGGAGTTTGAGCCTTCAGTGAGCCATGATTGTGCCACTCTACTCCAGCCTGGGCAACAGAGTGAGACCCTATCCAAAAATATATAAAAATAAAAAGTATTTATTAAACATCTACTATGTGCCCGCTGTTCTAGATGTTGTGAATATGGCAGAAAACAAGATGGACAAACCATTGTCCCCAAGGAGTCTGTGGGCTAGTAAAAATCCCAAACACACAAATAAATAGCATATATAATGATGAAAATACGTTACAGGGAAGATAAAGGAAAGAAGGGGAAGGAACTACTCGCTGGGTTTGAGGAAGGAATTCCAGTTTTATTGGTACAGTTCAAGTTTTTTCTTTCTTTTCTTTTCTTTTTGATAAGGAGTCTCGCTCTGTCACCCAGGCTGGAGTGCAGTGGCAGGATCTCAGCTCACTGTAACCTCCGACTCCCGGGTTCAAGCAATCCTCCTGCCTTAGTCTCCTGAGTAGCTAAGATTATAGGCATGTGCCACCACGCCTGGCTCATTTTTGTATTTTCAGTAGAGACAGGGGTTTCACAATATTGGCCAGGCTGGTCTCGAACCCCTGACCTTGTGATCTGCCCACCTTGGCCTCCCAAAGTGCTGGAATTACAGGCATGAACCACTGTGCCTGGACTTTTTTGTTTTCAAGGGAGAGTCTTGCTATGTTGCCCAGCCTGGAGTACAGTGGCATGATCATGGCTCACTGCAGCTTGGAACTCCTGGGCTCAAGTAATCCTCCTGCCTCAGCCTCCCAAGTAGCTGGGACTATAGGTGCACACCACCACACCTAGTTAATTTTTGTATTTTTTGCAGAGACAGGATCTTGATGTGCTGGCCAGGCTGGTCTCGAATGCCTGGGCTCAAGTGATCCTCCTGCCTCAGCCTCCCGAGTAGAGACTCCAGGTGTGTGCCTCTGTGCCCAGCTCCAATTCTAGACGATTTGGTCAGGGAGGTTCTTGCCGAGAAGGTGGCATTTTGAGTAAATCTCTGAAGGAGATGAGGGAGTGGGCCATGTAGGTATCTGGGGAAGAGCATTCTGGGCAGAGGGAACAGCAAGGGCTACAACCGTGAGGAGGGAGTCTGCTTGGTGCGAATGGGAAACAGCAAGGAGGCGAGGCCGCCTGGAGTGGAGGAGGTAAGAGAATGCACTGGAAGGAAGTGAGGCCAGGCAGGGCACAGTGGCTCACACTTGTAATCCCAGCACTTTGGGAGGCCACAGTGGATGGATCACTTGAGGTCAGGAGATCGAGACCACCCTAGGCAATATGGCAAAAACCCCGTCTCTACTAAAAATTACAAAAATTAGCCAGGTATGGTGGTGCGTGCCTGTAATCCCAGCTACTTGGGAGGCTGAGGCAGGAGAATCGCCTGAACCCGGGAGACAGAGGTTGCAGTGAGCTAAGATCACACCGTTGCACTCCAGCCTGGCGACAGAGCAAGACTCCCTCTGGGGAAAAAAAAAAAGGCTGGGGAGATGGCTTACACCTGTAATCCCAGCACTTTGGGAGGCTGTGGTGGATGGATCGCTTGAGGTCAGGAGTTCGAGACCATCCTAGGCTAGGCAATATGGCAAAACCCCGTCTCTATTAAAAATACAAAAAACTAAAAAAAAAATACAAAAAACTAGCCAGGTGTGGTGGCAGGTGCCTGAAATCCCAGCTACTTGGGAGGCTGAGGCAGGAGAATCCTTTGAACCCAGGAGGCGGAGGTTGCAGTGAGCCAAGATCTTGCCACTGCACTCCAGCCTGGGCAACAGAGTGAGATTCTATCTCAAAACAACAAACAAACAAACAAAGCAGGCAAGCACGGGGCAAAGCCTGGGCATTTGGGAACTCACAAAGCTCCTGGGCACAGTTTGGTGTTTCCATCCCATAGGCTGGGAGGGCTGGGGTGAGCCCAAGCCCACTGCATCCCTGATGTTGAGCGCTGCTGCCACCTGCTGGGCAGCGCTGGTCTTGCCTTGCCTTGCCTTGTACCTGTATGGGATGGTTGGCATGAAGACTGTCACCACCTGTCCTCCGGTAGGACAGACACAGTGACAGTGACAAGACAATGATGAGGAGGCCCAGGGGCTACTGGGGTCTGGGGGAGGAAGAGGAGGAAGCTTTTGTAGGATTCAGGAACAGACTTGTTCCTGGAGCATGGTTGAGGGGGCTGGGGAATGGGAAGGGCTGCTGAGCCAAGCTCCATGGCTGTGTGTGTGTGTGTGTGTGTGTGTGTGTGTGTGTGTGTGTGTGTGTTTGAGATTCTCTTGTTGTTGCTTTCTTGGGTCTGGCAGGCTTATTCCCTTTTCCTCCTCTCCTGAGAAGCCTGGCCCTGGCCCGTTTTTTTCCTTCTTGTAATTTATTATTATTATTATTATTATTATTATTATTCTTTAAGTTCTAGGGTACATGTGCAGTTCGTGAAGCTTTGTTTTAAAAAATTACAGAGTCAGAAAAAAAACAGAAAAAAAAAATGACAGGGTCTTGCTATGTTGCCCAGGCTGGTCTTGAACTCCTGGGCTCAAGCCATTCTCCAGCCTCAGCCTCCCAAAGGGCTGGGATTACTGTGTTTGATCCCCTGGCCTGTGCTTTATACAAAGCACTGGGCATGGTGTGAGGTGCCTGCCTCCTTTAACCCTTACTGTGACTTGGTTAAGGAGGTCCTCTACTAGCTCCATTTCACAGCTGGGAACACTGAGGCTCTGAGAAGTGCATACAAAGTCGTAAGGCTTGGATGACAGTGTTTAAGCTGCCCGGCCCTGCCAATCCGTTTTGATCACCATGCCCAGCCCCCAGCCGAAATGGTAGCTCTCTCTCCCCATCCCGATTCACGATTAGCTGGGAACCATCTCCTGGCTCAGCCCCAGGCCTGGGCTCAGACATCCTAGGGGAGCAGGACAGGAGGAGGATGTGGACGGCCAGGGAGTGAGTCCTGGTACTTAGCGTGTGATATTTGGGATAGTGCTTTGGGATGAAATTCACTCTGTGCCTGAATATAAATTTCTTTCCTCCTTTTCTCAAGGAGAAGATTAAAAAGAAATTTGGCCCCAAATTCTAATTTAAACTTTTAGAGATACAGATGAATAATCAACTCCCTACTTAAATATTTAGTCAAAATATTTAAAATTTAGATGCTTGAATCCCATATTTCATTATTTCTTTCTTTTTCTTCTTGAGATGGATTCTTGCTCTGTCTCCCAGGCTAGAGTGAAATGGCATGATCTTGGCTCACTGCAACCACTGCCTTCAGGGTTCGAGTGACCCTCTTGCCTCAGCCTCCAGAGTAGCTGGGACTACAGGTATGCACCGCCATGCCTGGTTAATTTTGTTGTATTTTTAGTAGACATGGAGTTTCTCCATATTCACCAGGCAGATCTCGAACTCCTGACCTCATCGTACCAGTGCACTCCAACCTGGGCAACAGAGCAAGACTCCAGCTCAAAAAACAAAACAAGATCAAAACCATGCTTTTTTTTTTTTTCTTTTTCTGAGACAGGGTCTCACTCTGTCGCCTAGGCTGGAGTGCAGTGCCGCGATCGTAGCTCATGGCAGCCTTGACCTCCCAGGCTCAAGCGATCCTTCCTCCTCAGCATCCCAAGTAGCTGGGACCACAGTCATGAGCCACCATGACTGGCTTTTTCCTGTCATTTATTTTGATGCTGAAATTGTCCCAGATTTGATCAGTGGATGCCCCTGACTGACCTCTTGTCATTTTGACAAGCCCCGTCATTCTTTAATCACTTCCTTTCTTTCTGGCTCAACAAGCTATTTCAGGCTCATCTCGTTTCTCCCTGTCCCAGCCCTGAATTCGCCATTTCTTCAAGAATCCTTGGTTTCTTTCTAAGGAGAAATAGTATTTAGACACCAGGATCTCTGTGTTAGGCACATTCAATGCAGTTACGGTCATTCTACCCCAGGGTCCGCTCTGTGGACACACATTTATACACACACACAAATGTGCATATTTACATGTTTATTTTTCTTTCTTTCTTTTTTTGAGATGGAGTTTCACTTTTGTTGCCAGACTGGAGTGCAATGGTGTGATCTTGGCTCACTGCAACCTCTGCCTCCCCGGTTCAAGCGATTCTCCTGCCTCAGCCTCCCAAGTAGCTGGGATTACAGGCGTGTGCCACCATGCCTGGCTAATTTTGTGTTTTTCATAGAGACAGGGTTTCTCCACGTTGGTCAGACTGGTCTTGAACTCCTGAACTCAGGTAACCCTAACCCTCAGCTTCCCAAAGTGTTGGGATCACAGGTGTGGGCCACTGTGCCCGGCCCACATCTGTTTATCTCTTTTTTTTTTTTTTTTGAGACGGAGTTTCGCTCTTGTTACCCAGGCTGGAGTGCAATGGCACAATCTCGGCTCACCGCAACCTCCGCCTCCTGGGTTCAGGCAATTCTCCTGCCTCAGCCTCCCGAGTAGCTGGGATTACAGGCGTGCGCCACCATGCCCAGCTAATTTTTGTATTTTTAGTAGAGACGGGGTTTCACCATGTTGACCAGGATGGTCTCAATCTCTTGACCTTGTGATCCACCCGCCTCGGCCTCCCAAAGTGCTGGGATTACAGGCTTGAGCCACCGCGCCCGGCCTTGTTTATCTCTTTATCTGTCCACATAAACTGGGGAAAAACAAGAGTTTATATTTAGACCTTAAATTACAGTCTAAAAGCACAAGTTTCATCCTTGCCTTTTTTAACCTTTCCACATATGTGTATATATATTTTATACACACATACACACACACACACACACATATATATATATACTTTTTTTTTTTTTGAAACAGGGTCTCATTCTGTTTCCCAGGCTGGAGTGCAGTGGTATAATCACGGCTCACTGCAGCCTCAATCTTCTGGACTCAAGCCATTCTCCCACCTCAGCTTCCTGAGTAGATGGGACCACAAGCCCTTACCACCAAATCCAGTTATTATTTTTTTTTTTTTGAGACACAGCCTCGCACTGTTACCCAGGCTGCAGTGCAGTGGAGCGATCTCAGCTCACTGCAATCTCTGACTCCTGGGTTCAAGCAATTCTTCTGCCTTAGCCTCCTGAGTAGCTGCGACTACAGGCATGTGCCACCACACTCAGCAAATTTTTTTGTATTTTTAGTAGAGACGGAGTTTCACCATGTTGGCCAGGATGGACTCGATCTCCTGACCTCGTGATCCGCTCACCTTGGCCTCCCAAAGTGCTGGGATTACAGGGGTGAGCCACTGAGCCCAGCCGATTTTTTTTTTTGAGACAGAGTCTTACTCTGTTGCCCAGTCTGGAGTTCAGTGGCATGATCTCAGCTCACTGTAACTTCCATCTCCTGGGTTCAAGCAATGCTCCTGCCTCAGCCTCCTGAGTAGCTGGGATTACAGGTGCCCACCACCACGCCTGGCTAATGTTTGTATTTTTAGTAGAGATGGGGTCTCACCATGTTGATCAGGCTGCTCTCAAACTCTTGACCTCGTGATCCGCCCACCACGACCTCCCAAAGGGCTGGGATTAGAGACGTGAACCACCATGCCTGGCCAATTTTGTGACTTTTTAGTAGAGACAGGGTTTCACTATGTTGGCCAGGCTGGTCTCAAACTTCTGACCTTGTGACCTGCCTGCCTCGGCCTCCCAAAGTGCTGGGATTATAGGTGTGAGCCAAGGCACCTGACCAAAAAAAGCATCTGAATCAAGTGATGGACATTGGTGCTACCAGTCATGGCTCCAACGGACGTTGGCTACAGTGAGAACACAGCCTCATTTGTGTGGTATTTCTGTCCAAACGTGTCACGGGGGTCCCGTGATCATCAGGAAGAGGTGGACAAGCCCAAACGGAAGGACAGTCTACAAAATAACTTCCCTGTAATCTCTGGAAACACCGAGGCCGTGACACTCAAACAGAGGCTGCAAATTGTTCAGATGGAGGGACAACAGAGACGTGACAACTGGGTACAGCGTTTCACAACTTACCAGTTTTTTTTGTTTTTGTTTGTTTTGAGATGGAGTCTCATTCTGCTGCCCAGGCTGGAGTGCAATGGCGCAATCTTGGCTCACTGCAACCTCCGCCTCTTGGGTTTAAGCAATTCTCCTGCCTCAGCCTCCGGAGTAGCTGGGATGACAGATGCGCGCCACCACGCCCAGCTAATTTTTGTATTTTTAGTAGAGATGGGGCTTCACCATGTTGACCTTGTGAACCACCCACTTCGACCTCCCAAAGTGCTGGGATTACAGGCATGAGCCACTGCACCCAATTTTTTTTTTTTTTAAGAGACGGGGTTTCACCATGTTGGCCAGGATGGTCTCGATCTCCTGACCTCGTGATCCGCCCACGTTGGTCTCCCAAAATGCTGGGATTACAGGCCTGAGCCACCATGCCCAGCCAACTCTTTTTTCACCTTAAAAGTTAATACTTTTTGGACATGGGAGAACAGTTTGAATTTTTTTTTTTTTTTTTAGTTGTTGTTGTTGTTGAGACGGAGTCTTGCTCTGTTGCCCAGGCTAGAGTGCAGTGGCGTGAACTCGGCTCACTGCAGCCTCCACCTCCTGGGTTTTTTGGCTCACCCTCCTGAGTAGCTGGGACTACAGGTGCCCACTACCATGCTCGGCTAAGTTTTTGTATTTTAAATAGAGACAGGTTTCACTATGTTGGCCAGGCTGGTCTCAAACTCCTCATATCATGATTCACCTGCCTTGACCTCCCACAAAGTGCTGGGACTACAAGCATGAGTCACTGTGCCCAGCCTATTTATTTATTTTAGAGATAGGATCTGGCTGTGTTGCCCAGGCTGAAGTGCAGTGTCTATTCCCAGGCAAGATCCCAGCACTGATGGACACAGGAGTTGTGAGCCCTCTGTTTCTGAGCTGGGCTGGTTCATCTCTCCTTAGGCAACTTGGTGATCCCTGCTCCTGGGAGGTCACCACTGCACTACAGGCATACCACACTACAACCCGGGACTCCCGGGCTCCAGCGATCCTCCTGCCTCAGCCTCCGGAGGAGCTGGGACTACAGCCCAGCACCCAGCAACATTTACTGTTTGCAGCTGGGTTGAGGCCCTAATTCCCAGTATGCAACTTTGCTGAAAAGGCCCTTGCTGAAATGGAGATGTCTTTTTACACATTTATTATGATGATGCTGGTATACTCAAGGGACTTGTGGACGTGGCGGGTACTGAGACCCCTGAGGGCACAGCAGACCGACTCGTGATCTTGGATCGGAGCGTTGGGGATATTAGAGGTACTATTCAAGATGTTAGGAGGGCTGGGTGCTTTGGGAGGCTGACCGTGGAGGCCAGGAGTTCAAGACCAGCCTGGGGACCACAGAGACACCCCATGTCTACAAAACATTTTAAAAACATTTGCTGGGCATGATGGTGAGTGCCTATAGTACCAGCTACTCGGGAGACAGGAGGGAGGATTCGTTGAGCCCAGGAAGTCAAGGCTGTGTGAACTATGATTGTGCCACTGCACTCCAGCCTGGGTGACACAGTGAGTCTAAGAACAAAAAATGTGGGCTGGGCGAGGTGGCTCACACTTGTAATCCCAGCACTTTGGGTGGCTGAAGTGAGTGGATCACTAGGTCAGGAATTCGAGACCAACCTGGCCAACACAGAGAAACCCTGTCTCTACTAAAATACAAAAATTAGCTGGGCGTGGTGACAGGTGCCTGTAATCCCAGCTACTCAGGAGGCTGAGGCAGGAGAATCGCTTGAACTTGGGAGGCAGAGGTTGCAGTGAGCCACAATCACACCACTGCACTCCAGCCTGGGTGACAGAGTGAGACTCTCTTAAAAAAAAAAAATTTAAAAATAAATAACATGTGAGGAAGAATTTGCCAGGGACATACTTTTCTTCCTTCTGTTTTTTTGCTGAGGTAAGATTATATTTGTATCTGTGGATGATGACACTCAAGGTACCAAGGACAACCCTTCAGTATGGGGGCTGGGGTACCTTATGTCTCAGCATCTGAGACAATGCCTTCCTTCCCTCTCTCTCTATTTCTGAGACAAGGTCTTGCTCTGTTGCCTAAGCTGGAGTGCAGTGGCGTGATCCTATGGCTCACTGCAGACTTGAACTCCGGGGCTCAATCGATCCTCCTGCCTTGGCTTCCCTAATAGCCGGGACGACAGGCAGGAGCCACCAAGCCCGGCTCCGCCCCTACTTTGGCAAGATGTGGGTAGAGCACCCTCTTGCGGTGAAGGGAGGAAGGGGCTGAATGTGCTCTGGACCTGGCTGGAGGGTTCTAGGCTGCAGCAGGGCCTCCTCCTTGGACTGATTGGGGCGGGGCCTGCCAGGGAGTGCCTTTCAGGGAGGGAGGGCAAAGGGCCATGTCTTTCACTTGCCCCACCTGGCTGCCAAGAGTTCCAGTCACCAGGCCACCCTGAGTCTGGGCCCTTGAGGGTAAGTGTTCTTCTGAACCCAACTGCCTCGTCCTTCCCTGATGATGGGGTGAGAATTCCTTTGCTCCTTGGGGGTCCAAATACCCTGCCCACCCTGCTCGCATGGAGGCCACACCTGCCACCTCCTCTTCCTTTCCATAGGTCGAGACTGGGAGACTCGGGCAACAACCGGGGGCAGGTACAGGGCACCTCAACCCCCTCCCCACCTGACATCAGCATCAAAGTCAAGCCCAGGGCAGCAGGGCCCAGAGCGGGACACCTCTTCCACACAAGACTTGATCGCCGCCTCCTCCTCTGTCACCCTGCACCACAGCCCAGAGTCCCAGGCGGCTGGAGCACTGGGGGACACCCAGACAGAGCCTTCCCTGGACCAAGTCCTCCAGGAGCGGGATGAAGCCATTGCCAAGTAAGAGGAAGCTGCTTTTGAGGGGTGGGAGGGGAGGTGGGGGCTCCCCTGCAGGGCCTTCCTTTCCTCCTCTCCTTCCCCTCCCTCTTTTTTCGAGACAAGGTCTTGCTCTGTTGCCTAGGCTGGAGTGCTGTGGCGTGACTCTGTGGCTCACTGCAGCCTTGAACTCCTGGGCTCTAGATCCTTCTGCTTTGGCCTCCCTTAGTGCTGGGATGACAGGCAGAAGCCACAGTGCCCAGCTCTGCTCCCCGCTTTCACCTTTCACAAGATGTGGGTAGAGCACCCTCTTATGGTGAAGGGAGGAAGGGAGCTGAGTGTGTTCTGGACCTGGGAAGGAGAGGGGACTAGTCAGGCATTGTGGAAGGAAAGCCACACAAGCAGCAGCCCTATCGCTGAGGCAGGGGCTGTGGCCACACCTGCCCACACCCAGGGGTTAGCCACAGGATCCAAGCCTCAGCTATTCTCTCTTCTACCCACAGGAAGCGGGCAGTGGAGGCGGAGCTGCACACGTGCAAAGCCCGGCTGCATGCTGTAGAGGCCCAGCTGCTGGAGGTCCTGGAGGAGAAACTGAGGCTGAGGCGGGAGCTGGAGGCCTGGGAGGTAAGGGGAATGCTGTCAGAGCCTGGGAGGTGTGGGGAAAGAGGGCACAGACACAGCCTTGAACCTGCTTTCCTGCCCACAGGAAGACATGCAGCGGCTGGTGTGGCAGCAGGTACAGAATCAGCTGCAGAAAGAGGCCGAGGGCACTCGGGGAGCCCACGTGGATCCCGGAGCTGCCAGGACCCCCTGGTCTAGATTCTCCCTGGGTCGGGGACATTGGTGGTGACACAGACCTCAGCCCAGGACTGTGGGAGTAGTGTCTTTATTCATTAAAGCCTGAGGTCTGACCACCCCTGTAAAACCTGTGTCCACTCAGTGCCCGTCTGAGTCCTTCTGTGCCCAAATGTGGAGCAGGCTGCAGGGACTTGAAGCCTGGGGTTTTATGCCTCCTCCGTTTTTTTGTTTTTTTTTTTGAGACAAGAGTCTCGCTGGGTTGCCCAGGCTGGAGTGCAGTGGCGT
Source organism: Callithrix jacchus (assembly GCF_049354715.1). Taxonomy (NCBI): domain Eukaryota; kingdom Metazoa; phylum Chordata; class Mammalia; order Primates; family Cebidae; genus Callithrix; species Callithrix jacchus. The sequence continues at coordinate 9,960,326 of NC_133503.1, read as the reverse complement.
GATCTTGACTCCCTGCAACCTCTGCCTTCTGGTTTCAAGTAATTCCCCCGTCTCAGCCTCCCGAGTAGCTAGGATTACAGGTGTGTACCACCATGCCAGGCTAATTTTTGCATTTTTAGTAGAGATGGAGTTTCACTATGTTGGCCAGGCTAGTCTCGAACTCCTGGCCCCAAGTGATCCTCCTGCCTCAGCCTCCCAAAGTGCTGGGATTACAGGCATAATCCACTGCGCCAGCCCCGCTTCTTGCCAGCAACTCTTAGACCAGGAAGCCTCGGATGGCAGCTATGAAGTCCTGTGGGCAGTCAGCGTGGATCCAGTGGCCAGCGTTAGGCACCGTCTGCATCTGGGCCCGAGGGAAGAGCCGCAGAATCTCAGGCTGGTGGCTGGGGCTGTGCGTTTCAGCAAAGACCATCAGGAAGGGGTGAGCGTGGGAGGAGGAAGAGAGAAAGACACAAGGGGAAGCAGAGTGGGGAGAAATGGACAGGGCTGTGTGAGCCCACATGCCTGGTGGTATTTCTGGTCTCTCGGCCACCCCCCTTCCACACCCAAGGCCTCCCCTGGGAGGGTCCCCAGACTGGGGGCTGGGTGAATAAAGCACGCCCCTCCCACTACCCAGGCTTACTGCACAAATTGAGAGTTTCCGCCACAGAGAAAGAGCGTTGGCCCGAGGTAGGACTCCTGCCTCTGTGGGAAGGCCAAGATCTTGTCTAGGTGCTTGGTCAGGGCATCCAAGTTCACCCTCCACATGAAGCGCCCATCTACCTCCACCAGGTTAGTGAGCAGGAACTGCCGCACAGCCATGTCCTGTGGGGGTCCAACAGCTGGGGGATTCCTTGTGTGGTCTGGGGGTACCACTCTTCCCTTGACAGGTCCCAGGTCTACAATACCATGTGTCGGAGGGGGGGCTTGGGTGTATCACCTGGACAACAGAACTGAGCTGTTCATCAGCCAGTTTTCGGGCACGGGAGCGGGGCAGCTCATCTGGGATGTTGATGGTCTTCATGGCTGTCACATAGGTTGCAAAGTTGGAGACGCCTGTGGTTTCCACTGGGCTGATATCTACAGCAATCAGACGTTCCACCAGCTCTGGCTGTGGGAGAGAACTGAATTGGGACCAGTCTTAGGGCAGACACAGCAAGTCTCAGGCATGGCTCCTGGAGCCTGAACTTGGTCATCCAAGTCTCGTTTGAGTGCCAGGTTGGCTGTGGGGAACCCAGGGTATATACTGAACAGGGGCAGCTCACCCTCTGTAGTGCCAGCAGCATGGCTGTTTTCCCTCCCATGCTGTGGCCAACGACGACACAGGGTGCCAGGCCCAGCTGGGGCAGGAGGTCCTGCAGGTCCTGGCTCATGATCTCATAGCTCATGTCTGGGCTGTGGGGGCTGTCACCATGGTTACGAGCATCTACCGTCAGCACCTGGGGAGAGGAGTGAGACAGGGCTGCATTGGCATCCACATTCTGAGGGTAGACAGCCAAAGGCCTAGTAGGGACAGCAGGTCGAGGGGTGTGAAGATACACCCTGCAGAGGAGAAGGGCCCAGATGGTGGGAGGGCCCAGTTTCCAGACCTAGGAGGTCCAGATGAAGAACCTGGGGCCATTCTGCCAAAGAAGAGCCAGCCCCAGGGTTGTGACCACATCTCTGAAAGGCTGGCCTCGCTGGGTGGCCATTCTGGAGAATGCTAGGGAGGAGAATCCAAGAAATTTCCAACAGTCGGAGCACAGAAGAATGGGCTGCCATTAAGAGGGGGTCGGCTCTCTGTCATCCCTGGTGAACAAGCAGGGTCTGCCCCTTCATGGGAAGGGTGCAGGCGCCTAGGCATTGGCTAGCGCCGACGGAGATCTACAACATGAATTAATGAAGATGGCAACGTGTGGGAATGAATGGGGTTGCCATTCAGGGCTAATACTCTGCAAGACGGATCCGGAAGTGAGTGTGAGAAGCGGGCCCCGCCCCGCCTCCTCCCATGCCCCGCCCATTCCCGCCTCTCCCCCACATGAGCCCCGCCCACTCGGAAGCGCACCCGCCGGCCCGTCTGCTGGGCCAAGGCCTTGGCGATGGAATTGAAGTTAGTTTTGCTGCCGAAGAGCCCGTGCAGAAAGACGACGGCCGGGAGGGCTGTCTCCCCGTCCAGAAGCCTGTAGGACAGCGGCAGCGGCCTGGTGGGGCAAGGATCGGGGGCTGAGCTGGCGGAGCGGCGGGGCGGCGGGGGGGGCGGGGTAGGAGAGGGAGAAGGGCTTTAGGGGAAAGGCCTGGAAGGGGGCGGGCCCTAGGGGAGGAGGTGGGGCCTTCGGGGCCCGGCGGGAAAGGGAGGACAGAGGATGGCCTCCGACTTGGTGCCCTTGACTGACCTCGGCTCGGCACCCCCTCGGCCTCCGCTGCTGCTGGGTGCGACGGGCACCCTCGTGAAGCTAGGACTGGAGAGGCCGAGTCCCGCATAGGGAAACCTCCAGGCTTGGGTCCAGCGGAGCATGGTTGCAAGCCGGTGTCAGGCGTGCACCTCGTGGGGTCCGTCCTGCCCACACTCCTCCTCCCGCCCAGGCTCGTAACCCCGCCCAGTTCCGGTTGGAGCCCCGCCCTCATCGCGGGATTCCCCGCCCTCGATCTCGTTTCCTTACGTAGTCCCCGAGAACAGTTCGGCCCCGCCTCCAGTCCCGCCCCTTACGCATTACGTAATTCCCTCAGGCCTTGCGCCCGTCGCCCTGAGCGTCGCATCTGGCCACGCCCTAGGCGGGCCACCCAAGGCGCTTACCCCGCCCCTCGCGAAGCCCCGCCCCCTGGGCTGCAGCTTGGGGCTCGCTTCCGGCCCCGCACCTGCACTCACCCACTGACCTGGGTGGCTGCCATCCTTTCTGTGCCGGCGGCGCGGGAGGGCGGCGCCAGGGTGGCTCTGGGCGGCGGAGCGTCAGCGTGGTGGCCCCGTGCTCCACTATGGGGGCCCAGGCAGGACTTCCATCCTGGAGTCATCGATCTAGAAAGAGCTCAGGGGCACTCTAGAGCTCTTCCCCAACCCCCTCCGTCCCCTTTACATTTGGGGAAGCCTCCCCCAGTCTGATCCCACCTGCTTTTCGGCCCACCCCCCCCCCAATTCTCGTACTCTCCTATCACACATCCTGCCTTTAGGTCTTCACGCCCTGCCTCCTCCTGCTGGGGTGCTGTCTTCCAGATAGCCAGTTGCCCGAGTCCTATACATTTTTTGAGGGAGGGTCACACCCTCGCCCGGGCCGGAGTGCAATGACGCAATGTAGCTCACTCCATCTCCTCGCTCAAGCTATCCTCCTGCCTTTACCTCCCAAGTATCTGGGACTACATGCACACAGACTAAATTTTTTTTTTTTTTAACAGTCATTGTTAAAAAAAATTTTTTTTAGGCCGGGCGAGGTGGCTCACACCTGTAATCCCAGAACTTTGGGAGGCCGAGGCAGGTGGATCACCTGAGGCCAGGAGTTCGAGACCACCCTGACAACATGGTGAAACACAGTCTCTATTAAAAATACAAAAATTAGCCAGGTGTGGTGGTGGGCTTCTGTAATCCCAGCTACTCAGGAGACTAAGGCAGGAGAATCGCTTGAACTCAGGAGGCGGAGGTTTCAGTGAGCCGAAATCTCACCACTACCCTCCAGTCTCTGGACGCAAAGACACTCCGTCTCAAAAAAGAAAAAAAAAAAAATCCCCAGGCGTGGTGGCATGGCCTGTAGTCCCAGCTACTCTGGAGGGTGAGGCAGGAGAATGTCCTGAACCTGAGGAGATGGAGATTGCAGTGAGTGAGCCTGTAGCAGGAAACGCCGCAAAACAAACCTCTTGAACACCAAACCAGGGGGAGGGCTCTTAGAAGCGGGTCTCCTTCCTCAAGCTGAGATCTTGCCACTGCACTCCTGCCTCAGTGACAGAGCGAGACTCCACCTCAAAAAAAAAAAAATTTTTTTTTTTTAATAGAGTCAGGGTATTGCTGTGTTGCGTAGGCTGGTCTCCAACTCCTGGGCTCAAAGTGCTGAGATTACAGGCATGAGCCACCACACCTGGCCCAACAAAATTTTTTTGAGAGAAGGGGTCTTGCTAACCTTACTCAAGCTGGTCTCCAGCGAGCCTCCCGTCTCAGGTATATGGGTTGGTTTTTTGTTTTGTTGTGTTTTGTTTTTATGAGACAGATTTGTTCTTGTTGTCCAGGCTGGAGTGAAATGGTGCAATCACGGCTCACCTCGACCTTCACCTCCCAGGTTCAAGTGATTCTCCTGACTCAGTCTCCTGAGTAGCTGGGATTACAGGCATGCACCACCACACCCGGCTAATTTTGTACTTTTAGTAGAGACGGGGTTTCTCCGTATCGGTCAGCTTGGTCTGGAACTCCCGACCTCAGGCGATCTGCCCCCCTCAGCCTCCCAAACTGCTGGGATGACAGGCTTGAGCCACCACACCTGGCTTTTTTTTTTGGGTCTGCATCACCCAGGCTAGAGTGCAGCGGCACAATCACAGCTCACTGCAACCTCTTCCTCCCAGCGCCAAGCAATCCTCCTGCCTCAGCTACCCGAGTATCTGGGACCACAGATGTGCACCACTGTGTCTGGCTAATTTTTTTCTATTTTTTGTAGAGATAGGGTCTTGCTATGCTCCAGGCATAGTTAGGGGATAGTTTCAGGCTGGTCTGGAACTCCCAGACTCAAGTGATCCTGCCGCCTTGGCCCCCTGAGCAGATGGAACTACAGGTGTGTGCCGTCGTGCCCAGCCTCAGCTACTGGTCTTTTAAGGCCTGTATAACTGCTGCCTCCTCCTCAAGCCTTCCCAGATTTCTTGAGTTAAAACTAATCTCTTCCACCCTCTGTTCTCAAAGCATTTCTCAGAGGCTACTGTGTGGTGTGTGTCCACAGCGGGAGCTGCTTCTTCTTCACCTGGTGCAAAGTGGTGATAGTCATCGAGAACTTCAGGGTGCTGGTAAATGCTTAGGTGACAGTTCTGCGGGTGGCTAGGGGCCCTCCCGGAGATGGCACCTAAGCCAGGCAGTCTGACACTGGCCCCTCCCCCACCTCCTTAGGGATCCACAAGATGAGTCCTAATGTTTTGTTTTTTTTTTTTGAGACAGTTTTGCTCTTGTTACCCAGGCTGGAGTGCAATGGCGCGATCTCGGCTCACCACAACCTCCGCCTCCTGGGTTCAGGCGATTCTCCTGCCTCAGCCTCCTGAGTAGCTGGGATTACAGGCACGCGCCACCATGCCCAGCTAATTTTTTGTATTTTTAGTAGAGACGGGGTTTCACCATGTTGACCAGGATGGTCTCGATCTCTTGACCTCGTGATCCACCCGCCTCGGCCTCCCAAAATGCTGGGATTACAGGCTTGAGCCACCGCGCCCGGCCATGTTTTTTTTTTTTTAGACTCAGTTTTGCTCTGTCGCCAGGCTGTAGTGCAGTGGCATGATCTCCGTGCACAGCAACCTCCACCTCCCAGGTTCAAGCAATCCTCTGACTCAGCCTCCCGAGTAGCTGGGACTACAGGTGAGCGCCACCACGCCCAGCTAATTTTTGTATTTTTAGTAGAGATGGTGTTTCGCCATGTTAGCCAGGATGGTCTCGATCTCTTGACCTCGTGATCTACCCGCCTCAGCCTCCCAAAGTGCTGGGATTACAGGAGTGAGCCACTGCGCCCGGCCTTTTTTTTTTTTTTTTTTTTTTTTTTAGTTTATATTATTATTATTTTTGAGACAGCGTCTGACTCTATCGTCCAGGCTGGAACCCGGCTCAGTGCAACCTCTGCCTCCCAGGTTCAAGCAATTCTCATGCCTCAGCCTCCCGAGTAGCTGGGAGTACAGATGCCCACCACCATGCCCAGCTAATGTTTTTCTGTTTTTGATAGATACGGGGTTTCACCAAGTTGGCTGGGCTGAGGATGCGTTCTAGCTCCATATCCTGCCTAGTGGGACTCTAGGTGTTTTGTTCTAATCTGAGGAGGGCTGAGGTAACCAGGGACTCTAAGCACACCAGGTGGTGTGATCAGTTTGGTTCCCCCCCACCCCCCCCGCACCTCCCCCCGCCCCTGGCCCCGCACAGTTATTAGGAGAGTGTGAGGACATCTGAGCCCCTGAAGGGGGGCTGGTCCCGGGTCTGGGAGGGGTCCTTAGAGAGTGTTTTTCTAGAGTTGGTGGATGAAAGGCATGGGATTGAAGATTCAGAAGAATAGTGTTTTTTTTATTTTGGAGACAGAGTCTCTCTCTGTTGCCCAGGCTGGAGTCCAGCGGCACGGTCTCCGCTCACTCCATCTCCCGGGTTCAGGCGATTCTCCTGCCTCAGCCTCCCGAGTGGCTGGGATTAGGTGTGGGCACCACCGCGCCCGGCTAACTTTTGTGTTTTTGGAGACAGAGTCTCTCTCTGTTGCCCAGGCTGGAGTCCAGTGGCACGGTCTCCGCTCACTCCATCTCCCGGGTTCAGGCGATTCTCCTGCCTCAGCCTCCCAAGTAGCTGGGATTACGTGTGTGCACCACCATGGCCGGCTAATTTTTGTGTTTTTGGTAGAGACAAGGTTTCATGGCCAGGCTGGTCTCGAACTCCTGACCTCAGGTGATCCTTCCGCTTTGACCTCCCGAAGTGCTGGTATTACAGGCATGAGCCACCATGCCAGGCCTCAGAAGGTGCTTTCAAAGTGCTCCCTGCCACACATCCCGCCCTCCACCAGGTAATCTGAACCTGGCCCCAGAGCCCCACGTCTAGGGGCAGAAGAAGCCTTGAGACATTTACTCAGAGTCCCGGGCCCCAGCCCTGATCAGGTGGCTGGTGAAGGCAGGCGGAAAAACCAGTTGGTCTGAGGTTTCCACTTGAACATTCCAGAGAAAGTGGTGGGGGCAGGGGAGGGGTCGTTGCTACCTGGCAAGGGATCTGGGGGTGGCAGCATCCTGGGGACTGCCTAGACCTCCAAACTGGGGGAGGCCAGAGGGGAGGCCTTCCGGAGCCCCCGACTTGCAGAGGTGAAGGTGGGAGGTGAAATGGACGATCACTCTTGGGAGGTAGAGTCTACGCTGCCCCGTCCGTGTTCCCAGCCTTCCTGTGAAGTGGGAGGGTGCCGTCCTTATTCTGCTGATGAGGAAAGAGTGGCTAGGACGGTGAAGTAACCCAGCTCCAAGTCACTCAGCCGGTGCACGGCCCGGATTCTTTCATTCACTGACTCCTAACACAGTGCTCCGTGTATGTCGTCACCACCCTTCAGGCTGTGGGGACCCAAGGCCAAAGGGGTGCGGCCTGCGGCGGCAGAGACACTGCGCCTAGGTGGCGGTGGCGCTGAATGGGTTAAGGAGGGGAGGTGGCGGGAGTCCCGTAACCGCACCTGGCCCAGTATCGGTCACGTGGCCAGGGTTTCACCTGCCCCGCTGAGCAGGGACAATCGGGCTGCTTGTTTCGTGGCTGGTCGCCATGGTGACAGCAGCTTGCCAGGGAGGTCACGGGGCAAATTCCTGCTGGCCGGCCGGGTGGGGCAGGAGTGTCAGCTGTGCTGGTACCAGTCGGGGCTTCCTGGAAGACCCCGGGAGCTTTCCCGTGGGGCTGTCCCCAGGGGGCCCCTATGTGACTCTGGTCACAACCTCCTCCCCTCTCAGCCCCCACGTCAGCTTCTCTCCTCCCGGATTTTGAACCTGAGTTATGTGTGAAGCAGCCAGGATTTTCATATACATTATCTCGTTCAATCCGCACAGCAGCCTTTCCCACGTGGGAAAGGTAATCCCTGCGGGTCTGTTGCCGGGTGCGCCTCCCCTGCGACTTGCCCAACGCTTGGAGAACGCTGGCTCCTTCCTGCCTCCTTCGCCATCAGAGCCTCTCATTTCGTGCCAAACACCTTCCTAGACGCAGCCGTGAACAAAACACCAAATTAATCAACCTCACGACAAAGGATTTTGTCCGAGTATTTATTTTCTTCGGAGCAGGTTAGGGAGGCCCCAGCCATCCAGAGAAGGTGGGGACGGCACAGGATCAGGCCAGGGTTCTGGTGTCCAGAGCATCTCCACCAGCTTTCTCTGCCACCTCCCTGCCCCACCCGCACCTTCTCCCCACCAAGCCTTCCCACCATCCCCACAGATTCTCCTGCTTCCAGTCACTCCTCCCTCTGCTCCCTGACCTCCAACAGGTCCTGCTGACAGTAAAGTTGTCAACTATTTTTTTTTTTTAACTAAAGAGATGATGTCTCTGTCCCCCAGGCTGGAGTGCGGTGGTGCCAGCCATCTTGGCTCACTGCAACCTCTGCCTCCCAGGTTCAAGCAACTCTCCTGCCTCAGCCTCCTGAGTAGCTGGGATTACAGGTATGCACCACCATACCCAGCTAATTTTGTATTTTTAGTAGAGATGTGGGTTCTCCATGTTGGTCAGGCTGGTCTCAAACTCCTCACCTCAGGTGATCTGCTGACCTTGGCCTCCCAAAGTGCTGAGATTATAAACATGAGCCACCGTGCCCGGCCAGTTGTCACCTATTTTTTTTCTGCCTCCTGACTCTGTGGAAGTCCCAGTGTCTCCCAGGAACAGCCTCATCACACATACAGATTCTTTTTTTTTTTTTTTTTGAAACGGAGTCTCGCTCTGTTGCCCAGGCTGGAATACAATGTTGCAGTCTCGGCTCACTGCAACCTCCACCTCTCAGGTTCAAGTGATTCTCCTGCCTCAGCCTCCCTCCCAAGTAGCTGAGATTACAGGCATCTGCCACCATGCTCGGCTAATTTTTCTATTTTTAGTAGAGATGGAGTTTCACCATGTTTGCCAGGCTGGTCTCAAACTCCTGACCTCAGGTGATCCATCCACCTCAGACTCCCAAAGTACTGGGATTACAGACATAAACCACCATGTCCGACCTGGAGCCTGTATTTATGGAGCACCTTCTAGGTGCCAGACACTGGGGGTGCTAGAGGGATCCAAGATCAGTGTGCAGACCTGACAGATGCTAGTGGGTGTGTGATCACGCACTGCATAAATACGCAGAAGAGAAGCTAAACCCAGGAATCTGGCCTGGCGCTGGGGTCAGGGAGGCGACTGTGGCAGTGATTATTGGATGGAGGTCTGAAGCATGAGTAGGAGTCAGCCAGGTGAAGGTTAGGGTGGAAGAGGGTGTTTCAGAAGTGGGAACACCACGTGCAAGCAAAGCCATCCCATCTTCCAAGGCAGAATCTTAGGAGTCTTTTTTTTTTTTTTTTTTAAGAGATGGGATCTTGATCTGTTGCCCAGGCTGGAGTATAGTGGCATGATTGTAGCTCACTGCAGCCTCCAACTCCTGGGCTCAAGCAATCCTCCCACCTGAGGCTCCTGAGTAGCTGGGAATACAGACTTGCACGACCACACGTGGCTGGGAGTCGTTCTTGAGGCTTCCCCTTTCCTGTTTCCCTAATCTAATCCTATACCTAGTTCTGTTGATTTTTTTTTTGTTTTTTTTTTTTTTTGAGACAGACTCTCACTCTGTCGCCAGGCTGGAGTGCAGTGGCACAATCTCTGCCTCCTGGGTTCAAGCAATTCTCTTGTCCCAGCCTCCCAAGTAGCTGAGACCACCAGTGTGTGCCACCACGCCCAGCTAATTTTTTTTTTTTTTTTTTTTTGGCAGAGTTTCGCTCTTGTTGCCCAGGCTGGAGTGCACTGGCGTGATCTCGGCTCACCGCAACCTCCACCTCCTGGGTTCAAGTGATTCTCTTGCCTCAGCCTCCCGAGTAGCTTGTATTACAGGCATGCGCCACCATGCCCAGCTAATTTTTTACATTTTTAGTAGAGATGGGCTTTCTCCATGTTGGTCAGGGTGGTCCCGAACTCCCGATCTCAGGTCATCCGCCTGCCTCGGCCTCCCAAAGTGCTGGGATTACAGGCATGAGCCACCACGCCCGGCCAGCATGATCTTTTAACAACATAAAATATGCTTCTATGTTCATCTATTTTGTTCTTTTGTACATTTTCCTATTTTTCTGTGTTCTGGGTTCTGGACTCATTGCCCTAGGGGATGCATATGGCTGGACCTAAGAGTGGAAAAGCTGGTTTATGTGTTTCAAAAGCCGAAGCCCTAGGGGAAGGGAATGCCTCAGCAGAGACGGTATCTTGGCCAGGAATGGAGGGAAGGTCTGCCACCTGCTTCTTGATTGGCAGGGTCCCCAGAGAGGAATGGCCCACAGGCCTGCCAGGTGGGCAGGACCATAAGCAGCTTGCAAAATATTCTCCTGTCCCCCGAGTTCAGAGCAGATGCAGTGCAAGCTGCAGGGCTGGAGGGGCCCTCGACACAGGATGACGGATGTCTTGTCATTGTTGCTTGAGAGCTGGATGCTGTACAACTGTCCCTCCCTGCGACCTCCCTCCTCTCTAAGCAAGTATCGCCCTGTTGCATATCCAGAAATTGTCGCCTGGTCTCAGGAGGACTGAAGTTACATTTGTTTCCAGGCCAGGTGTCATAGTCACGTCTGTAATCCCAGCACTTTGGGAGGCCGAGGCAGGTGGATCACTTGAGACCATCCTGGCCAACATGCTGAAAACCCATCTCTACTAACAATACAAAAATTAGCTGGGCGTGCTGGTCTGCACCTGTAATTCCAGCTACTTGGGAGGCTGAGACAGGAGAATTGCTTGAACCCCAGAGGCAGAGGTTGCAGTGAGCCGAGATCACGTTACTGCATTCCAGCCTGGGCAGCAGAGTGAGACTCCATCTCAAAAAACAAAAAAATTGTGGCCGGGCGCGGTGGCTCACGCCTATAATCCCAGCACTTTGGGAGGCCAAGGCGGGTGGATCACGAGGTCAAGAGATCGAGACCATCATGGTCAACAAGGTGAAACCCCGTCTCTACTAAAAATACAAAAATTAGCTGGTCATGGTGGTGCGCGCCTATAGTCCCAGCTACTCAGGAGGCTGAGGCAGGAGAATTGCCTGAACCCAGGAGGCAGAGGTTTTGGTGAGCCGAGATCGTGCCTTTGCACTCCAGCCTGGGTAGCAACAGCGAAACTCCGTCTCAAAAAAAAAAAAAACAAAACAGTTTCCAGCTGCCTCTGCAGTATAGAACATCAGGGATGAACACTAAGATGAATTACAGAAAATAACGTCATTGTACATTTAAGTTCGTTATGACACTCAGTAACTGCTAGAATGCCATCCATGCTGGTCCACCACAAAGTGACTTTTTTTTTCTGGGACAGGGTCTTGCTCTATTGCCCAGGCTGGAGTGCAGTGGTAGGATCTCGGCTCACTGCAACCTCTGCCTCCCGAGCTCAAGAGATCCTCCCACTTCGGTCTCCCAAGTAGCTGGGACTATAGGCACATGCTGCCACACCGGGCTAATTTTTGCTTGTTTGTTTGAGATCCAAGAACACAGAGCCCAGAAAAAGGAAAATGTACAAAAGAACAAAATTGATTAACATAGAAGCATATTTTATGTTGTAAAAAGATCATGCTGATGAACAGGGAGGGAAATGTCTGCAGGGCCAAAATAACAAGTCCAGGAGGAGGCGGAAATACAGAAGTCTCGCTCTGTCACACGGGCTGGAGTGCAGTGGCGCAATCTCAGCTCACTGCAACCTCTACCTCCCAGGTTCAAGCGATTCTCCTGCCTTAGCCTGCCTAGTAGCTGGCATTAGAGGCGTGTGCCACCACTCCCTGCCTAATTTTTACATTTTTTGTAGAGACAGGGTTTCCCCACATTGCCCACGTTGCTCTCAAACTTCTGATCATTTCTCAAGGTGATCCTCCCACCTCAGCCTTCCAAAATGCTTATAGGCGTAAGCCACTGCACTCAGCCCCCCCCTTTTTTTTTTTGAGACGAAGTCTCACTCTGTCACCCTGGCTGGCGTGCGGTGGTGACATCTCGGCTCACTGCAACCTCCGCCTCCCAGGTTCAAGCGACTCTCCTGCCTCAGCCTCCTGAGTAGCTGGGATTACAGGCATGCGCCACCACTCCCAGCTAATTTTCTATTTTTAGTAGAGATGGGGTTTCTCCATGTTGGTCAGGCTGGTCTCGAACTCCCAACCTCGTGATCCTTTTCCCTTGGCTTCCCAAAGTGCTGTGATTATAGGCGTGAGCCACTGTGCCTGACCTTTTTTTTTTTTTTGAGAGACAAGGTCTTGCACTGTCACACCCAGGCTGGACTGTGAGGTGCAATGAAACAACGATACCTCATTACAGCCTCCAACTTCCTGGCTGAAGTAATTCTCCGGGACTGCAGGTGTTTTAGATATGGGGGTCCCACTATGTTGCCCAGTCTGATGTTGAACTCCTGGGCTCAAGTGATCTTCCCTCTTCAGCCTCTAGACTAGATGGGACTACAGGTGCCAACCACTGTGATTTACATTTATTTTTATTTTTGAGATGGAGTTTTGCCCTTGTTGCCCAGGCTGGAGTGCAGTGGTGCAATCTTGGTTCACTGCAACCTCCGCCTCCCGGGTTCAAGTGATTCTCTTGCCTCAGCCTCCTGAGTAGCTGGGACTACAGGCATGAGCCAACACACCTGGCTAATTTTTTGTATTTTCAGGAGAGATGGGGTTTCACCATGTTGCCAGGCTGGTCTCGAACTGCTGACCTCAAGTGATCCGCACACCTCGGGCTCCCAGAGTGCTGGCATTACAGGCAGGAGCCACTGCACCTGGCCGATTTCCATGGTTAAAGGACTGTTTGACTGTCTAGAAGAAGGTGCAAGGCAGATTAGAGAGGAAGTGGAGGAGAGGCAGCAGAATCAGTTAGAGAGCTACTGCAGACATTCAACTGTGACACGATGTTCACTTCTGACTGGAAGGTGGCTGTGGAAGTGGGGAAAGAAAGATAGATTTGGGATGTATTTTGGAGTTAGAATCAACAGGATTTAGGCCGGGCGCAGTGGCTCATGCCTGAAATCCCAGCACTTTGGGAGGCCGAGGCAGGCGGATCCCGAGCTCAAGAGATCAAGACCATCCTGGCCAACACAGTGAAAGCCCATCTCTACTAAAAATACAAAAAATTAGCTGGGTGTGGTGGTGCGCGCCTGTAGTCCCAGCTACTCAGGAGGCTGAGGCAGGAGAATTGCTTGAACCTGGGAGGTGGAGGTTGCGGTGAGCCGAGATCGCGACACTGTACTCCAGCCTGGGCGACAGAGCTAGACTCCGTCTCAAAAAACAAACAAACAAAAAACCCCCCCAAAACACCAAAGAAACAGGGTTTGATGAGGAATGGGATGGGTAGGAGGAAGACGGTGGCGAGGGACAGGAAGAAACCAAGGACAGCGCCCAGGTTTCTGGACTAAACATGTGAGTGGTGAGTAGTTGTGCTGTTTACTGAGACGGGGAAGTTATTTTTTTCCCCACTCTATAAGGTGTGAGTAAGGAGAATCTAGAGTGTCCCCTTGGGACTTTCTAGCAGTTACCAGATGTCAGTAACAGACGTTGATGTGCAATGACGTTGTTTTCTGTAATTTCCTCTTCGCTTTCACCCCAGGGCTATGTTGGAGACGCTGCTGAGATATTAAAACAGTTAACAGTTATAACAAATGCCGAGCACTGTTCTTATTGCCAAAACACCAGGGGTTCAGGCTAGGCCCTGCTGCTTGCCTCACAGAAAGCCAACCACTAAGACGATCATTGGCAAGGAAGAAGGCTTTAATCGGTGCTGTGTCTGAGATGGCAGATCACTCTCAAATCTACCTCGCTGATCGACTAAAGTTAGGGTCTTGTATAGCAGGGAACAAATGTACCCGTGTATAGGAAAACAGGAACTCGGGAGGGGCAAGGAAGCAGTCATGATGAATGAGGGGGCTGACAATTCATGGTCTAGATGCTGTGAGCTAGTGAGTTTCTCAGTTCTTTGATACTTTCTGTGAGGCCTGCAGGTCATTTACTGAAGAAGGAACTCAGAAAAAGTAAATGTAAGTTTTAAGCTTTAAGACCAGAAGGGTTGGCTGGCACCCGTGGCTCATGCCTATAATTCCAGCACTTTGCGAGGCCCAGGCCGGTGGATCGCTTGAGATCAGGAGTTCAAGACCGACTTGGCCAACATGGTGAAACCCCACGTCTACTAAAATACAAAAACTTGCTGGGTGTGGTGGCAGGTGCCTGAAATCCCAGCTACTCAGGAGGCTGAGGCAGGAGAATTGCTTGAACCCGGGAGGTGGAGGTTGCAACGAGCCAAGATTGTGCCACTGCACTCCAGCCTGCGCAAGAAGAACGAAACTCCATCTCAAACAAACAAACAAGAAAACAAGTACTGGGATTATAGGCACGATCCAACACTGTGTCTGGCTTATCTAAGATTCTCATAGCTAGAGAGAAGTTAATGCCTGGCTTCAGAGATTCAAAGCTTCAAAGCACAGGCTGACTCTTGCTAGTGGCTAAAACACCTGGTGACTTCAACTTAAAGCCAGTGCTCACTTGCCATTCTGAAGATCCCAGGGCCCTTAAGAATTACATTCAGAGGGGGAATGATCCAAGATGGCCGATCGCTAACATCCCGGGATTGCAGCTCTCAGGGAAGGCACGGAGAACTAGAGGACGCCACACTTTCAGACAAATTCTGGTCGCTCACGGAGCAGAAGATCCCCCAGTGGAGGAAACACATGGGTGGCCAGCGCGACTCTCATGGCTGGTGCAGCGGTTCCGCCGGCACCTCGGCGCGGCAGCTCTCGGAGCAGAGTAAACAGGTTCGGAGGACCCACAAGGGCCCCAGCAGGACACCAGAGCCCGGCAGCGGCTGTGACGGCACCTCGGCGCGGGAGCACTCGGCGCAGAGTAAACAGGACCGGTTCCCCTTCTGACTGAGGTTTGGAGCCCCGGGAAGGCAGAGTCACCTACTACAGACACAAGAAGGAAGCCAGACAGGAGAATCCTGGGCAGAAAAGCACCATCAGTTTTAACGCCGCTGCTCTGGCCCTGGGAACTAAAAACCTGGACGTCCACTCAAGAGACCTAATCTGAAAGTTGGTAATTTCAAAGATGGCAGGAGGATAAATTTACAATGATGGGAAGAAACCAGCGTAAAAAAGCTGAGAATACTCAAAGTCAGAACGCCTCTCCCTCTAAAGATGATCACAGTTCCACATCGACAATGGAACAAGGCTTGATGGAGAACGAGCGCATCCTGATGACAGAATCACTCTTCAAGGAATGGATAATAACAAACTTCGGTGAGTTAAAAGACCATGTTGTAGCCCAACGTAAAGAAACTAGGAACTTTGAAAAAAGGTTCGATGAAATCCTATTGAGAATAGACAACTTAGAGAGGAGTATGAGTGAATTAATGGAACTGAAGAATACAATACAGAAACTTGGAGAAGTATGCACAGGTTTAAACACTCGAATTGTTTAAGCAGAAGAAGGGATATCAGAGGTCAAAGTCCAACTTAATGAAATAAAACGGGAATAAAAGATTAGAGAAAAAAGGATAAAAAGGAATGAGCAAAGGCTCCAAGAAATGTGGGACTATGTGAAAAGACCAAATTTACGTTTGATAGGTGTACCTGAATGCGATGGAGAGAATGAATCCAAGCTGGAAAATACCCTTCAGGATATTATTCAGGAAAATTTTCCTAAACTAGCAAAGCAGGTCAACATTCAACCCCAAGTAATACAGAGAACACCACAAAGATATTCCTCAAGAAGAGCAACCCCAAGGCACATAATCGTTAGATTCACCAGGGTTGAAACGAAGGAGAAAATACTAAGGGCAGCCAGAGAGAAAGGTCAGGTTACCCACAAAGGCAAGCCTATCAGACTTACAGCAGATCTCTCAGCAGAAACTCTACAAGCCAGAAGAGAGTGGGGGCCAATATTCAACATCCTCAAAGAACAGAACCTTCAGCCCAGAATTTCATATCCAGCCAAACTAACTTCACAACTGAAGGAAAAATAAAATCTTTTATGAACAAGCAAGAACTCAAAGATTTTATTACCACCAGGCCTGCTTTACAAGAGCTTCTGAAAGAAGCATTACACACAGAAAGAAACAACCAGTATTAGCCTTTCTAAAAATACACCAAAAAGTAAAGAGCACCAACATAAAGAAGAATTTACACCAACGAATGGATAAAACAGCCAGTCAACATCAAATGGCAGTAACTCTAAATTTAAATTGACTAAATCCCCCAATCAAAAGACACAGCCAAAACCCAATGGCATGTTACATCCAGACCTGTTTCACATGCAAGGATACACAAAGACTCAAAACAAAGGGATGGAGAAAGATTTACCAACCAAATGGAGAGCAAAAATAAATAATAAATAAATAAAAAGCAGGAGTTGCAATTCTCGTATCGGATAAAATAGATTTTAAAGCAACAAAGATATAGTGGTAAAAGGATCAGTGCAACAACAAGAGCTAACGATCCTAACACCCAGATACATAGAGACTTAGACTCCATGAGACAGAAAATTAATAAGGATATCAAGGACTCAAACTCAGATCCGGAACAAGTAAACTTAATAAATATTCATAGAGCTCTCCACTTCAAATACACAAAATATACATTCTTGTCAATACCACACCACACCTACCCATAAGTTTAAATGAAACATTGATGGGCCATTATTAATACCCAATTTTTTTCAAAATAAAGCAATATTTCCATTTACTCTCCCTCTTTCTTTTCCTCTTTCTTCCTCTCCTTTACTTATTATTATTTTTTTTTCCTTCTTTCTCTCAAAAAAAAAGAAATCAACTTGTAAACCTCTAGATCCAGGTCGGCAATGTCTCTCTCATTGCTTGATTCCCTTCCTTCCCTTCCCTCCCTCCCTCCCTCCCTCCCCGGTTCCTCCCTTCCTTCCTTCCTTCATCCCTTCCTTCCTCCCTACCGTCCTTCTTCTCTCCCTTCCTGCCTTCCTCCCCCACCAAAATAAAAAATATAAAAAAAAAAAGAATTACATTCAATTGGCTGGGCACGGCAGCTCATGTCTGTAATCCCAGCACTTTGGGAGGCCAAGGTGGGCAGATCACCTGAGGTCAGGAGTTGGAGACCAGCCTGACCAATATTATGAAACCCCGTCTCTACTAAAAATACAAAAATAGCTGGGCCTGGTGGCAGGTGCCTGTAGTCCCAGCTACTCTGGAAGCTGAGATGGGAGAATTGCTTGAACCCAGGAGGCGGAGATTGCAGTGAGCTGAGATCATGCCACTGCACCCCAGCCTGGGCGACAGAGCAAAACTCCGTCTCAAAAAAAAAAAAAAAAAAGAATTACATTAAATCTACTCTGCCTGTGCTCTAGAAGTGGAACAACGCAGCTTAGATGCCTGCACGTCTGTTTACAAGGTTGTTTGCTGAATATTTGAAGCCCACTGTTGACACCTGCTCAGAAATAGAAAAGATTCCTTTCAAACTCTGATTGCCCATCGACAATGCACGTGGTCACCCGAGAGCTCTGCTGAAGATCTACAAAGAGACGAATGTTGTTTTCATGCCTGGTAATAAAACATCCATTCTGCTGTTCATGGATCGAGGAGTAATTCGGAATTTTTTTTTTTTGAGTTGGAGTCTCCCACTCTAGCCCAGGCTGGAGTGCGGTGGTGCATGCTTGGTTCACTGCAACCTCTGCCTCTCGGGTCCCGGGTTCAAGCAATTCTCCTGCCTCAGCCTCTGGAGTAGCTGGGATTGCAGGCACGAGCCACCATGCCCAGCTAATTTTTGTATTTTTTAGTAGAGATGGGATTTCACCATGTTGGCCAGGCTGGTTTTGAACTCCTGACCTCATGATCTACCTGTCTCGACCTCCCAAAGTGCTGGGATTACAGGTGTGAGCCACTGAGCCTGGCCAGTAATTTGGACTTTTAAGTCTTATTCTTTAAGAAATACATTTTGTGAGGCTGTAGCTGCCATAGATAGTGATTCCTCTGGTGGAGCTGGGCAAGGTAAATGGAAAACCTTCTGGAAAGAATTTGCCATTCTCGATGCCATTAAGAACATTCGGGGTTCTTGATAGGAGGTGAAAATATTCACATTAGCAGGAGTTTAGAAGAAGTGGATTCCACCCTGTGGGAAGTAAAAAGTTCCTCTTCAAAATTTCCTTTCTTGTTAAAGAATAAATTATAAGTGTGCTAATAACTCATCCTATGTAGCTGTGAGACATGCCTACAGGGATGTAGTATATTCCATGTCCTCGTACTTTAACCAAGATATCTGTGTTGGTCATGCTCACAGGCATGTCCCAGCTCGCAGCCTGTGCTCCTTATCTGTTTAGAAAAGTTTTAAGTTGGTAGCCAATTGGGCTTTAGTTTAGATTTTGAGGTCTGGCTGCAACCAACGGAGATCAGACACAGCAGTAGGGACGACCCCAAATGCATAAGGGATAAATATGTCTGCTTTGTTCATCGTATTCCCATGGCAGGATGGCCAGCAAGGGTACCCTTCCTGCAGTGCAGGAAGTAAAAATTGCCTTGCCGAGAGACCCTTTGTCTTGGTGCCGATTTGTCTTTGCGGCACCGAGCATCAGTTTCCAACACACCCTCATGGATAACTTCCAGGAGTTCAAAGACTTAGTGGAGGAAGGAATTGCAGATGTGGTGGGAGTAACAAAAGAACTGCTATTAGAAGTGAAGTGTGAAGATGGGACTGAACTGCTACAATCTCTTTTTCTTTTTTCTTTTGTTTTGGAACAGAGTTTCGCTCTTGTTACCCAGGCTGGAGTGCAATGGCATGATCTCGGCTCACCGCCACCTCCGCCTCCTGGGTTCAGGCAATTCTCCTGCCTCGGCCTCCTGAGTAGCTGGGATTACAGGCACGCGCCACCATGCCCAGCTAATTTTTTGTATTTTTAGTAGAGACGGGGTTTCACCATGTTGACCAGGATGGTCTCGATCTCTTGACCTCGTGATCCACCCGCCTCGGCCTCCCAAAGTGCTGGGATTACAGGCTTGAGCCACCGCGCCCGGCCTGAACTGCTGCAATCTCATGATCAAACTTGAACAGATGAGGAGTTGCTTCTTTGTTATGTTTTGTTTATTTTTGAGACATAGTCTCGCTCCTCGTCCAGGCCTGGAGTGCCTCGGTGTGATCCTGGCTCGCTGCAACCTCTGCCTCCCAGGTTCAAGAGACCCTTGTGCCTCTTCTCCCTCCCCAACCCTCGCCCTCAAGTAGACCACACTGTCTGTTGTTCCCCTCTTTGTGTTCATAAGTTCTCATCATTTAGATCCCACTTACAAGTGAGAACATACATGATTTGGTTTTCTGTTCCTGCATCAGTTTGCTGAGGATAATACCCTCAAGCTCCATCCACGTTGCTACAGAAGACACAATCTCATTCTTTTTTTATGTCTGCATAGTACTCCATGGTGTAATGTACCACATTATCTTTATCCAGTCTACCATTGATGGGCATTTAGGTGGAATTGACACCTTTGCTATTGTGAATAGTGCTGCAGGTTTTTTTGTCTTTTTATTTTTCACTATCTCCAGTAATGGCTCTAAGCAAGTTTTTTTGTTTTGTTTTTTAAATTAAATTTCTTTTTCTTCTTCTTTTTTTTTTTTTTTTTGAGGCAGATCACCTTAAGTCAGGAGTTTGAGACCAGCCTGGCCAACATGGTGAAACCCCGCCTCTACTAAAAATGCAAAATTTAGGCCAGTAAATTAGCTCAACCATTGTGGAAGACAGTGTGGCGATTCCTCAAGGATCTAGAAATAGAAATTCCATTTGGCCCAGCCGTCCCATTACTGGGTATACACCCAAAGGATTATAAATCATTCTGTCATAAAGACACATGCACACGTATGTTCATTGCAGTACTATTTACAATAGCAAAGACTTGGAGCCAACCCAAATGCCCATCAAGAACAGACTGGATAAAGAAAATGTGGCACATATACACCATGGAATACTACGCAGCCATAAAAAAGGATGAGTTCATGTCCTTTACAGGGACATGGATGAAACTGGAAACCATCATTCTCAGCAAACTGCCATAAGAACAAAAAACCAAACACTGCATGTTCTCACCCATAAATGGGTGTTGAACAATGAGAACACATGACACAGGGAGGGGAGCATCACACAGTGGGGTCTGTTGCAGGGTGAAGGGCTGGGGAGGGATAGCAAGGGGTGGGGGGATTGGGGAGGGATAGCATTAGGAGAAATACCTAATGTAGGTGACAGGAGGATGGAAACAGCAAACCACCATGGCACGTGTATAGCAATCCCGCAAGATCTGCACATGTACCCTAGAACTTAACGTATAATTAAAAAAAAAAATTTAGGCTGGGTGCAATCTCATGCCTGCAATCTCAGCACTTTGGGAGGCCAAGGTGGGTGGATCACCTGAGGTCGGGAGTTTGAGACCAGGCTGGCCAACATGGAGAAACCCTGTCTCTACCAAAAATATAAAATTAGCTGGGCATGGTGGCAAATGCTTGTAATTTCAGCTATTTGGGAGGCTGAGGCAAGAGAATCGCTTGAACCCAGGAGGCAGAGGTTGCGGTGAGCTGAGATTGCGCTCCAGCCTGGGCAACAAGAGCGAAACTCTGTCTCAAAAAAAAAAAAAAAAAAGCCGGACACGGTGGCACGTGCCTATAATCCCAGTTACTCAGGAGACTGAAGCAGGAGAATCACTTGAACCTGGGAGGTGGAGGTTGCAGTGAGCTGAGATCATGCCACTGTACTCCAGCCTGGGTGACAGAGTGACTCTGTTTCAGAGTCTGTGTCAAAAAAAAAAAAAAAAAAAGCCGCGTGTGGTGGCTCACGCCTGTAATCCCAGCACATTGGGAAGCCAAAGTAGGTGAATCATAAGGTCAGGAGTTCGAGACCAGTCTGGCCAACGTAGTGAAACCCTGTCTCTACTAAAAATACGAAAACTTAGCCAAGTGTGGTGGTGTGCGCCTGTAATCCCAGCTACTCGGGAGGCTGAGGCAGCAGAATCGCTTGAACCTGGGATTACAGGCACCCACCACCACACCTGGCTAATTACTGTCTTTGTAATAGAGACAGGGTTTCACCATGTTGCCAGGCTAGTCTTAAACTCCTGACCTTGTGATCTGCCTTCCTCAGCCTCCAAAAGTGAGGGGCTTATAGGTGTGAGCCACTGCACCTGGCTAAGTTTTGCATGTTTTATTGAGACAGTGTTGCTTTGTTGCCCAGGTTGGTCTTGAACCCCTGGCCTTAAATGATCCCCCTGCCTCTGCCTCCTAAAGTGCCAGGATTACACTGCACCTGACCAATACCCCTTCTTTTCCAGTTACGAGCTAGAGGCAGCAAGTGACTTGGTCCAGGTCCTTCAGTGAGCACCTGATGCCCATGCTCTTCCTCTCTCCTGGCTCTGTGGAGCGTTCTTGTCTCAGCATGGGTGACCTTTCGGGCAATCCTGGCATGGGAGGGGGAAGGAAGGTACTGTCTGTTCTTCTCGGCCAGCCACAGACCTTGAGGAGCCACAATAAACGCTGTGTTTGTTTGATAAAGCAGTTGGCTTTTGGTCTGGCAGGAGGAAGAGCTAGAACAGGTGTGGCAAGAGCGGGCAGCCTGTGGCACCTCTGTGGGAGGTGGGTGAGACTGCCCCAGGGCCTGACAGGGGGCTTTGGAGCTGTGGAGTTTGAAGAAACCTAGGGACTTTCTCACGACCCAGCCAACACTCTCGCATTCCCAGGCCCCTGCCTGAACAAATACACCAAAATCTTTTTTTTTTTTTTTTTTTTTTTTTCCTGAGATGCAGTCTCGCTCTCTCACCCAGGCTCGAGTGCAGTGGCAAGATCTCGGCTCACTGCAACCTTCGCCTCCTGGGTTCAAGCAATCCCCCCCCCCTTAGCCTCCTGAGTAGCTGAGACTGTAGGCATGCACCACCATGCCTAGCTAATTTTTGCATTTTTTAATAGAGACAGGGTGTTGCTTTGTTGCTTAGGCTAGTCTTGAACTCCTGGCCTCAAGTGATCCTCCCAAAGTGCTAGGATGACAAGTGTGAGCCACTGCACCTGGCTGATACCCCTCCTTTTATA
This sequence comes from Callithrix jacchus, assembly GCF_049354715.1. NCBI lineage: Eukaryota > Metazoa > Chordata > Mammalia > Primates > Cebidae > Callithrix > Callithrix jacchus. The sequence goes on along the minus strand of NC_133503.1, from coordinate 9,938,485 downwards.
GTTATGAGCTATAACTATAAAAGTTCTTCTGCCTCAGTCTCCCAAGTAGCTGGGATTACAGGTGTAAGCCACTGCGCCTGGCTGTGAGCCACTCTGCCCGGTCCCAAATCTTAATACAAACTCACATTAATTGAACTCCTACTGTATACATAGCACCATGCCATGTGCTTTTTGTGCAGACAGGCATGTCTTCATTCCAAAGATATTTCTGAGCAGCCTCCCTGTGCCAGCCCTCTGGGTGCTACAGACAGAGAGAAAAAGCTCAAGACACTGTCCATGACCTTGTCTGGTAGGATGATGACTTTGTGGTAGGAAAGTCTAATAAGAAACAAAATAACAATTGCCCAGGCTTGGTGGCTCATACCTGTAATCCCAGCACTTTGGGAGGCTGAGGCAGGCAGATCGCTTGAGGCCAGGAGTTCGAGACCAGCCTGACCAACATAGCAAAATCCCATCTCTACTAAAAATACAGATTATTAGCTAGACGTGGTGGCTCCCAGCTACTGGGGAGGCTGAGGCAGGAGAATCCCTTGAACCTGGGAGGTGGAGGTTGCAGAGTGAGACTCTTGTCTCAAAAACAAAACAAAACCCAACAAAAAAGCAGTATACAGTGGCAAAGTGGGTGGTGTGATGGTGACAGTAGGCTACATGAAGACTCAAAGGATGGCCCAGTTAAGCCTTAGCACAGCCCAGTGCTATTATCATTCCCATTTTCTAGATGAGGCAACTGAGGTTCAAACAGTGGAGGGAACTCCACTGTTTACCTGGTCAGTTTGGTTTTGGCCATTTTTCTTCTGCAGCCGGCAAGGATAAAGATGGGGCTGGGAAAGACAAGTTAAAGGGGCTCTCAAAGATCAGCCAGTTTCAGCCTCTTTGTTGAAATGATGGGGAAATTGCTGGGTGTGGTGGCTCATGCCCATAATCCCAAGCACTTTGGGAGGCAGGGGCAGGAGGACCACTTGAGGTCAGTTTAAGACCCGTCTGGACAACATAGTGAAACCTTGTTTCTACTTAAAAAAAAAAAAAAAAAAGAGCCTAGTGCGGTGGCGCATGCTTGTGGTCCCAGATGCTTGTGGTGGAGGCTGAGGTGGGAGGATCGCCTGCGCCCACGAGATAGAGGCTGCAGTGAGCCATGACCATGTCACTGTGCTCCAGCTTGGGCAACGGAGTGAGACCCTGTCTCAGAAACAACAACAAAATGATGGGAGGCCGGGCATGGGGGCTCACACCTGTAATCCTTGCACTTTGGGAGGCCAAGGCAGGTGGGTCACTTGAGGTCAGGAGTTCGAGACCAGCCTGGCCAACATGGTGAAACCCCGTCTCTACTAAAAATACAAAACATAAGCCAGGAGTGGTGGCGGGCACCTGTAATCCCAGCTACTCGGGAGGCTGAGGCAGGAGAATTGCTAATGTGACATGGTAAAAAGCCCCATAAACCTGCATACCTCAGCCACACCTCAGCTTTCTGTTGAAACTGCTCTCTAGAACCCAAATGTGAATAAGTAATTAAGGACTGTGATCGCCACCCAGACAAAGTGTAAACGAATGCTAATCTTGACTTTTGTGAACCACTCAAGTAACAACCAGAATGTCAAAAAGTCCCCTGGCCCTCGAATGTCCGGAGCCCCTCGCCCTCGTCTTCGCCTAGGAATCCACTGGAATGTCCGGAACTCCCTCACCCTCATCTCCACCCAGAAGGTGATTTGCAGAATCCACTAGCCCTCGGAATGTCTGAAGCCCCTCACCCCCACCCCCCGCCCCTCACCCTCACTCCCAAAGTGATTTTTACGGGTATAAAAGGTCTTGACACCCTACTTTCGGTGCCATGGGTTGGAGAGGCACGAGTCCTCCGTGGCCGCCAGCAATAAAGACCCTGCAATTTGGCACACTTTTGTCTTGGTGTTGACTTTCTATGCTCGGGCCAGTACAACACTTCGACCTGGGAACAGGAGGCTGCAGTGAGCCAAGATCATGCCACTGCACTCCAGCCTGGGCGACAGAGCGAGATTCTGTCTCAAAAAAAAAAGGTGAGGAAACAGACCTGGAAGGGATTTTCTTTCCTGTGTGGAGTTACACAGGAAAGCAGTGGCCAGGCTGGACCTAGAGTGAGGGTCAGGTTTCCTGCACCCCTTAGCTGGGCCCCTGCTCAGCTTGTGGTCTGTGTGTTACAAGCTCACCACCTCTGCTCAGGCGTTAGACTCTAGAAAGGTCAGAAAAGAAGGCTGGACATGGTGGCTCACGCCTGTAATCCCAGCACTTTGGAAGGCTGCGATAGGCAGATCACCTGAGGTCAGGAGTTCGAGATCAGCCTGGCCAACGTGGCAAAACCCTGTCTCTACTAAAAATACAAAAAGTAGCCAGGTGTGGTAGCGGGCGCCTGTAATCCTAGCTACTCAGGAGGCGGAGGCAGCAGAATTGCTTGAACCCAGGAGGTGGAGGTTGCAAAAATCCAGCCACTGCACTCCAGCCTGCACAACTGGAGGGAGACTCCATCGAAAAAAAAAAAAGAAGAAGTAATTCCGACAGTAATTTGGAGTCGGACACCTCCCTTCCGCCATTGGCCCCAGGGGTGCCCAGGCTTGGGAGAGACCAGGGGAGACTCAGGCCCGGGAGCCCTGCCACAGGGGACTGGTGTGTCTCCCTTCTCTGCCACATCCCCCTGGCTTGGGGGTGCTGGGGTGCGCTGAGGAGGCAGGCGCGACCTGGGCCTCACAGCGTAGCCAGGAGGGATGGTGTCCAGACTGCCCTCTTGAAGCTGGTGGTCAATGAATAACCCTGCCCCTGCCTCCACGGCTCCCAGGCTCTCCCGGCCAGAGACTGCTGCGGGTGGAGGCAGAGGCAACCCCTGGTCCTCAGCCTATGCCTGCAAGCCCACCCCAGACAGGCCCAGAGACACCTCCCCTTGGTTCCCTTCCCTTCACCTCCTATCCCTAAGCACCCTCACCGGCTAAGCTGACGTCCTTCTCCATCCTTCCCTCTCACTAAGCCCCCGCCCCTTCCTGGAGCCCCCTTCCCTCTCCAAGCCCTTCCCCTTGCAGAGCCCTGCCCTTTTCCAGCCCCAGCCGTTCACAGAAGATGCAACCCCTCGCTCCCTCCTTCCCTCCCCTTCTCTTCCTCCCTTTTACCCTCCCTTCCTCCCTCCCTCTCTTCCTCCCTCTTTCTTTTTTTCTTTTTTCTTTCCCTCCTTCCCTCCCTCCTTCCTTCCTCTTTTCTTTCTTTCTCTTTTTTTGTGTCTTTTCCTCCCTCCCCCTTTCTTTCTTTCTCTATCTCCTTCCTTCCTTCCCTCTCTTTTCTTTCTTTCTTTCTTTTTTTTTTGACAGAGTCTCATTCTGCCTCCCAGGCTGGAGTACAATGGTGCAATCTCGGCTCACTGCAAGCTCTGCCTCCCGGGTTCAAGTGATTCTCCTGCCTCAATCCCCAAGTACCCAGGTAATTTTAGTATTTTTAGTAGAGACTCGGTTTCCCATATTGGCCAGGCTGGTCTCGAACTCCTGACCTCGAACACCTTGGCCTCCCAAAGTGCTAGGAATACAGCGTAAGCCACCATGTCCAACCCTTTCTTTCTCTTTTTCTTTCTCTTTCTCTCTTTTTTCTTTTCCCTTCCTTTCTCTCACTTTCACTCTCTTCTCTCTCCTTCTCTCTCCTCTCCCTCTCTCCTGTCTGTCTCCACCCTTCTCTCTCTCTTCTTTTCTTTTGCGATGGAGTTTTGCTTTTGTTGCCAGGCTGGAGTGCAATGGAGCAGTCTCTGATCACTGAAACCTCCGCCTCTCAGGTTCAAGCAATTCTCCTGCCTCAGCCTCCCACGTAGCTGGAAGTACAGGCGCACACCACCCACCACACCCGGCTAATTTTTGTATTTTTAGTAGAGACAGGGTTTCACCACTTTGGCCAGGCTGGTCTTGAACTCCTGATCTCAGGTGATCTGCCCGCCTCAGCCTCCCAAAAAGCTGGGGTTACAGGCGTGAGCCACCTTGCTTGCCTCTCCCCTCCCTTCCCTTCCTTTCTCTCTTTTCTTTTCTTTTTCTTTATCTTTGTCTTGCTGTGTCACCCGGGCTGGAGGGCAGTGGCACCACCATTGCTCACTGCAGCCTCAAACTTCTGGGTTCAAGCTGTCCTCCTGCCTCAGCCTCCCCAATAGCTGGAACTACAAGCATGCACCACCACGCCCAGGTAATTTTTAATATTTTTGTAGCGATGGAATCTTGCTATGTTGCCCAGGTTACCTGCACCCCCTTTCTGAAACTCTCTCCAGGACCCATCTTCGTCCATCCTCCCCAGTGTCTTTGTAATCAGTCTCACTCTCCCTGCCTCCTTTGCAGAGGCGAGCGGTTCCCAAAGGGAAGCCTGCCGGGGAAAGAGTAATCCAAGAATCTTACCGAGACTGACCAGAGGAAGGTCCACTTACTATTACAAAGTGAAGGTACACTTCATTTTTTTTTTCAACAAGAAAGCCAGAGTTTCACTCTTGTTGCCCAGGCTGGAGTGCAGTGGCAGGATCTCAGCTCACTGCAACCTCTGCCTCCCGGATTCAAGCGATTCTCCTGCCTCAGCCCCCAGAGTAGCTGGGATTACAGGTGCCAGACACCACACCTGGCTACTTTTTGTATTTTTAGTAGAGATGGGGTTTTACCATGTTGGCCAGGCTGGTCTTGAACTCCTGGCCCCAGGTGATCCACCTGCCTTGGCCTCCTGAAGTGCTGGGATTAGAGGTGTGAGCCACTGTGCCGGCCTCCCTATTAATAGGAACTGCTTCCTCTTCCCTGGGTCATTAGGAGCGACGACACATTGGTGTTTCTTAACCAGAGAGGAATTCTTCTGGAGTTAAGTGGGATGTTCTACTATGAAGTCTAGGCTGTGCACGGTGGCTCGTGCCTGTAATCCCAGTACTTTCAGAGGCCAAAGTAGGATCCCTTGAACCCAGGGATTTGAAAGTGGCCTGAGTGATATGGCAAGACCCCCATCTCTATAAAAAGGACAAAAATTGGCTCACGCCTGTAATCCCAGCACTTTGGGAGGCCAAGGCAGGCGGATCACCTGAGGTCAGGAGTTTAAGATCAGCCTGACCAACATGGTGAAACCCCATCTCTACTAAAAATACAAAAAATTAGCTGGGCATGGTGGCGCGTGCCTGTAATCCCAGCTACTCAGGAGGCTGAGGCAGGAGAATCGCTTGAACCCAGGAGGTGGAGGTTGCAGTGAGCTGAGTTCACGCCACTGTACTTCAGCCTCACAAAAGTGAGACTCTGTCTCAAAAAAGAAGAAAAAGAAAAAGAAAAAAAAAAATTAGCTGGGCATGGTGGTGCGTGCCTGTAGTCCTGGCTACTCCGCAGGCTGAGGTGTGAGGATTGTCGTTTGAACCCAGCAGGTCAAGGCTGCAGCTGTGATTTTTACCACTGCACTCCAGCATGGGGGACAGAGCAAGACCCTGACTCAAGAAAAAACAAAAAGGAAAAAGAAAAAAAAAGAAACCTATATGCCACGGGGTTGCCCTTTTCGCTTTAGCTTTGCTGCAGCCAAAACCATTGCTTTTTTTGTTTTTTGTCTTTTCAAAAATTATTTGTTTATTTATTTATTTTCTTGAGACAGGGTTTTGCTCTGTCACCCAGGCTGGAGTGAAGTAAGCTAACCATGGCTCACTGCAGCCTCGACCTCTCTGGGCTCAGGTTCCCCCACATCAGCCTCTGGAGTAGCTGAAACTGTAAATGTGAGAGGCTATTCTTTTTTTTTTTTGAAACCGAGTCTTACTTTCTTGCCCAAGCTGGAGTACTGTGGTGCGATCTTGGCTCACTGCAACCTCTGCCTCCCTGGTTCAAGTGATTCTCCTGCCTCAGCCTCCCCAGTAGCTAGGATTACAGGCATGTACCACCACGCCCGGCTGATTCTGTATTTTTAGTAGAGACAGGGCTTCTCCATGTTGGTCAGGCTGGTCTCAAACTTCTGACCTTAGGTGATCCACCTGCCTTGGCCTCCCAAAGTGCTGTGCTAACAGGTGTGAGCCACTGCGCCTGGCCACCCGGCTACTTGCTAATTTTGAATGTTTTTTGTAGAGACAGGGTTTCACCATGTCAGTCAGGCTGGTCTCAAACTTCTGACCTTAGGTAATCCACCTGCCTCGGCCTCCCAAAGTGCCGGGACTACAGGTGCGAGCCACCATGCTCAGTTAATTTTTATATTTTTAGTAGAGATGGGATTTCAGCATGTTGGCCAGGCTGGTCTCAAACTCCTAGGCTTAAGCTATCCCCCCGCCACAACTCGGCCTCCCAAACCGCTGGGGTTACAATCCTGAGCCACTGGGCCCGGCCACAATTCCCTTTCTATGCAAATCTCTTGCACACATTGTCCACAGCTCCCGGTTTCAACTCTCTCCTCCCACTCCCTTTTCTGTCCACTGTTTCGGTTTCCACGCCTCTCACTAAGGCCACCAGTGACCACCTGGCTACTCTGTATGCCATGGCCGTTCCTCAGGCCTCATCTTGCCTGACCACTCCTGCAGCCTCAGACACCGTGGCCCACAGCCACCTCCCTGAAATCTTTTTGTTCTGTGAGTTTCTAGGCTGACTGCTTCCCCGACCCTGGTTTCGGTTGCCATCTGTATGCTAACGACTTGCCGGTTTCATGAGATCTCTAGATGTCACCCTACTTCCTGGACATCTCTGCCGGGGCGTTATCCAGGCTTGCCAAGCTCTACATTTATTTTATTTTAATGAATTTATTTTTTGAGACAAGGTCTCACTCTGTCGCCCAGGCTGAATTGCAGTGGTGCAGCCTTGATCTCCTGGACTGAATGAAGCAAGCCTCCCACCTCAACCTTCTGGGTAGCTGGGACTACAGGCATATACCACCACACCCAGCTAATTACTTTTTTTTTTTTTTTTTTTTTTAGAGATGGGGTCTCACTATGTTACCCAGGCTGGTCTGAGACTCCTAGGCTCAAGCTACCCTCCAGCCTTGGCTTCCCAAAGTGCTGGGATTACAGGCATGAACCACCACACCCGGCCTCACCAAATTCTAGACACTCAACACGGAATCCATCATCTTCCCCCCAGAAACATCCTATTTTGGTAAATGACACCGCAAACCAATCAGTGACCTAAGATAGAAACTCCCAGATTCCAGCCTTCTTTTCTAGATTCTCCTCTCTCTCACCCTGCACATCCTGATGGCTCCCGGGTCCTGCCCACCTTAGCAGCCTCCACCAGGTTCTGCCCCTACTCCCGGCCCGTGCCTAATCTCCAGCCACCATCATTCACTCCACGATGGCGGCTATGCTGCTAGATGGTTCCCTGCCTTTATCTTTCTCCTTGAATCCCCGTTCCAAACAGGCCGCTGCAGAGATTAGATGTATCTGACTGGGTACTTCTCCTTACACCCTACACCCAGAGTAAGGTTCAAAGTCGTAATTCCACACACGGGGCAGTCCATGACTTGGCCTCTGCTGGACCCCTGGGCTTCATTGACCCTTCCTGTCTCCCGTTTTGTTCCACCCAGTCATTTGAACCTCTTGCCCCCATCAAGCCGCCCTGTGCCTGGGCTCCAGGCCCCCTTTCCCTCTCAGTCTCCTGTCTCCTCCAACACCAGTGCCTCTCCACGTTGTTTACCTCAACCACTCCTCCATTTTCTTTTGTTGTTGTTGTTGTGTTTTTGAGACAGGGTCTCTCTCTGTTGCCCCAGCTGGAGTGCAGTGATACAATCAGAGCTCACTGTAGGCTTGGTCTCCTGGGCTGAAGCCATCCTCTTGCTTCAGCCTCCCAAGTAGCTGGGACCACAGGTGTGTGCCATCATACCTAGCTAATTTTTTTTCTCATTTTTTTTTGAGATGGAGTTTCGCTCTTGTTACCCAGGCTGGAGTGCAATGGCGCAATCTCGGCTCATCGCAACCTCCGCCTCCTGGGTTCAGGCAATTCTCCTGCCTCAGCCTCCTGAGTAGCTGGGATTACAGGCACGCGCCACCACGCCCAGCTAATTTTTTTTTTTTTTTGTATTTTTAGTAGAGACGGGGTTTCACCATATTGACCAGGATGGTCTCTATCTCTTGACCTCATGATCCACCCGCCTCAGCCTCCCAAAGTGCTGGGATTACAGGCCTAAGCCACCGCGCCCGACCCTTTTTTTTTTTTTTTTTTTTTTGTAGAGATGGGTTCTTGCTATGTAGCCCAGGTTGGTCTTGAACTCCTGGGCTCAAGCAAGCCTCCCACCTCGTCCTCCAGCAGTGGACCACTGAATCCCAGCCTCAATCCCCTCTGAGATGCCCCTTATAAGTTCTCCCACTTCCCTCCCTTGAGAGTCCCAGGAAGGAGATGGGGCCGCTTTCTCATCTCTCCCCCAGGTGAGAAGACTTGGTCGCCTGTTTTATCGAAACAATAGGTCTTCTTATTTTCTTTGTTCCATAGGAAATGGCAGTACGGAATGCTGAGTGCGCTCTTTCACTAGGCGCACCGGAGATTCCAAATGTGAGGGGGTCGGGCTCCCAGCACAGACCCGGGGGCACATCTCTGCCACCTTCCCCTCCCTCCCCCAGCCACGGGGTGCGGGAAGTTCGCGTGCCGGCTTCCTGGACTGGGCCTTGGCTTTGGCCACCCAGGCTGCCTTCCGAATCCCCAGGGAGTGGGCGAGTGCCCACCCTGTGATCACGAAGCTCAGCTCACAACCCCACCTCCCCTCTAAGCTCCATCCGGGAGAGCGAGATCCAGCCAAGGCCTCCCGGAGCCTGGCGCTCTGCAGGGAGGTGCAGGCGCTTGGAACAAGGAGGCTCCAGCGAGTGCAAAACGAAAAGGCTTTTATTGAAAAACATCAAGTGCCCCCTTTCGTAGCTGCCGGTCCCTGCCCAGCGCGAGCACTGAGGGCAGCGGCCTGATGGGGCTCGACGGGGCGGACAGGTATCGGCGGGCACCCCAGCCCCGTGCTCCAGAGGGTGAGGTTTCACAGTCCATGGGGGTTGGTCCCTGGGCCCCGAAGTCGACTCCCCGGCCCGCAAAGGGGTGGCTGCGGGGGAGGGGGGCGTGGAGTCGGCCCCTCCCAGTCCAGCGCGGGGGCTTCCTGGCATCTGGGGGTGGGCTGGCCTCCGAGGCAAAGCTGCGCGCTGGACAGCCTGACGCGCGGTCCAGCTCGCGGTGGAGGTGGTGGAGGGTCTCCCTGCGTCTGTCCCTTAGACGTAGTCCTTGCGGTCGTAGGCTGTGCCCATGCTGGGTCCTGGGCCGGAGGAGCGCGGGCCGGAGTAGACGACCTTGGTGGGCGTGTATTTCTTCTCGCGCGGGGGGCACGAGCAGCAGAGCAGCGCGCCCCCCAACAGCTGCAGCGCCGCGGCCGCCCAGCCCACGTACAGGCCCGCTCCCATCTCGCGCTTCTGCGCCTCGGGCACCAGGGGGTTGTAGAAGTCGCGGATAATGGTGTTGGCCGACCAGGACACCGGCACGAGGGTGAGCAGGGCGGCCAGCAGGAACAGCACGCCCGCCACGATGGTGATCTTGGCCTTGGCCGTGTCGTCCTGCACGCAGTTGGTGCACTGGGCGCCCACCAGCGCCACGAGCAGCCCGAAGGCGGCCAGCAGGATGGCCACCACGATGAGGGCGCGGGCCGCCTGCAGGTCCTGCGGCAGCGCCAGCAGCGAGTCGTACACCTTGCACTGCATCTGGCCGGTGCTCTGCACCACGCAGTTCATCCACAGGCCCTCCCAGATGGTCTGCGACGTGATGATGTTGCTGCCGATGAAGGCCGTCACGCGCCACATGGGCAGCGCGCAGCACACGATGGTGCCCAGCCAGCCCAGCACGGCCAGCGCGGTGCCCGTGATCTCCAGGCCCATGGACATGGCTGCCGCGGCAAAGCCCGCTCCACCGGGAGGCTTCGGGTGCGGGGTGACTAGGAGCCGGGGCCGCTGGGCCTGGGCGGGAGCTACGGCGCCCCGACCGACCGACCGACGGACGGACGGACGGGCGGACGGGCGGACGGAGGGACGGACTCACCGATTGCGCGCGCTAACGGCTCTGCTCCACACGCTCACGCCGCAGCTGCGCCTGCACCTGCCTGTGGATCTGTGGGCGGGCGGCGGGGACTGGGCTGGTCCTGGGCTGGGGCCGGTGCGTCTTAGCTAAGTGCCCAGCGGTCCGGCGGGGGCGGGAGGGGCGGAGCCGCGCTCTCCAGGGCCTGGGGACAGTGACGTGGCCCCCGCCTCCCACCTTCACCGAGCGCCCTGGGAGGAAGGACTTGGCCCCGCGCGGCCCACGACGCCGGGGTGAGGGGTTGCCAGGGAAGGGCGGGGCCTGCCCCACCCCCCCACCCCTCGGTTCTTGTCCCCCTCTGCTCGGGAACGAATTCTCCTGGGCAAAACGGGAGGACGGGGTGCGTCAGGGGCTTGAGGTGCAAATCCCAAAGCGTTCGACACGGGCGCTCTCTCCTCACCACTTTGGGCGTTTTTGGCAAGGGCCGTGTGGGGAGAACGGCGGGGCGGGGAGGGCCCGGGTGGGCGTGGCCGCGGCTGTGTGCAAGGGCGGCTCACCTGCTCGCACAGGCCTGGCCTGAGTCCGGGCGGTGGGGTTGTCCAGCCCAGGAGGTGTTGGGCCCAGAAGCCAGGGGTCTGCCTGCAAAGGTACCCAAAAGGTCCACTTAAACCCAACTAAGCTCAAATTCCTCTCCAGCTCTCCCTCCAGTTCCCACTGCTGGCCTTGAGCCTGCATGCCTTTAGCTAAGCCGCTCTCCCCTCCCAGAAGTCCCCCCTCTTCTCATCGAGTCCCCTCTCCTCCCTGGCCCTGTCCTCCCTCCCTTTGAGCCCGAGTCAGGGCTGAGGTCCGCCTTAATGAAGTGCTGGTGAAAGAGCTCCGATCTTGGCAAAAGTGGGAAGTCAGGCCGGGCTGAGCACGGTGGCACAAGCCTGTAATGGCAGCGCTTTAGGGGTCGAGAAAGGAGGATCGCTTGAGACCAGGAGTTCAACACCAGCCTGAGCAACATAGTGAGACTCCCTATCTACGAAAAAATTAAAAAATTAGCCAGGTCTGGTGGTGTGTGCCTGTAGTCCTAGCTACTTACTCCAGAGGCTCAGGCAGGAGGATCACTTGAGCCCAGGAGGTGGAGGCTGAGCTTTGATTGCACCACTGCACTCCAGCCTGGGCAACAGAGCAGACCCTGTCTAAAAAAAGAAAAAAAGGAGGCTGGGCGCAGTGGTTCACGCCTGTAATCCCAGCAGTTTGGGAGGCTGAGGTGGACGAATCACCTGAGGTCAGGAGTTCGAGACCAGCCTGGCCAACATGGCGAAACCCTGTCTCTACTAAAAATACAAAATTTAGCAGGTGGGTGCCTGTAATCCCAGCTACCCGGGAGGCTGAAACAAGAGAATTGCTTGAACCTGGAAGGCAGAGGTTGCAGTGAGCTGAGTTTGTGCCACTGCACTCCAGCCTGGGCCACAGAGCAAGGCTCCGTCTCAAAAAAAAAAAAAAAAAAAAGGAAGTCAGAAACGCTATCCTCAAAGCCTTAGCTCTCACACTTGGGCAATCATTCCCCTTTCTTCACCAGGCTCCGAGTCCTTCACAGTTGGTCTTGGAAGTTCAGCCTGGGCTGTCCCTAACCCCATGGCCTCTCTTCCCCTCAGGGCAGGACTTGCGTACCACATGCCCCACATGCCCCTGCCTCAGAGTCCCTGCACAGAGCCCATGTCCCCCTGTGATGGGACATGCCTGCAGACATCCACAGGGATTACTCCTGCCTTGAGCATTTTGCTCTCAGCGAGTCACTCACTGACCACCCTATTAAAAAATTGCAGCTTCTGGCCGGGCACAGTGGCTCAGGCCTGTCATCCCAGCACTTTGGGAGGGCTGAGGTGTGCGGATCACTTGAGGTAAGAAATTCGAGACCAGCCTGGCCAACATGGCGAAACCCTGTCTCTACTAAAAACACAAAAATTAGCCAGGTGTGGTGGTGGGCGCCTGTAGTCCCAGCTACTCGGGAGACTGAGGCAGGAGAATCACTTGATCCCAGGGGGCAGAGGTTGCGGTGAGCCAAGATCGTGCCCCTTCGCTCCAGCCTGGGAGACAGAGCAAGACTCCATCTCAAAAATAAATAAACTAATTAATTTATAGCATTGCAGTTTCTTACCCCACAATGGCCTGCCCCCCTTTAATACTTTATATTCTGCTTAGAGTTTAACATCACGTGACGATATTCTATGTTTTTCTTATTTATGTTTCATTGTACTTAAATTTTTTTAAATTGGCAGTGAGTATACATACACGTGGGACACACAGTGATTTTTTGTTTTTTGAGAGAGAATCTCGCTCTATCACCAGGCTGGAGTGCAGTGGCATGATCTAGGCTCACTGCCACTTTCACCTCCCAGGTTCAAGCGATTCTCCTCCCTCAGCCTTCTGAGTAGCTGGGACTACAGGCATATGCCACCATGCCCAGCTAATTTTTTTTTTGTATTTTTAGTAGAGGCAGGGTTTCACCACATTGGCTAGGTTGGTCTTGAACTTCTGACCTCAAATGATCCACCCACTTTGGCCTCCCAAAGTGCTGGAATTGCAGGCGTGAGCCACCGTGCCCAGCCAGTGATGTTTTAATACATAGAATGTATAGTAGTCAGATCAGGGTAACTGGTCTCCATATATATATATGTATGTATGTATATTATTTAATAAAGACAGGGTTTCACCATGTTGGTCAGGCTGGTCTTGAACTCCTGACCTCAGGTGATATACTCATCTCGGCCTCCCAAAGTGCTGGGTTTACAGGCATGAGCCACCACGCCTGGCCTCATCATCTCAAATATTTCTTTGTGTTGGGAACATTCAATCACTTATTCATTTATTTATTTTAGAGACAGGATCTTGCTCTGTCACCCAGGCTGGAGTGCAGTGGTACTATCGTAGCTCACTGCAGCCTTGAACTCTCGAGCTCAAACAATCCTCCAGGTTCAGCCTCCCAAGTAGCTGGGAGTACAGGCACACCACCCTGCCCACCTAATTTTTTCATTTCTTTGTAGAGATGGGATTTTGATGTGTTGCCCAGGCTGGTCTCAAACTCCCAATCTCAAGTGATCCTCATGCCTTGGCATCCTGAAGTGCTAGGATTACAGGTGTGAGCCACCACGCCCAGCCTATTTTTTAATTGTTTCTTTCTCTCTGTTCCACTATGTCAGCTCCATTGGGACATCTGGAATGTCTCAGAACAGGCACGAATTTTCTGATTCTATTCACTGCTGCATTCCCAGTGCCCAGAATGGTGTTGGGGACTCAAGGGAGAGTCGGTTTAGTGACTTGGATGAAGGGAAGACGTTCTCATGTTCCTACGACCTTGCCTATCCAGGCTTTCCTACTGGTATAAATGAGGTAATGGGATACGACTGTGTTAATGAGTCAAGGGAGCCTGGTCGTCTATTTTTTCTTTCTTTTTTATCGAGATGGAGTTTCATTCTTGTTACCCAGACTGGAGTGCAATGGCACGATCTTGGCTCACTGCAACCTCCGCCTCCTGGGTTCAAGCAATTCTCCTGCCTCAGCCTCCTGAGTAGCTGGGATTACAGGCACGCACCACCATGCCCAGTTAATTTTTTGTATTTTTAGTAGAGACGGGGTTTCACCATGTTGACCAGGATGGTCTCGATCTCTTGACCTCGTGATCCACCCGCCTTGGCCTCCCAAAGTGCTGGGATTATAGGCGTGAGCCACCGCGCCCGACTGGGGCTTGGTCGTCTAGTAGGAGTCAAGGGCTCTTTCAGAGATGAGAGACCCCATGGAGCTGGGCCCAGGGGTTTTTCAAGTTGCCTCCATGTCTCAAATCGCAGGCATGCAGCGGGTGCCCTCTTCATAAGTGCCCAAGCCTTGGCGTGATAGAGGAGTAAGAAACATGGCTGGGCACGGTGCTCCCACCTGCAATCCCAGCACTTTGGGAGGCCGAGGTGGGCGGATCACCTGAGGTCAGGAGTTCGAGACCAGCCTGGGCAACATGGTGAAACGCTGTCTCTACTAAAAACACAAAAATTAGTCAGGCATGGTGGCGGGCGCCTATAGTCTCAGCTACTCGGAGGCTGAGGTGGGAGAATCACTTGAACCCGGGAGGCAGAGGTTGCAGTGAGCTGAGATGGCACCACCGCACTCCAGCCTGGGAGATAGAGCAAGACTCCGTCTCAAAAGAGACAGTACCAGGGGCTCATGGAAACCAGGGTCCTACTTCTTGCAGGAGCAAAGGTCTTGGGCTGGGTTTGCTGGGCAGGGCCTGGGCAGATCTGGGAGTGCCAGTCCAGAGGGCCCAGCTGGTGTTGGGTGGAGCTGCTCTAGAGGAAGTGCTTATAGCCCAGGTCCTCTGGTGGACTACTGGCTGCTACAGTTTCCTGGCGAGTGGGGGTGGCTCTGGGCCAGAGGAAAACTGGACCCTCCAGGTGGTGCGACTAGGCTTAGACCGGGGGCCAGTTGTGCCTGGAATGGGGCTCATGAGCTCTAATTTGCTGGCTTTGAGGCTGGTGAAAGTCAGGTCACCTCTCTTAGCCTCAGTTTCCTCCTCTATAAAATGAGGGAAATGGTGTGTGCATGACTCACTTCCAGGGTTATGGCAAGAACAGAGGCGATGTTAAGTGTGCAATAAAGCAGAAAACAGCCAGGCAGGGCATGTATATGTACAGAGAAACCGCAGAGACAGGGTGGGGTTTGGCCAGGTAGATCCGAACTGGAGCCTGCCTTTGCTCTCCTGGGTCACGAGAGCTGGAGCCGGTCCTTTTTCCACTTCAAGCCTCGGCTTCTCCACCTGTGAGATGAGAGTTGTTCTGACTTGCTTGCCTGTCCCTGAGCCTGGGGGAGGTGGACCTGCTGGGCAGGGCTGCACTGAGATGAGGCCAGCAGGACAGAGCTTCGTGCCCAGGGGCCAAACTTCAGGGACTTTGCAAATAAGACTTTGCCTCTGCGCAAACACAGCTCCAATCAGCTTTTTGCTCAATATCTATCATGATTCCTAGAACTCATAATAAAAAGACAAATAAACCAATTAAAAAATGGCCAAAGAAACTGAGTGGACATTTAGAATAGAGAAAGAAGATATAAAAATGACCAGTAAGTGTGACTGGGGGACGGTGTCTCATGCCTGTGATCTTGGCACTTTGAGAGGCTGAGACAGGGGGATTGCTTGAGGTCAGGAGTTTAAAACCAGCTTGGGCAACATAGTGAGACCTTGTCTCTACTTAAAAAAAAAAAAAAAAAAAAATTGCCAGGAATGGTGGTGCACACCTGTAGTTCCAGCTGCTTGGGAGGCTGAGCTGGGAGAATTGCTTGAGCCTAGGAGTTTGAGGCTGCAGTGAGCTCTAATTGTGCCACTGCACTCCAGTCTGCGCAGCAGAGGGAGACTGTGTCTCAGAAAAAAAAAAAGTCCAATAAATACATGAAAAGATGCTCGACATCATTTGTCAGCAGGGAAATGCAAATCAAAGCCACAAAGAGATACCACTTTGCACCCACGAGGGAGGCGGTAATCACATAACATGCTGATGAGGATGTGGAGAAACGGACACCCTGATGCATGGCTCGTGGTAACGTCAACCGGGCAGCTGCTGTGGAAAACAATCTGTGTCTCCTCAAAAGATTACATTGCTGAGTCGTGTTACCATATGACTCAGCAATTTTCCTCTAGGAATACATACCCAAGAGAAACCAAAGCATATGGGCAGGTCACACAAAAAAACTTGTACCTGAATGTTTTTAGCAGCATTATGCATAATAGCCAAAAAGTGGAAACATCCTAAATGTTCATCAACTGATGAATGGGTAAATAAAATGTGGTCAGCTGGGCGTGGTGGCTCAAGCCTGTAATCCCAGCACTTTGGGAGGGTCATGAGGTCAAGAGATCAAGACCATCCTGGGCAATATGGTGAAACCCTGTCTCTACTGAAAATACAAAAATTAGCAGGGTGTCCTGGTGCATGCCTGTAATCCCAGCTACTCAGGGGGCTGAGGCAGGAGAATCACTTGAGCCTGGGTAGCAGAAGTTGCAGTGAGCAGAGATCACGCCACTACACTCCAGCCTGAGGGGACAGAGTGAGACTCCATTTCAAAAAAACAAAAAAAGTGTACGAGTCTATGGTTTTTAGTATATTCACAGTTATACAACCATCATGAGCACAGCCAATTGCAGAACATTTTCATCACGCCCAAAAAGAAACTCTGTGTTTCCTTTCTCCCGACACCCTCACCCCAGCCCCTGAGTAGCTGGGACTACGGGCGCACGCCACCAAGCCCGGCTAATTTTTGTATTTTTAGTAGAGGTCAGGCTGGTCTGGAACTCCTGACCTCAAGTGATGCACCCACCTCGGCCTCCCAAAGTGCTGGGATTACAGGCAGGAGCCACGGTGAGCCCATGTTTCTGCTTTATTGCACACTTAATGTCGCCTCTATTGTCACCATAACCCTGGAAGTGAGTCATGCAGACGCCATTTCCCTCATTTTATAGAGGAGGAACCTGAGGCTAAGAGATGAGACGTGACTTTCATCAGCCTCAAAGCCAGCCGGAGTAGAGCTCACAGTGGCCGTTCCAGGCACAACTGGCCCCCGGTCTAAGCCCAGTTGCACCACCCGGAGAGTCCACTTTTCAAATGGATTACCATTTGAATCTGTGAATTGTACGGTATGGAAGTGGTATTTCGTAAAATAAAATACCAAGGCCGGTGCGGTGGCTCGCGCCCGTAATCCCAGCACTTTGGGAGGCCGAGGTGGGTACATCACTTGAGGTCAGGAGTTCCAGACCAGCCTGACCTCTACTAAAAATACAAAAATTAGCCGGGCGTGGTGGCACGTGCCTGTAATCCCAGCTACTCAGGAGGCTGAGGCAGGAGAATTGTTTGAACCTGGGAGGCGGAGGTTGCGGTGAGCCAAAATCACACCACTGCACTCCAGCTGGGGCGACAGAGAGAGACTCTGTCTCAAAAAAATAAAATAAAATAAAAACCAGTGTTGTGTTTGGGCCTGCAGTGTGTGTCT
The DNA here is from genome assembly GCF_049354715.1 of Callithrix jacchus. NCBI lineage: Eukaryota > Metazoa > Chordata > Mammalia > Primates > Cebidae > Callithrix > Callithrix jacchus. The sequence goes on along the minus strand of NC_133503.1, from coordinate 9,921,539 downwards.
GTGAGTGTGTCACTTGAGTGTGTGGGTGCCCAAAGAGTGTAATGCACGTGTCTCCCTATTTTTCTTCTCCCCACCCCTCCTCCTTGTCCTCCTCCTCCTCCTCCTTGTCCTTCCACTGTTTTGCTCTGTTACCCAGGATCAGATCTCATCACTGCAGCTTCAAACTCCGAGACTCAAGCAATCCTCCCACCACACCCTCTGAGGTAGCTAGGACTGCAGGTGAGTGCCACCCCTCTAGAAAATTATTTTTGTGTTTTGTGGAGATGGAGATCTTGCTATGTTGCCCAGGCTTGTCTTGAACTCCTGGACTCAAGTGATCCTCCAGGCTCAGCCTCCCAAAGCACTGGGATTATAGGTGTGAGCCACCGTGCACGGCCTGCAGATGCTTTTTAATGGGAAGTGATATGAAGGGGTGGAGCGGGAGTGAGGCCTGGAGTCTCCAGGCCTGACAAACACCCCTACTCCACTCCCAAACCTCCTCTCCAGAAGCAGCAGCATGACCCCGCTGTGGGACAGCTGCTCCCCAGGAGCGGAGCCCAGCAGTAAGAACCGAGTGTCACAGGGAAGGGAAGCTCTGCAGCTGCCGTGGTCCAGGAGGACTTCCTGTAAGAGGCTGAGTAGGAGCTGGTGGAGATGATGAGGTTTGTTTGCACAGAATGGTGTGAGTGTGGAAGAGAGATTCCAAAGAGCAAAGGGCTAGAAAAAGAGGAACTGAGAGAACAGCACCCACAGCTGGGAAATTAGCTTGTTCTCTGCCTCCCACCTGATGTCCATCTGCCAGGAAATTCCCCAGCTCCCATGGTCTGATTCTCTCCTACGGCAACTACGACATTCTCTTCCTCCGGTCCCAGCGTGTCCCTCTCCTCTCCCCAGCCGCCAATCTCTACGAGGTTCAAGATCCCGCAATCTTTAGCATCAGAAGAGATGAGGATTGGTCGGGCGTGGTGGCCTCTGCCTGTAACCCCAGCACGTTGGGAGGCCAAGGTGGGTGGATCGCCTGAGGTCAGGAGTTCGAGACCAGCCTGGGAAACGTGGTGAAACCCCGCCTCTACCAAAATACAAAAATTAGCCAGGCATGGTGGTGGGCACCTGTAATCCCAGCTACTCCGGAGGCTGAAGCAGAAGAGTAGCTTGAACCCTGGAGGCACAGGTTGCAGTGAGCCGAGATCTCACCACTGCACTCTGGCCTGGGCAACACAGTGAGACTCTGTCTCAAAAAATAATAAATAAATAGCTATAATTAGATTGTTTGTAACACAAAGGATAAATGCTTGAGGTGGATCCATCATTTACCTTGATGTGATTATTACACGTTGTATGCCTGTATCAAAACATCCCACATACCTCACAAATACATACACTTACTATGTACCCACAAAAATTAAACATAAAACAAAATTTTTAGTGTAAATGGTCTCAATATGCCTGTTAGAAGAGATTGGGGCAAGGTGTAGTGGCTCATGCCTGTAATCCCAGCACTTTGGGAGGCCTAGGCGGGTGGGTTACTTGAGGTCAAGAGTTTGAGACCAGCCTGGCCAACATGGTGACACCCCATCTCTACTAAAAATACAAAAATTAGCCAGGCATGGCAGTGTGTGCCTGTAATCCCAGCTACTCGGGAGGCTGAGGCAGGAGAATTGCTTCAAACTGGGAGGTGGAGGTTGCAGTGAGCCAAGATTACGCCACTGCACTCCTGCCTGGGTGGCAGAGTGAGACCCAGTCTCAAAAAAATATAAATAAATAAGATTGGAAGAGTGGATTAAAAACAGAACCTAGTTATATTCTGTCCACAAGAAATTCACTTCAAATGTAGCAATATAGGTAGGTTAACTGGAAAAAGAAATAGTATGCAAACATTTATCAAATGAAAGTGTGAGTAGCTATATTAGTGTAGGATAGAGTAGACTTTAGAGCAAAGAAAATGATCAGAGACAGGGTGGGACGTCATATACTAAATACAAAGCCAATCTACCAAGAAAACGTGGCAACCTTTGTGTGTTTGCATCAAACGATGGAGCTGAGAATATTTGAAGCAAAAATTGACATAACTAAAAGGACAAATAGACAAAACCACAATTAGAGCTGGTGACTTCAACACGATTTTTTCTTTCTTTTGTTTTGGTTTGGTTTGGTTTTTTGTGATGGAGTTTCGCTATTGTTGCCCAGGCAATGGGTGTGCAATAGCTCAATCTCAGCTCATCGCAACTTCCACCTCCCGGGTTCAAGGGATTCTCCTGCCTCGGCCTTATGAGCAACTGGGATTACAGGTGTGCGCCACCACGCCCAGTTAATTTTGTATTTTTAGTAGAGATGGGGTTTTATCATGTTTCCCAGGCTGGTCTTGAACTCCTGACCTCAGGTGATCCGCCTGCCTCAGCCTCCCAAAGTACTGGGATTACAGGTGTGAGCCACTGCACCCGGCCCAACACTCTTTTTTCAGCAGTTGATAGAACAACTAGCCAGAATAGAGCAAAGGTATAGAACCAATACCATCGACCAATAGGATCTAATCAACCTTTATAGAACATTCCACCCAAAAACAGCAGAACACATATTCTTTTCAAGAGCCCATGGAATATATACCAAGACAGACTACATTGTGGGCCACAAAATAAACTTCAACAAACGTCAAAGAATTGAAATCAGATAGAGAGTATTCTCTCACACACCGTAATCAAACTAGAAATCAGTAACAGAAAAATAACAGGAAGATCTGCACACTCTTGAGAACCAAACAACATACTTCTGTTTTTTTTTTTTTTTTTTTTTTTTTTTTTTTTGAGACAGAGTCTCACTCTGTCACCAGGCGCCAGGCTGGAGTGCAGTGGCGCAACCTCGGCTCACTGCAACCTCCGTCTCCCAGGTTCAAGCAATTCTCCTGCCTCAGCCTCCCAAGTAGCTGGGACTACAGGCACACACCACCACGCCCAGTTATTTTTTTTTGTATTTTTAGTAGAGACGGGGTTTCACCATGTTGGCCAGGATGGTCTCGATCTCTTGACCTTGTGATCAGCCTGCCTTGGCCTCCCAGACAACATACTTCTAAATAATTCATAGCTCAAGAGGAAACCATAGGTCAAGATAAACTAAAAAATGCACTGAAGTAAATAAAATTAAAATACAACTTATCCAAAGGGTTACACACATAAAGCATTGCTAATGAAAATGTATAGCACTAAATGCACATGTCAGAAAAGAGGGAGAGACCCAAATCAACAATCTAAGCTCTCACATCAAGAACCTAGAAAAAAGGCTGGTGTGGTGTTGCATGCCTGTAGTCCCAGTCACGGTCACTTGGGAGGCTGAGGAGGAAGTTCAAGGTTGACCCCAGAAGTCCAAGGTCGCAATAAGCTACAATCACACCTTTGTACTCCAGCCTGAGTGACAGAGCGAGATAAGACTCTATCTTCATAAAAAATCAAAATAAAGGATAGCAGAACCTAGAAAAGAAGAGCCAAATAAATGCAAAGCAAGTAGAAGGAAGGAAATATAAAGATGAGAGCAAAAACTAGTGACACTGAAAACAGAAATTTTCGGAACAGAAAAATATCAATGAAATAAAAAACTTCGAAAAAATCAGTAAAATTGACAAACTTCTAGGAAGACCAACAAAAAAAGAAGGCACAGTTTATCGATGGAAATGAAACATGGGCTATTACAACAGATCCTACAGACACGAAAAGGATAATAAGAGAACTATGGCTCTCTGTAGTTCCACCTGTACCAAACGGTATTAATTCTTCTTTATACATTTGGTAGCATTTTCCAAAGAAAATGTGGCCTGTTGATTCTTTTTAAAAGTTTTTTTTTGGTGATGGAGTCTCACTCTATCACCCAGGCTGGAGTGCAGTGACTCGATCTTGGCTCATTGCAACCTCTGCCTCCTGGGTTCAAGTGATTCTTTTGCCTCAGCCTCGTAAGTAGCTGGGATTACAGGCACCCGCCACAATGACTGGCTACTTTTTTGTATTTTTAGTAGAGGCGGGGTTTCACCATGTTGGCCAGGCTGGTCTCGAACTCCTGACCTCAGCTGATCCACCCACCTCGGCCTCCCAAAGTGCTGGGATTACAGGAGTGAGCCACCGCACCTGGCTAAATTAGTCATTTTAAAACTCTCAAAGCCAGGTGTGGTGGCTCACACCTGTAATCCCAGAACTTTGGGAGGTCGAGGCAGGCAGATCACAGGGTCAGGAGTTCTAGACCAGCCTGACCAATGAAACCCCATCTCTACTAAAAAATACAAAAATTAACTTAGTGCTGACCAAATAAAATTATCTGCAAAATTTTTGCCCCTGGGCTGCAGTTTGCAGCCTCTGGCCAAGCCCTGGGAGCATAGTTCAGCGCTGTGAGGCAGTGAAACCGACAAGATGGTTTAAAATGTATATTTAGTTTTTGTTTTTGTTTTGTTTGCTTTTTTGGGTCTCGCTCTACAGCCCAGGCTGAAGTGCAGTGGTGAGATCTGAACTCACTACAACCTCTGCCTCCCAGGTTCAAGTGATCCCCCTGCCTCAGCCTCCCTAGTAGCTGGAACTACAGGTGTTAGCTACCACGCCCAGTTAATTTTTGTAGTTTTAGTAGAGACGGGGTCTCACCTCGCCTGTTGGCAAGGCTGGTCTCAAACTCCTGACCTCAGGTGATCGGCCCACCTTGGCCTCCCAACGTGCTGGGATTACAGGTGTCAGCCACTGCACCCGGAGCCTTTTAGTTATTTTTAAATGTACAATTAAATTATTATTTGTGATTGTCATCCTGTTGTGCTGTCAAATACTAGATTTCATTCATTTTTTTCTATTTTTTTGTGTGGGATTACAGGCATAAGCCACCATGTCGGGCCCTTATTTATTTATTTATTTTTTAAACAGAGTCTCACTCTGTCATCCAGGCTGGAGTGCAGTGGCACAATCTCAGCTCACTGCAACCTCCACCTCCCAGGTTCAAGCGATTCTCCTGCCTCAGCCTCCCGAGTAGCTGGGATTACAAGTGCTCACCATTATGCCCAGCTAATTTTTGTGTTTTTAGTAGAGACGGGGTTTCACCATGTTGGCTCGGCTACTCTCAAACTTCTGACCTCAAGTGATCCACCCGCTTCGGCCTCCCAAAATGCTGAGATTACAGGTATGAGCCACTGTGCCTGGCACTTTTAGTAATTTTTAAAAGTACAATTGAATTATTATTGATGAGGCCGGGTGTGGTTGCTCAGGCCTGTAATCCCAACACTTTGGGAGGCCCATGCTGGTGGATCACCTGAGGTCAAGAGTAAAGTCGGGGTTTCTATAGAGCCTGGCCAATATGATGAAATTCTGTCTCTACAAAAATCCAAAAATCAGCCGGCCGTGGTGGCGCATGCCTGTAGTCCTAGTTGCTCAGTTCCCCACGTTGGCAGAATTGGTGGGAGAACTGCCCGAACTCGGGAGATGGAGGTTGCAGTGAGCCAAGATCACTTGGTTGCACTTCAGCCTGGGTGACAAGAGCGAAACTCCGTCCTAAAACATCAACAACAACAAAAACGTAACATGAAATTTACCATCTTAACTATTTATAGATGTACAATTCCGTGGAATTAACATATTCATAATGTTGTACAAACATCACCGACATCCATTCTACGAGTCTTCATCTTGTAAAACTGAAACTCTATGCCTGCTAAACAATAATGCTCCATTATCTCTGCCCCTCAGTCCCTGGCAGCTACCATTCTACATTTTTTTTTCCTGCATTTGAGAGAATTACTCTGTCAACACCATTCCACTTTCTGTCTCCATGATTAAAAAAAATTTTTTTTTTGTTTTATTCTTAAAACATTTTTTTTTAAAAAGAGACGGGGTCTCGCTGTGTTGCACAGGCTGGAGCGCAGTGGCTATTCACAGGCGCGGTCCCACTACTGATCAGCACGGGAGTTTTGACCTGCTGTTTCTGACCTGGGCCGGTTCACCCCTCCTTAGGCAACCTGGTGGTCCCCTGCTCCCAGGAGGTCACCATATTGATGCTGAACTTACTGTGGACACCAGATCGGCATAGCGCACGACAGCCCAGAACTTCCGGGCTCAAGCGATCCTCCCACCTCAGCCTCCTCAGTAACTGGGACAGCAGGCACGCACCACCGCGCCTTGCAAAACATTTTTTTAAATAGAGATCAAGTCTTGTTATGTTGCCCAGGCTGGTCTCGAACTCCTGGACTCAAGCAAGTGATCCTCCCACCTTGGCCTCCCAAAATACTGGTATTACAGGCGTGAGCCACCATGCCTGGCCTCTCCTCTGCCTCTAGGACTTTGACTACTCTGAATAACTCACATAAGTGAAATCATATAGTGTCTTTTTTCTGTCTAACTCATGGCACTTAGCATAATGTCCTCAAAATTAATCTGTGTTGTAGCACATGTCAGAATCTCCTTTGTTTTTTATTTACCTCATTTTATCTTTTTGGACAGGATCCCACTCTGTCACCCAGACTGGAGTGCAGTGGCATGATCTCGGCTCACTGTGACCTGGACAGCCCGGGCTCAAGCAATCCTCCCACCTCAGCTTCCTAAGTAGCTGGGATTACAGCCCACTGTGCGCAGCTAATTTTTCTTTTTTTTTTTTTTACTTTTTGTAGAGACAGAGTTTCCCCACGTTGGCCAGGCTGGTCTCGAACTCCGCAGATGATCCGTCCGACTCGGTCTCCCAAAGTGCTGGGATTACGGGTGGAAGACACTGCACCTGGCCTCAAACTGTTTCTTTAACTTTTGAAAATTGTTAAATTTACCTACCTAAAGCCATTAGCTTCTAGGTAAGGCCTGGGGACATGTGCAATTAACCACACCCCCAGCTATGCTGGAGAGTCAGCTTCTGCCTAGTGTGTCCCAGGTAGGCTCCATACACAGTACATAATTAAAATCCCTTACTTACCGAGGTTTTTCACCAAAAATAAAACTTGCTAAGAGTTAACATTGTAACATGTAATTAAAACTACAAAAGAAACAGTTTTACACACAAGGTGTGTAAGAAAAGTGAAATGTGGCCGGGCACGGTGGCTCACGCCCGTAATCCCAGCACTTTGGGAGGCCGAGGTGGGTGGATCACGAGGTCAAGAGATCGAGACCATCCTGGTGAGAACCCTGTCTCTACTAAATACAAAAAATTAGCCAGGCATGGTGGCACATGCCTGTAATCCCAGCTACTCAGGAGGCTGAGGCAGGAGAATCATTTGAACCCAGGAGGCGGAGGTTGCGGTGAGCCGAGAATTCGCCATTGCACTCCAGCCTGGGCAACAAGAGTGAAACTCCATCTCAAAAAAAAAAAAAAAAAAAAAAAGAAAAGTGAAATGTGTTTTTGCTTAAAAAAAAAAATATCATAAGAAGGCATGGGAATGTGGCTTTCTTTCTGCCTAAAGTGTTATTGGATTGTTTTAAGTAAGAAAAAAATTTTTTTAAAGGTTTAAACAAGTTGTGGAAGATTTATAAAAATTAATTGTAAGAGATTCTACGTGTGAACATATTGGCTTGTTTTTCTGTAAACTAAACATTGGAATAGAAGCATAACAAGGTTTTCTTGGAGCACTGATCTGCTATTTCTTTCTCTTTTTTTTTGAGACGGAGTTTCACTGTTGTTACCCAGACTGGAGTGCAATGGCACGATCTTGGCTCACCGCAACCTCCTCCTCCTGGGTTCAGGCGATTCTCCTGCCTCAGCCTCCCGAGTAGCTGGGACTACAGGCGCGTGCCACCATGCCCAGCTAATTTTTGTATTTTTAGTAGAGACAGGTTTCACCTTGTTGACCAGGATGGTCTCGATCTCTTGACCTCGTGATCCACCTGCCTCGGCCTCCCAAAGTGCTGGGATTATAGGTGTGAGCCACCGTGCCTGGCCCTGATCTGCTATTTCAAAGAAAAAAGTAAAGGGTGATAACAGGTTTTTAAGAATCGGCCGTGTGTGGTGGCTCATGCCTGTGATCCCAGCACTTTGGGAGGCCGAGTTGGGAGGATCGCTTGAGCCAAGGAGTTTGAGACCAGCCTGGGTAACAGAGCCAGACCTCATCTCTACAAATTAAAAAAAACCTGTTTTTTACAAATAGAAAACACATAATTCCGGTGTGTAGTGGTGCACACCTATAGTCTCAGCCACTGGAGAGGCTGAGGGAAGAGGATCACTTCAGCCCAGGCGATTTAGGCTGCAGTGAGCCAAGACTGTGCAACTGCTTTCCAGCCAGGGCAACAGGCCTGACTCCATTAAAAAAAAAAAAAAGGCCCGGACGCGATGGCTCATGCCTGTAATCCCAGCACTTCGGGAGGCCGAGGTGGGCGGATCACCTGAGGTCGGGAGATCAAGACCAGCCTGACCAATGTGAAGAAACCGCTAAAAATACAAAAATTAGCCAGGCGTGGTGGTGCATGCCTGTAATCCAGCTACTTGGGAGGCTGAGGCAGGAGATCGCTTGAACCCAGGAGGTGGAGGTTGTGGTGAGCTGAGATCCTGCCATCACACTCCAGGTTGGGCAAAAAGAGAGAAACTCCGTCTCAGGGGAGGAAAAAAACAAAAAGAGTATGACAAAGGATAGAGACGCAAACTGACACAAGAACAGAAAATGAAACACCGCATATTCTCACTCATAGGCGGGTGATGAAAAACGAGAACACATGGACACAGAGACGGGAGTACTAAACACCGGGGTCTATTGGGGGGAAAAGGGGAGGGACAGTGGGAGGGGGAGGTGGGGAGGGATAGCCTGGGGAGAAATGCCAAATGTGGGTGAAGGGGAGAAAGGAAGCAAAACACACTGCCATGTGTGTACCAATGCAACTGTATTGCATGCTCTGCACATGTACCCCAAAACCTAAAATGCAATAAAAAAATAAAAATATTTAAAAAAAAAGAAAAAAAAAAAAGAAAAAAAGGATAGAGATGAGAGATGAACAGCCGGATGGAAGAGGTGCACATGGTGAAGTGTGGGCAGCGTGAGGAGCTTCCCTGCTCTTTCTGGTTTGCCATCCGCCAAGCAATTCCACAGATTTTGCAACCCAGGAACTCCCAGAACCCTCGTGGGAATGGGGGTGGGGGCTATGGAGGCTTCATTACACCCCTCCCCAGAGGCTGAGGGGGTGGGGCTAAGTGGTCCAACTCTCCAATCACAGGGTTGGTTCCCCTGACAACCAGCCCTCTTCCCAAGGCTATCCAGGAATCCACCCAGAGTCACCTCCTCAGAACAAAAGATGATCCTACCACCCAGAAAATTCCCAGGGATTTAGGAGCTTCTGTGTCAGGAATCGCGGGGGCGGAGACAAAATATTAGAAGCAAAGATCTTCCCAGCACCCCCTATCAATGAGGGCATTAGAAACTCTGGCTCAAGAACTGAGGGCAGAGACCAAATCTGTGTTGCTTACTGTCACAATGTCACACCCATTGCCTTTTACCTGGCTCCCTGTGCACATTGCAGTTGCCCGTTCAGTTCCTGTTACCATTTGGGTTTGAGATTATTTGCTGAGCCTTTGCAGTTTAGTGTTTTGGCTCTGGGTCCCTTACTAGCGATGAAGATGAGAAAAGGAAAAGAAAGGAATCCTGGGCAGGCGTGGCGGCTGGCGCCTGTAATCCCGGCACTTTGGGAGGCCAAGGCAGAAGGATCGCTTGAGGCCAGGAGTTTGAGACTAGCCTGGGCAACATAGCAAGACCCCATCTCTATAAAAACAATTTTTTTTTTTTTTGAGACGGAGTTTCGCTGTTGTTACCCAGGCTGGAGTGCAGTGGTGTGATCTTGGCTTATTGCAACCTCCGACTCCCTGGTTCAAGCGATTCTCCTGCCTCAGCCTCTCGAGTAGCTGGGATTACAGGAGCCCACCACCATACTCAGCTAATTTTTTGTATTTTTAGTAGAGATGGGGTTTCACCGTGTTAGCCAGGTTGGTCTTGAACTCCTGACCTTGTGGTCTTGGCCTCTCAAAGTGCTGGGATTATAGGTGTGAGCCACTGCGCCTGGCAGTTTTTTTTTTTTTTTTTTCCCAAAAAAGAAAGATATCCAAGGGAATCTCAGTTTGGATTGGGGTGGGAGTGGGGACAGGGGAACTGCAGGTGAGAGGGGCTAAGAGACCTCCATCCCCAGCCTCTGTGGGTCATATGTGCTCATCTCTCTTAAGCTTCCTTCCCAAGGTAACACACTCTCTTGACTTGTAAGTTTATTTAAATGTGTGCACCTTATCATATCTTCATCCTAACAGCACAAGTTAAACAAAGCAGCTTTCGAGGCCCCAGAGAGAAGTTGATTTAAGATAGGCCCCTATCAGAGGTTACTCAGCCGTTTGCAGCTCCTGCCTTATCACTGACAAAGGCCACGCTCCCTTGCCTGGGTACACCCTGAGCTCCAATCCAAAAGACAATCTTGTTGAACAGCCCTGTGGGTGTTAAGCAACTGCCTTCTTCCCCAGCCAGCCCAGCGCCTGCTCTATGGGCCGTGACCACAGTGGCCATGGTGGCAGGGAAGGAGGCCATGCAGGGCTTTCTCTCACCATGACGGATGTGTCCCAAAATGTTATTTGTTTGCAATCCCCGTGTTATCAACTATGCATCTAGACTCGACACGGGACTGGAGGGAGGCTGGTCTCAAACTCCTGACTTCAGGTGATCCACCTGCTTTGGCTTCCCAAAGTGCTGGGGTTAATAGGCATGAGCCACCATGCCTGGCCGATTCTCCTCTTGATAAGCATCTAGGTAGTTTCCAGTTGTTTAGCTGCAACAGATAAGTTGTGATGCACTTCTTTGCAAATACCTCCAGATGCGCATGTGTCCCCCTGGAAGTGAAACTGCTGGGCTGGGTCATCAGGTAAACACACCTTCTACCTGCCCAGATACTGCCAGATAATTCTCTCTCTCTCTCTCTGCCTGTCTCTCTCTCTCTGCCTCTTCTCTCTCTCTCTCTCTGCCTCTCTCTCTCTCTCTCTTTCTCTCTCTCTCTCTCTCTCTCTCTCTCTCTCTCTCTCTCTCTCTCTATCTCTCTCTCTGCGATGGAGTTGCCCAGGCTACAGTGCAGTGGCATGATCTCGGCTCACCACAACCTCCGCCTCCTGGGTTCAAGCGATTCTCCTGCCTCAGACTCCAGAGTAGCTGAGATTACAGGCATGTGCCACCACGCCCGGCTAATTTTGTATTTTTTTAGTAGAGATGGGTTTCTCCTTGTTGGTCAGGATGGTCTCTGACTCCTGACCTCAGGGGATCCGCCCACCTCAGTCTCCCGAAGTCCAAATGATTCTCTAAAATGGCTGCAGCCATTGACAATCCCTCGGCCTGCCAGAGAGGTTGTTTTTGTGTATCATTCTGTGGGTGTCCAATGGCATCTCATTTTAACTTACATTTCTGTGATTACTAGTGGCATTGAGTATCGTTTCTTTTTTTTTTTTTTTTTTGAGATGGAGTTTCGCTCTTGTTACCCAGGCCGGAGGGCAGTGGTACAATCACAGCTCACTGCAACCTCCACCTCCCAGGTTCAAGTGATTCTCCTGCCTCAGCCTCCTACCACCTGTAGCTGGGATTACAGGCACCCACCACCATGCCCGGCTAATTTTTGTATTTTTTAAGTACAGACAGGGTTCGTTATGTTGGCCAAGCTGGTCTCAAACTCCTGACCTCAGGCGATCCACCCGCATTGGCCTCTGAAAGTGCTGGGATTACAGGTGTGAGCCACCATGCCCAGCCAAGTTCTTTATATACTCTGATTACTAGATATTTGACATTAGTTGGCTATATGCATTGCATTTAGCTTATTTTGAAACTTTAAAAATTATATGTATTGTCATGTAAGTTTTTAATATGTCCATCTCCATCCATTTTTTCTTTTTCATATATCTTTTGTGTCTTACTTAGAAAGACTTCTCTAGATCCAAGAAATAAAGATATTCTCCTATAATTTTTTTTTTTTTTTTGAGTTGGAGTCTCGCTCTTGTTGCCCAGGCTGGAGTGCAATGGTGTGATCTCAGTTCACTGCAATCTCTGCCTTCCCAAGTTTCAAGCAATTCTCCTGCCTCAGCCTCCCGAGTAGCTGGGACTACAGGCACCTGCCACCATGCCGAGCTAATTTTTGTATTTTTAGTGGAGACGGGGTTTCACCAAGTTGGCCAGGATGGTCTTGATCTCTTGACCTTGTGATCCGCCCGGCTCAGCCTCCCAAAGTGCCGGGATTGCAGGTGTGGGCCCCCACACCCGGCCTATAGTTTCTTCTAAGTGTTTCACAGTTCTTTTCTTCACATTGAGATGTTTAGTGACAAAAGATTCTTTGCTTGTCCAAACTTTATTGAAGTTTCTGAGTCTTCTCCTAAGCCTATCCGTGGACTTCCTTGTAAAAGTCAGTTTGGGCAGAACCCTGCTAGGTCAGTTCAGCAGGAACTCTCCATCCCCGATATCTGATCACCTTCAGTATCTGATCAATTCCCCATCCTCCACGATCCCCCAGGTGATGTGTGATCACCCTGGCCTGGCCTGTCTTCAGCAACAATCCTTTATTGTGTTTAGCCACAATTCCCTTCACCCCCGATGTTTTCCGTTAGTAATTTTCCTTCCACGGACTCCCACTCTGCTCCTGGGCGATAAATTCCCACTTGGCCATGGTGTATTTGGAGTTATTTGGAGTTTAGCCCAATCTCTCTTCCCCACGGCAAGACCCGCGTGCCGTGGTTCCTATACCTATTGCAAGGGTCCTGAAGAAAGTCTCCCTGGCCATGCTTTAACCTGTGTTATTGAATAACGTTTTGTTTAACAGTTACGGTTCTCAGGTAGGACCACAATTCATCACTGGACCCCTGAGCTTCTCTCTGCGACATTAAGTGAGCGCCTGTGACGTCTTTGTCTTCCTTCCTGACTGACTGATCAGGAAATCAGGCTCCCAAACCATCGCTCCAGACAAACATCCGTTGAAGCAGGTAAAGATAGACTTTGATTTTTTTTTTTGAGACAGAGTCTTGTTCTGTCGCCAGGCGCCAGGCTGGAGTGCAGTGGCGGGATGTCAGCTCACTGCAATCTCTGCCTCCCGGGTTCAAGCAATTCTCCTGCCTCAGCCTCCCGAGTAGCTGGGCTGGTCTTGATCTCTTGACCTCGTGATCCACAGGCCTTGGCCTCCCAAAGTGCTGGGATTACAGGCATGAGCCACTGCGCCCAGCCCAGACTTTGATTTTTGTTTTTGTTGTTTTTTTGAGACAGGGTCTCACTCTAACACCCAGGCTGGAGTGCAGTGGTGCAGTCATAGCTCACTGCAGCCTCAAACTCCAGGGCTCAAGTGATCCTCCCACCTCAGCCTCCCCAGCAGCTGGGACTACAGGCATACCACCATGCCTGGCTAACTTTTTATTTTTTGTAGAGATGGGGTCTCACTATGTTGGCCAGGCTGATCTTGAACTCCTTGGCTCAAGTGACCCTCCCAGCTTGGCCTCCCAAAGTGCTGGGATTAGAGGCAGGAGCCACTATGCCTGGCACAGACTTTGTTTCTTTTTCTTTTTCTTTTTTTCCTGAGATGGAGTCCTGCTGTCACCCGGCTGGAGTACAGTGGCATGATCTCGGCTCACTGCAACCTCCGCCTCCCGGGTTCAAGTGATTCTTCTGCCTCAGTCTCCTGAGTAGCTGGGACTACAGGCATGCACCACCACGCCCAGCCAATTTTTGTGTTTTTAGTAGAGACAGGGTTTCACCATATTGGCTAGGCTGGTCTTGAACTCCTGATCTTGTGATCCGCCCTCCTTGATCTCCCTAAGTGCTGGAATTACAGGTGTGAGCCACCGCTGGCACAGACTTTGATTCTTAAATTGTGGGTGCACTTGCTGAAGCTGGGTTAGAGTCCCAGGCTTCTTTTGAAAGGTACTTTCTGGGCTGGAAGTCCTTCTTCCTGACTCTCTGTGAGGCCTCTCTGTTCGCTCTGTTGGATCCTGCTTCTCCCACAGGAAGCTTTCTGTCACCGGGAAGCCTCTTCTCGAACCCCTGCTGACTCTATCCTCTGCCAACTGTGTACCCCAGTACCAGACCCTTTTTCTTTCCACTCCAGCTCCTCAGTCACTTGTACCTTAGGTCCTCTACCGTTCACTGGGGGCTCTCAAGGAACTCAGCACCCCATCCCCCAGGCAAGCACCTGAAGCTGAAAAGAAAACACAACAACAACAAATAGAACTGTGGCCGGGTGCGGTGGCTCACACCTGTAGCCCCAGCACTTTCGGAGGCTGAGGCAGGCGGATCACCTGAGGTCAGAAGTGCGAGACCAGCCTGGCCAACATAGTGAAACCTCGTCTCTACTACAAATACAAAAATTAGCCGGGCATAGTGGCGTGTGCCTGTAATCTCAGCTACTTGGGAGGCTGAGGCAGGAGAATCGCTTGAACCCAGGAGGCGGAGGTTGCAGTGAGCCAAGATCGAGCCACTGCACTCCAGCCTGGGCAACAGAGCAAGACTCCATCAACAACAACATTAAAAAAAAAAAAAAAAAAAGAACTGTTTGAAAACTGAGGTTGAGTGTGGTGGCTCATGCCTGTAATCCCAGCGCTTTGGGAGGCTGAGGCAGGATTCCTTGAGCTGAGGAGTTTGAAATGAATCTGGGTGACAAGGCAAGACCCCATCTCTATAAAAAACTTAAAAATTAGCCAGGTTTGAAGGCACACATACACCTGTGGTCTCAGCTACTTGGGAGGCTGAGTTTGGTACATTACTTGAGCCTGGGAAGTCGAGGCTGTAGTGAGCTGTGATCACACCACTGCATTCCAGCCTGGGCAACAGAGTGACACCTTGTCTCAAATATAAAAGAGAATAATAATAAAGAAAGCTGGAGACATTAAAAGTCTTAAAAGCTGGCTGGGCGCGGTGGCTCAAGCCTGTAATCCCAGCACTTTGGGAGGCCGAGGCGGGTGGATCACGAGGTCAAGAGATCGAGACCACCCTGGTCAACATGGTGAAACCCCGTCTCTACTAAAAATACAAAAAATTAGCTGGGCATGGTGGTGCGCGCCTGTAGTCCCAGCTACTCAGGAGGCTGAGGCAGGAGAATTGCCTGAACCCAGGAGGCGGAGGTTGCAGTGAGCCGAGATCGTGCCATCGCACTCCAGCCTGGGTAACAAGAGAGAAACTCCGTCTCAAAAAAAAAAAAAATCTTAAAAGCTGCCTTCACAGATATTAGTAAAAAGTTTTAGTGCTTACTGGGGTGGTAATCTCAATTCGTCCCATTTTCATCAGAGATGTAACTGGATAGAATATAAAGTGGAGCTAAACAAGTGAGCTTGTGTTATCCTGGTCCACCGTCTCATGATTAAAGTGTTTCAGATGAAAAGCTGTAAGATCTGGTTACATCTGTCTGTATGTTTGTGTATGTGTACACGTATGTATGTATGTATGTATGTATGTATGTATGTATGTTTGTTCGTTAGGTATACATAATATTTTTCTTTTTTTTTTTGAGACGGAGTTTCGCTCTTGTTACCCAGGCTGGAGTACAATGGCGCGATCTCGGCTCACCGCAGCCTCCGCCTCCTGGGTTCAGGCAATTCTCCTGCCTCAGCCTCCCGAGTAGCTGGGATTACAGGCACGCACCACCATACCCAGCTAAGTTTTTGTATTTTCAGTAGAGACGGGGTTTCACCATGTTGACCAGGATGGTCTCGATCTCTTGACCTCGTGATCCACCCGCCTCGGCCTCCCAAAGTGCTGGGATTACAGGCGTGAGCCGCCGCGCCCGGCCCACATATTTTTCTAACTTCAACGGTAATACAAAACTAAAATAGCAGATTGTCTCCTAGGGATAAATGGTCACTCAAACTAAGTATTCATAGAATTATCAGAAAAATAAAAAACGGAACAATCTTTTAAAGTTGACACGATCCACGAGAGTCTTTGGTAAATAACAGCTAGTTTTAAAATTGTTGGTAACATGAAAACAGGAATGTCTTCAGAGCTGTTATCATTCAATACAGGCCCACGGTTTTTCCTGAGTATGCGGCTACGAACGTTTCTGTTGTATTTGCTAGATGTTTAAGGCCATAAAACTATAAATCTAACCTAAGAACAGAATGTACGGGAAAAATGAATTGCTGACTGGCTTGGTGGTTGCCAGACATAAAAGTTAAAAAAAAACAACCTCGTTTAACTTTGTAGTTTCGTTGCTTTTGTGACGTTTTTTGATACTTATCTGATTTATTAACAGGAAAAATGCTTTAAAATAGTGCCTACCTTTGTTTAAGGTTTCATGAAATTTTTCATGAGCAATTAAAATGTAGTTGTTGAGAATAAATAAATTAGGTGAATGTCGTAGAATGAAAGTTTATACATGAACTTTTAATAAATAATTATGCTTTAGAAGATGTCTACTTGGAAGCAGTTTCAAAAATCTTTATAAGTTTATAAATGAACTTTTAACAAATAATTATGCTTTAGAAGATGCCTACTTGGAAACAGTTTCAAAAATCTTTTTTTTCTGACAACTTGCAACCTTAAAGTTCTGCTGAGTAAAACTGAATAATTGATATTTGTTAAAAAGCTGGACTCGGAAGCTCTCGCTGGATGCGCGGAGAGGGGACATGGATGAATCTGGAGAACATCATTCTCAGCAAACTGACACAAGAACAGAAAATGAAACACCGCATATTCTCACTCAGAGGCGGGTGATGAAAAATGAGAACACATGGACACAGAGAGGGGAGTACTAAACACTGGGGTCTATTGGGGGGAAAAGGGGAGGGCCAGCGGGAGGGGGAGGTGGGGAGGGATAGCCTGGGGAGAAATGCCAAATGTGGGTGAAGGGGAGAAAGCAAACAAAACACACTGCCATGTGTGTACCTATGCAACTGTATTGCATGCTCTGCACATGTACCCCAAAACCTAAAATGCAATTAAAAAAAAAAAAAGGTGGACTCAACCGTGGAAAAGAAATCTTGTCACGTGTAGTCAAAGCTGGCTGATATTGGCTAGATTCATTTGTGAAGTTTTATTAAAAATTAGTTCTAGGCCGGGCACGGTGGCTCATGCCTGTAATCCCAACACTTTGGGAGGCTGAGGAGGGCGAATCATGAGGTCAGGAGATCGAGACCATCCTGGCTAACATGGTGAAACCCCGTCTCTACTAAAATACAAAAATCAGCTGGGCGTGGTGGCGCGTGCCTGTAATCCCAGCTACTCAGGAGGCTGAGGCAGGAGAATTGCTTCAACCAGGGAGGAGGAGGTTGCAGTAAGCTGAGATCTCACCACTGCACTCCAGCCTGGGTGACAGAGCTAGACTCTGTCTAAAAAAAAAAAAAAAAAAAAAAATTAGTTATAGTAGTACGTTGATGCATTGATGCAAAGGTAGAATTTGGTCCTCTTTCTAAAAGTTACAACATTTCCTTGAACAATTTTGTCTGTATTGGTCTGAGAATGTGAAG
Source organism: Callithrix jacchus (assembly GCF_049354715.1). Classification (NCBI taxonomy): domain Eukaryota; kingdom Metazoa; phylum Chordata; class Mammalia; order Primates; family Cebidae; genus Callithrix; species Callithrix jacchus. The sequence continues at coordinate 9,904,196 of NC_133503.1, read as the reverse complement.
CTTTTTTTCCCCTTAAAGTAATTGGCCTAGAAAAGAAAAATTTTCTGTTTTATCAAAATAATTTCTTTTTCTTTTTTTTTGAGATGGAGTTTCACTCTTGTCGCTCAGTCTGAAGTGCAGTGGCGTGATCTCTGCTCACTGCAACCTCTGCCTCACGGGTTCAAGGAATTCTCCTGCCTCAGCCTCCTGAGTAGCTGGAATTACAGGCATGTGCCACCACGTCTGGGTAGTTTTTGTATTTTTGCAGAGACAAGGTTTCACCATGTAAGCCAGGCTGGTCTCAAACTCCTGACCTCAGGTGATCCACCCGCCTGGGCCTCCCAAAGTGCCAGGATTACAGGCACGAGCCGCCGTGCCCAGCTATTTGGAGAATTTCCTGTGTGGATGTTGCCTTTTATCAGGTCTTTGGTTACTTAAGAAAACTAAGTCTTCTCTTATAAAAAAAAAAAGCTAAGTTTTTCTTCACAACTATGTAATCTGCTATATTTGCTTTTAAACTATTTTATAATTACCAATATGGTGCAACCCCATTTCTACTAAAAATACAAAAATTAGCCAGGTGTGGTGGTGCGCGCCTGTAGTCCCAGCTACTCAGGAGGCTGAGGCAGGAGAATTGCTTGAACCCGGGAGGCAGAGGTTGCAGTGAGCCGAGATTGCACCATTGCACTCCAGCCTGGGTGACAAGAGCGAAACTCTGTCCCGAAAAAAAAAAATTATCATCAGTTTGATTAGACAACTGAGATTATGTTTAATTAAGTGCTTTAAACCTTTTAGCATTTTTTATAAACTTCTCAAAATCATACTGTAAATTACATCTTTTTAACTTCAAGTTAACTTTGGTATTTTCCAGCTGGGCCCCAGGATATCTCAAAAGGTATGTCTCTCACCTAGTTAAAGAAAGATATTAAAATAGTTATGCTTATTTCCTATGTTAAATTATATAGGAAACATTGTGAAATAGGAAATAATGTTTAACCTTGTTTGAGTTCCATTTGTATAGTAATGTGATTAATATGTGTTCGATAAATTATAGGAAATTCCTAGAAATATAATGTTATCAGTCATAATTTTGCTTATTATGTTAAAAGGTTGTATGCCACAGAAATCGAATTTTCTTGTTAATTGTATCACTATCAAATGAACTCTCATCGATCTTTCCCCATATCTTTATCATCCGTAGAGAGTTATTTCACTTTAATTATTCTGTGAAAACATTTGCAACACATAGCTGCAATTCAAAGTTGCTTCTTTGTCAAGGAAATTAATAAGAAGATTGTGGCAAGCACCCTGGAATACAGCTTTCTGGTAACTTTAAGATGATACCATTGGACTGAGTTAGGATTTCCGGAACTCTAGTGAAACCGGTGGGCTCGTGGAACTGTGATCTCAAGATCAAGCAGAACTAACATTAACTACATGGAGCTGAATAAACCGATAATGTTTATTAATTTTCGTTTTAAAAACTATTTGTATTTTCTTTATTTCCTTCTAACACTTCTCCCTCACCACCCATGACTTATTTGAAACGCTGCTGGTTTTTCGAATGTTTTATTTTCCAGATTTAAGAAAGGTTTTTTTTGGCTAGGCACATTGGCTCATGCCTGTAATCCCAGCACTTTGGGAGGCCCGGGTGGGTGATCGCCTGAGGTCAGGAGTGAGACCAGACTGAGCAACATGGTAAAACCCTGTCTCTACTAAAAAGACAAAATTACCCGTGAGTGGTGGCGTGTGCCTGTAGTCCCAGCTACCTGGGAGGCTGAGGCAAGAGAACCACTCACACCCAGGAGGCAGAGGTTGCAGTCAGCTGAGACTGTGCCATTGCATTCCATCCTGGGCAACAAGAGTGAAACTCCATCTCAAAAAAAAAAATTAAATAAATAAAAAATTAATAAGATGGTTTTTTTCTTTTATTTTTATTTATTTATTTATTTATTTATTTATTTATTATTATTTTTTTAAAGACGGGGTTTCACCATGTTGGTCAGGCTGGTCTTGAACTCCCGACCTTAGGTGATCCACCCTCCTTGGCCTCCAAAGTGCTTGGATTACAGGTGTGAGCCACCATGCCCAGCCCTTTTTTTTCCTTTTAAACTGTCTGTAGCTTACAGCAACTTGGTAAAGTTTATTTTATTGGACAAAAACGTTTGTTTTTTTTCCCTACCTAATTCCTCCAGAATTCGTAAACTATTCTTGAGTATTCTTATTTGTATGGCGATGTAGTTATTTACCTAATTTGTTTGTTTGTTTGTTTTTTGTTTTGTTTTGCTTTGTGATGGAGTCTCGCTCTGTGGCCCAGCCTGGAGTGCAGTGGTGCGATCTCAGCCCACTGCAACCTCTGCCTTCCAGATTCAAGTGATTCTCCTGCCTCAGCCTCCTGAGTGGCTGGGATTACAGGTTCCCACCACCATGCCCAGCTACTTTTTGCATTTTTAGTAGAGACGGGGTTTCACCAGGTTGGCCAGGCTGGTTTCAAACTCCTGTCCTCAGGTGATCCACCCGCCTCGGCCTCCCAAAGTGCTGGAATTGCAGGCATGAGCCACTGCACCTGGCCTATTTACCTATGTTCAAGGAGAATCTGTTCTCCTTAAATTGGAAACACTGCTTATATTACCGAGGTTTTGACTGGAATGTCATATTTTCAGGTGCGAGCAGATAGTTTTAAGGAACGAAGGTTGCCTTTATGGAACCAATAGAGCTGTAACAGGAAAAACTGACTGACGTGATACCTTAAATACAGGGTCCACATGATTGCCTTACTAGTCAGTAAAGAATCTCACGTTCTGGCAGGCCCAGAAGACTCGGGATATTTTGGGAACCTTAAGTAAACAGGAAGTCACTCAAATCTAAGGTGCTGCTGGTGACGTTTGGTAGTGAGTTTTTGGCTTGACTTCCTAGCCTTGAAAGGCTTTTAAAAGCCCACTCTGAGATCCCTTACCAAAAGTTCTGGTAAAGCAAACTCACAAAGGAGCTAATGTGCTCAGTCGCTATTCTTGTTGCACTTAAGAAAATAATGGAAACAAATGTAATGATACCAAACTTATTACCAGTCTTGTATTATCTGTTAGAAATGGGGGTGACTGGCCGGGCGCAGTGGCTCACGCCTGTCATCCCAGCACTTTGGGAGGCCGAGGCGGGTGGATCACGAGGTCAAGAGATCGAGACCATCCTGGTCAACATGGTGAAACCCCGTCTTTACTAAAAATACAGAAAATTAGCTGGGCACAGTGGCGCGTGCCTGTAATCCCAGCTACTCGGGAGGCTGAGGCAGGAGAATTGCCTGAACCCAGGAGGGGGAGGTTGTAGTGAGCCGAGATCGCGCCATTGCACTCCAGCCTGGGTAACAAGAGCGAAACTCCGTCTCAAAAAAAAAAAAAAAAAAAAAAAGAGAAAGAAAGAAATGGGGGTGACTAGAAGGAGAAAAAAATATGTTTCAGAAGAAAACTGTGGTCCACTCATTATCATTATGTTATCAGATTCTTGCACTGTTATTTATTTAGTTAGTTTTTGAAGTCTTATCTACCTATGATCTAGACTGGATCTTGAATTCTTTTCATTTTCCCCAACATCTGGCTACAACTCTTCAAACTAATATTTCCAATTTTCTCCCACCCTTCTAGTTTAGAAACACAGAAATTAAAACTGCGCTTTTCTTGAAGCCCTGCGAGCTGAAGCTGAGGACTTGCTAGAAACTTCAGAGAAACGGCCACAGCAGCTCAGGTAGGAGCAGCCTTCATGACAGCCGAACAGCAAACCAGGAAAATCCGCCGTTTTCTGCGGCTTGCTGGGGATGCTCAGGCCTGGCATCTAGAATCTTCTGGACTGGCTGCCTTTTGGATTTAGAAACTGAGTTTACAGTTTGTTCTTGCCATTAACCTTGTTATTTATTTATTTATTGAGATCGAGCCTCACTCTGTTGCCCAGGCAGTGGCGTGATCTTGGCTCACTGCATCCTTTGCCTCCCGGGTTCAAGCAATTCTCCCGCCTTAGCTTCCTGAAAGAGTAGCTGGGATTATGGGTGCGCCCCACCATGCCTGGCTAATTTTTGTGTTTTTTGTAGAGATGGGGTTTCATCATGTTGGTCAGACTGGTCTTGAACTCCTGATCTTGTGATCTGCCCGTCTCGGCCTCCCAGAGTGCTGGGATTACAGGTGTGAGCCACTGTGTCCGGCCCTCTTTTATTTTCATAGAAACTAACCTTCTCTTATGAAAAACCTGCTGGCTTACACTTACACTCTCTAGGAGATCGCCATAACAAGTCCCAACAGATGATTTCGTTGTTCCTTAAGGAAGCAGCTAAGATTGGCTCGGTTTATTTAGAAGTTTGATTAAAAATTAGTTCTGGTAGTACACCGATGCAAAAGTAGAGTTTGGTCTTCTTTGTAAAAATGACAAAATTTTCTTGAACTATTGGTCTGAGAATGTGACTTTTTTTTTGGAGGAGGTTGCGGTGAGCCAAGATCACGCCATTGCACTGCAACCTGAGTAACAAGAGCGAAACTCCGTCTCAAAAAAAAAGAAGGGGGACTGACAAAGAGTGTTTGCTTGGCCCAACTTCAGCAAGATTTCTGAATCTTCTGCGAGGCCCCTCTGCACACTTCCTTGTAAAAGCTAGTTGAAGCAAAACCCTGCTAAGTCTGTTTAGTGAGAATCCTCATCCTTGATAACTGATCACGCTCAGTATCTGATTAGGTTCCTTGTCCTCCACCATCCCGCAGGTGATGCTGGATCACCCGGGCCTGTCTTCAGCAAGAACCGTGTTAAGTTGGTTTAGCCAGAATCCTCCTAACTCCTAATGTTTCCTCTTAATAACATTCCATCTGCTGACCCCACCCAATCTGCTTCTTAAGTATAAATTCCCACTTGCCCATCTTGTGTTCAGTGTTGAGCCCAATCTCTCTTCCCCACTACAAGACCCCATTACAGTGCCCCTATTAAGTGTCCCTAATAGTGACTGCAGTAGTCCTGATAGGCCAGGCACGGCGGCTCACACCTGTAATCCCAGTACTTTGGGAGGCTAAGGGGGATGGATCCTAACCTCAGGAGTTTGAGAGCAGCCTAGCCAACATGGTGAGACCTTGTCTGTACTTAAAATACAAAATGTAGCCAGGCATGGTGATGCATGCCTATAATCCCAAGTACTTGGGAGGCTGAGGCATGACAGTTGCTTGAACCCAGGAGGCAGAGGTTGCAGTGAGCCATGATCATGCCACTGCATTCCAACCTGGGCCACAGAGCAAGACCTTGTCTCAACAAAACAAAACAAAACAAAACAAAAGCAATAGTATTAAATAAAGTCTTCCTTACCGTGCTTTAACAAGTATCGTTGAGGCTGGGTGTGGTAACTCAAGCCTGTAATCCCAGCACTTTGGGAGGCTGAGGCAGGTGGATTACCTGAGGTCAGGAGTTCGAGACCAGTCTGGCCAACATGGCAAAACCCCATCTCTACTAAAAATACAAAAATCAACCAGGCAAGGTGGTGCACGCCTGTAGTCCCAGCTACTCGGGTGGCAGAGGCAGGAGAATTGCTTGAACATGGGAGGTGGAGTTTGCAGTGAGCTGAGATCGTGCCATTGTGCTCCAGCCATGGTGACGAGAGCAAAACTCCATCTCCAACATGCACACACACGCGCACACACACACACGCACATGCGCACACGCACGCACATGCACACACGCACGCACACGCGCACACGTGCACACACGCACGCACACACGCACACACACATGCACACACGCACACATGCGCACACGCACACACGCACACACGCGCACAAACATACACACACATGTATTATTGAATGATTTTTTCTTTAATTTTTGTGAATAATATTTTCTTAACATTAGTTTATTTTATACATATACACGTTCATAAATGTGTGTTCATATATACAGCTATGTAAAATCCATCCTGCAGCCAGTTTATCCAACCCCTACACCCTTTTTTTTTTTTTGGCTTAAGTGAGACATTGTCAGTTTTGGTTGCTTTTCATCAGAATAATCATACCTAGTACCTCGGCTGTCTTCTATATGGAGGCCTGGGTCTGATCGGAGAGACATGGCCATGCCTCTGGGAGACTCTTCCGAAGGAGGCAGGCCCTGCCCAGGGAAGCCTCAGCCAGAAGGGGAAAAATAAGAAGTCATTGCTACCGGGTATGGTGGCTCACACCTGTAATCCCAGCACTTTGGAAGGCCGAGGCGGGTTGATCACCTGAGGTCAGGAGTTCGAGACCAGCCTGGCCAACATGGTGAAACATTACTAAAAATACATTAGCCGGGTGTGGTGGCCCACTCCTGTAGTCCCATCTACTCGGGAGGCTGAGACAGGAGAATCACTTGAAATCGGGAGGTGGAGGCTGCAGGGAGCTGAGATCACACCACTGCACTCCAGCCTGGGCAAGACAGGGCAAGACTCTGTCTCAAAAAAAGAAGTCATTGCATATACAGGAAGCTCCAAACAAGTGTGACTCTAGGTGCTCCGGCCGTGTTTGCAGATGCTGGGCTGTTCTGACAGCTATGGCCATGGACTCCAGGGACTTCCTGGAAGGGTGATTTTCCAGCTAACTTCTGTCATACTGACATCTAGGCTGAGATGCTGGTATGTATGTGTGTGCTCAGAGACAGAGCCTGAAGTGGGGAGATAGTGCTGGGGGCAGGAGGCGGCAGAGGGAGGAGTGGGGGCAGCTGGTGCTGGTGGGCAGGAAATTTCCTCGTAGAGCTTCCTGCAAGTGGGAAAACACCCACACCTCAGGTCCCTGTGACTATACACTGCCTGGCCCTGGTGAATTAAAGCTCAGTTTCAGGTGGGGTTAGGTGGCTCACACGTGTAATTTCAGCACTTTGGGAGGCAGAGGTGGGAGGATTGCTTGAGGCCAGGAGTTCAAGACCAGCCTGGGCAACATAGGCAGACCTTGTCTCTGTTTTCTTTTTTTTTTTTGAGACGGGGTTTCACTCTTGTTGCCCAGGCTGGAGTGTAATGGTGTGGCCTCGGCTCACTGCAACCTCCACCTCCCAGGTTCAAGCGATTCTCCTGCCTCGGCCTCCCAAGTGGCTGGGATTACAGGCACCTGCCACCACGCCCAGCTAATCACTGTATTTTTAGCAGAGACGAGGTTTCACCACGTTGGCCAGCTGGACTCCAACTCCTGACCTCAGGTGATTCACTTGCCGTGGCATCCCAACGTGCTGGGATTCCAGGCGTGAGCCACTGTGCTGGCCCCCTAAGCAGCCTCTGAAACTGGCCATCTGAGAGGCAGAACTCTTGAGGTGAGGAGTTTGGTTTGGGGCTTGGAGGGCTGTGTGTGTGTGCCTCTGTTGGTCTGGGGATGGGGTGGGCGTGTTTGGCTTTCAAGGTGGATTCATGTTTGTGGGAGGATGTGTTTCTCATCCTTGGTGTTTTCAGTTCCGAGCACGGCCTGTCCTTCCATGTGAGTGACGTGGGACGGTGAGAGGAGAGTGGCCAGGGCGGGGTGGAACTGTTTTCTCTCTGCCCGTCCTGCCCCGGTTGGCTGCTTTTGGGTAATTCCCTGGCTCTGAGGTGTCACAGAGCCAGTCAGGGAGGAGTGAGTCACCCCAGCACTCCACCACTGCCTTGGAGAAACTTCTTCCCTGTCCCCAGGGCCCGGTTTCACTGGAAGCCATAAAAAGGCCCTGCCCAAGCTTGGTTTCTTCCGTTTTCAGCCAGACCTGAGGAAATGAAGCCTGGGGGTCGCCTGGGAGGGTGCCAAGGGCCCAGCCCAGAGGGAAAGCAGCCCAGCTGGGGCCAGGAACCAGAGCCCACGCTTGGGGGGTTGTTCCTGCTCTCATCTGTTTATATCTTTTTTTTTTTTTGAGATGGAGTTTCGCTCTGTTGCCCAGGCTGGAGTGCAGTGGCACAATCTTGGCTCACTGCAATCTCTGCCTCTGGGTTCAAGAGATTCTCCTTCCCCTGCCTCCCAAGTAGCTGGGACTACAGGCGTGCACCACCATGCCCAGCTAATTTCTGTAGTTTTAGTAGAGATGGGGTTTCATCACGTTGGCCAGGCTGGTCTTGAACTCCTGACCTCAAGTGATCCACATGCCTTGGCCTTCCAAAGTGCTGGGATTATATGGGCCTGAGCCACTGCACCTGGCCACATCTGGTATATATTTTAAGCCCCTCTGCCCACCAGGAGTCCCTCCCATGCAGGACTACACCCCAGCCCCCTCCACTCCCAGACCCCCCTCTCTAAGCTCCCCTTTTCTCCCTGAGCCCCCTTCCCCTCCAAAAGCCCCTCCCCTGTCTGAAGTCCCTCTTCTCCTGGAGGCCCCTCCCCTCACAGACCCCCAGCCCCCTCCTCTGCTGCCTCTCCCTCTCTAAGTCCCCTGCCCCTCTCTGTCTTGTCCCTTCCCTGAGTTCTTGCTCCCTAGGGTGGGAGGGTCTGGGGTCGGGGAGGAAGGAATGGGGGCTTGGTGAGGGGACTAAGAGAGGTGAAGGGGCTCAGGGTGGGGTCGGGGAGTCTGGGGCTAGCCAGATTGTCTTGGGCTGGCTGGCTCTCCACTGCATTCATTATGAACGTGTGGCCCGGGGTTTCTGCCACCCTCCCAGGCCCCAGTGGGGTTGCTGGGACTGAGAGGGTGATGGGGGCGGGGAGGAGGAAGGGACTGCAACTTGAATCCTGTCAGCCCAGGGGCTCGGAACAGCTCCGCTTCTCCTCCTCCTCCCCTTCTTTCTCGCCCCTGCCCCTCTCCCTGCCTTCCAGGGCCAGTTAGCAGAGGGCTGCAGTGATGCCTTCTCCTCCTGGGGCCGCAGCTGCCCCCCCAAGGGTGGGTTACCCTCTTGCCATTTGACCCTCCCAAGGACCTGGAAGTCCTGCCCCAGGGTGGCCACCTCCTCAGCCTCTCCCAGAGCCTTGGCCACACTTGCTGTGCCCTCCACAAACACCCAAGGGGGCACCGTGCCCAGCCCAGGAACCAGGCAGGCAGACCCTGGGAAGGACAGACACATAGCCCCAGCCACACACAGGGCACTGGGCAGCTCTTACTTATCTTCATGATGAGCAACTTGTCAAAAGAAATTTGCAAACAGATGGGCCCGGTGGCTCCCGCCTGTAATCCCAGCAGTTTCGAAGGCCAAGGTGGGGGGGGATCACCTGAGGTCAGAAGTTCAAGACCAGCCTGGCCAACACGGTGAAACCCTATCTCTACTAAAAATACAAAAATTAGCCAGGCGTGGTGGCATGTGCCTGTAATCCCAGCTACTTAGGAGGCTGAGGCAGGAGAATCGCTTGTGCCCAGGAGGCAGAGGCTGCAGTGAATTGAGAGATTTCCACTGCACTCCAGCCTGGGCAACAGAGCAAGACTCTGTCTCATTTTAAAAAAAGAGAGAGATGAAGAATTTGCAGCTCTTACCTCTGGTTCACCAATGAAACAGCCAATTTGGGAGCGTTTGGGCGCAGGTTGCAGTTCTCCCCCTCCACCCCTCCAGCTGCCAGGAGCACAGGTGCGATTTTTAAACTTTCCATCAACAGGTGTGGGAAACCCCGGCGGCTGCAGTTCCCACAAGCAAACAGGCGAGGGCGACTCCAGGGAGAGCCACGGGCTGGCCCAGCCTTGGGGAGAGCAGTGACGTACAGGATTTGCCAGCACCAAGGCCCGGGACGCTGCCTTTTTGCTGAGTGTCCCCACTCCTTCTGGATGGGGATTTGTGGTTGGGGGTAGGGTGCACTGCTTAGAATAGGAATTATCTGCCACTTGACTGTTTGGTTTTTTGCTTTTTTCTCCATCTACGTCAGGTTCACTGACTTCATCTCCATTCTACTTTTGAGCTCATTCAAGGTTTTGTTTTTTTATTTTAATTTTTTTTAGAAGGAGTCTCGCTCTGTTGTCCAGGCTGGAGTACAACGGCATGATCTCGGCTCATTGTAAACTTCACCTCCCGGGTTCAAGCAATTCTCCTGATTCAGCTTCCTGTAGTTGGGACTGCAGGCACCCACCACCACACCTGGCTAATTTTTGTATTTTTAGTAGAGACGGGGTCAGGGTGGTCTTGAACTCCTGACCTCAGGTGATCCGCCTGCCTCAGCCTCCCAAAGTGCTGGGATTACAGGCTTGAGCCAGCGTGCTCAGCCTGGTTTTGTTTTATTATTGTGGTGATCATATTGTTTAGTTCTAAACTTTATTTTTAAAATTAATTAATTCATTTGTTTGTTTATTTGATACAGGGTCTTGTTCTAGCACCCAGGCTGGAGTACAGTGGTGCAGTCACAGCTCACTGCAGCCTCTACCTCCTGGGCTCAAACAATTCTCCCATCTCAGCTTCCCGAGTAGATGGGACCACAGGCACAAGTCACCATGCCTGGCTAATTTTTTTTTTTTTTTGTAGATAGGCAATCTTGCTTTGTCACCTGGGTCTTAAACTCCTGAACTCAAGAGAGCCTCCTGCCTTGGCCTCGCAAAGTGCTAGAATCATAGACGTGTAAAATTTCTGTTTGGGGCTGGGTGCAGTGGCTCAGGCCTGCAATCCCAGCGCTTTGGGAGGTCGAGGTGGGAGGATCTCTTGAGGTCAGGAATTTCAGAGCAGCCGGAACAACGTGGCGAGACCTCATTTCTACAAAAAAATAAAGTATTAACAGAGTGTGGTGGCTCATGTCTGTAGTCTTAGCTACTCTGGAGGCTGACATGAGAGGATTGCTTGAACCTGGGAGGTTGGGGCGGTAGCGAATTATGATCACGCCACTGTACTCCAGCCTGGGTGACAGAGGGAGACCCTGTCTCGAGAGAGGGGAAGAAAATGGTTGGGTTCTTCTTTACAGCTTCTCTTCTTTGCAAATGCTTTCTATATATCCATGGATTTCAAGAGTGTTGGCCTTTCTTGGAACATTTTGATAATAGTTGCTTTAAGGTCTTGATGTGGGGCTGGGCACGGTGGCTCATGCCTGTAATCCCAGCACTTTGGGAGGCTGAGGCAGGTGGATTACCTGAGGTCAGGAGTTTGAGACCAGCCTGGCCAACAGGGTGAAAGCCCCGTCTCTACTAAACATACAAAAATTAGCATGGCGTGGTGATGTGTGCCTGTAATCCTAGCTACTTGGGAGGCTGAAGAAGGAGAATTGCTTGAACCTGGAAGGTGTAGGCTGCAGTGAGCCAAGATCACGCCACTGCACCCCAGCCGGGTTGACAGAGAGACTCCATCTCAAAAACAAAACCAAAAACAAAAATCCCAAAAACTTCTGGGCTTGAGCAATCCTCCCTCTTCAGCCTACAGAATAGCCGAGGCAGCTTTATTGTGGTTGAGATATAACTGGTTACCAATGGTTCTGGGTTCAAATCCTGACTCCACTAGCTGTGTGACTCTGGGTGAGTCACTTTAATCCGACAAGCTTCTGTGTCCTGAGGGTTAATAGTGGCTGTGGGGTGCCAGCCTGGCATTGGACAGGCATTCAAGAAGTGCTAATTATTATTTTTGAAGCAGATTTATTGACATAGAAGTCACATGTCATACAATTACCCCTTTTAAAATGCACATTTCGATGGCTTTTAGGATATTCACAGAGGTGCGCCACTGTCATCGTGGTCAATTTTAGAACATTTTCATTACTACAAAGAGAAACTACAAACAAGGCCTGGATGTAGTGTCTCATGCCTGTAATCCCAGCACTTTGGGAGGCCAGGGTGGAAGGATCTCTTGAGGCCAGGAGTTTGAGACCAGCCTGGGAAACATAGCAAGACCCTGTCTCTACAAAAAAAAAAAAAAATTTTTAGCTGGGCATGGATGCACACACCTGTGCTTCCAGTTACTCAGAAAGCTGAGGCTGGAGGATCACTTGAACCCCAGGAGGTTAGGGCTGCAGTGAACTATGATTGCACTACTGCACTCCGGAGACCTGGGTGTCAGAGTGAGATCTTGTCTCTGAAAAATCAAAGATAGAAAAGAGCCGGGTGTAGCAGCTCACACCTGTAATCCCAGCACTTTGGGAGGCTGAGGTGGGTGGATCACTTGAGGTCAGGAGTTTGAGACCATCCTGGCCAACATAGTAAAACCCTGTGTCTACTAAAAATACAAAAATTAGCGGGGTGTGGTGGCGCGTGCCTATAGTCCCAGCTACTCAGGAGGCTGAGGCAGGAGCATCGCTTGAACCCAGGAAGCGGAGGTTGCAGTGAGCTGAGATCGAGCCACTACACTCCAGCCTGGGCAACAGAGCAAGACTCTGTCTCAAAAAGAAAGAAAGAAAGGAGAAAGAAAGGAAGAAGGAAAGAAAGAAAAAGAAAGGAAGGGAGAGAGAGAAGAAAGAAAGAAAAGAAAGAAAGAAAGAAAGAGAGAGAGAGATAGAGAGAGAGAGAGAAAGAAAGAAAGTAAGTTAGTTCAAACCCTTTACCCTCATTCCAGGAGCCTGGGATAGAGACTTACCCCCAAGTCACTAATCTATTTTCTGTCTCTGTGTATTTGCCTGTTCTGGACATTCTGTGGAAGCGGAATCATATGCGACGTGGCATTTTGTGTCCAGCTTCTTTTCCTTAGCAACATGTTTTCCAGGTTCACCCATGCTGTAGCACGCATTCACATTTGGTCTCTTGCGGCTGAGTCGGATTCCACTGGACGGACATAGCACATGTTGTTGGTCCAGTTGTCTGTCGATGGACAGTGTGTTTTTTCTACCCTTTGGCGATTGTGAATAGTGCTGCTATGGATATTCGGTTAGTCGTTATTATCCTTATTTTCAGACGGAGACTTGCTCTGTCACCAGGCTGAGTGCAGTGGCATAATCTTGTCTTACCACAACCTCCGACTCCCTGATTCAAGCCATTCTCCTGCCTCAGCCTCCCGAGTAGCTGGGATTACAGGTACCCGCCACCACACTTGGCTCATTTTTGTATTTTTAGTAGAGACAGGGTTACACCTTGTTGGTCAGGCTGGTCTTGATCTCCTGACCTTGTGATCCACCCACCTTGGCCTCCCAAAGTGCTGGGATTACAGGCGTGAGCCACCGAGCTCAGCCAGTTATTATTATTAATGTTACTGGCCTTGTCCTTCAAGATAAAACGGGCTGAGCTCTCCCCAGTTCATTTGGAACACAGAGAAGGGAGAGAACTGGGAGGGTCATTTGGACCAGACTCATCCAAGGCAATGTTAGATAAGACAGGGAAGCCCGGCATACAGGGTGCTGGGTCAGATGCTGGAGAGACAGCTGAGCATTGTGACTTTGGTGGTCATGGGGCTGGGGACATGGGGACGGGGAGAGCCCTGTGTGTGTCTGCTGGCATGACCCAGCCCTTGGGTGGCTCTGGGGGCTGGGCAAGGATGGGCTGGATGAGGGAGCCAGGTTCCAGGAGCTTCCATCCTGCCTTGCACTGACTGTCTGCTGCCTCTGTGCCCTTGCTGGGCTGGCACGTCTGCACCTCAGCTCTTCTCAGAGTCTCACCCTGAGGATCTGGCCTCTCTGGGGGTCTTAGGCCCTTCTGTCCTGCTATGAAGGAATTCTTGAGGCTGGGTAAAGTGATAAGGAAAGAGGTTTATTTGGTTCATGGCAAGTGATTCTCCTGCCTCAGCCTCCTGAGTAGCTGGGACTACTGGTGCCCACCACCATGCCCAGTTCATTTTTGTATTTTTAGTAGAGTCAGGGTTTCAACATGTTGGCCAGGCTGGTCTCGAAATCTGCTTCTATTTTTATTTTTATTTTTTGAGACGGAGTCTCATTCTGTCTTCTAGGCTGGAGTGCAGTGGCACAATCTCAGCTCACTGCAACCTCCGCCTCCTGAGTTCAAGTTATTCTCCTGCCTCAGCCTCCTCAGTAGCTGGGATTACAGGCATGTGTGCCACCACACCCGACTAATTTTTTCTATTATTAGTAGAGACGGGGTTTCACCATGTTGATTAGGCTGGTCTTGAACTCCTAACCTTGTGGTCTGCCCGCTTCAGCCTCCCAAAGTACTGGGATTATAGGAGTGAGCTGTGCCGGACCTGAAATGTACTTCTTCATAAGAGACAAGGTCTCACTCTGCGGCCCAGTGGGAGTGCAGTGGTGAAGTCCTAGCTCACCCCTGTCTCCAACTCCTTGGCTCAAGTGACCCTCCCACCTCAGTCTCCCAAGTAACTGGGACCTCAGGTGTGCACCATTACATCTGGCTAATTAAAAAAATTGTTTTTCTTCTTTTTTTTTTTTTAGAGATGGAATCTCACTATGTTGCTCAGGCTGGTCTTGAACTTCTGGGCTCAAGTGATCCTCCCCGCCTTGGCCTCCCAAAGCTTTGGGATCACAGGCCTGAGCCACGTCACCCAGCCAGCATCTGTTTATGGTGAGAAACTCAGGAAGTTTCCAGAGGGAGCAGCTGTTTGCAGATCCCACTGAGAGAAGACGCCAGAGAGAGTTGGCAGGCAGTAGGGGAAGAGGTGTCAGGCTCTTTTCAACAACCAGTTCTTGCAGGAACTAAGCGTGAGGACTCACCCCCTTCTGTAAGAATGGCACCAAGCACTTCATGAGGGATCTGCCCTCAGCACCCAAACACTTCCCACCAGCTCCAGCTCCAACGCTGAGGATCCAATTTCAACACGAGGCCGGGCAAGGTGACTTACACCTGTAATCCCAGCACTCTGGGAGGCCGAGGCAGGCAGATCACCTGAGGTCAGGAGTTCGAGATCAGCCTGACCAACATGGAGAAACCCCGTCTCTACTAAAAATACAAAAATTAGCTGGGCGTGGTGGCGCACGTCTGTAGTCCCAGCTACTCGGGAGGCTGAGGCAGGAGAATTGCTTGAACTCAGGAGGCGGAGGCTGCGGTGAGCCGAGATCACACCATTGCACTCCAGCCTGGGCGACAGGAGTGAAACTTCGTCTCAAAAAAAAAAAAAAAAAAAAAAAAAAAAAAAAAATTCAGCTCAAGATTTAAAGTAGTCAAAAATGGAAACCATAAACCATAGCATGGGCCCCCCCACCTCCACTTGCCTTCCGTCACCTTCTTTCAGCCCCACCTCCCAGGCCCCGATCTCAACCCGGCTCTCCCATGCCTTCCCACCCTTGCACCTGAGGTTTTCCACCTGCAAGGTGAGTTCCTCCTAACCACTCAGTGGACTCATCCCTTCTTAATTTTTCTCTCCAGTTTTTATTTTGAAAACTTAAAACCAGGCTGGCCCGGCACAATGGATCACACTTGTAATCCTAGCGCATTGGGAGGCTAAGGCGGGTGGATTGCTTGAGCCCAGGAGTTCAAGACCAGCCTGGCCAACATGGCAAGACTTAAAAATAATACACACATTAGCTGGGTGTGGTCACGTGTGCCTGTAGTCTCAGTTACCTAGGAGGCTGAGGTGGGAGGGTCATCTGAGCCTGGGGAGGTCGAGGCTACAGTGAGCCAAGATGGCACTCCAGCCTGGGCAACAGAGTGAGACCCTGTATCAAAAAAGAAAGAAAGAATAAAAGAAAAACTTAAAAGCTACAGAAGGCTGAGTGTGGTGACTTGTGCCTGTAATCCCAGCATTTTGGGAGGCCAAGGAGGGTGAATCACTTGAGGCCAGGGGTTCAAGACCAGCCTGGCCAACATGGCAAGACCCCATCTCTACTAAAAATCCCAGCTACTCAAGGGGCTGAGGCAGGAGAATTGCTTGAGCTCGGGAGGAGGAGGTGGTAGTGAGCCAAGATCGTGCCACTGCACTCCAGCCTGGGTGACAGAGTGAGATGAGACCGTCTCAAAAAAAAAAAAAAAAAAACCTACAGAAAATTTGCAAGAATAGTCCAGTGAACTTTCAGATGCCCTTGCTCTGGCTCACCGAATGCCGACCTGGGTATGGTTGGTCGCAGTCTGTCTCTTCTCTCCCTATATACACACACACTTTGCTTTTTCCTGAACCGTTTGAGACCTAGATGAATACATCATGACAACTGACTGCTCAAAACTTCAGCATGCATCTCCCACGAACAGGACATTCTCCACCAGAGGTTCTGGAACTGGAGTTCCATAGTACTCTGAGTACTGAGTCCTGCCTGCTGGCATCTTCAATGCGCCTTCACTGCCCAAGCAGAAGCCAGGAAGGCTCCCTGGAGGAGGCGGGGCTCAGGCTCAGCTTCCCTCCTTTCTTTCTCTCATTTCCTCCCTCCTTCCTTCCCTCCCTCCTTCCTTCCCTTCTTTCTTTTCTCTCTCTCTCCCTTGCTTTCTCCCTCCTCCTTCCCTCCCGTCTTTCTTTCCTTCTCTTTCTCCTTCCTTCCTTCCTTCCTTCTTTTTTTTTTTGAGATGGAGTCCTGCTTTGTTGCCTGGCTGGAGTGCAGTGGCACCATCTAGGCTCACTGCAACCTCCGCCTCCCAGGTTCAAGCAATTCTCCTGCCTCAGCCTCCTCAGTACCTGAAATTACAGACACCTGCCACCACGCCCAGCTAATACTTTTGTATTTTAAGTAGAGACAGGGTTTCACCATGTTGGCCAAGCTGGTCTCGAACTCCTGATCTCAGGTTATCCCCTCGCCTAGGCCTCTTAAAGTGCTGGGATTATAGGTGTGAGCCACTGCAGCCCGCCTACAGCCTTTTTATTATTACTACTATTTTTTTATTTTTTTTGAGATGGAGTCTCACACTGTTGGCCGGGCTGGAGTGCAATGGTGCGCCCTCAGCTCCCTGCAACCTCTGACTCCCGGGTTCAGTGATTCTCCTGCGTCTGCGTCCTGAGTAGCAGGGATTACAGGCGCACGCCACCACGTTGGGCTAACTTTTTTTGTATTGTTAGTAGAGACAGGGTTTCACTAAGTTGGCCAGACTGGTCTTGAACTCCTGACCTTGTGATCCACCCACCTCAGTCTCCCAAAGTGCTGGGATTACAGGAGTGAGCCACCTCGCCTGGCTCCTACAGTGTTTATTTTTAAGAACAGTTTCAGATTTATAAAGGAATTGAGAAGACAGTAGAGAGTTCTGTAGATCCCTATGCTCTTTCTCCTACTGCTAACATTTGACATCGATACTGGCTGTTTGTTTCAGGTAATGAAGCAAGGTTGATGTTGGTACAATATTGGTGACTGAAGTGTATGTTTTACATGGATCGCCACAAGTTTTTTGTTGGTTTGTTTTTCTTTTTCTTTTTTGAGATGGAGTTTCGCTCTTGTTATTCAGGCTGGAGTGCAATGGCGCGATCTCGGCTCACCGCAACCTCCGCCTCCTGGGTTCAGGCAGTTCTCCTGCCTCAGCCTCCTGAGTAGCTGGGATTACAGGCACGCGCCACCATGCCCAGCTAATTTTTGTATTTTTAGTAGAGACGGGGTTTCACCATGTTGACCAGGATGGTCTCGATCTCTTGACCTTGTGATCCACCCGCTTTGGCCTCCCAAAGTGCTGGGATTACAGGCATGAGCCACTGCGCCCGGCTGTTTGTTTGTTTTTCTAAGACAGAGTCTGGCTCTGTCACCCAGGCTGGAGTACAACAGCGTGATCTCGGCTCACTGCAACCTCTGCCTTCTGGGTTCAAGTGATTCTCCTGCCTCAGTCTCCTGAGTAGCTGTGACTACAGGCGCCTGCCACCATGCCTGGCTAATTTTTGTGTTTTTAGTAGAGACGGGATTTCACCATGTTGCTCAGGCTGGTCTCGAACTCCTGACCTCAAGTGATTCTCCTGCCTCAGCCTCCCAAAGTGCTGGGATTACAAGTGTGAGCCACCATGCCCAGCCACACGGTTTTTATCTAATGGCCTTTTCCTGTTCCAGGATCTCCTCTGGGATCCATATCACATTTATTTACAGCATTTACATTTATTTGCCTGAATTTACATATGCTGATTTCCATAGCTCTTCCCAGTGTCCTGTTTCTGCTTCAGGATCCCATTCAGGATACCAGGTGACATTTAGTCATGATGTAATGAAGGCTCTTCTTGGTTGCCGCAGGTCTCAGACTTTCCTTGTTAAAACGATCTTTGGATCTTCAGACTGCTGGTTGCCGGGCGTGGTGGCGCGTGCCTGTAGTCCCAGATACTCGGGAGGCTGAGGCCGGAGGATCTCTTGAGCCCGGGAGTTCTGGGCTGTTGTGCGCTATGCCGATCAAGTGTCCGAACTAAGTTTGGCATCAATATGGTGACGTCCCGGGAGCAGGGGCCCACCAGGTTGCCTAAGGAGGGGTGAACCGGCCCAGGTCGGAAATGGAGCAGGTCAAAACTCCCATGCTGATCAGTAGTGAGATCGTGCCTGTGAATAGCCACTGCACTCCAGCCTGGGCAATATAGCGAGACCCCGTCTCTCTAAAAAAAAAAAAAGTGCTGGTCAGCTATATTGCAGATGCTTCTGTCTTGGGATTTGGTCTAATGTTTTTCTCATGATTAGATTAGGATTACGGGTTTTTAGGAGAAAGATCACAGGTAAAGTGCCATCCGCTTTACATTCTATCACGAGTATATAACACGATAAATGACTGCTGATGTTGACTCTGATCTCCTGGCTCGGGCAGTGTTTGTTAGCTTTCTTTCTCTCTCTCTCTCTTTTTTTTTTTTGAGATGGAGTCTCACTCTGTCGCCCAGGCTGGAGTGCAATGGCGCGATCTCTGTTCACTGCAACCTGTGCCTCCCAGGTTCAAGTGATTCTCCTGCCTCAGCCTCCCGAGTAGCTGGGACTACAGGCGCCTGCCACCACACCCGGCTAATTTTTATATTTTTAGTAGAGACAGGGTTTCACCATGTTGGCCAGGATGGTCTCAATCTCCTGACCTCATGATCCCCCCGCCTTGGCCTTCCAAAGTGTTGGGATTACAGGCGTGAGCCACCGCACCCAGAGTGTTTGTCAGCTTTCTTTTTTCTTTCTTTCTTTTTTTTTGGAGACAGTCTCACTCTGTCTCCCAGACAGGAGTGCAATGGTGTGATCTCGGCTCACTCTGCCTCCCGGGTTCAGGCAATTCTCCTGCCTCAGCCTCCTGAGTAGCTGGGATTACAGGCACGCACCACTATGCCCAACTAATTTTTGTATTTTCAGTAGAGACGGGGTTTCACCCTGTTGGCCAGGCTGGTCTTGAACTCTTGACCTCAGGTGATCCACCCAACTTGGCCTCCCAAAGTGCTGGGATTACAGGCATGAGCACCTGGCCTCTATTTTATTTTCGTTTTATTCATAAAGACCCCATAACAACTATTTTATTTTATTTTGAGATGGAGTCTCCTTCTGTCTCCCAGGCTGGAGCACAGTGGCCGGATCTCGACTCACTGCCACCTTCACCTTCTGGGTTCAAGCAATTCTCCCACCTCAGCCTCCCGAGTAGCTGGGATTACAGGCGTGCACCACCATGCCCAGCTCACTTTTCTACTTTCACTAGAGACTCGTTTTTGCCATGTTGGCCAGGCTGGTTTTGACCTCCTGACCTCAAGTGACCCACCTGCCAGGGTGACCCACCTCAAAGTGCTGGGGTTACAGGAGTGAGCTGCCTTGTCTGGCCCTAGCAGTGATTTCTGATTCCTCGGTGTGGCTGCAAGGCCACTGAGCCCCAGGCCCTGAAGAGACCACACAGACTGAAGCCTGGAGGGTTTTCGTTTGTTTGTTTGTTTTTTTCAGATGGAGTCTCGCACTGTTGCCCAGGCTGGAGTGCAGTGGCGCGATCTCAGCTCGCTGCAACCTCTGCCTCCCAGATTCAAGCGATTCTCCTGCCTCAGCCTCCTGAGTAGCTGGGATTACAGGTGCCCGCCACCATGCCCAGCCAATTTTTGTATTTTTAGTAGAGATGGGGTTTTACCATGTTGGTCAGGCGCCTGGAGGTTTTTATGGCAGCCAAAGCTTGGCGATGGCTGATGGGACAAATGTGGGGGCCTTCCCTTCTTGATGTCCTGGGACCATCTATATTCAGATCAGAGCAGGAGCTACAGGGAGGACCGACTGTGGGTTCCCTGCCAGCCTGCTGAGATGGCAAAGAATTGGAATGAAATTGACAGAAAGAAAATAAACGTGCATGCTTGTTGCATGGAGGTGGGTGAGGAGAGCATGGGGATGTGGATGGAGACTGACGCTGAGGGTCGTGACACCAACTTGTGGCAGCTGCGAAGCCCTGGGGCATCCACACTCCCCTTGCTCAGCTGGAAAGAAGCAAGGAAGCATAAAGGGAGGAAGGGCGGAGGAAAAGAGGGCAGAGTTGAGTGCTGTCGTTGAGCACCAAGGCGCACTTCAAACGCTCAAGCCATGATGCATAAGCCCTGATATAAAAAGAGCACTGAGTCAAGCGTGGTGGCTCATGCCTGTAATCCCAGCACTTTGGGAGGCCAAGGCGGGTGGATCACTTGAGGTCAGGAGTTCAAGACCAGCCTGTCCAACACTGTGAAACCCGTCTCTACTAAAAATACAAAAATTAGCCAGGCGTGGTCCCTGACTGTAATCCTAGCTACTCCGGAGGCTGAGGCAGGAGGATCACTTGAACCTGGGGGGCGGAGGCTGCAGTGAGCAGAGATCGTGCCATTGCACTCCAGCCTGTGTTGAGACTGCCTCAAAAAAAAAAAAAAAAACTGAAAAATTACAAAGCTCAAATCTAATCACCAGTGTGGCTGCTCCTGGCCCCAGCCCGCCTCCTGCCAGGGGATGGGACAGTTCAGATGTGGTTGTACCCTTCCTGAGATGATGCAGACAGGAGAACTGGCAGGGAATGAGGGTTCCGGCAGGGCTGGGTCAGGAGGTGCACCTGGCAATAGGGCAAAGACCTGGCAGCTGGACTTCTTGGGCCCTGAGAAGGCAAGAGATTCGTATCTGTGTGTGGCAGGAGAGGGCGTGGGCGGCGTCCACTCATCCATGCTGGGAGATGTGGGAGAGATGGGGTGGGGGACCCGAGGCAGGAGAGAGGCCAGGCCTGGGGCCTCTGTGCCGGGATTGAAGGGTAATATGATCTCTGAGTCACCTGGAAATGGAGCAGGATGGTGCTGATGATCCCGGCTCCTGGGTTTTGTCCCTGGCTCTGTCACTGCTGACTCATGGCAGGTTTCTCTCAGCCTCTTGGTGTGTCACAGAAGCAGACAGATTCTCTGTAAACCGTCATCAGGGGTGTGTCGGGCCACAGGTGCTGGGTTCTGGCATTCTCTGATCTTCCAAGAGGAAGCAGCATAGGACGATCCCAGCCTCTTGCTCTGCCTACTGGAGACAAGGCCTGTCCTGGCCTGGGACCAGGGGGCCTTCTCTGGGAGTCCTGGCTGGTCCTTCGTCAGGGACGCCCTCCCCGTGAAGCCCCGCCTCCCTTGTCCTTCACCCAGCCCACGGCAAGACCGCCCTCCTGACTCTCCCTCCAATTAACCGAAGCTCCTGGGTTGATGCTCCCAACTTATTTTCCAGCCCTAGCGCCCTCACCTGCCGGTTTTCCTCCCCTCAAGTTCACTTTTCCACAGATACTTCCTCCCCCAGCACACCCTATTTTTGTCCCTGCTACTCTCCTTTTGGGAGAGCTCTCTCCTCTTCATAGGTCTCTAAGCTTTTACTTATTCTTCAGGTTTCCTTTCCACTTGCCACTTCCTCCAGGAAGCCTGCCTGGGGTGCCCCAGGTAGACTTGATATTTCCCACTCCAGTGTTCACACAGAGCTGGTTTTCCCTGCGTGGGAGCTGTTTATTTAAATTCAGGATGGGCTAAGTACACCTTGATGAGCTCCACACCTAGCCCTGGGCCTGGCCCATGCAGGCACTCAGCATGCCTTTCCAGAAAGAATGAGGGAATAAAAAAAGATGGAGAGTAATAAATAGGAGAGTAGGGGTAGAAGATGAGCCCCAGAATCAGACATCGGGCAGGGTGTGGACGCCGCTCTTGCCATTAATCTGGTGGCCCTGGAATATCACATCAGCTCCCAGGGCCTTAGTTTTCTCATTTCTAAAATGGGAATGGGCTGGGCCTGGTGGCTCATCCCTGCATTCCCAGTACTTTGGGAGGCTGAGGCAGGAGGATCACCTGAAGCCAGGAATTAAGAGACCAGCTTGGACAGCATAGGGAGACCCTGTCTCTACAGACAAACAAAAAGTTAGCCGAGTGCAGTGGTGCACACCCGTAGTCCCAGCTACTCGGAGGCTGAAGGTGGAAGTTTCCTTGAGCCCGGGAGTTTCGAGGCTGCTGCAGTGAGTTACCATTGTGCCACTGCACTCCAGCCTGGGTGACAGAGCAAGACTCCATCTTTTTTTTTTTTTTGGTGCCATGACTCAGATACTCCATCTCTTAAAAAAAAAACACAAACCAACAAGAGAATGACAGTGAATGCCCCTGCCAATGAATGCCCCTGCACTGTTTTGCAATGAGATGAAATAATATCCTGCTAGTCAATGGTTTTCAAAGGCACTTAGCGTAGTGCCTGGTCCCAGAGTAGGTGCTCAAAAAATGGTTTCCTGGCCGGGCGCGGTGGCTCACGCCTGTAAACCCAACACTTTGGGAGGCTGAGGGGTCAGATCATGAGGTCAGGAGTTTGAGACCAGCCTATTCAACATGGTGAAACCCCTGTCTCTACTAAAAATACAAAAATTAGTCAAGCGTGGTGGTGTGCACCCATAATCCCAGCTACTTGGGAGGCTGAGGCAGGAGAATCGCTTGAACCCGGAAGGCAGAGGTTGCAGTGAGCTGAGATTGTACCACTGCACTCCAGCCTGGAAAAAGAAAGAAAAGAAAAGTTGTACTGGTTGGCTTGCTTCCTGAGAGGCCAAGGCAGAGGCGCCTGGCAGGAGGAGGCTGTCCTGGATGGGTGTGGGAGGGGTGGGGCTGGGGAGGATTGACTCCACCATCAGATTACAGGGTCTTCAGGAATTCCTCAGCCCTTAGGTCCTCTCCCTCCCCTGCCTCTGGGAAAATGAAGTAAAGGCAGGTAGAGACAGGGCTGCCCTGAAGTGAGGTGGGGGGGAGCAGGAGGGAGGGTCTATGCCTGGGGCCTGGATGGATCTCTCTGTGAAGTGGGGGAGTGACCTGTGAAGGGTTGGACAGCTGAGAAGCAGAAAGGTGGGAATGCCAAAGGTCATGGTAAATATGCGGCTTGCTATTTATTTATTTATTAGAGAGGAGGTCTTGCTCTGTCACCCAGGTTGGAGTACAGTGGCATGATCAGGGTTCACTGTAGCCTCCAACTCCTGGGCTTAAGTGATCCTCCTCTCTGAGCCTCCGAGTAGCTGAGATTACAGGTGTATGCCACCATGCCTGGCTAATTAAAAAAAAAAAAATTTTTTTTTTTTAAATAGAAATAGGGTCTCATTATGTTGCTGAGGCAGGTCTCGAATTCCTGGCCTCAAGCCTCCAAAAGTTTTGAGATTAGAGGCTTAAGCCACCATGCCTGGCGAGGCTTCTTGAAACTGACAGACATAAACCGAAATTCATGCACTGATGTGGGGGAAAGGAATTTAGCAAAGGGTCTCTCAGTCCTAACCCCTGTGTAAGCCTCCCTCCCTTCACACAGCCTTCTCCTATGAGTCTCTCTAACTAAGCTCTCTCACCGAGTCTCCCTGCTTTGCTCAGCCCCTCTCCCCATCCCTGCCACCAGAAGTGCCGGACCCTGGGACTCTGCCAGGAGACAGCAGTGAGAAAAGCAGCGGTGCTTCTTTTCCTTGGAAACACCCCCAGATGTGGCCACCACCCCCACCCTTGGCCCACGTGGGGCCCAGCCTATGGGCAGCACCGGCTCAGCCAGTCTGGCCAGACCGGCAGCCAGGCCTGCCATCATCCAGCACCAGCCCGAGGGGGTGGACAGTCTTGCTGGTGTGGGGTGCCAGGCTGAGAGCCAGGGACTCCCCCATTCAGCCTGGCGCCAGGCCTCCAATCTGAACTCAAGGACTTCAGAAAGAAATAGGATCTTGTTGCCTAAAGAAAAAAATAATCCATCCTTTATTTATTTATTTTTATTTTTTGAGACAAGTCTTGCTCTGTCACCCAGGCTGGAGTGCAGTGGCCCGATCTCAGTTCAATGCAATCTCCGCCTCCCAGGTTCAAGCGATTCTCCTGCTCAGCATAGTGAAACCCTGTCTCTACTAAAAATACAAAAATTAGCTGGGCATGGCGGCAGGTGCCTGTAGTCCCAGCTACTTGGGAGGCCGAGGCAGGAGAACTGCTTGAACCCAGGAGGCGGAGGTTGCAGTGAGCCGAGATCATACCACTGCACTACAGCCTGGGTGACAGAGCGATATTCTGTTTCAAAAAGAAAAAAAAGAAAGGAGGAAAAAAAAAAACAATTGGGGACTTGGCCAAACCCCTGGAACTTTGGGGACAGGGGTCTCGAAGTCCTAGCTCCCACACCCGATATGATCAGGATCCGAGCTGAGCAGCAGCCACTTTGCGTCCTCCTCTTGGTATTAAACTCTTTGGTTCACGAGGCATTTTTACATCCTCCTCTCATTTCACGCGTGTCTCAGCCTGGGGAGTGGGCCCCAGTGTTCTCGTTGTACGGGGGAGGAAGCTGGGCTCAGAGACGGAATTGTATTACCCAAGGCCCCAGGGCGGGGATATGGCTTATGGACACACAGCTTCCCAGCTTTTGTCCTCAACTTTTTGGCTCACGAAGCATTTTTACATCCCCATCTCATTTCATGTCTGTTTTTGTTTTTGAGAGGGGAGGGGGTGCAACATTCTCATTTTTACAAAGGAGCTCAGGGACGGCCTCAGGGCTGGAAAGATGGTTTCCCGGGTGGGCAGAGATGGGTGAGCTGATCTGGTGGTTTTTATTCTTGACAATAACCAGCATACGTGGCCAGGTAATACCAGCACTTTCGGAGGCTGAGGCGGGTGGATCACTTGAGGCCAGAAGTTTGAGACCAGCCTGGCCGAAATGCTGAAACCCTGTCGCTACTAAAACTACAAAAATTAGGCAGGTGCAGTGGCCGGCACCTGTAATCCCAGCTACTGGAGAGGCTGAGGCATGAGAATTGCTTGAACCCGGGAGGGGGAGACTGCAGTGAGCCGAGATCACGCCACTGCAGTCCAGGTTGGGTGACAGAGAGAAAGAAAAAAACCAGAAACCAGCACATGTAGATACAATTCTGTCATCACAAAATCACACAGTGCATGTTATGAAAAAGAAGGCCAGATGCAGTGGCTCACGCCTGTAATCCCAGCACTTTGGGAGGCCAAGGCAGGCAGATCATGAGATCAGGAGTTCGAGACCAGTCTGGCCAACATGGGGACACCCCGTCTCTACTAAAAATACAAAAATTAGCCGGATGTCGTGGCACTTGCCTGTAGTCCCAGCTACTCGGGAGGCTGAGTCAGGAGAATCACTTGAACTCAGGAGGTGGAGGCTGCGGTGAGCCGAGGTCTCACCACTGCACTCCAGCCTGGTCAACAGAGCGAGACTCCATCTCAACCACCTCCCCCCACCCCACAAAAAAAGAAAAGAAATGAATGCCAACCGACTCTGCACTCTCTGGCCCTAAACAAAGGTGACGAATGGCAGATGCCTTATAAGGTGTCCTTGTAAAAGATCTCAGGGCTCTGGGGAGAGTGCCAGATGCAGGCCTGGAGGCAAACTTCCTTGTTTTCCTCTGCCTTAGGGCTCTGGGAGCCAGAGCGGAGCTTCCAGAGGCATCTTGCCTTTGCTGGTGTTTTTCCTGTGGCAGGTGGGTGGGACTCAGCCAGCCTCTCTTGGCATCAGTGAGGCATCAACACATCTCTCTCCAGCTCCAGTGCTGAGCTACTGGCTGATCGCCAAGGACATCCTTCTGGCCTGCCCTTCACACCTGGGTCCCTAGCCCCCCCTCCCCTGTGAGCTCCGAGCCTCTTCCCCTGCCCTACGTTTGCCTGGGGCCCCTCCTGCACCTGCCCTTCCCCAAACTCCCGACCCCTCCCTGCTCTCTGCTCTGGATACGCATGGCTGGCAGGAAGGACAGCTTCTTAGCCACTTCTGTAGGACCACAGGTGGGCCGTTCAAGGGCTTGCCTGCTCCCCCCTCTCCTACCCTCCCCTACAGCTGCTTCTCCAAGTGCCGGCTGGCTGTGTCACAGGAAAGCAAGGGCAGGAAGTGGGGCGGGGAGCGGGTTCTGGCCATCTGGCCAAGGCACCTGTCTACTCAGAAATCTTGCTAAAGGCTACCTGGCTGGGACCACAGGTAAGAGGTACTGGGGAAGGAGGCACCCATACTGGAGTGCCCACTGGTCTTGGGCAAGCCCCTGGCCCTCTCTGGGCTTCAGTTCACTCCTTGGAGCCAAGGTGATAAAAGTCCCTGCCCTGTTGACTGACAGGAGGCTGTGATGAGGTCATTGAGGGGAAAGCAATTATCGACAGTCATGGCGGGGGGTGGGGGTGGGGGTGGGGGGGGAGGCCTTGTAAAGAAAGCCCCAGGGAGGCGTGGTCCAGGCAGAAACCATCCCTGTTTGCTTTGGTGAGTGTGCCTACGATGGAGGTGAAGGTGTGGGAGTGTGATTGGAAACTGGAGAATCCCTCATTCTTTCCATCAAGCATTTCTTTTTTCTTTTCTTTTGAGACAGGGTCTCGCTCCATTGCCCAAGGATGGAGTGCAATGGTGCGATTATCGCTCACTGCAGCCTCAAACTTCTGGCCTCAAGCGATCCTCTCACCCCAGCCTCCCCAAATGCTGGGATTACAGGCATGAATGCCCCGAACATTTCTGGGGTGTCTGTGATGTATGAAGCCTGGTGCTGGGCACGTGTTTCCAGGAGCACCAGCCTAGCAGGGGAGAGAGATGTGTGTAGACACAACGCCAGGCCTCAGCTTCCCCTCTGTAACCAGGCTAGGCTGTCCCAGGCTGCCCGCTGCTTCGTTACCAGTCAACAACCCTACCTCGGATACCTCCCATGTGTTTTCAGTAATCGCTTCAACCCAAACCGTGGCACCCTAGGTAACTTTCCCTCAAGGACTAGGCAGCCTTCTGGGTCAGAACTGGGCACAAGACCACCAGTGCTGGACAATGATGGCAGCTCAGGGACACACTGGAGCCGTGGCCCCTGCAGCACTCCCAGCACAGCAGGGAACAGATATAAAGTGACTACACGGGGGGGGGGGGGGGGGGGGGGGGGCGGGTGAGGAGAGGCTCCCTCAGGGTGGCTGGGATGAGCCCCAGACACTCTCGATCACTCCCACGGTGACCCCTTCCCAGAGGTCCCCTCAGTCGTCTGCCTTGAAGGAAGTTCCTCCTGATCTAGACCCTCCACCCTCCCTCTATCTCCCAGGGCTCGTGCCATTCCAGGCAGAAATTTCTGACCCTTTTACTCTGACCCCTCCCTCCCCAGCCCAATCTCTGGTTAAACTGGATTCCTCGCTGTTCCCAGAATGAGCTGCCTTTCCCCACCTTGCCACCTCTGGCCTTGTTTCCTCTGCCTGAATGTCCTCCTCCACCAGTCTCTCTGCCTGGCACATCTCTCCTGGGGGCTCTGTTCCCAGAATGAGCTGCCTGGCCCACCCTCGGTCTTTGTCCCCTCCACCAGAATGTCCTCCCTTAGCCAGTCCAGTTGCCTTGCAGAACTTTTCTTTTCCTTCCTTTTTTTTTTTTGTTTTTTGAGATGGAGCCTCACTCGGTTGCCAAGGCTGGAGTGCCATGGCGAGATCTTAGCTCACTGCAACCTCCGCCTCCTGGGTTTAAGCAATTCTCCTACCTCAGCCTCCTGAGTAGCTAGGATTACAGGTGCCCACCACCATGCCCAGCTAATTTTTTTTTTTTTTGTATGTTTAGTAGAGATGGAGTTTCACCATATTGGTCAGGCTAGTCTTGAACTCCTGACCTCATGATCCACCCACCTCGGCCTCTCAAAGTGCTGGGATTACACCGTGCCCAGCTGCCTTGCAGAATTTTTCTGGAGGACCTGTTCCTGATGCTTCTGTAGCATAATCCAAGAATCCAGCACCCCCTGGAGTTGTGCCACGCTGCGCCCCTTTGCAGTCGAGATCCCCCAGCACCACTGCCTCCGCCCCGGGAGGGTTCCCCTTTCCTTTGCAATCTCCTGGGACTTTGCACCCACTCTGGCTTTATCAGAAGGTTTTGTGTCTCCACAGGGTAAACACCCATTTACGGGGCTGATGATGGCTCCAGGATCTAGTTCACGGCTTGCTGGTGACCCGCCCTACCCAGTTCTGGGCAAGCAGGCTGGACCCCGGCAGGAACAGAGCCCACCAGCCTAAACTTCTACGGAGGTGGAGGGGGCACAGGCGCTGGTGTCTTTTTGGCTGAAGGTGTATCGTGTCGCAGAAAAGCCGGGCGATAAAGATGGGTGAGAGCGAGTGATGAACCCAGGGGTCCCGGCCTCCCAGCTCCTCGCTCCCCTACATGTAACTTTATCGGACCGATGCCTCGCACATTGCTGGTGAGGTCAGATGCACTAATGATCAGAATCACAACAGGAATGAAACTGCCAGTGATGAAACGGATAAGATGACAATAATCAAGGATAAGAAAGGACAATAATCAAGGTGGGCTCAAATTTTCTCCCTGAGGGTCCCAACCTGTCCTTCCACCTAAGCCTGGAATGAGGAAGCACTGGCCTGTGGGGACCCTGGTCTTCAGGCTCCCAAACCTGGCTGGGTCTGGTGCCCCCTGACCTTGCCCTGTGAACACCCAGGTGTCCCTGGGTTATGACTCAGTGTCTGTCTGCCGGCTGATCTCAGCACGGGCTTTGAGGAAGGGGAGAGGGTAGTTTCTTCTGAGACAGGAGTGACTCAGGGGCCCAGGGTTGGGGCCTCAAAAGTGCCTTTGTTGGCCTGGGTTCAGGAATCCAGAGAAACTGGTCAAGGGGAGGCCCCAGTGAGGGAAACCCCTCCCTCTGCCCCCGCCCCTCCACCAGAGCCATATAACCGTTCAACCTGTCCCGGAGAGCGAGCGCCCTGGCAGCTGCCGGCAGGAAGGAACCGGTCTGCTCACACTCGCTGGGTTGTCCATCAGGACTCACGGAGCAAAGGAGCTCTCTGCAAGGTCAAGTCCGTCCCCAGGCTTGGAATCCTACAGCCCCCCACAGCCGGATCCCCGCAGCCTTCCAGGTCCTCGACCTCCGCGGACGCTGAGCGATGGCCTCCATGGGGCTCCAGGTGGCGGGCATCGCGCTGGCCGTGCTGGGCTGGCTGGCCGCCATGCTGTGCTGCGCGCTGCCCATGTGGCGCGTGACGGCCTTCATCGGCAGCAACATCGTCACGTCGCAGACCATCTGGGAGGGCCTGTGGATGAACTGCGTGGTGCAGAGCACCGGCCAGATGCAGTGCAAGGTGTACGACTCGCTGCTGGCGCTGCCGCAGGACCTGCAGGCGGCCCGCGCCCTCATCATCATCAGCATCATCGTGGCCGCGCTGGGCGTGCTGCTGTCCGTGGTGGGCGGCAAGTGCACCAACTGCCTGGAGGACGAGAGCGCCAAGGCCAAGACCATGATCGTGGCGGGCGTGGTGTTCCTGCTGGCCGGACTGCTGGTGATAGTGCCCGCATCCTGGACGGCCCACAACATCATCCAAGACTTCTACAACCCGCTAGTGGCCTCCGGGCAGAAGCGGGAGCTGGGCGCCTCCCTCTACATCGGCTGGGCCGCCTCGGGCCTCCTGCTGCTTGGCGGGGGGCTCCTCTGCTGTAACTGCCCACCCCGCACAGACAAGCCTTACTCCGCCAAGTATTCTGCCGCCCGCTCTGGCGCCACCAGCAACTACGTGTAAGGTGCCACGGCTCCGCTCTGTCCCTCTTGTCTTTGTTCTTCCCTGGACTGAGCTCAGCGCAGGCTGTGACCCCAGGAGGGCCCTGCCGTGGGCCACTGGCTGCCGGGGGCTGGGGACTGGGCAAACAGAGACTGAGCTAGGTAGGAGAGCAGCAGCCTTCAGCCTCTCCGGCCCACTCGGACACTTTCCCAAGGCCGCCTCCTGCTAGCAAAGACAGATGCCACCCTACTCTGGATGTTTCGGAGGGACGGAGGTGACAGGGTGTGGTGGTGGAGTGGGGAGCTGGCTCCTGCTGGCCACTTTGGGCTCTGCCCGCATCGGTGTTGGCCACTGTCCCCATTTACAGCTTCCCCACCCTGTCTGCCTGCATCTCCTGAGTCCACCTCTCTCCCTGGTGTCTCCTCTGTTCCCCGGGCAGGCCTTGATGTCACCTCTGGGACTGTGCCTTGCTCACCCAAACCGGCGCCAGGGAGTACAGCTGAGGCCTCACCCACCCACCTGCCTGGGCAGTGCAGAGTGGATGGACGGGTTTGGAGGGGAGGGGTGACTGCAATGTAAACAGGTTTGGGCAGTGGTGGGGGAGGGGGCCCAGGAGGCCACTCTGGCTGCCCAGCTCTGCGGCCTCAGGACTCTCTGCTACACCCACTTCAGCCCAGGGCCCCTGGGCCTCTAGAGACTGATCCCCTCTAAGTCCTTTGTCCCTGCCAAGGACACTAACCAGCCTGGGAGGATGGCAGGGAGGAGGGGATGGCTTCATCCTCAGAAGCCCCGGGGTTTTTGCTCCACCTTCTTTGTCGTTTCTGTTTTGTAATTTAAGAAGATCTATTCACCACTGTAATTATTATTATTTTCTACAATAAACGGGACCTGTGCACAGGAATAAGTTGTATTGTCTCCGATTTCTGCTGTGGAGGTGGGCGGGGCAGGGCTGGAGGCCTGCGCCGGGGGTCGGTGAGGAGCGGGATCACTGGGCTGTGAACACTTAAAAAGAAAAAACAGGACCCAGGGAACGGTGAGAAATTGAAGCTGGGCCGGGTGCGGCGGTGTGCACCTGTAATCCCAGCACTTTAAAAGGTGGAGGTGGGAGGATCACTTGAGGCAGGAGTCTGAGACCAGCCTGGGCAACACAGTGGCCCCATCCCTCCAAAAAGTTAAAAAACTGAGCTGGGCGTGGTGCCTGTAATCCCTGTACTTGGGGAGGTCGAGGTAGGAGGTCTGCTTGAGCCCAGGAGTTTGAGGCTGCAGTGAGCTTGGATAAACCACTGCACTCCAGCCTGGGTGACAGATCGAGAACTTAAGTCTTAACGAAAAAAAATCAAAACGGGCCTCCAAGGTATCAACTTAAGAAAGAAATTGAAAAAAAAAAAAGAAAGAAATTGAAATGGGCCTCCACAGTATCACCTAAAATTAAAACAAACAAACAAACAAAAAACAGTGAAATGGGCCCACAAGGTATCACCTAAAAAAACAATTGAGGCCAGGTGCGGTGGCTCACACCTGCAATCCCAGCACTTTGAGAGGCTGAGGCGGGTGGATCTCAAGGTCAGGAGGCTGAGACCAGCCAGACCAACATGGTGAAACCCTGTCTCTACTAAAAATACAAAAATTAGCTGGATGTGGTGGCAGGCGCCTATAGTCCCAGCTACTCAGGAGGCTGAGACAGGAGAATCGCTTGAACCCGGGAGGCGGGGGCTGCAGTGAGTCAAGATCGCAATACTGCACTCCAGCCTGGGGGACAGAGCAGGACAGGGTCTCAAAAAAACCCAAAAACCTTGAAATGGTCCCCCAAGGTATCACCTTGTATAGGTGGGGGGCCCTTCTTTTGTTGGAGGGTAAACTCATATACAGGAAACAGTGTATGCCTGGGACCCCAGTGAAGGTTTGGGGATCCCAGAAGGGAAGCCACATGGGCTCCCGGCTCCGAGGTGTGGGCCACCTTCCACCCACACCCCGATGTTGTTCCAGCTTTGTCTGGGAAGCCAGGCTGGTCTGTTCCTCTTTCCTGGGTCACCCTATAGGCCCCACTTCCCAGCCTTTGCACAGGCCATCCCTGCTCCCAGCCTGGAATGTCCCTTTTCCCTTCTCCATCCTTCTGGATCCTGCTTGTCCTGAAAGCCCAGCTCAGAGCCTCCTCCCCCGTGAAGTCTTCCCACTGTCTCTGAAGGAGAAATTATCGTCAGCCCTGTTCACACCCAGCAAGGTGCTGCTGGTCACTGAATGCCTTTCACCTGAAGGGCAGCCTCCAAGCCACACCCAGAGCTTGTCATTTGGATCCCTTGATGGATGAGGAAATGGAGTGTGGCCCAGCCCCAGATCTATAGCTTGGGACTTAGGGCTCTGAATTTGGGTCGGGGAGCTGTCCAGGACAGGGCTTGGGTCTCAGCAACCCCTTGGACTTGGCCACGGCCTTGGGTCCCTGCTCTGACACCGCTGTGCACCGCAAGTTCCAAGGTAGCTCAGGCTTCATGTTCTTGTCAGTAAGTTAGAGGTGAGTGGGCCCAGCACCCTGGAAGGAGCGACCAATTATACCTGGCTCAGGGAGGGCTCATGGAGGGGTCTTCTCTGTCACTTTTTTTTTTGAGGTTTTGCTCTGCTGTTCAGGCTGGAGTGCAGTGGCGTGACCTTGGCTTGCTGCAATCTCTGCCCCCCAGGTTCAAGCAATTCTCCTGCCTCAGCCTTCCGAGTGCCTGGGATTACAGGCATCCGCCACCATGCCTGGCTAATTTTTGTATTTTTAGTAGAGATGGGGTTTCATCATGTTGGCCAGGCTGGTCTCAAACTCCTGACCTTGTCATCTGCCCTCCTCGTCCTCCCAAAGTCCTGGGATTACAGGCGTGAGCCACCGAGCTGGGCCTCTTTCCTTTTTTTACAGTCAGGGTCTTGTCCCCAGGCTGGAGTGCAGTGGCATGATCCAAGCTCACCGTAACTGCAGCCATGACCTCCAGGCTCAAGCAATCCTCCCCACTCAGACTCCTGAGTAGCTGGGACTACAGGCAAGCACCCATGGCACCTGGCTTATTTTTACAATTTCTATTTTTTTTTTTTTTTGAGACAGAGTCCTGCTCTGTCATGCAGTGGCATGAACTCAGCTCACTGCAACCTCCACCCCCACTGGGTTCAAGCAATTCTTCTGTAAGCCTCCCAAGTAGCTGGGACTACAGGCATGTGCTACCATGCCCAACTAATTTTTGTGTTTTTAGTAGAAACAGGGTTTTACCATGTTGGCC
Source organism: Callithrix jacchus (assembly GCF_049354715.1). NCBI lineage: Eukaryota > Metazoa > Chordata > Mammalia > Primates > Cebidae > Callithrix > Callithrix jacchus. The sequence continues at coordinate 9,871,502 of NC_133503.1, read as the reverse complement.
AGGCTGGTCTTGAACTCTTGACCTCAAGTGATCCTCCCACCTCGGGCTCCCAAAGTGCTAATTTTTATAATTTTTCTTTGAGATGGGGGCCTCACTATGTTGCCCAGGCTGGTCTCGAAATCCTGATCTCAAGTAATCCTCCTGTGTTGGCCTCCCAGAGTGCCGGGATTACAGGCTTCAGCCACCACAACCTGCCACTTCTTGATTCTAGAACCCACAGGAACTGATGCCACTCTTTTTTTTTTTGAGATGGAGTTTTGCTCTTGTTGCCCAGGCTGGAGGGCAATGGCGTGATCTCGGCTCACTGCAACCTCCACTTCCCAGGTTCAAGAAATTCTCCTGCCTCAGTCTCCCGAGTAGCTGGGATTACAGGCATGTGCCATCACCATGCCAGGCTGATTTTGTATTTTTTTAAGTAGAAACGGGGTTTCTCCATGTTGGTCAGGCTGGTCTGGAACTCCCGACCTCAGGTGATCTGCCCGTCCCGGCCTCCCAAAGTGCTGAGATTACAGGTGTGAGCCACCACGCCTGGCCTGATGTCCAGGGCTAGAAAACTGCAGAGCCATGAGTCCTTCTGCCCCTTCTGGGAGCTCATTTAATAGGCAGGGCATTTCTTTCTTTCTTTTTTTTTTTTTTTGAGATGGAGTTTCGCTCTTGTTACCCAGGCTGGAGTGCAATGGCGCGATCTCAGCTCACCACAACCTCCGCCTCCTGGGTTCAGGCAATTCTCCTGCCTCAGCCTCCAGAGTAGCTGGGACTACAGGCACGCACGACCATGCCCAGCTAATTTTTTGTATTTTTAGTAGAGACGGGGTTTCACCATGTTGACCAGGATGTCTTGATCTCTTGACCTCGTGATTCACCTGCCTTGGCCTCCCAAAGTGCTGGGATTACAGGTGTGAGCCACTGCGCCCGGCCAGCAGGGCATTTCTGAGGGGCAGGGTTGGTTTGGCGGTCTCATTTTACAAGGGAGGCAGAGGAGGCCCAGCAGAAGGGCCCAGCTAAGGCCACATAGAATCAGGGGACAGCTGGGGGCTGTGGGCTGGATCTCACTTCCTCAACCTGGGTCGATTTCTGCTTTTGGTACAGGTAGATGATGCCGGAGATGAAGCCATCTTTGGCAGAGGTGCCGGGTACCACCTCCAGCTCGGAGGTAGCCAGCTCCCAGTGTTCCACAGGCAGGGCCACTAGGCGCTCCCACACCCCAGCCTGCTCCAAGCTGTCCAGGGTGGCCTCCAGAGCCTCCTTGTACTGAAGATTAGACGAGTTGGTCCTGGTGGTCAGACACACCAGCCCACCTGGGGGAGGAGGGCAGGTGAGATGGGGGAGGGGCAGGAGCCACAGTCCCGGGCCATCTCTGCTGGGGAGGGTTGTCCCTTCAAGACAAGAAATTCTTCCAGCTTCCTTCTCAGGGCAGTCTTTCTGTGTCTTTTACATCAGGAATTCATTTTTTCTTTTCTTTTTTGAGACCGAGTCTTGCTCTGTCACCCAGGCTGAAGTGCAATGGCACGCTCTCAGCTCACTGCAACCTCTGCCTCCCGGGTTCAAGCGATTTTCCTGCCTCAGCCTCCCGAGCAGCTGGGATTACTGGCATCTACCATTATGTGTGGCTATTTTGTATTTTTAGTAGAGATGGAGTTTTGCCATGTTGGCTAGGCTGGTCTCGAACTCCTGGCCTCAGGTGATCTGCCTGCCTCAGCCTCCCAAAGTGCTTGGATTACAGGCATGAGCCACCATGCCTGGCCCTTTTTTTTTCTTTCCTGACATAGGATCTCACCCTATTTCCCAGGCTGGAGTGCGGTGACATAATCATAGCTCACTGTAGCCTTCAACTCTTGGGCTCAAGCAATCCTCCCACCTCAGCCTCCTCAGTAGCTGGGACCATAGGTGCTCACCAGCATGCCTAGCTAATTAAAAAAATTTTTTTTTTGTAGAAATGGGGTCTTGCTATGTTGCCCAGGCTACTCTTGAACTCCTGGGCTCAAGTGATCCTTCTGCCTTGGCCTCCCAAAGTGCTGGGATTGGGATTATAGGTGTATGCTACCGTGCCTGGCAGGGAATTCTTAATCTCCTGGACTGAGAAGACACCCTCCTCTCCACTCACCTACGCCTCTGTCGGAGGACATGACTGTCTGAATGGACAGGAAGAAAGCCCCCACGTGTGCTTTGGATCTTGGGCTAGCCCCTTCACCTCTCTGGGCCTCAGTTTCCCAGCTGGCATGGAGAGGATGACTATCTTATATCACAGGAAGGCTGGTGTGTGTGTAAAGTGTCCTACAGTAAGTGCTGGCTAAATGGCCTTGTCACCTCAGGTCCAGGCACCTATAGTGTGCCCAGGGTGGCCTCAGGTGCACTGAGAAGGAGAGATGCGGAAGACCCAATGAGTGGTCTGAGAAGGCTTCCTGGAGGAGGGAGTAAGGAGAAGCAGGGCGCTGCTGGTAGAAGGGAGCACGGTGAGAGGAGAGCCTCCGGAGCAGGGGAGACTGTCCCCCATGGGCAGGCAATGGGGCTCGGTCAGCTGAAGGGCTTAGCAGGCATAGGCTGGGCTAGGAAGTCGGGCCCTGGCTGCTTCACGCAGTACAAAGTTCCTGTCTTCCTGGGCCCGACTTCGACCTTTGCAGCTGACCCCATCGTGTCCCTGCATTTGTCAGCCTTCAAGACTCCCCGGAGGCTAATGCCTGCCCAGACCTGCCCAGCCTTAGCCACAGCCTCTGCTGGGCCTGGCAGGGGGTGCAGAGAGAGGAGGGAGAGGAAGCATGTTTACCTCTCCGATTTCCTGTTCCGCAGCCAGCCAGCGCCTCCTGGTTCTCACTCTCAGCCCCTCTCCTTTCTGTCTTAGGCTGCCCCCCACGTGGATTCCTCACCTGGTCTCAGAAATGCCTCTCTTCTCTGAATTCTTGGAGTAGGGCTGCGCATAGTGGCTCACACCTGTAATGCCAGCACTTTGGGAGGCCAAGGCGGCCAGATCACCTGAGGTCAGGAGCTCAAGACCAGCCTGACCAACATGGTGAAAGCCTGTCTCTACTAAAAATACAAAAATTAGCCGGGCGTGGTCATGGGCTCCTGTAATTCCAGCTACTTGGGAGCCTGAGGCAGGAGAATTGCTTGAACCCGGGAGGTGAATGTTGCAGTGAGCTGAGATTTCGCCACTTCACTGCAGCCTCAGCGACACAGTGAGACTCTGTCTCAAATTAAATAAATAAATTCTCGGAGCAATGAACACTCACGACTTTTGTGGGTCCACCTCCAACCAGGCCCCGTCCTCTCTGGCTCCTTCCCGGGCCACAGTGGGTTTGAGATCAAGGCCCAGAGGGCAGGGTCTGAGCCTTCTGCCCAGAGCAGAGGGAAGCGCAGGGCTGAGCAAGAACACAGCATGAGGCGGAGATACACCTGCTTCCACAGCAGCACGCGTGCCCACAGCTCTCATCTCCCCATAGCAGCCCCATTTCCCAGATGAGGAAACTGAGACCAGGAAAGAGAACGAGATGCCCCAGAGGCATCCATGAATGAGTGAGGAAGCAGGGAGAGCAGGGAACAGAACCGAGACCTCACTGTGGGCCAGGACCAAAGCAAAGGTCTTAGAGACAGGAAGTCACCCGATTCTTACTGCAGTCCTGTTACAACACCTGGCTCCCAGGCCGGGAAATGAAGGCTGCAGGAGGTTGGAGTTGCTCCTGGTTGCCCTTGGATAAGAGCTGAGCTGGCCACCTGTCTGCCCCGCCTGTTTGCCTGGGTCTGCTGCTGGTGGCTGGATGTTAGGCTAGGCTGTGTGTGGCCCTGGGCAGGACGCTGCCCCTTGCTCTGGGGCCTGTGTCTATGCTGTGCAGAGGGGAAGGAGTATGGTGGCGGGGGGTGGAGGGTGGTTGGCTGGGCTGATCCTCACCTGGCTTGGTGACACGTAGGAGCTCAGGTATCGCACTGCAGGGCACCTGGCCATCACTGAGAGCACCAACTATCAGCACCGCGTCGAAGGTTCCTGTGTATGTGTGGGGGGTGGGGTGGGGACATGGTGTGATGCTCGGAAGGTGCTTTGTCTGTGGTGTGGCCTCAGAGCACCCTAGGGGAGGGACAGAGCTACTGCCCACATCTGCAGGACCCAGGTCCCCTGGAGGATAAGTATGGCCCAGTCCTGGGCTGCAATCAGATCGTGGGGTGCAGGGTTGAGTGAGGGGCGGGGTTTAGTGTGGGTGGGGAATGGAGGACAGGCAATGGAAAGGGCTCTGTGAGGGTGGGCCTCGAGGTGCTGGGGTGGGAGAGGAAGTACCTTCGGGGCTGGGCAGAGGCTCCTGGCCCAGGGTGCAGAGGCTGAGGCGCTGATAGAGGCCACGGGCCCGGGCCCGTTTCAGCATCTCTGGGCTCCCATCCACCCCGTGCAGCTGGAGGAAGCCCCGGGCCTGTAGCTGGAGTGGGGGTGGGAGGCTGAGTCATGGTTCACACCTGCCACTTCCTGGCTGGGTCCCTGCACCTTGGGAGGGCAGTGGACTCTGCACTGAATGTGGCCCATGTGTTTGTTTTTTAAAAATTTTTGAGACAATGTCTCTCTCTCGCCCAAACTGGAGTGCAGTGGCGTGATCACAGCTCACTGCAGCCTTGAACTTCTGGGCTCAAGTGATCCTCCCACCTCAGTCTCCCATGTAGCTGGGACCTACAGGCCTGCGCCACCCTGCCTGGCTAATTTTTAAATTTGTTTGTAGGGATAGGGGTCTTGCTTTGTTGCCCAGGCTGGCCTCAAACTATCCTCCTGCCTCAGCCCCACAAAGTGCTGGGATCATAGGTGGGAGCCACCGTGGAACGGTGAGGCTGAGGCGTTGGCGGGGGGGGGGGGGGGGGGCGGTTCTGGGGCCACAGGCAGGGGGAGATTTGAGGAAGTGTAGGGCTAAGGAGTAGGCAGGGGATCTGGAAGAGCCTCACCTCGGCAGCCACTAGGCCTGTGCCACAGGCCACGTCCAGGATCAGGGCACTGTGGGGTGGGCCTGGAAAGGCTTGTGTGAGGCAGTCCACTGCAAGGCGGGGGGCGCGGTACTGCAGGGTGGCCACGTCCTGGGGAAAGAGTGGTGCCCCAGGGTTTGGGGGAGCTCCCTTGTGGGGTGGTCTCGGAATCTGCCAGGCTAAGCTGTGTGTGTCGGGGGATCAAGACTGGCTGGGGCTACCGTGAGTGGATGCCCAGGCATGAGGTGGTTCCCCTTGCTAAGGGGCCAGCACTGGAGAGTTAGCCCCCAGCCCACTGTATGGTGGATCAGCCCTCCAGGGACCTTCCCTCCTGGTCAGGGCAGCTCTCTCTGCTGCGTCTACAGTGACTTCTCTCTCTTTTTTTTTTTTCGGGGGGTGGGGGTGGGGGATGGAGTCTTGGTCTTTTGCCCAGGCTGGAGTCAGTGGTGCAACCTCCACCTCCCAGGTTCAAGTGATTCTCCTGCCTTAGCCTCCTGAGTAGCTGGGACTGCAGGTGTGCACCGCCTGAGTAGCTGGGACTACAGGTGTGCACCGCCATGCCTGGCTAATTTTTGTGCTTTTAGTAGAGACAGGGTTTCACCATGCTGGCCAGGCTGGTCTCGAACTCCTGACCTCAGGTAATCCACCTGCCTCGGCCTCCCAAAGTGCTGGGATTACAGGTGTGAGCCACTGCACCCAGCCTCTTTTTTTTTTTTCTTCTGAGACTCCCTCTGTCGCTGGTGCTCCACATCCTGGATTCAAGCCATTCTCCTGCATTGGCCTCCCAAGTAGCTGGGATTACCAAGCACCCGCCACCACACCTGGGTAATTTTGGTATTTTTAGTAGAGAAAGGGTTTCACGATGTTGGCCTCAAACTCCTGACCTCAGGTGATCTGCCCGCCTTGGCCTCCCAAAGTGCTTGGGATTACAGGTGTGAGCCTGCAAGTCCCGCCCCACAGTGACTTCTCAATAGCACCTCCTCCAGGCAGCCCCCAGGGAAGTGATGGCCCCTGATGGGGCTGTCAATCCTGAGCTGTGAGGCAGGTCCGGAAGGGGCAGCAGGACCGTAGGGTTCTTAACCAGGCCTCACTTCACTCTCACAGCCGCCCCTGGGTTCAAGGCTGATTCCTCACTCTACAGGTAGATAAATGGAGGCTGGTCTAGGGGAGGCAAGGACCCAGATGGGTTTACCTGGTCGTAATCCGGAGCCCAGCGGTCATAGAAGTGGAGCTTCTGGGCCACGTCGGGGATGCCATGAGCGGCCCCTACACGTGCCAGCACCTCGGGCAGGCTCCCAGCTTCCTCCTGGGCCATGCTCCTGCGGGGTCACGGCTGCCCTGTCTCGTGGTCCACCTCAATCGCCCAACCCCTCCTTTCCTCCTCTCACTGCAGAGGAGGCTGCCAGGCCACCAGCGCGACCCCTAATCCGACCCCTACCCCAGATGGGGACACTGAGCCCAGAGAGGGCGCGTTTGGACATTTACACTCTGGGGCTGCAGGGCTTGGGGAAGGGCAGGGTGGGAGAGAGGGGTGCCCGGCAGTTGGAGGAAGGCCCTGTTCTTTCCCGCCCCCTGACGGGGAGAGGGTCGGAAGTGGGCGACAAGCGGAGCGAAAGGGTTCGAACGAGGCCTGAGTCTGAACTCACCGCCAATCGAGAGCGCCTGGCTTGGGTGGGCAGCGGGACTCGGGGCGGGGCCTGTACGCCGAGCCTGGCCACACCCTCACCGCCTGCCCGCAACGATTGGCTTTCCGCTAAGAGAAACTAGCCAATCAAAGGAAGGCTCTGGCAGTCCGCCCCCTACCGTCAGCCAATGAGCTCAAGGCTTGTGGCCTTCCTCCAGCCTGGGAAGAGCCGGGACCGCTGAGACATTTTCCTGCTGTGCTGGTTTAGGGGCTTCTCCGGGGTTTGGCCCCGGCCTCCCCCTCTACCGTCCCACTCCGACTGCCCTCCTGCCTCCCGAAGTCCTTTATGCTTCCTAAAAGCAGGAGGTTTGTAGACACTGGGGAGTCCCTGCGTTCTCACGGGCGGGAGAGGGGCCTAGAATTCACCCTCACTTTGTATTTGTATTTTTTTTTTAAATTTTATTTGTTTATTTATTTATTTTGAGACGGAGTTTCGCTCTTGTTACCCAGGCTAGAGTGCAATGGCGCGATCTCGACTCACCACAACCTCCACCTCCTGGGTTCAGGCAATTCTCCTGCCTCAGCCTCCCGAGTAGCTGGGATTACAGGCACGCGCCACCATGCCCAGCTAATTTTTTGTATTTTTAGTAGAGACGGGGTTTCACCATGTTGACCAGGATGGTCTCGATCTCTAGACCTCGTGATCCACTCGCCTCGGCCTCCCTAAGTGCTGGGATTACAGGCTTGAGCCACCGCGCCCGGCCAAATTTTATTTTAATAAGTTAAATAGCCACCTGTGGCTAGTGGCTACTGTATTGAACAGTAGCGGGAGGCGGAGGTTGCGGTGAACCGGGTTCGAGCCACTGCACTCCAGCCTCGAGACAGTGAGACTCCATCTAGAAAAAAGAAAAAATTCTCAGTCTACCTGGGACCTTCTGAATCAGAATTAGATTGCTGGGGATGGGACCCAGAGTTTCTGTGTTTCTACAAACTCTTCAGGGGATTTCTAGGCAGCTGAAGGTTCAGAAGCACTGGTCTAGAGGACTGTTGTAGGAATCAAGGGTTTGGGGAGGCAGAATTTGGCAGGCTGTCGCAACTGTCTGGGTGGGAGGTCATGGTTACGTGACTTGGGTAGAAGCCATTGACTGGGGAGAGGAGTGGATGAACTTTAGAGATGTTTAGGGGTGGAAGTGTCAGAGGTATTTGAACCAGAGTAACTCCATCTTGAATAGCGGCCGAGTGTAATAAGACTGAGACCTACTGGACTGCATTTCCAGATTTTTTTTTTTTTATGGAATGTCGCTCTGTTGCCCAGGCTGTGCTGCAGTGGCGCAATCTCAGCTCACTGCGACCTCCACCTCCTGCCTTAGCCTCCTGAGTAGCTGGGATTACAGGGGAAAGGCTTCTCAGAAACTCAAAGAATGCGACCATTTGTATCTCACATTCCTGTGACTTGGAGCCCCTCCCCGCCTCCAGTTGTCCCCACCTTTCTGGATGAAACCAATGTCCTTTTTACATATATTGATTGATGTCTCACGTCTCCTAAAATGTATAAAACCAAGCTGTGCCCCAACCACCTTGGGCATATGTGGTCAGAACCTCCTGAGACTGTCACAGGTATGTGTCCTCAACCTTGGCAAAATAAACTTTCTGAATTAACTGAGATCTGTCTCAGATTTCCGGGTTTACAGGGTGAAGAGTAGAATGAACCCTGTAGCGTTGGAAGAGAGTGGGAGACATTAGACATAAATTGGTGGAAAGATGCAGAAATAGACACAAATGTGCGTGTGTATTTGTGAATTTCCCAGCTTTGTCTGCCAAAGCGACCTAAACACCTAACACTTCAGTAGCGATCACCCCACTGAGATTCCAGCTCTTGGTTCTAAAAATGCATTCTTGCCAGGCGTGGTGGCTCATGTGTGTCATTCTGGGACTTTGGGAGGTAGAGGCAGGCGGGTCACCTGAGGCCAGGAGTTCAAGACCAGCCTGGCCAACATGATGAAACTGTTTCTACTAAAAATATAAAAATTAGCTGGGCATGGTGGTGGGCATCTCTAATCCAGCTACTTGGGAGGCTGAGGCAGGAGAATTGCTTGAACCCGGGAGGTGGAGTTGCGGTGAGCCAAGATCACGTGATTGTACTCCAGCCCAGGTGACCAAGCAGGAATTTGTCTTTTTTTTTTTTTTTTTTTTTTTTAAAGCATTCTGAGCTAAAAGGAACCAGAGCTCCTGAGAGAAACAGCTGATTAAATGACTGAAATCTTTGAGGCAGGAAAAGTATGAGATGTGCCTGAAATATCTCGAACTGCAAGTCTTTTCCAGTCCTCCTCCCTGTTCCAGGAACCTGTTCTAGCTTTGGGGCTGGAAGGCCTTTCTCTAACTCATCAAGTTTTCTTTTTCTTCCTCTAATTCTTCAATCCCCTCAAGTCTTCTTAAGTTTTTGAAACCTCACAGCCTTATCAATGTCTTTTGCTGAACATGACCCTCTCACTCAGGGCAGTGAATATCAAGCTCCCCCTCCCCCCAGGTGAGCTGCTGCCAAAGTGAAGGGGTGAGCTTGGGGGGGTTGGGGAAGAGAAAATAGTTTGGGGTGGGAGACGAATTTAAAGGATCCTTTGGCTGCGTGCAGTGGCTCACACCTGTAATCCCAGCACTTCGGGAGGCTGAGGCTGGAGGATCGCTTAAGCCCAGGAGTTTAAGACCAACCTGGGCAACATAGTAAGACCCCACCTCTACAAAAAAATTCAAAAATTAGCTGGGTGTGTTTGTATGTGCCTGTGGTTCCAGCTACTCAGGAGGCTGAGGTGGATCACTTGAACCCAGGAGGTTGAGGTTGCAGGGAGTTAGGATTGTGCCACTGCACTGTAGCCTGAGCAGCAGAGCAGACCCTGCCTAAAAAACACAAGCCCAACCCCAAGTGGTTTAAATATTAGTGGTTTCTTTCATTCCTTCCTTCCTTCCCTCCTCCCTCCCTCCCTCCCTCCCTTCATTCCTTCTTTCCTTCTTTCTTTCTTGAGATGGAGTTTTGCTAAGTGATTTTAATATTAAGGGTTTGGTTTCCTTCCTTCCTTCCTTCCTTCCTTCCTTCCTTCCTTCCTTCCTTCCTTCCTCCCTCCCTCCCTCCCTCCCTCCCTCCCTCCCTCCCTCTCTCTCTCTCTCTCTCTCCCCTTCTCTTTCTTTTCTTTTCTTTCCTTTTTTGAGACGGAGTTTTGCTCTTGTTGCCCAGGCTGGAGTGCAATAGTGTGCTCTCGGCTCACTGCAACCTCCACCTCTCAGGTTCAAGCCATTCTCCTACCTCAGCCTCCCAAGTAGCTGGGATTACAGGCGTTTGCCATCACATCCAGCTAATTTTGTACTTTTAGTAGAGACGGAGTTTCACCATGTTGGTCAGGCTGGTCTCGAACTCCCGACCTCAGTTGGTCTGCATGCCTCAGCTCCCAAAGTGCTGGGATGACAGGCGTGAGCCACTGCAGCTAGCCTATGGATGCGCTTTCTTCTTCTACTTTTTTTTTTTTAAGAAGGAGTTTCACTCTTCTTGCCCAGGCTGCAGTACAATGGTGTGATCTTGGCTCACCGCAGCCTCCACCTCCTGGGTTCAAGTGATTCTCCTGCCTCCTGAGTTGCTGGGATTGCGCCCGCCAACATGCCCGGCTAATTTTGTATTTTTGGTAGAGACGGGGTTTCTCCATGTTAACCAGGCTGGTCTGGAGCTCCTGAACTCAGGTGATCCGCCCACCTCAGCCTCCCAAAGTGCTGGGATGACAGGGGTGAGCCGACGCGCCTGAACTATGGACATGCTTTCTAACCTGAAATGTGCAATGGGAAGTTGTGACTTCAGATTTGCGTTTTACAAAGATGGCTCCAGAAGGCAGCGGGGAGAGCGGGCTGGGCGAACCCCAAGCTCTGAGACTGTTGCAATGACTTGGCAAGAGCTGGAGTGACAAGAGTCAGGGGCTGCTGAGGGGGGGTGACCTTGGTGCCGATGGCGTGTGGAGCTGTTGAGGACCAGATGGCAAAGTCCCGTCCTTGGAGTCTTCCTCCTGCCTCACCTTCTTCACCACCTCCTCCTCACTCTTCTCCCTACCTCTAAGCTTAGGAGCGGCCCCTGGCTCCGTCCTGGGTCTCCTTTCTTCTCTGCCTACGCCCACTTCCGAGGTGATCTCATCTAGTCCCATGGTTTTAAATACTATTTATTTGTGGGTGACTCCCAAATTGATGACTCCTAGTCTTGGCTCTTCCCTGAACTCTGGACATGTCCACCCAGCCATGAAACTAACATCTCCTTGGAGGCCACAGGTCTCTCACTGGCAGCGAGCCCAGACCCGAGAGCGATTCTTTCCACTCCCAAATCGCTCCTCCTCAGGGCCCATCTCTGCAAATGCCCGTGGACCACCTTGCACCCAGGGGCTCAGCTCAAGCTGTTTTTCTCCCCTCCCATGCTCTGGGAGCTCAAACCCTGTGAACTCAAACTATACCAGCCAGGCACAGCAGCTCATTCCTGGAATCCCAGCACTTTGGGAGGCCAAAGTGGATGGATCAGCTGAGATCAGGAGTTCGAGACCAGCCTGGCCAACATGGTGAAACCCCATCTCTACTAAAAATACAAAAATTAGCTGGGCATGGTGGCGGGCACCTGTATTCCCAGCTATGTGGGAGGCTGAGGGAGGAGAATTACTTGAACCTGGGAGGCAGAGGTTGTACTGAGCTGAGATTGTGCCACTGCACTCCAGCCTGGGTAACAGAGCGAGACCGTGTCTGAGAAAAAAAAAAAAAAGAAAAAGAAAAAAAGAGAAAATCTCAAACACACACAAAAGAAGTCTAGTGTAATAACTCCCCATGTATTTGGTAATGAGTGTTTCAATAGTTAACGAACTGTGCCCCACCGGAGTGGCATTTTCTCAGTACTCATCTGATAAGTGGACTCCTCTGCTTCAAACCCAAAGTCCAAGTTCTTTCCTCTGCTGATCTGTACCATCTCTTTTCCTCATCCCGCCACGGTGGCTTCTGCTGTTCCTGGAAAGTGCCAAGGCTGTCAGAGGGCCCTTGCACTGTTTTCCAGCCAGGAAAATCCTCCTACCTTAGTCTCCCGAGGAGCTGGGACTGCAGGTGTGCACCACCACACCCAGCTAATTTTCGATAGTTTTCATAGCAGTAAGGTTTTGCCACGTTGCCCACTCTCCCTTCAACTCTGCTTCAATGGTTTTTTTTTTTTTTGAGATGGAGTCTTGCTCTGTTGCCCAGGCTGGAGTGCAGTGGCGTGATCTCTGCTCACTGCAACCTCTGCCCATCCCCGGTTCAAGCAATTCTCCTGCCTCAGCCTCCTAGGTAGCTGACACTACAGGTGCTCACCACCACGCCCCGCTGATTTTTGTATTTTTAGTAGAGACGGGGTTTCACGTTGTCCAGGCTGGTCTCAAACTCCTGATCTCAGGTGATCTGCCCACCTCCGCCTCCCAAAGCGCTGGGATGACAGGCGTGCGCCCCCGTGCCAGCCTGTTGATGAGCTCTTTCTATGTGTGGATGCACGCGGACTGCGTTCATTTTGCTCATTTCACCACCGATTAGTTATCCCTCAAGCCTCAAGGGACACACCTGGTTGACTTACCCACTTTCCGGGGATAGGATATAATGTTGCCATGCACGTGTCTCTTTGTTCATGAGTAGATGTTTCTGGAAGGAGTGCTTTAACCCACTGGAGGGGAGTGGAAACGATCCAGCCTGTTGTGAAATAGAATGAGTAGGAAGTAGAGCACGCCACATGGAGTAACAGTAACTATTGCTTTGTTAGGGTCTTGCTTCAGTTTCACGTGTGTGTTTAATCAGCAGCTTTGTACAATACTTTTGTTTTCCTTTTCAGAGACAAGGTCTCCTCGCGTTGCCCAGGCTGGAGTGCAGTGGCGAAATCCTAGCTCCTTACAGTCTCAACCTTCTGAGCTCAAGGGATCCACCTGCCTCAGCCTCCCGAGTAGCTGGGATTACAGGCACGCGCCACCATGCCCAGCTAATTTTTTGTATTTTTAGTAGAGACGGGGTTTCACCATGTTGACCAGGATGGTCTCGATCTCTTGACCTCGTGATCCAGCTCGGCCTCCCAAAGTGCTGGGATTACAGTTTTGAGCCACCGTACCTGGCGAATTTTTTGTATTTTTAGTAGAGATGGGGTTTCTCCATGCTGGTCAGGCTGGTCTCAAACTCCCGACCTCAGGTGATCCGCCCACCTCAGCCTCCCAAAGTGCTGGGATTACAGGTGTGAGCCACTGCGCCCGGCCTGTTTAATACAATTCTTAGAATGAGTGGCATCCAGAGACTGAAAGCCAGCAGGGCACTCCTGAGTCAGGGTACAGGCAGTGTCCGAGGCTCTGGTTATCCTACAAACTCATAAACACATGTGTGCCGTGGACGTTTTTGTTTTTGCAGATGAGGGTGAGATCATATCTCACTGTGGTTTCAGTTTGCATTCCTCCCTAATGACTGGTGAGGCTGAACCTCTTGCCACACATGTATTGGCTCCTGGCGTTTCCTTTTCTGTGGATTGCTTTTGCTTTTGTCCATTGGGTCATTTGATTTTTTCCTTTCCCTATTTTTAACTGACAAGGGACAACCGTATGACATGATGTTGTGATATGTGGATGTGTTGTTGAATGACTAAGCAAGCCATGTGACATGTGCGTCACCTCACATATTTACATCATTAATTTGCAGTGAGAACATTAAAAATGTACTCTCTTGGCAACTTTCCTTCCTTCCTCCCTCCCCACCCTCCCTCCTTCCCTCTCTCCCTCCTTCCCTTCCCTTTCCTCCCTTCCCTCTTCCCTTCCCCCTTCCCTTCTCTCCCCTCCCTTTCCCCCTTCCCTTCCCTTCTCTTTCTTCCCCTCCCCTGCCCTCCTCTTCCCCCTTTGCTTTCCTCCCCTCCCTTTCCCTCCCCTCCCTTCCCCTCCCCTTCCCTCCCCTTCCCTTCCCTTCCCTTCCCTCCCTTTCCCTCCCCTCCCTCCCTTACCCCCCCTCCGCTTCCTCCTTTCCCTTCCCCTCCCCTTCCCTTCCCCCTTCCCTTCCCTCCCCTTCCCTTCCTTTCCCTCCCCTCCCCTTCCTCCTTTCCCTTCCCCTTCCCTTCCCCCTGCCCTTCCCTTCCACCGTCCCTTCCTTTCCCTTACCTTCCCCATTCCTTTCTCTTCCCCTTCCCTCCCTTCCCTCCCCCTCCCTCTCCCTTTCCTTCCCTCCTTCTTTCCCTCCCTCCCTTCTTCCTTCCTTCCTTCCCTCCCTCCCTCCCTTCCTCCCTCCTTTTCTTCCTTCCTTCCCTCCCTCCCTCCTCTTCCTTCCTTCCTTCCCTCCCTCCCTCCCTCCCTTCTTCCTTCCTTCTCCCTGCCCCCTTCTCCCTCCCTCCCTCCCTCCCTCCCACCCGCCTGCCAGGGTCTCAGTCTGTGATCCAGGCTCCCTTCTTCCTTCCTTCTCCCTGCCCCCTTCTCCCTCCCTCCCTCCCTCCCTTCCTCCCTCCCTCCCACCTGCCAGGGTCTCAGTCTGTGGTCCAGGCTGGAGTGTAGTTTGCAGTCTCCACTCACTGCAACCTCTGCCATCTGGGCTTAAGCCATGCTCCTACCTCAGCCTTCCAAGTAGCTGGGACTACAGGCAAATGCCACCACGCCTGGCTCATTAATAGAGAAAGGGTCTTGAGATGCTGCCCAGTCTGATCTCCAGCTCCTGAGCTCAAGCAGTCCACCTGCCTTGGCCTCCCAAATTGCTGAGCGAGACCGAAGGCATGAACCACTGCACCTGGCCGGCAATTTCCAGGTGTGCAAGAGATGGTTATCAACTGTAGCTAGCGCGCTGTACAGCAGAGTGCTTGAATTCGCTCCTTCTGGCTAGCCGAAATTCCATGTGGGCCACGTAGTTTTATCTCACCGGTTTGTAGGAGTTCCTTGGATATTTGAGATTCTGGATAGTTTGCGGGCTGTGAACATTTCTCTCAGCCTGTCACAGCCTTTGCCTTTGCTCGGTGACTTGGGCCAGGACAGTGGTGGCGGCTGGTGGCGGCTGTGAGGGGCTCCAGGACTTCTTTCAACAATACAGTTTATTATTTATTGATTGATTTATTGAGACACAGTCTTGCTCTGTCACCCAGGCTGGAGTGCAGTGGTGTGATCTTGGCTCACTGCAACCTCCGCCTCCCGGGTTCAAGCGATTCTCCTGCCTCAGCCTCCCAAGTAGCTGGGATTACAGGCATGTGCCACCAGTCATGGCTAAATTTTGTATTTTTAGTAGACATGGGGTTTGACCATGTTGGCCAGGCTGGTCTTGAACTCCTGACCTGAAGTGATTCACCTGCCTTTGCCTCCCAAAGTGCTGGGATTACAGGCGTGAGCCACCACCCCCGGCCCACAGTATGGTTTAAACAAAGAGGTGAGGGGGCCCTGAGGAATATTTTCTTTTCTCTTTCTTTTTTATTTTTTGAGACGGAGTCTCGCTCTGTCTACTAGGCTGGAGTGTAGCAGCTCGATCTCGGCTCACCACTACCTCCGCCTGCCGGGTTCAAGTGATTCTCCTGCCTCAGCCTCCCGAGTAGCTGGGACTACAGGCATGCACATCACCACACCCAGATAATTTTTGTCCAGGTACTTGGGAGGCTGACTTGGGAGAATCGCTTGAATCTGGGAGGCGGAGGTTGCAGTGAGCCTAGATCGTTCCACTGCGCTCCAGCCTGGGTGACAGAGTGAGACTCTGTCTCAAAACAAAACAGAACAAAAATAAAAAGAGCAAGTAGAGGAAGAAGGAGCGGATGAGGAGGGATGGGGTGCTGGGAGAATATTCCACAGAAAGATCTGGGAGAGCTGGCAGAAAACAAGTGCCTGAAACTTTGTTTCTGAACAAATTAATCAACAAATGAATCGGCGAATGTTATGAATAATGCCCGTTGCTGGTTTTTAATATGTTGATTAGTTTAACATTTATTTATTTTTGAGACACAGTCTTGCTCTGTCACCCAGGCTGGAGTACAGTGGCACAGTCACAGCTCACTGCAGCCTCAACCTCTTAGGCTTAAACCATCCTCCCTCCACAGCCTCCTGAGCAGCTGGGACTACAGGCACACACTACACTCCTGTTTTTTGTGTGTTTTTTTTTGTAGAGACAGGGGTCTTATGTTGCTCAGGCTGGCTTTGACCTCCTAGGCTTAAGCGATCCTCCTGCCTCAGCCTCCCAAAGTGCTGGGATTACAGGTGTGAGCCACCGCACGGGGCCTGTATATATGCCATTTTGCCCATTTATCGGCACTCTTATTTTGGGATGAACAATAGTTTTGAAACATGAGATGGTTTGACAACTTTATATCCTTTTAAAAACATTTTTTTTTTTTTTTTTGAGACATAGTCTCACTCTGTCACCAGGCTGGAGTGCAGTGACGCGATCTTGGTTCACTGCAACCTCCACCTCCTGGGTTCAAGCAATTCTTCCGCCTCAGCCTCCTGAGTAGCTGGGACTACAGGCGCGCACCATTGTGCCTGGCTAATTTTTGTATTTTTAGTAAAGACAGGTGTCACCATGTTGGCGAGGCTGGTCTCTAACTCTTGACCTCGTAATCCTCCTGCCTTGGCCTCCCAACGTGTAAAAACGTTTAAAAAAAAAAATCATCCTTGGTTTTGGCTGACACAAATAAATAAATAAAAAATAAATGTTTTTAAAGTATTTCCTTTTGTTTTTATTTAAAATTTTTGAATTAATTTTAAGATAGCAAAGGTTTTTCTTTGCATTTGGCAGTGGGCTTTTTAAACTAAATTTAAAATCATGTTGGGATTCCAAGTGAATTGCCTGAAAACAGTTTGGTTGCAGTGACGATTTCCACACAGTGGTTTGTGAGTTAGTACAGGTTTTGCACCCTGGCTGGTTTCTTTTTACAAATTTACACTCACGTGAAAGCAATTTTGTTTCTAAAAATTGTCGAATTCCTTTTCTTTCACAGATACGGACTTCATTACTCATCCGCCCCCAGGGGCCGTCAAAGGCCCGACAGCGACCAGATTTCACTGGTTTCTCCCCACAACTTTCCCTGCCTGGTTCTAAGTATTTTCCACGTTTACAGATAAGGACGATTGGTGCAAAAACTCAACAAGGTTATCGCCGTGTACCAGCTCTGTTCATAAGTTTGCCGTCTCCCATCAGCTTCTTTAACCAGGATACAGTCCTTCATGCCTTCATTGCTGTATGATATTTTCTTTTTCTTTTTCAGATGGAGTCTTGCTCTGTCCCGAAGGCTGCACTGCAGTGGCACGATCTCAGCTCAGTTGCAACCTCCGCCTCCTGGGTTCAAGCAATTCTCCCGCCTCAGCCTCCTGAGTAGCTGGGATTACAGGCACGCAACACCATGCCCAGCTAATTTTTTGTTCTTTTAGTAGAGATGGGGTTTCACCATGTTGACCAGGATGGTCTCGATCTCTTGACCTCATGATCCACCCACCTCAGCCTCCCAAAGTGCTGGGATTACAGGCTTGAGCCACCGCGCCTGGCCTCTTTCATTGCTTTTTAATCATTATTTTCGAATGTAAGTGGCTTGGATAAAACCATCTTTAGAAAGAAGAAATGCAGGCCAAGAGTGGTGGCTTACACCTGTAATCCCAGTACTTTGGGAGGCTGCGGTGGGAGGATCTCTTGAGCCCGGGAGTTTGAGATCTTCCTGGGCAACTTAGTGAGACCCCATCTCTACACAAATAATAATAATAATAATAAAAAGTAGCCAGGTATGATGGCACATGCCTGTAGCCCACCTACTCAGGAGGCTGAGGCAGGAGAATCATTTAAAGCCAAGGGTTCAAGAATAGCCTGGGCAACAGAGCAAGATCCCCCTCTCTTAAAAAAAAATATTTATTTATTTGTTTGTTTGTTTGTTTATATCTATCTGTCTATCTAGGCAGCGTCTCCTCTCTGTTGCCAGGCTGGAGTGCAGTGGCAAAATCTCGGCTCACTGCAACCTCTGCCTCTTAGGTTCAAGGGATCATCCTGCCTCAGCCTACCTAGTAGCTGAGATTACAGGCACGCGCCACCATGCCTGACTCATTTTTGTATTTTTAGTAGAGAAGGGGTTTCACCATGTTGGCCAGGCTGGCCTCGAACGCCTGACCTTGTGATCCACCCGACTCAGTCTCCCAAAGCGCTGGGATTATAGGAGTGAGCCACAGTGCCGGGCTGTTTTTTCTTTTCTTTTTCCAACGACAAACAAAAAGAAAGAAGAAATACCATGCTCCAATAAGTATACAGGCATATTCTTTTTGTGTAGTTTTTGGCAAAAAAAAAAAAAAAAAAAAAGTGAAGATTTGCAACAAAATGAAGTTTTAACTTAGGAACATGAAATAAAAAAGATTTTGGTCCTGATAATTTCTCCGTGGTTTTGCCTCCAGCACCCCAGGCATGACGGGACCTGCACAGGGCGAGCTCCTGGGGGTGGCGTGACGTTGCTGTTACTGGGAAATCAGCCTCACAGGCCCGGGGACAAGCGAGTCACTGGGAACTCTCCACCCACCTGCGCGGGGCGTCTGGGCACGCGCCGGTGTCTGCTGCCCCCGCGCGGCCGTGCTGCAGTCCTGCGCCCCCAGGGGGCGCACCAGAGAACCGATGGGCACCCGGCTGCTTCCTGCTGCTCCTCTGACCCTGGGTCCTGGGGCGGAGAAGGGCAGAGGCCGGTGAATGGCGCCCCCCGGCGTTGTGCAAGGCAGAGACTACTGATAATTGGGGTTTCTTGCCTGCCTGCTACCCTGCAAAGTGAAACTCCCAGGCCACACAGAGCAATAATGCACGGATGGCCTTGAACCTGGTGCTAAGAAAGAGAAGGGCGCAGGCAGGCGGGAAGTTTGGACTGAGGGTTCAAGGCTCCCAGTTGATTGATCTACAGTGGAGGCTCCTCCCACAGACGGTCCTGCTGCCTTCAGGTGCAACCCGGTGGGTAGGACCATTATTCATTTCTTTCTTTTTCTCGGACAGGATCCTACTTTGACACCCAGGCTGGAGTGCAGTGGCACAATCATGGCTCACTGCAGACTCAACCTCATGGGTTCAAGCGACCCTTCTGCCTCAGCCTCCCAAGTAACTGGGACTACAGGCATGTGCCACCATGCCCGGCTAACTTTTGAATGCTTTGTAAAGATGGGGTCTTACTATATTGCCCAGACTGCCTCTCTCCTCAAACCTACTCCTCTCTCCCCCGCCCCCACTTGGCGGGCAGCACTGCCATCTGTCCATCACTCGAGTCTTCTGCTGTGGGGGGTATCGCTGGCCCCGTCTCGCTTTACCTCTTTTCCTGCTCATTCCACTGCTGGGATGCAAATCTCTATGTGTCCTTCATGTTTCTGTATGTCTTGTGAGTGAGGCACTAATGGAGGCCTTTTGCCCTGGACTTTCTTTTCCAGGACATCTGTGTATCAGACAACCTTGAAAGATATAGATAGCGTCTCCCTCCGGGGCAAAAGGAAGCCCTGCTCACTGCTCATTAGAAAAGATTTGGGTTTCCTGGCCGGGCGTGGTGACTCATGCCTGTAATCCATCACAAAAAAAAAGAAAAAAGAAAAAGAAAGAAAGGCCGGTGCAGTGGGGGGCTCACACCTGTAATCTCAGCGCTTTGGGAGGCTGAGGCAGGTGAATCACCTGACGTCAGGAGTTCGAAACCAGCCTGGCCAACGTGGAAAAATTCTGTCTCTACTAAAAGTACAAAAAAAATTAGCTGGGCATGGTGGTAGGTGCCTATAATCCCAGCTACTTGGGAGGCTGAGGCAGGAGAATCCCTTGAACCTGGGAGGTGGAGGTTGTGGTGAGCCAAGATTGCACCACTGTGCTGGGTGACAGAGCAAGGCTACATCTGAAAAGCAAAGAGAAAAGAAAATAAAAGATTTGGGTTCCCCAAGCTCAGACTTCCTCTTCCTCTCTTGTAACACACCCACCTGGGGTGCTGCAGGCACCACCTGGCCTTGTCACGTCACTCTGTGGGATTTGGGGCTCAGGGAATGAATGCAAAATGCTTACACTCTAGTTCACTGCTATCGCCGTGAGTGACGTTGTTTGCTCTCTGACCCGGGAGTCTCGTGTCTTCCTGTGGCAGCCATGGAGCTTGGCTGGGTAACTTGTTAACATGCAAGTGGGCAACGTCTCAGATCATCGCGGGTCTTGACATCCTCCAATTCTCTCTGTTGTCCCGGCTATAGGTTTCTGGCATCTGCCGTCTCCATTCCCAGGGCCTCGGCCCTGGTCAAGGCTCCGTCATTACAGGCCTGGGGTTTTTCTGTTCTGGATCCTGGGGATCAGCTCGAGTTGCCTGAACTCAAACCCTGCTCATGAACACATCTGTCCTTGCCTCACTTTCTCTCTTCCCAAGGACGCTTGCAGGGCCCATGCCCCATATAAACTCCTGGGACTTAAATTTTTTTTTTCTTTGTTTAGAGATAGGATCTTGCTCTGTCACCCAGGCGAGAGTGATCCTGGCTCACTGCAGCCTCTATCTTCTGGGCTCAAGTGATTCTCCCACCTTAGCCTCCCGTGTAGCTGGGACTACCGGGGCACACCACCACAGCTGACTATTTCTTTCCTTTTTTTTTTTTTTTTTTTTTTTCTGTAGAGATACAGTCTTGCTATGTTGCCTATGCTGGTCTGAAACTCCTGGCCTCAAGCGATCCTCCTACCTTGGCCTCCCAGAGCCTTGGGATTACAGACATGAACTCTTTCCTAGGTGGCACTTGAATTCCTGTTCCAAGCTCTGGAGAAATCTGACCCAAAGAAAGCTTTGCTTAAAGACCTTCTTGGCCACATTGGGGTCAGACTTGGACTGAGGTTTGAAGCAGTAGAGCGGCTGGAGCCAGGTAAAGGCGGGGGTCTCTTGTGGCAACTGGGTCCCCATGGTAACTTGGCCCCACCCTGTGGCATCTGTGAGGTCATCCTGCTTCTCCCAGCTGGAGGAGGAGGGGAGGCCAGACATGGAGACCATTCCTCCGGTCAGATCCAGCCTTTTGGGGCTTCTCTTGCAGGCCGTGAGGCTCTCAGTACTGGTGAGTGGGGGGTAGAGGTAAGTGGGGTGGAGACCACACACCAGGCCCTTTACAAAGCCACCTCGGAGCTGCCGGACCCGAGCCTTGCCTGTCCCGTCCAGTGGAACTAGGTGGGCTGCCTGACTTCCAGAATAATCTGACAGCTCCCAGAAACCCCACCCCAAACTTCAGTGCTGAAATTTTCTTTTCTTTTTTTTTTTTTTTTTTTTTTTGAGACGGAGTTTCGCTCTTGTTACCCAGGCTGGAGTGCAATGGCGCGATCTCGGCTCACCGCAACCTCCGCCTCCTGGGTTCAGGCAATTCTCCTGCCTCAGCCTCCCGAGCAGCTGGGATTACAGGCACGCGCCACCGTGCCCAGCTAATTTTTATATTTTTAGTAGAGGCGGGGTTTCACCATGTTGACCAGGATGGTCTCGATCTCTTGACCTCATGATCCACCTGCCTTGGCCTCCTAAAGTGCTGGGATTACAGGCATGAGCCACTGCGCCCGGCTCTTTTATTTATTTAGAGACAGCATCTTGCTGTGTGACCAGGCTGGAGTGCAGTGGTGCCATCTCAGCTCACTACAGCCTCCAACTCCCGGGCTCAAGTACTCCTCCCCACTCAGCCTCTAAGTAGCTGGGACTATAGGTGTGCCTTACCACACCTGACTAATTTTTGTATTTTGTAGAGACGGTGTCTCACTATGATGCCCAGGCTGGTCTCCAACTCCTGGCCTCACGTGATGCTCCCACCTCAGCCTCCCGAGGTGCTGGGATTATAGGCGTGAGCTACTTCATCTGGTGGAATTTTCTCTGTTGAGGGTCACTCCTGTGGGTGATTCATTGTTTTTCCCATTTTTTTCTTGAGATGGAGTCTCGCTCTGTCGCCCAGGCTGGAGTGCAGTGGTGCGATCTCAGCTCACTGCAACCTCTGCCTTCTGGGTTCAAGTGATTCTCCTGCCTCAGCCTCCCAAGAAGCTGGGACTACAGGTGCGTGCTACCATGCCTGGCTAATTTTTGTATTTTTAGTAGAGACACAGTTTCACCATGTTTGCCATGTTGGTTTCGAACTCCTGACCTCCTGATCCATCTGCCTCGGCCCCCCAAAGTGCTGGGATTACAGACATGAACCACCATGCCCCACCTCTCATTCATTTTTTTTAAACATGCAAAAGCTTGTGGTTGGGGTCACAGCTCGGTAACACTTAGGAGGCCGAGGTGGGAGGATAGATGGAGCCTGGGAGGCCAAGGCTGCAGTGAGCCATGATTGTATAATACGGTGCAGCAGAGAAAGACAGACAGCATTAGATTTGCATCTCGGCTGTTTCACTCTCTACCTATGTGACTTTGGGCAAACCACTTCACCATTCTGAGCCTCTGCTTCCTCTCTTATATAAATGATCTCAGCCAGTGGTGGTGGCTGAGGCCTGTAATCCAGGCACTTTGGGAGGCTGAAGCGGACAGATCACAAGGTCAAGAGATCGAGACCATCCTGACCGAGATGGTGAAACCCCGTCTTTACTAAAATTAAAAAAATTAGCGGGGCATGGTGGGTGCCTGTAGTCCCAGCTACTCGGGAGGCTGAGATAGGAGAATCGTTTGAACCTGGGAGGCGGAGGTTGCAGTGAGCTGAGATCATGCCACTGCACTCCAGCCTGATGACGGGGCAACACTCCATCTCAAAAAACAATCTTCTAGGATCATGTGGGGTATCATAGGGTTCCCTCCTCCCTGGCCTCAGCACCACAGCCTGGGAGGTCCTATTCCCACCTCCACCCTAGTTCTTCTCCTTGCTGCACCCCTTGGTCTCAGCAAAGCTGTACCCTCCATGCCCCCAGCTCTGCAAATCCAGCCCGTGAGTCAGGGGCATGCAGTCAATCTCAGATGGCGGGCCTGTGGACACCAGCATGGGGGGTTCCCGGTGGGTGGACTGGTGTCACTCAAGGGCTGGGGGCTTTCTAGCTCTGATGAAAGGTCTTTCAACTCCAGGACTCAAGAACAGCTTCGCCCCTAACCCGAGTCCTGCAGTGTCTCAGTGAATGGGAGGCACCATTGTCCAACTGGTCACCCAGATCAGAAATCTGAAAATCTTTTTTTTTTTTTTTTTTTTGAGACAGAGTCTCACTTTGTTGCCCAGGCTGGAGTACAGTGGTGTGATCTTGGCTTGCTGCAACCTCTGCCTCCTGGGTTCAAGTGACTGTCCGGCCTCAGCCTCCTGAGTAGCTGGGATTACAGGCACCATCATGACCGGCTTTTTGTTTGTTTTGAGACGGAGTCTCGTTCTGTCTTCTGTTGCCAAGGCTGGAGTGTTCTGTCTCCGGTCACCCAGGCTGGAGTGCAGTGGTGCCATCTCGGCTTACTGAAACCTCCGCCTCCCGGGTTCAAGCAATTTTCTGCCTCAGCCTCCTGAGTAGCTGGGATTACAGGCACCCGCCACCACACCTGGCTAAATTTTGTATTTCTAGTAGAGATGGGGTTTCACCATCTTGGCCAGGATGGTCTTGAACTCCTGACCTTGTGATCTACCAGCCTTGGCCTCCCAAAGTGCTGGGATTATAGGTGTCAGCCACCGAGCCTGGCCATTTTTTTTTTAAAAATAGAGATGGGGTTTCATCACATTGGCTAGACCGATCTCCAACTCCTGACCTTGTGATCTGCCCAACTTGGCCTCCCAAAGTGCTGAGATTACAGGTGTGAGCCACTGTGCCCAGCGAGGTCCTGTTTCTTAAAAAAAGAAAAATCCAATGGAAGGGAACCCAAATATAATATGAAACACCTTCTAAAATTCCCCCCTCGGAATGGAGTCCTTAAAAGTGGACAGAGTTCATCCTTGCACAAGGAGGGAGCTGAGGCCTTGGGGTGGGGATCTGGCTCACGGTGGTCCAGCAGCTTCACCTCTGCAGTAACAGTGGGGCTCCTGGCCTGGCGCGGTGGCTCACGTCTATAATCCCAGCATTTTGGGAGGCCGATGCGGGCAAATCACCTGAGGTCAGCAGTTTGAACCAGCCTGGCCAACATGGAGAAAACCCGTCTCTACTAAAAATGCAAAAAAAGTTAGCCGGGCGTGGTGGCAGGCACCTGAAATCCCAGCTAGCTACTCAGGAGGCTGAGGCAAGAAAATTGCTTAAACCCAGGAGTTGGAGGTTGCAGTGAGCTGAGATGGCGCCATTGCACTCCAGCCTGGGCGACAGAGCAAAACGCCATCTTGGAAAAAAAAAAGAATTATTAAAAAAAAAAGTGGGGTCCCTGCCCCAGGAGGGTGATGATGAGTGAGACCCCCTCTCTCTCTTCTCCTGCAGTTGGCTCAGAACCGAGATCACCTCTACAATTTCCTGCTCCTCAAGATCAACCTCTTCAACCACTGGGTGTCAGGGCTGGCCCAGGAGGCTGGGGAGACCTGTAACTGGCAGACCCACCTACCCCTGGGAGTTGCAGCCTGCCCTCTGGGCCAGGCTCTCCAGGTTGGGCTGGCTCTGATACAGGTCCCTGTCTGGCTGGTACTGCAGGGACCCAGGCTGATGTGGGCTGGTATTCGGGATGGCACCAGGGTCCTGGGCCTGGCCTTGCTGGGTGCCTGGGAGCGGCTGGGCCTGTCTCTGGCCATCTGGACAGACCTGCTTTTGTTGTGTCTGCATGGCCTGATGCTGGTGGCCTTGCTACTGGTGGTGGTCACCTGGAGAGTGTGTCAGAAGGCCCGCTGCTCCCAACTGGGCTGGCAGCTCAGTAAGGTGGGTGGTCTAGGGGTGCGGCTGGGCTGTGGAGGGGAGGCCTGGGGTGCTGGGTGTGGCCAGGGCTGGCTGGGCTGGGGGGCGGGCAGAGCCAAGCAGTTTAACCCTATGGGCTGGTAAGGGCCATCTGTCCACCTGTCTCCCTGTTCCAGGCCTTGCAAGTGAACTGGCTGGTGAGGGAGTTCCTGGCACAGCTGAGACGCCTGTATTGGTGGATGGAGACTATGATTGCACTCGCCTCCTGGCACCTGGCCTATCTCATCACCTGGACCACCTGCCTGGCCTCCCACCTGCTGCAGGCTGCCTTTGAGCACACCACCCAGCTGGCCCAGGCCCAGGAGCTTGAACCCCGGGAGGCCTTGGAGTCTTCCTTGCTGCCTTCACTGTCTGGGTCCTTGGCCTCAGAGTCTGGACCAGTTTTGCCAGAGCAAGGAAATCCCAGAGAATAAATGTATCCCCAACTGCCTCTCCCGGTCTGGCCTGGCCTACGGTCTCACTCCCTCTTCCCTAATGGGCTGGAGAGACGTTGTGTGAGTGATGTGCACGTGTGTGCGTGCATGTGAGCCCAGGGCCGTCCTCTGGGAAGGAAATCACATTCTGTCAGCATCTTCTATGGGCCAGATATCAGCCATCTCAGACAATTTACTCATACTTTGGTTTAAATCTCCTAGCAACATGGCATCGGCTTTGACTACACCATTTACAGCCGAGAAAATTGAGCCTCCGAAGGTTGAACTTTCCCAAGGTCACAGTCTGTCGAGGGCGGAGCCAGCACTGGCTCTCTAGACTTTTTGTTTCCCAGAATTCTTAGCTTTCTCTAGGTGCTTGCCCGCAGTTCTCAGAAGTATTGGTGCCCAGGGCTTTAGGAGAGATGGACAGTTAGAGACTTTGACCTCTAGGGGGTGCCAGGCCCTCACATTTCAGAGATTTAGCAACTTCCTTTGAGAAGCAGTTGTGAGCCAGGCTTCAGTAATCCCGTTCATTCACTCACTTGGCCACTCATCCATCCACTTAACCACCCACCTACAAAGCCACCCACAGAACCATCCATCCACCTACCCACCAATCCATTCACCAACTCGTCCATTCACCTGCCCATCCACCCACACATCCACCCATCCATCTGTCCACTCATCTGTTCTTCCATGCATCCATCCATCATCCATTCACCAACCCACCCACCCACCCAACCATCCACCCACCCACCCACTAACCCACACATTCACCCACCCACCCATTCATCCATCATCCATCCATGCATCCACCCATCCACCCACCCACCAACCCACACATTCACCCACCCACCCATTCATCCATCATCCATCCATGCATCCACCCACCCACCCACCCACCAAACCACACATTCACCCACCCACTCATCCATCCATCCATCCATCCACCCACCAACCCACACATTCACCCACCCACTCATCCATCCATCCATCCATCCATCATCCATCCATCATCCATCCATCCATCCATCCATCCATCCATCCATCCATCATCCATCCATCCATCCATCATCCATCCATCCATCATCCATCCATCATCCATCCATCCATCCATCCACCCACCCACTGATCCATTTACTCATCCATCCATCCACTCACCCATTTATCTACCTATTCATCCACCCATTCATGCATCCATCCACCCACCATCCACCCCCACTCATCCACCCATCCATCCATCTATCCATCTACCCATCCACTGATCCATTTACCCATCCACCCATCTGCCTACCCATCCACTCACCCATTCATCTACCCATTCATCAGCCCATTCATGCATCCACCCACCCACCATCCTCCCCCACTCATCCACCCATCCACCCATCCACCCATCCATCCATCCATCTATCCATCCATCCATCCTTCCACCCACCCATCCATCCACAGAACCAGCCACACTCACCCTCCTATCTGTTGAAGAGCCATCCGTCTCCCTGGGGTGAGGAAACCTATCCAGCATCTCAGCGCTCCCCTAACCTATGAGTGAGGACACAGGGTCCTGCTGCAGGGGTGGCTGATGCTGCTGTGCCAGCTCAGGCTGTGGCACTTCTGATCCCCCAGATTTAGCCTTCAGGTGGGTGTTTCTGCTGAGAGGGGAAGGGATGGTTTTCTGAGTGTTTGCAATCATCTCTCACCCACTCCCAAGCCAGAGGGTGGTAATGTGAGCATGCTCCTTCTCCACTCGGGTTCGCAGCTCAGCGAGGGCCTCCCTTACAGCCCAGGGTGGACGTGAGGTGAATGTCCAGACCCTTCCTTCAGGTCTGAGCAGCAAGGCTGTCCTGCCCTAGGAGGGACATCTGGGGGGTCCCGCCTGGCCAACAAGGTAGAACACATACCAGGAAGGACCTATAATCCCCTGGTCAGAGGCGTAATATGACTGGGATTCTAGAACTTATGCACAACTTTCAGGGAAGCCTGAGTGCAGGAGTAGGTAATGCACCATTGCTGATGTGGGGACTGGAGGAAAGGAGGAGGTCCTAGAACAGTCTGGGGCCAAGGTGGGACAGACAGGGATGCAGCCTGGGGGCCTGAGGTGGTAGGAGGTGGGGAAAGGGGAAGGGCAGGTGGATGGGGGCTCAAAAGTTCAGAGGAGCCAGGCGTGGTGGCTCACAGCTGTAATCCTAGCACTTTTGGAGGCCAAGGTGGGAGGATCACCTGAGGTCAAGAGTTCAAGACCAGCCTGGCCAATGTGGTGAAACCCCATCTCTATTAAAAATACAAAAAGATTAGCTGGGCGTGGTGGCAGGTGCCTGTCATCTCAGCTACTCGGGAGGCTGAGGCAGGAGAATCTCGTGAACCCAGGAGGTGGAGGTTGCAGTGAGCTGAGATGGCACCATTGCATTCCAGCCTGGGTGACAGAGTAAGACTCCATCTCAAAAAAAAGTTTAGAGGAGCAGAGGGAGAGAGATGGGAGTCCTGGGGGAGCTGGGCAGTGGGCTGAAGTCTGATACTGTTTTTCCTTCTTCCAACTTAAAAAAAAAAATGACCCAAAATACAGAGATGTTAAGGTAAAAAATGTCTCCCCCTTCTCTGGTTCTGAACTTTGTAACAGTGTCAAGCATGTGCGGTGTATCTTTTCAACACGATTCTTTCTATATGTGCACATGTGTACATACGCTCACCTAAGACACCTGCAGATGGTGCTGGGGAAGCTCTCGTCGCATTCATAGGCCAGCTGCTTTCGATTTGCATTTGAATAACGTGCCACCCACCTGTGTCCAAGTCAGTCCACGTGGATCATCCTGTTCTTCCTTTTAATCATTTATATTTTACTTTATTATTATTTTAAGATGGGTTCTCGCTCTGTCTCACAAGCTGGAGTGCAGTGGTGTGATCGTAGCTCACGGCAGTCTCAAATTCCTGGGCTCAAGCAAAACAGTCCTCCTGCCTCAGCCTCCGTGTGGTTGGGACTACAGATGCACACCACCATAGACTCAGTTAATTTGTAATTTCTTTTTTTAGAGACGGGTCTTGCTATGTTGCCCAGGCTGGAGTGCAATGGCACCCTCATAGCTCACTACAGCCTTGAACTCCCAGGCTCAAGGAATCCTTCCACCTCCACCTCTCAGAGGACTGGGATGAGTCACTGAGCCTGGCCCTTACCTATTTTCCCCAGTGGTGGCCTGTAGAGGGAGTGGCCAGTACAGTCACCCACTGGTGAGGGAGGGCTTCCATGGCTTGAAGACAGAGTACTAGCCTTTTTTTAAAAATTTCGTTTTAAATTTATTTTATTATTATTACATATAGTTTTGAGGCAGAGTCTCACTCTGTCGCTCAGGCTGGAGTGCAGTGGTGTGATCCTGGCTCACTACAGCCTCTGTCTCCCAGGTTCAAGGGATTCTCTTGCCTCAGCCTCCCAAGTAGCTGGGACTACAGGCGTGCGCCACCACACCCTGTTAATTTTTGTATTTTTAGTAGAGATGGGGTTTCTCCAGGTTGGCCAGGCTGGTCGAAAACTCCTGACCTCAGGTGATTTACCTACCTTTGCCTCCCAAAGTGCTGGGATTGCAGGCATGAGCCACGGTGCCCAGACCTTTTTTTTTTTTTTTTTAATAGGGTGTCTGGACCAGGGGTTCTCAGCCATTGTTGCGATTAAGCCATTGTTCCTGGGCAAGGGCAAAGCCGGGGTTCTGGGACATAGGTGGACCCCGAGTCTGTCTTTGGTTGTGCCCGGGCTGGGAGCTGGAACCCCCGTGAGCAAAGGAAGCCTTGTAGGAGGGGATGGCCCTTCTCAACCCAAGCCCAAGCTCTGTGGAGAAGATCAGGGCTTGGGGACACATGCTTGGGTTCTGCGCCTCTGCCCTGCCTTGATCACTGGGTGTGACAGTGGATGAGGCTCTCTTTGCCCGCTCTGCGCTTTGGTTTCCATGTCTGCGCAGTGTGGGATGGGTGGGGTGATCCCTGATAGGGGAGTCAGCATTTGGTGTGTTTTTTTGTTTTCTGAGACAGGGTCTCGCTGTTACTCAGGCTGGAGTGTGGTGGCGTGATCTCAGCTCACTGCAGCCTCTGCCTCCCAGGTTCAAACAATTCTTGTGCCTCAATCTCCCAAGTAGCTGGGACTACAGGCATCCACCACCATGCCCAGCTAATTTTTGTATTTTTAATAGAGACAGGGTTTTGCTGTGTTGGCCAGGCTGATCTCAAACTCCTGACCTCAAACGATTCTCTTGCTTTGGCCTTCCAAAGTGCTGGGATTCGAGGTGTGAGCCACCATGCCTGGCTAGGAGTCAGCATTTGGGGTTCCTTGATGCCAGGCCTTGTTCCTGAATGCCCAGGTGGGAGGTGGGGTGGGGTAGAAGAAGGGGGCCCTGTCTATTCGGCCTTACACTGGCTGACTTCTGGCTCCCCGAATCCCCTGTCCTGGAGTTATTCCTGCTTTTGCAAAGTCTCTTCTAGGACTTGAAGTATTCCTGGCCTTCCAAGGTCCTTGGCATCCTGGGAGAAGGGAGAAGGGCAGAGTCTGCCCAGGCTGCCACTCACAACGGTGGACACAACAGAGGCTTTGGGGTCAGAGAGCCTTGGGTTTGGATTCTGGATTTACAGCCTCTTGGCTGTGTAACGCTGGGCAAGTTCCTGAACGCTGAGAGCCTCAGTTTCCCCCCCTGGGATCAGGGCATAATCACAGCATGCCAGATGTCACAGGGTTGTGGCCTGGTCTATGCACATGCCATCCCCCTCAGGGCTGGCATGGGAGGCTCTTGGGACCCTGATCCCCATCTCCTAGGCCTGTGGCCTTCCCCGGGGGGGCGGCCACTTCTGAGGCCTGGGATGGGAGCAGTCAGTGCATCTGTCTCAGGCCTGTGAGTGTGGAGGGGCCCTGGCCTGCTGGAAGGAAACAAGTGGTGGCCGGTGTCAGGGGGGTGGGGGGGCACGGGCAGGGTGGGGGCTGCAAGGCTGGCCAGCAACTTCACGCAATCTGTCTGCTATGCAGTCCCGAGCCTGGCCTGTATTTATTTATGCTGAGCGTGTATTTATATCAGTCCCTTTTTCATTAATAGGGCAGGAAATGGCTGGAATTGTTACATACCTGGCGGGCCAGGGGTCCCACTTCGCCAAGACACACAGGGCGCTGGCTGCCCCACTAGGATTGTAAGGGGCCCCCTCCTCAGTCTGTCTGCAGGCCCCGGCCCGAGTTCCTGGCCCTTCCCTGACCCCCTCACCCTTGTTCTGAGAGCTTCTCTATCTCCTGGAGCTCCTGCTCAGCCCCGGAACCCACATCCCCAAGAGAGGGGTTCACATGCAGGCCTTTCCCCAGCCCCTGTCGCACCCTGACCTCATCCCAACCCCAGGAAACGCTGTGGTGTTAGGGGCTGCCCGAGTGCACACTGGAGGATGGGAGAGTGGCTGGTGTCCCGGCAGAGCAGCAGAAGTTTAGGGGAGAGATCGGGGTCCCGAGGGTTTGGGGATGGGATCCTGGCGCCCATGGGGTTTCTGGGCAGAAGGGGAAATGAGGGGATATATCATAAGAGGGCCCTCTGGAGCATGGAGGTGGTCCCATCCCTGGACTTCGTGCCCCAGCAAGCCCAGCCCCAGCAAGCCCAGCCCCACCCATCATGTAAGCATGGGCAGCCACTTTCACCGGGACCCGCCTAGCCCAAGAGAGGGGTCTCTGTCTTACCGCCAGCCCCGCTGCTGCCCTGGGTCTGGTTGGGGATGGGGCTCGCTCCTGTCCTGCCTCCCCACTCCCCGGTCCACATGCTGGGCTCAGCACCGAGCCTCTCTCCAGGCCCCAGCTCTTGGGCTCAGGCCCCAGGTGGGGCTGCCAGAGCTGAGAGGCGCGGCCCCTTCCCCAGAGCGCTCGCCTGACATAACCTATTAGCGCTTCTCGCCTCAACCCAGCTCCCGAAGCCAGCCTCCCCACCCAGCCAGACTGCGCCGTCCTGGTCCTGGTCCTGGTCCTGCCGTCTGTCTCCTGAGCTGCTTTGCCTGGTCAGAGTGAGCAGGGGCCAGCAAGATGCCTGATGGCCCAAAGAGTAGCTGTGCCTGTTTGCCCCCAACCCCCAGCTGTAGCTGTGCCTGTTTGCCCCCAACCCCCAGCTAGGCTGCTCTGATCAGGCGAACTTCACCGTGACCTCTGCCTGCTGCTGCCACCGCGACTTCCTGTCTCAGAGTCCAGGGCTGGGGCCGCCAGGCAGTGGGGACTGAGGCTTAGCGGGCAAGGGGCTTTCCTGCAGTCCCGGCCCGTGCCCGGGTCCCCGCCTTCTGTGCTGTACTTCTTTTTTTTGTTTTTTGAGACAGAGTCTTGCTCTGTCCACCAGCCCGGAGTGTAGTGGTGAAATCGTGGCTCACTGCAACCTCTGCCTCCTGGGTCCAAGCAATCTCCCGCCTCAGCCTCCCGATTAGCTGGGGTTACAGGTGCCCGCCACCATGACTGGCTAATTTTTGTATTTTTAGTACAGACGGGGTTTTGCCATGTTTGCCACGCTGGTCTCGAACTCTTGACCTCAGGTGATCCTCCCACTTTGGCCTCCCAAAGTGCTGGGATGACAGGTGTGAGCCACCGTGCCTGGCCTCTCGGCTGCACTTCTAGGGCCTGGTGGAGGGTGCTGGGGAGGGGCAGCTGACCTTGCGTGATTGTTGGTATGGAGAAGGGGGCTGCTGGGAGACTTGCGTTTCTCTAGGATGGAGGCCCTCTGGGTGAAGGGAGGGGAAGGCTGCGGGGTCTCAGGACCATGCTGCAACTAATGCAGGGGTCCCTGGTTTCCCTGGCTGCCCCCCCCATATCTGTGCTAGATGGGAGAGGATGGCCGGGCACCTGGGAGGCCGTCGTGTCTGGGCTCCCTCGGGAGGCTTGCTCCACGCCCTCGCCCAGCACCTGCTCAGCAGTGACAGTGCCTTTTCTTCCTTTACCTCTCTTTGCCTTTGATCACCCTGGCTTGGGGTTGGGGGCTTAAGACCCCAAAAGTGCCTGGGATTGGGGGGTCAGCCATCAGCCCAAATCCTCCACCTGTTGGGGTTCTTGAAGGTCCTGGGTGGAGCAGTTGGGGGCGGAGGGGGGTGGGTCCCTCAGGGCAAGGCTGGATCCTTTGAGATGCCCCCCGGGGCAGGACTGTGTCCCCTGAGAATTCCCCTCCGTGGTGAATGCAGCACCTCCTCCCACTGCTTGGCCAAGGCTGTCCAGCCTACTCAGTTGTGTGTGTCAGAGTGTCTGTGTGGGGTGGGGAGAGGAAGGCATTTCCCCCAAGCCCCCACCTGCAGCTGCCTGTGGCTGGAGGGACCCCAGGCTCTCTACACCTTTTGGGGGTCCTACCAGTCCCTGACTTGTGTGGCACTGGGCAGGTCCCTGGGCTCTGTCCCCTTTCCCACCATGAGGGTGCCTGTGGGCTCTGCCAGCTTCTGAGCCTGAGTGAACCTGAGCCCCTCTTGGCCCAGGGGCAGGTAGGCATGGATTGGGGTGCTGGAGAAGGGCAAGACTGGGGAGCCGCCGGTCCTGGAGGCTGCAGCTGGGCCCTGCAGCTTTGCCTGCACATAGTGCTCGCATCTGGAGCTGCGTCCTGCCCCTCACCCCAGCCCCACATCTGGAGACCAAAACCAGCTAGCCGGCTAAATACAGAGCATCTGGGCCCCAAAGA
Source organism: Callithrix jacchus (assembly GCF_049354715.1). NCBI lineage: Eukaryota > Metazoa > Chordata > Mammalia > Primates > Cebidae > Callithrix > Callithrix jacchus. Next base: position 9,839,145 of record NC_133503.1, on the reverse strand, counting down.
GCCTGTTCCCAGGTTAACGCGGCCCATCTGGGCCTCTTGAGGCAGCTCCGCCCCGTCTCCTCGGCAGAATGCTGGCCGCACATCTGGACAGCTGGAACCCTGTGGTCACCCCGCCTCTCCCCGTGCCCGGTTGGGTCTGGTGTTGGGTGCTGCCTGGGTTCCCCGTCCTGAGGCAGGGTCCTGTGTGCAGAGGGCTCACAGGGCTTCTGGGTGCTGCCTGGGGACTAGCTTAGTGTAGACATAATCTGGACACATGTCCCCTGCCAGGAATGGTGACAGCAGCCACTCTGCACCAACATACCCAGCAGCCCCTTGGCAGGGCTTGAAAGAGCCTCTGAGGCTCCCTGGATTGCCTGGTTGCCCACGCCCCCCTGGGGTGCCTCAGGCACGGCACGGGGTGCCACCAACTGTGGGGGACAGGGCGCTGCACTGGGTCCCTATCACAAAACTCCCTTCACACAAGCAGCCCTGCTGTCCCTTTCCAGGAATCCTCTCTTCTCCTCCCTCCTTCCCTGCCAACACCCATGCTTGGCAGGGTAGGGGCTGGATGTCTCCTCCAGGAGCCCCAGACTCAGAGAAGAAAGCCTGGGGACGAGGTCACCCAAGGGCATCTGGAAAAATAGACCATCTCAGGGACAAAGGGCTGCCTGGGCAAAGACACGCCATGGGAACTGCCTGGTGGTGGCCTGGACCGGTTCCTCTTCATGGGGTTGTAGGCCCCTCTGACCTCACTAGGGACATGTGATCCTAATGAGCTAAAAGCAAGTGGGAATTTTTTTTTTTTTTTTTGGAGACAGAGTCTCATTTTGTCGCCCAGGCTGGAGTGCAGTAGCGTGATCTCAGCTCACTGCAACCTCTGCCTCCCAGATTCTAGCAATTGTGGTAGTCACAATTGTGGTAGTGAGCGCCCCATTGTGGAGGGATCCAAGCTGGTGGGACTGCTGTCAGGAGCATGGCAATGGCGTAGGTTATTCTTTTTTTCTTTTTTGAGAGGGAGTCTCACTCTCGTCGCCCAGGCTGGAGTGCAATGGCGTGATCTCAGCTCGCTGTAACCTCTGCCACCCAGGTTCAAGCAATTCTCCTGCCTCAGCCTCCCAAGTAGCTGGGATTACAGGTGTCTGCCACCATGCTGGCTAATTTTTATACTTTCAGTAGAGACGAGGTTTCACCATGTTGGCCAGGCTGGTCTCAAACTCCTGACCTCAGGTGATCTGTTCGTCTTGAACTCCCAAAGTGCTGGGATCACAGGCGTGAGCCACCACACCTGGCCGGCAGACATTACTCCCCTGAGGCTGTGAGGCCACCTCCCAGCACTAGCCAAAGCCTTGTAACTTCAAGATCCAAGGATTCTGCGACGCTGCCTTCCCAGGTTCTCAGCCTCCTAGGATAGGGGATGTGAATAGCCTTGGGGTGGAGGCTGGAGATTTGGCGTGCAGGGGCGGGGTGAGTGGAGGTAAGGAGGGAAGCAGGGAGCGGCCACAGCCCCTGGCCTGGAGCTAGGGACCTTGCTGCCTGCCTGCCCTGAATGGTCTCAGCTCTGGTGCTGGCCCAGCCTCCGAGGCCCGGGGTGTGTTTGCAGAACCTGCCCATCCTGCATCCTGTGGTCAAGCTTTATCGAAGCATCGCTGGCCCCAGCTGAAAGAAGTGCTTTATGGTAGCCTGCAGCCCCGAGGCCTGGAGCATCAAGCCATTCAAACCACAGAGCCCCACGCCTTCTCCCGCACCTCCTTACCCATGGAAAATGTGAGTCAGCAAACCTGCAGGATGAAGACACAAATAGAAAATGATGAGGCGTAGCATGTATTAAATATTCGCCATGGGCCAGATGCGGTTCTGAGGGCTTTGCTGACGTTAACTCGTTCCAGTCTCCCTGGCAGGGAAGCACTGTTGTTACCATTTAACCCATTTTACAGATGGGGAACCTGAGGCCTAAGCTCTGCTTGGTTTTCGGGTGGCAGAGCGCGAATTCAAACTGGGAAGTCTGGTCCCAAAGTCTGTGTCCTCCACCCCCCTGTTTTTAGATGAGGTCTCACTCTGTCATCCAGGCTAGAGTGCAGTGGCATGATGATGGCTCACTGCGGCCTCGAACTCCTAGGCTCAAGAGTCCTCCTGCATCAGCCTCCTGAGTAGCTGGAACTATAGGTGTAAGCTACCACGCCTGGCTAATTTTTTTTTTTTTTTTTTGGTAGAGATGGAGCCTCATGGCTGAGTGCGGTGGCTCATGCCTGTAATCCTAGCACTTTGGGAGGCTGAAGTGGGCAGATCAGGTGCGCTCAGGAGTTCAAGACCTGCCTGGGCCACTCAACTAAAGATACAAAAATTAGCTGGGTGTGGTGGCATGCATCTGTAGTCCCAGCTACTCCGGAGGTTGAGGCAGGAGGATCATTTGAACCCAGGAGGCAGAAGTGGTGGTGAGCCGAGATCACACCGTTGCACTCCAGCCTGGGTGACAGAGTGGGGCTCCAGCTCAAAAAAAAAAAAGAGATGGGGTCTCACTTTGTTGCCCAGGCTGGTCTCAAATTCCTGGACATAAGCCATCCTCCTGCTGTTACATCCCAAAGTGCTAAGATTACAGGCATGAGCCACCATGCCTGGCCAAATCTGTATCCTGGACCACTGCACTTCTGGCCTCTCTGTAAGCTGAGGTGGGATGAGGGCGTCAGAAAGAGCAGAGACAGAGTTAGACTAAGCCAGCCCGCAAGAGGGATGGCAGCGAGACCCTCAGAGATGGTGTCGCTGGGCTCTGCCCAGGAGGAGAAACAGAACTGGCTGAGTTGCCAGGGCCCCTGTTCTATCTTCCCCAACTCCTGACCTCAGGTGTTCTACCTGCCCCGGCCTCCGAAGGTGTTGGGATTACAGGTGTGAGCCACTGTGCCTGGTCCACACTTTTTTTTTTTTTGAGACAGGGTCTTGCTCTGTTGCCCAGGCTGGAGGACAGTGGCGCAATCATAGCTCACTGAAGCCCCAAACGCCTAGGATCAAGCGATTCTCCCACCTCAGCCTCCCAAGTAACTGGATCTACAGGTGCACATCACCACACCCAGCTAATTTTTTTTATTTTTATAGAGATGTGGTCTTGCTATGTTGCCCAGGGCTGGTCTCGAACCCCTGGACTCAAGTGATCCTCTCACTTCAGCCTCCTGAGTACCTGGGGCTATAGGTACGGCCCACCACGCCTGGCTATTTTTTTTTTTAATGGTCACCAGGGCTTCCAAGGATAGGGCTGGGGGTCTCCGCTGGTATGTGTGAGGGGAGCGTCCCTCCGTGTCTGCATCTGCCTGACAGGCTAGAGGACCTATGGAGACAGAACAAGGAGCAGGCACCCTGGGGCCAAGGCTGAGTCCAAGGATGGGACTACAGGTGCACCTCACCACGGTATCATCCTTGGACATCCTGATGGACCTTCCCATCCCTCTAGCAACTTCCCACATCACCCAGAGTCCCCACCCCTCTCTAGGAAGCATGGGGGGCCCTCTTCACCGGGCCCTTCCTTCCTGCCAGGCACACAGAGAGGACTTCTCCATGATGTAGTATCCCATGTACTCCCCACAGCACTTTTGGCTGGAAGGTCATGAGGTCATTCCCATTTTATGGATGAGGAAACTGAGGCTTGGAGAGGCAAAGGCATGTATGTACATGGCTGAGAAGCAGCAGAGCTGGGACTCCCTCTGGAGCAGGTGACTCCATCTCCTCAGGGCTGTGTTGAGGTTGGCAAAGGGACTTCCTATTAGAGACGATGGGAAGGGCCACCAGGAGGGGACCCCAGAAGGCACTGGAGTCTTTATTGAACACAGGGACAGGACCTCCAGTTTTGAAAACTATGTACGGATCCTGTGGTTTCCATAGTAGGGCGGCCACACGGTGGCAGGTGCATTTGGTGATGGGCCCCTCGCCTGTCCCAGCCATGCATGTGCCGGTCTCCCGAGCCTTGAGTTTAGCCAAGGTTGGCATTTCCCAGGGGGAACTTCAGCTGGGGACCTAGCAGAGCTGCCTGCCTTTTGATTCCATTTTGTGTCTCTGTGGAGCTGCCTCACCCAGCCCTAATTCACACCTCCCACACCTCCACCAGGAGGGTGAAGAGGAAACCTCCCCCATTCCCCAAACTCTGGGTGTGGGATCAGGCTTCCCAGAGCCTTGCCGTAAGGTCCCTGTGCCCCAGCTGGGGCGGGGGCCAGTGTTGCTGGAAGAACAATGGAGTGGAGGGAGCGGAAACTCTCTCGGTAGCAAGAGCAGGGAAGGGGGCCAGGACAGCAGGGCTTCCCAGACAGGCTGGGTCCCGGGGTCCCTGGGGCAGGAGGCAGGCGCGGGGAGAAAGGGGGCACCCAGGCCATGATTCCTGTATGCTTTTGAGGTGCTTTGGTCTGGCCCTGCATGGGGAGACCGAGGCAGGAAGGACCAACATGGGTCCTGTCTTGAGGTCCCAGGGGTCTGGTTCTCCCTGGGGAGCTGTGGCCTGAAGGGGCAAGTGGAGGGGGTTTCTTTCTTTTTCTTTTTTCTTTTATTTTTTTTGAGACAGAGTCTTGCTCTGTCATCCAGGCTGGAGTACAATGGTGCGATCTTGGCTCACCGCAGCCTCTGCCTCTGGGATCAAGCAGCCTCCCGTGTAGCTGGGACTACAGGTGCGCGCCTCCGTGCCCAGCTAATTTTTTTGTATTTTTAGTAGAGATGGGGTTTCACCGTGTTGGCCAGGATGGTCTCGATCTCTTGACTTCGTGATCCACCCTCCTTGGCCTCCCCAAATTCTGGAATTACAGGCATGAGCCACCGCAACTGGCCTTATTTTTATTTTTGTTTTTTGAGACAGAGTCTCGCTCTGTCATTCAGGCTGGAGTTCAGTGGCATGATCTTGGCTCACTGCAACCTCCATTTCCCAGGCTTAGGTGATTCTCGTGCCTCGGCTCCCAGAGTAGCTGGATCACAGGCATATAACACCACATTCAGCTAATTTTTACATTTTTATTGGAGTGGAGGTTTCACCATGTTGGCCAGGCTGGTCTCGAACTCTTGGCCTCAGGTGATCCTCCCACCTCGGCCTCCCAAAGTGCTGGGATTCCAGGCGTGAGCCACCACGCCCGGCGGATGTGACTTTTGACTGTCAAATCAGTGGCCCTGTTACCCCAGGATCTCTCCCCATCCCAGCTGCCCCTGGCCTCACTGTGGGCACATCTCTTTCCCTCTGGGAGCTGCTGTGCTGTGGGTCCTGCTGCCACCAGCCTGCAATGGCACGATTAGGGTCCCCTCCCCTCATCCCAACCCCAGAGGGGGCTTCAGGAGCGGCTACCACCATTCACATCTGGGGAAGGAGGGAAGGAGATGAGGAGTGACAGAGGCTCACGGCGGTGGGGCCTGTCTACCTTCTGGGTGTGCCCTGGGGTGGGGGTTTCTGGGAGCTATGCCTTCCTTTCCTTCCTGGACTCAGCTGAGAGGGATTGGGGCAAAGGGCTTTTATCATTTTCTCAGCCCACGAGCACTTCCAGATGCCTCCTCTGTGCTGTTAACAGATGCCAGTGCCGGGCCGCGCGCAGTGGCTCAAGCCTGTAATCCCAGCACTTTGGGAGGCCGAGGCAGGTGGATCACGAGGTCAAGAGATCGAGACCATCCTGGTCAACATGGTGAAACCCCGTCTCTACTAAAAATACAAAAAATTAGCTGGGCATGGTGGCGCGTGCCTGTAATCCCAGCTACTCGGGAGGCTGAGGCGGGAGAATTGCCTGAACCCAGGAGGCGGAGGTTGCGGTGAGCCGAGATCGCGCCATTGCACTCCAGCCTGGGTAACAAGAGCGAAACTCCGTCTCAAAAAAAAAAAACAAAAAAACAAAACACAGATTCCGGCGCCTAAGATCACTCACGCCCAGCCTCTGTCTCAGTTTCCCCCTCTGAAGGGTGGAGCTGGGTTTGAGAGGGTGATAGACCTTCCAGCTTCTGCTTGAGTGAAGTCCGCCTCTTGCCCCAGGGCCCATGACCCACCCACATCCCCAGAGCTGCAGGGCTCCCCGAGCTGGGACCATGCCACTCTTGCCACCCGGGCCCAGCGAGCCCAGCGAGCCCAGCTCTGGCTTCTCTCCAGTGCCCCAGGGGGACTTGTTACAAACAGCAGGAGAGGGTTCCCTGGCCTCACCGTCTCTTCCAGAGGGAGCGAATTCTCCCAGACAAAGCAGCCTGTCCGCATAGCTGTGACCGGAACAAGGCGAGATTACGAAACCCAGATCGGGGGCAAGAGGCCACTCTGAGCCTTCCTCCGGGACAGGGGGTGGCGAAACTGGGCCAGGCCTGTGGGTCACAGCCTGCCTGGCCCCGACTATTTTTGTACCGTCTGGCGGGTGGGGGCTGGGGGCTGATGAAACGCCAGCTGCGTTTCACCAAAACACTTTCCCCTTAAGCCCAGGCTCCATGTGGTTCAAATTCATTGTCACTTAACTCATCACCCAAGGCTCCGAGCTGCACCCCTCCCCCCTCCAAGAAAAGGACAAAAACACACAGTCTCTGGGCACGAGGGCAAGGTGGGCGTGAGGGGCCAGGACAACAGACCGCCTGCCCTGACCTTAGCGGCCCCCGGCCTCCTGCTCTCCGTGTTCCTGGCCCCTTCCACCCCACGCTTGACACTTGACGTCCCCAAACCCTAAGACCCGGTGAGTCGCGGTCTGAGCCCCACTGGGGTTGAGCTGGGAGCCTGGGGGAGCGGGGCCGTCACTGGGTCTCTGGTTCTCCCTCCGCTCCGACCCCCGCTGCTGGAAGTTGACATGTCCTAAAGGTGGATGCCCAGGAATGGCCGGAGGTCATCTCGTGGGCGTGTCCACGTATCTGTGGACGTGTTTGTGCCTGTGAGCCAGGGGGAGCCAATCTTCTCTTGCCCTGTGTTGCTTTTCTCAATGGTCTGTTGGCTCACACCTGATGTTCATCACCTCAGGGCTGCGTCGAGGTTGGCAAAGGGGCTTCCCATCGGAGAAGATGGGAAGGGCTGCCGGCAGGGGACCCTGGAGGGCACTGGAGTCTTTATCGAACATGGGGACACGACCCTGTGTTTTTTTTTGCAAACTATGCACTGATCCTGTGGTTTCCATGGTAGGGCGGCCACATGGCAGCAGGCGCATTTGGTGACAGGCCCCCTTGCCCGTCCCAGCCATGCGTGTGCAATCTCCCAAGACTTCAGTTTAGCCAAGGTTGGCATTTCCCAGGGGGAACTTCAGCTGGGGACCAAGCAGAGCCGCATGCCCTCCAGTTCCATTTGTGGGTGTCTCTCCCATTAGACCCTGGGGGGAAGTTCAGCAGGGTACCAAGCAGAGCCGCATGCCCTCCGGTTCCATTTGTGGGTGTCTCTCCCATTAGACCCTGGGGGGAACTTCAGCAGGGTACCAAGCAGAGCCGCATGCCCTCCGGTTCCATTTGTGGGTGTCTCTCCCATTAGACCCCGGGGGGAACTTCAGCCGGGTACCAAGCAGAGCCGCATGCCCTCCGGTTCCATTTGTGGGTGTCTCCCCCATTAGACCGCGGGTCTCTCCAGGCCATCACTGAGCTGACCCCCCCTGGATCCCCAGTGCCCAGTGCTAGGCTCAGCACAGAACCCAAGCACAGCAAATGCTTGTGGAATGAATTAACACATTTTTCAAATCAAGTCAAAGGGCTATTTTCATTATCTTTAGGTCAGATTAGATTCAGAGCCTCAGTTCTCCAGAAAAACACTGGCAATCTGGCTTTTGCATGTTTCACAGTCAAGGATAGAGCTCCCTTTCTGAATTAGCCAGAAAGGCGAGCCCGGGTACCTAGAGAGAGGCGACCCCTGAGCTCTCTCCCCTCCTGCCCACCTTGGGACGCCTATGACCCCTTTGGTTCTGATAACCCCCTGCTGGGCTGCCCCTCTAGCCGTGATCTCTGGTGTGCAGACTGAGGGAACAGCAGGGTGGAGCTCTCGGAGTTTGCTTCCCTGGGCAGGGTCAGCCGGTTCCTGATGCAGCAGAGTTGTTTGGGTGCACACATTTCCCTGTATTGTCTGGCTTCAGAAGGCAGCCAAGAGGCTAAGCAGGCGGGAGGAAGCTAAGGCAGGAGTTTTTTTCTCCCATCCACTCCAAAAAGGACAAGAGCCTCCAAGCCCCCAGGTCGGGGGTTGGGAGGCCATCTCACACCCTAGGCAGATGCAGAAGAGCTAGGAGAGGACAGAATCGGGGGAGAGGGGAGGGGACAGATGTCAGATGCCCTGCTGGGCAGAGCTGGGTAGTCAGGTGTAGACAGACAGGAGCTGGTCTGGGAATTCAAGTCCAACCAGGGGACCAGGCTGTATCTGGTCGGCTTCCCGGCTAATTCCCCAGGGCATGCTGGGAGTTACCACTCATTCCCTTGTTAGCTGGGTGCGCCAGCCTACCCAAGGGTGTCTCTTAGACATAGGAATCTTGCCCCTCCTCTGAGGTTTCTGCTAATGACACCTTTGCTGGGGACAGTGGGTCCTGGAGGTTGAGAGAGGCTGAGCCTTTGTGAGTTTCCAGCATGCCCTGCCTTCCCTGCCTCTTCAGCAAGATGCTTCTCCAGCTCCTGTTTTTCCTCCGTGGAACTCTGGAAGGATGCCCTCTGCATTCTGGGTGTGTTTCCCAAGTGATGCTCCATCAGCCATCGCTTTGGGAGGGGAAAGAGCTTCTGGATCCAAGAAGCCGAGAAAACACAAAGTCAGACAGGCTATTGTCGTGCAGGACTTATCAGAGCCTTGAAATTTTTTTCTTGTTTGTTTTTGAGACAGGGTCTCCCTCTGTTACCCAGGCTGGAGTGAAGTGGGGGGATCATAGCTCACTGCAGCCTGGAATTCCTGGGCTCAAACGATCCTCCTGCCTCAGCCTTCAGAGTAGCTGGGACTAGGTGCATGCCACCATGCCTGGCTGTCTTGAATTGTGAATAGGGCCTTTGAAATACCAAAATTAGCCGGATGTGGTGGACACCTGTAGCCCCAGCTACTAGGGAGGCTGAGGGAAAACTTCTTGAACCCGGGAGGCAGAGGTTGCCGTGAGCCAAGATTGTACCACTGCTCTCCAGTCTGGGCGACCAAGTGAGACTCCTTCTCTAACAAAACAAAAACCAAGGAGGTTAAGACAGACCTCGTCCATCTCTCTAATGTGTTCTGGAGACGGGAACCACGGCTAAGCCCCCTGCGGCCAAGTCTGGCCAAGACCCAGGCCCCTGGGAAAGCCAGGAAGACTTTAGACATCGTGGTGCTCTGAAGTTCTGGAAAGGGCAATGCCAGCCTCAGGAGGTATCTGATCCAAAGGCCAGATTCAGGGATGAGTTCCCAAGATCCAGACCATGCCGGGCTCTCACCCTGCAGCTTCTGCTCCCTTCCCCACAGCAGAAGTCCCCGGACCCCACTGCTGGGCTCAGCTCTGTCCCAGCCCCTGAGGTTCAGCCTGATCTCAGATTTCTGAAGGTGCCAACTTTAATATTCAGGGGCCTGGCATCCAAGCTTGGGTCCAAGTTCTTTTTTCATTTGTTTTTTTGAGACAGTCTTGCTCTGTCGCCTAGCCTGGAGGGCAGTGGCATGATCTGGGCAAACTCTACCTTCTGGGTTCAAAGAATTCTCCTGTCTCAGCTCCCGAGTAGCTGGGATTACGGGTGTGTGCCACCACGCCCGGCTGTATTTTGTATTTTTGGTAGAGATGGGGTTTCCCCATGTTGGCCAGGTTGGATTTGAACTCCTGGGCTTGCCTCAGTCGCCCAAAGTGCTGGGGTTACAGGATTACAGGCATGAGCCCCCAGCCCCAGATGTTTGTCACTACCTCTGACTGGCCTGGTAGACCACCTCCTCCCATCAGCTTTCACTGGGCCTCTTTGAGCCTGGCCGTGCCCCAGGCCCTGCCTGCTGGATGGGCTCTTTGCAGGTGAAGTTGCTGAGACCTGCTCGTCTCCGAGGGAGTCAGCTGTCAGTCCTTCTCTGTTCCAGTCTGCAGCTCTCAACCACCCACAGGGCTTGGACACCAGGTGGACAAGAAGAAAGCATTTTACTCAAGTCTGGGGATAAGACTGGGCCTTCTGAAAGCTCATTCACTCACCTATTCATTCATTCAACTTCTCCTCCTTCTTCCCTCCCTCCCTCCCTCTATAGCTCTCTTTCCTTCCCTCCTTCCCTCCTTTCCTCCCTCCCTCCTTTTCTTCTCTCTCTCTCTCTCTTTCTCGCTTGCTCTGTTGCCCAGGCTAGAGTGCAGTGGCACAATCTCAGCTCACTGCAACCTCGGCCTCCTGGGTTCAAGAGATTCTCCTGCTTCAGCCTCCTGAGTAGCTAGGACTACAAGCACATGTCACCACACCTAGGTAATTTTTGTATTTTTAGTAGAGACAGGGTTTCACCATGTTGCCTAGGGTGGTCTTAAACTCTTGGCCTCAAGTGATCCACCACCTTGGCCTCCCAAAGTGCTGGAATTACAGGTAGGAGCCACCATGCCTGGCCTCTTTTTTTCTTTTCTTTTCTTTCTTTCTTTTTTTTTTTTAAATAGAGACAGGGTCTCACTCTGTCACCCAGGCTGGGGTGCAGTGGTGCAATGATAGCTCACTGCAACCTCTGCCTTCCAGGCTCAAGTAATCCTCCTGCCTCAGCTTCCTAAGTAGCTATGAGAACAGGTATGCGCCACCACGCCCAGCTAATTTTTTTTTTTTTTTTTTGAGGCGGAGTTTCGCTCTTGTTACCCAGGCTGGAGTGCAATGACGTGATCTCGGCTCACCGCAACCTCCGCCTCCTGGGTTCAGGCAATTCTCCTGCCTCAGCCTCCTGAGTAGCTGGGATTACAGGCATGCACCACCATGCCCAGCTAATTTTTTGTATTTTTAGTAGAGACGGGGTTTCACCATGTTGACCAGGATGGTCTCGATCTGTTAACCTCGTGATCCACCTGCCTCGGCCTCCCAAAGTGCTGGGATTACAGGCTTGAGCCACCACGCTTGGCCGCCCAGCTAATTTTTACTGTTTTTTTTTTTTTTTTTTTTTTTTTTTGGTAGAGTTAGGGGTCTCACTATGTCGCCCAGGCTGGTCTCAAACTCCCAGCCTCAGGTGATCCTCTGGCCCAGCCTCCTGAAGTGTTAGGATTACAGATGTGAGCCACCACACCTGGCTTGTTATTATTTCTGTGGACATGTGTTGAGTTAGTCATTGTCACATTCTAAATCAGTAGTTCTCAAACCTGAATGTGTGTGAGAATCCCCTGAGGGCTTGTTAAAACAGACCACTGGGGCTGGGCATGGTGGCTCATGCCTGTAATCCCAGCACTTTGGGAGGCTGAGGTGGGGAGGATGGCTTGAGGCCAGGAGTTTGAGATCAGCCTGGGCAACATAGAGAGATCCTGTCTCTACAAAAATTTAAAAAATTAGCCAAATATGGTGCATGCCTGTAGTCGCAGCTGCTCAGGAGACTGAGGCAGGAGGACTGCTTGAGCCCAGGAGCTTGAGGCTGCAGTGAGCTATGATTGCACCACTGCACTCCAGGCTGAGTGACAGCAAGGCCCCGTCTCCAAAACAAAAACCACGAAAACATGAAACAGACCACTGGGTGTCCTTTCCAGAGTTTCTGCTCCAGCAGGTCTGGGCTGGGGCTGCTAGTTCGCCTTTTTAACAAGTTTCCAGGTGATATGGAGCTACTGGTCCCCGACCACACTGGAGAACTGATCCCAGTCGTTATCAGCTATTAACACCCGTGTGCAGATTAGCTTATCAGACCGGGGAAACCAAAGACTTCCTCCCACAAGGGAGGTCTGGACGGAGAAAGGCTTGCGGAAGGACGGGAGAGGGGAGACATTGCCAAGAGGCAGACAGAGGCCCAGAGGGCTGACTGGAGGCCCAGAGGACAGGCTTTGTCTTTTTCCTAGGCTGCGCAGGACCCCAGAGGCAGGCAGGCCCGGGAAGTCCGGGCCGCCCGTGCTGAGCACAGGCTGGGATTGGGCCGCCGGCCCGGTGCACCTGACCTGCGGGGCTGGGAACAATAGCCCGGCCGGCGCGGCCTGGCTGGCTGCCCCCATCAACTCTTTCCCTTCCCAGCTCCGATCTTCCCCGCCTCTCCTCACTCGCTCCCTCTCCAGCGGCCCATCCTGTCCGCTGGCCCCAAGACAGCACATTCCTTCATGCTGATCTCTTCCCGGAGGCTGCGAGTGCACATTCTCACAGCGAGGCGGGGACTGGGGCCAGGGGCTGGGGCCACGAGGAAGGGGGGCTCAGGTGGCCTTTCTGGGGGTCCTGGCTCTGCCTCCGGAGGCCAGAGGGCACCAGGATAGGAAGGAGGTGTAGCCCCTCAGGCTGGTAGCCCTGAGGACCCGGACCACTTCCTCCCAGTCCTTCTTCTCCTGATACTAGGAGGTCGAGTGCCTGCGCTGCTAAGCCCCCTAGCCCTGCGCCCTGATGTGGTGGCCACATCAGCTGTATCCTCTGCAGAGCAAGGCCTCTGTCCAGTAGGCTCAGGACATGACCTGCTTCCTGTGGGGGCGGCGGACCAATGCCAGGCTTTCCTTGGTCCCATCTGGGCCAGGATCTCCCCCTAGGTCCATCTCCCTTCCTTGAAAGACCCATCTGCAGCAGCATGGAAGGATCCATGTTCCCTCTGCCAGCCTTCTGTTCATCTACACAGAGGCAGGCCGGCTGTGCAGCCCCCACTGCACAGTTTGATAAGCCTGAGCCGGGGAGGGTGGGGCTGACTGGCCGGGGGACATCCGTGTGTGTTGGGACAGGGTGCTCGTGTATCCTCTCTCCCTCCCCCCATCCCTGCTACCTGGTGGCCCCAGGCCTGCCGCCCTGCCTGGCAGCAGAGGGGATGGGGCTTGTGTCTGCTGTCCTCAGAGCCTTTCCCGGGCTCTCTGTGCTGGGTCCGGACTCTGCCTTGGGGTCGGGTTCAGTTCGAGGTCACGGTCAGGGTCAGGACTTGATTTGAGATTGGGATTGGAGTCAGAGCTCTGCCTATTGCGGGCTCAGGAACGAGGCTAATTCCAGGTTGGAGCTCGGTCTGGGTGGAGAGCTGGGGTTTGGTCTGGTGTGGAGCTCAGGGCTCCGACTGCGGCAGGGATTGGGTTCGGTGGAGGGCTGGGCTGCAGGGCTAGCTTGGAGCCAGAGTCAGAGCTCAGTCTGAGGTGGGGGTCAGGACTCGGCCTGGAGCCGTGGCTGGACTTCAGTGTGGGGCAGGTGACGGTTCCAACAGGAGTCGGGATTCAGTCCAGGGCAGAGCTCAACCTTGAGTCTGGGGTTGGGGTCAGGTTTAGTCTGTGGCCGCAGGGGCCATGGCCGGTGCTTTGTCTGCGGTTGCAGTTGAGCTCAGCTGGCTTGGGTGTTGGATCACTCTGGGTTTGGGGTCAAGGCTCAGATGGCATCAGGCTAGGACGACGCGTGTGTGGAGCTGACGGGGGCAGGTGTGTGTTGCAGGTGACCTTTATCCCTCTTGTATTTGCACCCCTACCCCTCAGCCCCTACAACCAGCTGGAACCGCGCCTGGTGGGTGGAGAGACAGCTTCAGTCCTGTTCTCTCTCCAGCACAATGGGCTTTGATGCCTGTGCAGGGCCTGAGGACACAGGGTGTGCCGGAGAGCACCTGGGTCCTCTCTGGGCCTCAGTTTCCCTATCTGAGAAACTTAGTGTCTGGGAGCTGGGCTGAGCTCCCGAAACCTGGACTGGCAGCTGTGTCAAGAGGATTGGAATGTGGAGGGCTTCCAGCGGCCACTGCAGAAGCTCTGGCCTGGAGCCAGGTGGCTGCACTGGGCAGGGGAGAGAGGAGCAGGCAGGTGGACAGGTCTTCTTGGGAGCCTTGAGGTGCAGAAGAGGCATCTACTGTCCCTTAGTGGCAGATAGTGCCACCTTTACCTCAAAATGAGGTAGGAGGTGGGACTTGATTCCAGAGGTGGGGCTTAGACACCAGACCACATTGAACACTAGCTAAAACACGTTGGAGGCAGAAGCAGCTCCCCGTAAGACACGCCCACCCGTGTGCCATGTCAGTTCACATTGCCATGGCAACACAAAAGTTACCAGCACTTTTCACAGCAATGACCTAGCAAACCAGGAGTTACCACCCTCGTCCTAGAAATGTCTCCGTGAACCACCCTTAATTTGCGTATAATCAATAAGTGCGTGTGATTTACATATGATTAAAACATTTGCATATAATTTGCATGCGACCGACCATTTGCTATAAATAAATGTTAGTGCAGGCCTGCCTCAGGACACACTGCTTATAGGATAATCTATAAGCAAGGAGCAGCAGCTGTGCTGTTGCTGTCCACAGCTGCATCAGTAAAAGGTGCCCTTTAACACCACAACTTGACTCTTGAATTCCTGTTTTTTTTCTTTGAGACGGAATCTCGCTCTGTCACCCAGGCTGGAGTGCTGCGGTGCGATGTCAGCTCACTGCAACCTCCGCCTCCTGGGTTCAAGCGACTCTCCCTGCCTCAGCCTCCTGAGTAGTTGGGATTGCAGGCACCTACCATGCCAGGCTAATATTTGTATTTTGCCATGTTGACCAGGCTGGTCTCCAACTCCTGACCTCAGGTGATCCAACTGTCTTGGCTCCTCAAGGTGCTGGAATTACAGGTGTAGGCCACCATGCCCGGCCTTTTTTTTTTAATTTTGAGATAGAGTTCAGCTCTGTTGCCCAGGCTCGAGTGCAGTGGTGCGATCTCGGCTCACTGCAACCCCTGCCTCCTGGTTTCAATCGATTCTCCTGTCTCAGCCTCCTGAGTAGCTGGGACTACAGGCGCCTGCCACCACATCCAGCTAATTTCTTTGTATTTTTCGTAGAGACGGGGTTTCACCATGTTGGCCAGGCTAGTCTCGAACTCCTGACCTCAAGTGATCGGCCCTCCTCGACCTCCCAAAGTGCTGGAATTACAGGTGTGAACCACTGAGCCCAGCCCACCCTTGAATTTTTTCCTGGGTGAAGCCGAGTACTCCTGGGCTGAGCCCCAATTCTGGGGCTCACTTTCCCTGCATCAAAATGGGTTCCTTGGCATGAAGCCTCCCAGGTTGCATGGGGTGTGGCTGTCACATAAGGACCCAGGGGTCACGACTGCGTGCAGGATTCTAGATGCCCCCAGCTCCTGTCCTGTAACCGACACCTGCCCTCCTGATGAGCAGGGTACCCGAACCACCCTGACAAGGGTTTCATCCATGGGCAGGGAGTTTGAAGGATGGGAGTGGAGCTTAGCCTTCTGCTCTTGGCTCAGCCCCCTAAACTGGCCTTCTCCTGTCAAAGCCGCAGACACACAAGAGAAACCCCGATTGACGTCAGCGGAAGCGCCCACGGGGCCTCTGTCTCTCCCAGAAATTTGGCTCCCGCGCCAGGCTTCCAATGGCTGTGGTTTTTAAAAGGTGAAAATGGCCCACGGTCCTGCTTCTGTGTCTCCACCAAAATTCCGGTTCCAAGGACCCCAGCCTGGCTTGGCGGAAGGCAGGCTGGGGTCCTTGGAACCGGAGTTGGATGGGGGAGTCCCCTCCCTTCTCCCCTTCTCCCACTCCTTGCCGCCCCCCCCTCCAGTGCCCTCCCTGCTGTCTCTACCCCACTGGCGCTCCCGACCGCCTCCTTCTTCCCATCTTCTCTCCAGCGGCCAGGCCGACACCTTCCAGGTCCTTCCCGGTGCTGGTACTCCTTAAATTTGTCTTTGCTCACAGCCTGCCCTACTTCAATGTTCATGTTTGATCCACTGATTTCTGTTATTTATCTATTTTTTTGAGATGCAGTCTGGCTCTGTCGCCCAGGCTGGTGTGCATTGGTGCCATCTTGGCTCACTGCAACTTCCGTCCCCCAGGTTCAAGCGATTCTCCTGCCTCAGTGTCCCGAGTAGCTGGGATTACAGGCGTGTACCACCATACCTGGCCAATTTTTATATTTTTAGGAGAGACGGGATTTCACCAAGTTGGCCAAGGTGGTCTTGAACTCCTGACCTCAGGTGATCTGCCTACCTTGGCCTTTCAAAGTGCTGGGATTACAAGCATGAGCCACTGCGCCCAGCCAGAACCACTGACTTCTGGAAAACATACTGTGCCACAAGCCTTAGGCGCTGGGAGGAGCCGGGAGACTCTGACCAAGTAGCTCCTTGGAAGAAGCTGACTGTCAGTCATGCCCTTGGTCACCCTGACCTGGTCCAGCCAGAGGGTGGACTCTTCGTGCTGAGGGCTGGGATGGCCAGGCACACGTCGGGGTCAGCACATGGTCACTGGGCTCATCGTGGCTCCAGATGCCTTACCTGGGGACCAGAGCCCCTCTTTTGCCCCCCAGGGGACCCCCGTCTGGGATGGATGGGAGAGAAGGACTCCATTTCTGCCTCCCACCCAGAGCTTTCTCAACTTTTGCTGAAAGCTCCTAGCTGCTGCTGGTATCGGATTCCACCATGATCTGCCTGGTCATCCATGGATGACCTCATGGATGACTCCTTCCCCGGGTCAATCTGACCATGACCTTGTCCCTCTTAATCCCCTCAGTTTCTTGTCATTTACAGAATATCATCCTTGCTGCTGACCGTGGCTGTCCACGCCCATGCTTCCTCTCCTCTCCACCGGCTGCCCCTCCAGCCCTCCTGCAGCACCAACCCTATCTTTGGCCTTCACCCGGCTCCTCCTCACACCTCATATCCCAGCTCAGCAAGCAGTAGCCTGCCTCTCCCCTCCCCAGGCACCCCACTAGGACTTGGGGGCTCCAAAGCCAGGGCCACTATCTGGCAGCCCTGCGCCAGTCTTCAGAGCCTTGCCACAGGAGTGGCTGAGGTGGCAGGAGTCACTATGTGATCTCACCACAGCCAACATCCTGTGTCCCTGTTGTATGGATGAGGCCCCTGAGGCCTGCAGAGGGGAAGGGACGGTTCTGAGGTGTCCCGGGCAGTTACAGCTCACCCCAGGAGCCTCTCATTCTTCTTTGCAATTTTCCTTTTTTTTTAAAATAGAGATGGGGTCTCATTCCCTGGCTCAGGGTGGATGGATGGGAGAGGACTCCTCTTCTGCCTCCTGCCTGGAGTGGTGTGATCACAGCTCCCTGCAGCCTCAAACTTCTGGACTCAAATGATCCTCCCACCTCAGCCTCCTGGGTAGCTGCTTCCTTCTCTCCTTCCTTCCTTCCTTTTTTCCTTCCCTCCTTCCTTCCTTCCTTCCCTCCCTCCCTCCCTCCCCCCTCCCTTCTTCCCTCCCTCCCTCCCTCCTTCCCTCCCTCCTTCTTTCCTTCCTTCCCTCCCTCCCTCCCTCCCTCCCTCCCTCTTTCCCTCCTTCCTTCCTTCTTTCCCTCTTTCTCTCTTTTCCCTATGTTGAAACTCCAGGCCTCAAGTGATCCTCCTACCTCAGTCTTCCAAAGTGCTAGGATTACAGGCATGAGCCTAAGCTGCAATTTCCCTTCTGTTCATCTATGGCTGTCTCTACATAGGGCCACTTGAGAAAGCTTCAGAGGCCTTGCTTGTAGGGGAGAAAACCTCTTCCAGGAAGCCACCATGATTTTTCTCCACTCCTCAGCTGTCTGAGCCATGCACACTGGCTGGCTTCCAGCTCTGGAATCATGCCTGGCTCACGTTCCTGCGAGCATCAACATCTGAAGTTGAATTCCACGTTCACCTCTGATGCTTTATGACCTTGGGCAAGGCCTTGTCTCTTTCTGCCTTAGTTTACCCATTTATAGAATCAAGGCATTGAACCTGCTGATTTTAAGGGTGCTGCTGTGGAGTTAGGGTTTGGCCAGGGAGGCAGCTGTCCCGGGTGAGACCCGCATCAGCACTTGATAACCATGTGGCCTCCAGCAAACTCCATATTGGGCCTCAGTCTCCTATAAAATGGGGGAAATCAGCCAGACCAGGCTTCCTCAGGGGTTATATAAACGACCATGGCTTTGAAGGTTAGAGGTGTTTGCTAAGTTACACAGGTGGGTGTGCAGGATGGATGCGTCGCCCACAGCACCCCACATGGTGCTGAGTTCAGGCAGATGACCACATGTGGCGCCCTGCGGAGGAAGCGTGTCAGGTGCCTGGATGCATCGTCCCCAGGCGACTTGTGTGGGCAGTATTCCCGGCAGTACAAGCTGCGTTCCCAGCCGGTCCCACTGCTGGGCCGGGACAGCCCCCGCAGGAGGCTGGGCTCCCCCTTCAACCCCCCATTGATGGGAGGGGTGGGGGCCACCTGGCGCTGGCCCAGCCTGGCCAGCCTCCCATCCCATGTTTTGTTCACAGAGTTTGGAATGTCCTGGGACACAGAGCTCGGCTCCCTGGGGGGGACACTTGTGCCATTGCCTTGATCTCATTGCTGGACAGGTTCCTTCTTCATTCCAGCCCGGGACTCGGCAGGCTCCCAGCTGCAGCCGCTGCCAGGCCCAGTCTGTCTGTGTCTGTCCCAGCGCTGGCAGGCAGGAGTGTGCAGCTGGGAGTGGAAGGCTTCCCGGGGGAGGCTCCCCCAGCCCGTCTGCATGGGCCCTGGGCACGCCTCCCAACTGGATCTCCCCAAGCCACTGCCAGCTGACCCTCTTCACAGACTCCTTGGTCTTCGACCTCTGACTCTGGGGCCCCAAGGGCGGTTTGGAATGATGTTCTCAGGACCTGGGGACTTGGGAAGGGCCAGAGCGTGCCAGCTGCCCTGGTTTCTGCTCCCCTGGCAGGCTAAGCTATGCCCTGAAATGGGGCTGTGCCAATCGTGCGGGGGAACAGGTGTTGCGTATATTCTGCGCGCACATGTGCGTGGGATTTTCCTGAACTAGCGCTAAATATCCCTAGATTTGAGAGTGACATCTAAGGTTGACTAATGGCAGGATGAGGTTGGGGTGGAGGGCGAAGGAGGCGAGGGTCCTTGTTCAGGAAGGGGCCCATCCTCGTCTGGTCAGCATACGCCCTGCAGCTCCTGGCTCACTCTATCCTGTGCCAGCCTGGGATGGCTGGGTACTCTACACTCCGACTTGATCCTGTACGTCCAGCCACCTGGATGGAGAGAGGGGACATGGGCTGGTCTTGTCAGAAACGTGGAAAGGTCTGAGCACGTGTGTTCATGGGCACGAATATGCATTATTCTTGAGCCCTCAGCTCTGGAAGGAGACCCATCTTTATCTGGCCAGGGTATGCGCCGGTGTGCCTGGCTCCCACCGTCTGCTGCTTTGAGATGGCTCGACGATGGTGCCTCACCTGGGCCCACCTGGTTGGGATACAGAGCCGAGCCACCATGATAAAACCAAGAGGAATAGAGCCTGGGGGAGACAGAGCCCCGGATGGTCCCCCGTGGCGTGTCCTTAGCTTGGGTAATTCCTGCCCTGATGTAGGTCAGTATCCGCCCCAGGCTTGGGCAAACGCTCATCTTTCCACATCATTAATGAGGAGACTAAATAAATCAGTCCCTCTGGTGGGCCCCTCCAGCCACCCAACCCCCCCACCCCGCCCCGGGCAGCCTGGCTGAAGCTATTAATATTCTCTGTGTTTACGACCCCTTGGCCCTGCCGACAGGCTCTTCTCTAGAGCTGTTGAAATGAATTTTGTGAATCAGAACGAGGGGGAGTGCAGCCTGTTGGAACCCAGGACGATGACATCTCCATGTCTCCCCGTGGCGGGTCTCACTCGCTAATTCTATCAAACAGTCACAGGGGCCAGCCTTGCCCAAGGACGCTGGCCTGGCTGGGGCTGCCTCATGCCTCTGCTATGCTCTCCCCCCACCCCCAGGGAGGGGGCCTGGCCGCAGCCCTGATGATTCAGGCCCCCTGACACCTTGCACTGATGTCAGTGGGAACGGAGGCCTCAGGCCCCGGGACCTCCTGGCCTGTTGCCCGCGCCCGCGCCCTGCACAGGGTTGGCCCCGGCTCGTGCCTCTCGTGACCTTCCCATGGATGGGACCTGGCTGGGAAACGAGGCCAGGCCAGACGGCCTCTCCCTCCCGCTGTCCCCTTTCGGAGAGCTGCCCTAACTGGCGCCGGGCCGTCCTTCAACCTCCTTGGGTTTCGAGGACTCGTTCTAAAATTAATTTGGGGGAATTCAGGGAATTTGTGAGCAAGTTCCCAGAGAACTGTGGCTGCCCGGGGGCAAGTGTCTCTCCTTCCTCCCACCCTTCCCCACTTTTCACTTCCCCAATTTCCTATATGAGCAGATCCTCTTTGGGCAAACTCCTTCCACAAAGGGCAGGACAGGATGCCTGCATGCTGTACATTGGGGTGTGGTCTTTCCCCTCCACTCCCCACCATGAAGAAGTTTCCAAGGGGAGCCTTTCATATAACATAGTCTCTTAAGTCATTTAAGAAATGATTTGCAAATATTTTCTCTCATTCTGTGGGCTGTCCTTTCATTTTCTTCATAGTATCCTTTGAAGCACAAAAGTTTTTAATTTTGGTGAAATCCAATTTACCTATTTTTTCTTTGGTTGCTTGTAGTTTTGGCATTGTATCAAAGACACCATTGCCAGATCTAAGGTCATGAAGATTCACCTTGATGTTGCCTTTTAAGAGTTTTCTTGTTTTAGTTCTTACATGTAGATCTTCACTCCATTTCCAGTTAATGTTTATACACGGTGTGAGGTAGGGGTCCAACTTCATTCTTTTGCATGTGAACATCCACTTGTTTCGCCACCATCTGTGAAACAGACTATTTTTTCCCCATTGAATGGTCTTGACACTGATGTCAAAAATAAATTTACCACAATTGT
This sequence comes from Callithrix jacchus, assembly GCF_049354715.1. Lineage (NCBI taxonomy): Eukaryota > Metazoa > Chordata > Mammalia > Primates > Cebidae > Callithrix > Callithrix jacchus. The sequence goes on along the minus strand of NC_133503.1, from coordinate 9,818,571 downwards.
AATGGTTTATTTTTCAATTCAATTCTGTTGATCTATATGTCTGTCTTTATGCCAGTAACACATTGTCTTAATTACTGTGGCTTTGTAGTAAGTTTTGAAATTAGGAAGTGTAGGTCCTCCAAATGTTATTTTTCAAGATTGTTTTGGCTATTTGAGCTTCCTTGAAATTCCATTTGATTTTTAGAATGGATTTTTTTCCATTTCTGCAAATACACCACTGGGATTTTGATAGGGATTGCATTGAATCTGTTTTGGGTAGTATTGTCATCAGCTTTGGGTAGAATTGTCATCTGAACAATAATAAGCCTCCAATCCATGAACATGGGATGTCTTTCCATTTATTTAGATCTTTAATTTTTTTCAGTGATGTTTTGTAGCTTTCAATGTGGAAGTATTAAATGTTCTTTTAAAACATTTTTTCCAAAGTATTTTGTTTTATTTTTGATGCTACTGTAGATGGAATTGCTTTTTCTTAATTTCTTTTTTGGATTGAGTCATGAAAGCAGAATTTGGCATAAAGCATCGACATATGACCCAACTCATCAAAACTCCACTTGGCATAAAGTGAGATCCACCTGTGACAATTAGCCTGGGTCAATTGCTAACTGAGGTCTGCTCTATGACCCCATTTCCTGCCCTGGCCACTGCTCAGATCCTGGCCTCTAGGGGAACACTTAAATCCTTCATCCTAGGTCTCCCTGCCTGCAGTGTCTCTCTCCTTAAGCCAAATCTCTTCCCTCCTGCTTGAATAATTCTTCTAAATCTGATTGTGTCACTTCTCTGCATAAAGCCAACAGCTCCCCATCATCTTATCTACAAGAAAATTCTGAGCTCTTTGGCCTTGTGTTTAGGACCCTTTCTCCTTATTGAAGACTTCAGTCTTTTAGCCAGTTCTGTAGGCCTTCTCCACTTAGATGTCCCAGATGTTGCAAAGTCAGCTTCAAAGAAGACTCAGCAACTGCCCCAACCTAGCTCTTCTTTCACTGTCTCCATCTCCACCTGCACCATCTTCATCCTCCTGCTTCCCTACAGGAACACAGCTGTCTTCCCAGATGCCTGCCTCTCACACCTCACCCCTGTATACCTCATTATCAAATTTAGAATTGTTTAAAAAGAAGCACAAGACTTGCGCACTGAAAGCTACAAAACATCATTGAAAGAAATGAAAGGTCCAAATAAGTGGAAAGACATCCCATGTTCATGGAATGGAAGACTTATTACTGTTAGGATGCCAATTAAACCCAAAGCTGATTTTACCTCCTAAGCCCTCTTTTGCCTGTACCCTCTTCTTTACTGACTGTCACTTAGTTTAGATTTTATCTTGGCCTGATCACAGGCCACCAGAGTGATTTTTTTTTTATTTGAGACAGAGTTTTGCTCTTGTTGCCTAGGCTGCAGTACAATGGCACAATCTCAGCTCACTGCAACCTCTATATCCTGGGTTCAAGTGATTCTCCTGACTCAGTCTCCAGAGTGGCTGGGATTACAGGCATGTGTCACCACACCTGGCTAATTTTTGTATTTTTAGTAGAGACAGGGTTTCACCATGTTGGCCAGGCTGGTCTTAAACTCCTGACCTCAGGTGATCTGCCCACCTCAGCCTCCCAAAGTGCTGGGATTACAGGTGTGAACCACTGTCCCCAGCCCAGAGTGATCTTTTAATGACACAAATCCTCTCTGCTTTAAACATTTCCATAACCCACTGTCACCTATGGGGGCAGGTCTTGGGTGCTGACATTCTGACCTTGCCCATTGTCCTCTCCTTGGGTCTGACTTACATCCTCTGTTAAGAACCCTGGAGACCCCCAGTTCTCCTTGTTCATAACAGCCTCCTGAGCTGGGCTCACAGACCTCTGACCTCCCCCTGAAGATCTCTGGACCTCCATGCCCATGAGAGCTTCCTGAGCTGGGCCTTCAGATCCCAATATCCCCTACAGACCCCAAGATCTCCATGCCCACGACAGCCTCCTCACTTGGGGCCTGCCTGGCAAACTCTTGCTGCTTCTGCCAGACTTGCCTTCAGAGCTCCTCCTCCACGTTGGTGTCCCTACCCCACTGGGTGGAGCGAGTTCTTCTTCCAGATGTCAACCATGGAATCTGGGATGCTCTGTCTGTGTGCATCTTTAGGCCTGGACCACAGAACCTGGCAGGTCCCAGAAGAGAGCAGCCACGCATGACTATTTGCTAAACACTGAGTGGATGGATGGGTGGTTGGAGGAGAAATGGAGTGATGAGAGATGTTGGAAAAAAGCTGAGTTTGGTGCTTCGCAGTCATGTTCACTTTTTTTTTTTGAGCAGGGTCTTATTCTGTTGCCCTAGCTGGAGTGCAGTGGCACAATCTTGGTTCCCTGCAGCCTCCGCCTCCCCAGTTCAAGTGATTCTCCTGGGCAGCCTCCCAAGTAGCTGGAATTATAGGCACGTGCCACCACGCTGAGCTAATTTTTTGTATTTTTAGTAGAGATGGAGTTTCACCATGTTGGCCAGGCTGGTCTCAAACTCCTGAACTCAAATGATCTGCCTGCCTTGGCCTCCCAAAGTGCTGGGATTATAGATGTGAGCCACTGTGCCCGGCCCATGTTCACACTTGATGACTGTGGCGACCTGAAGAACAGCTCCTCCAACCTGCTTCCCCGGGTAGGAGTCATTGGCGGGTCCGTGGTTGGCTGATGCAGCTCTGCCTGTCACCCCCTGCAGCTGGGCACAAATCACCTCCCTTCCCTCTTTTTTTTTTTTGAGATGGAGTCTCACCCTGTCACTGAGGCTGGAGTGCCATGGCACGATGCAACCTCTGCCTCCAGGGTTCAAGCGATCCTCCTGCCTCAGCCTCTTGAGTAGCTGGGATGATAGGTGCACACCACCATACTTGGCTAGTTTTTGTATTTTTAGTAGAGATAGGGTCTCACCATGTTGCCTAGGCTGGTCTCAAACTCCTGACCTCAGGTGATCCTCCTGCCTCAGCCTCCCAAAGTGCTGGGATTACAGGCGTGAGCCACCGCACCCAGCCGAGTATATGGTTTTGGATTGCTGGGGAATGTGTTTGCATTAGCAGTAGGTAGGTCCTTCCGGGAAGGGATGTAGATACTGGGGGTGGGGATGGGCAGTGGAAACCTGCCCTCCTCTGGTCAGCAGTGTTGGGACCCGGTGGCCAGCGTGTTCTCTCATCCTGTGTCCCATTCCTTTCTTGTACCCCTAGCCTCCTGGGCACCCCATCACACGAACCTCTTTACACTGTCCAGCTTGGCGTCTCAAACATGCACAGCAGGCCTGGGCACCCGGCGGCTGCTACACGGGCTTGGAGGAAGCCATCCGGCCTCGCTGGGGACTGAGCTCCAAACCATTCTTGTTCCCGTCTCCACCCCACGGTGCCTCCTGCCAGCGTCTAATCGCTTCCATCTGCCCCACTGACTCACGGGGCTGTCAAGATTCTAAAAATTTCCAAATTCCTCCCCACCCTGCCCTTCCAGGATACTTCTCCAGCCTGGGCCCACCAGCTGCTCCTTCTCACGTGGGCACACGGAGTCAGAGAGTGGCAGAGGGGGCTTCTTCGAGGGGCTGAGCAGGAAAGGCCTCTGGACCCCTCGTCCCTCCAGCAGAGGCCGACAGCAGCAGAGAGCATGAATGTTGAAAAACAGGTCGAAGGAACCAAGGAGAAAACCATCCATTTTACAGATGAGGAAACTGAGGCTCAGACCCAGCAGCAGACCAGGATGGAGAATCTGGGCCTTGGGGCTCTGATCTAAGGCTGTCTTCTGCCGGGACTCCCTTATGCACCCCCAGCTCTCCCTCTGGGCCTCGGAAAATGCAGCATCAGCCCTGGTGCTCCCTTCCCGGGGGAGTGGAGCCACTTGGTGACCAAAAGGGGTCTCTCCACACCTCCCACACCCCTGGCCTCTGCCCAGCAGGCCTCCTCCTCCCCGCTCTCCCCCAGGACATAGCCTGAAGAAGTGTTTGTACCTAAACAGTATTTCCAGGGCAACTTGCATTCCCCAGGGGGTGGGTGGTGAGAGGCTTGGGGGAGGAACTCCTCCAGCTGCCACAGGCCCTGTGACCTGCAGCCCCTCGATGTAGATGGGACTTGGGGCCTGGGAGCTGGTCTCCCCCTTGATCTTGGAGAGAGCCTGAGGATGGACGCATGAACCACTCAGCTTCCTTGTATAACATCCTCCGTGGATGAAGTGTGTAAGTGGGGGTGGGCAGAGCCCAGAAGTTTCCTGATCCCAGTGAGAAACTGCAGCTCCCAGGGGACCCCCCTTTCTTCTCCTGCTCCTCAGGGAGAGTGTCAACGCCAGGACCCGCATCCTGAAAGTCCCTTCCCACCTACACTGCCTCTTTCTAGTCCCTGTCATTTCTTTCTCTTTTTCTTTTAAGAGTCAGAGTTGGCCGGGCGCCGTCACGCACGCCTGTAATCCCAGCACTTTGGAGGCTGAGGCAGGCGGATCACCTGAGGTCAGGAGTTCGAGCTCCCTTTCCCACCCCTAAGCCCCTTTACTCTTGAAGCCTGGCCAACATGAGGAAACCCTGTCTCTACTAAAAATACAAAAATTAGCTGCGTGTGGTGGCGGGTGCCTGTAATCCCAGCTACTTGGGAGGCTGAGGCAGGAGAATTGCTTGAACCTGGGAAGCGGAGGTTGCAGTGAGCCAAGATCACCCCACTGCACTCCAGCCTGGGCAACAGAGCGAAACTCCGTCTCAAAAAATTAAAAAATAAAAATAAAAAGAGTCTTGCTCTGTCCTCCAGGCTTTGAGTCTTGCTCTGTCCTGCAGGCTGGAGTGTGCTGGTGCCATCATTGCTCCCTGCAGCCTCAACCTCCTGGGCTCAAGCGATCCTCCCACCTCAGCCTCCCTAGTAGCTGGGACTATAGGTGTGCACCACTAAGCCCAACTACTTTTTTTTTTTTTTTTTTTTTTTGAGACGGAGTTTCGCTCTTGTTACCCAGGCTGGAGTGCAATGGCGCGATCTTGGCTCACTGCAACCTCTCCCTCCTGGGTTCAGGCAATTCTCCTGCCTCAGCCTCCCGAGTAGCTGGGATTACAGGCATGCACCACCATGCCCAGCTAATTTTTTGTATCTTTAGTAGAGACGGGGTTTCACCATGTTGACCAGGATGGTCTCGATCTCATGACCTCGTGATCCACCCGCCTCAGCCTCCCAAAGTGCTGGGATTACAGGCTTGAGCCACCGCGCCCGGCCAAGCCCAACTACTTTTAAAGTTTTTTGCAGAGATGGAGGTCTTGCTATGTTGCCCAGGCTGGTCTCAAGCTCTTGGGCTCAAGCCATCCTCGCACCTCCGCCTCTGAAAGCTTGGGGATTACAGGCCTGAGCCAAGACGCCTGGCCTCCCTGTTGCTTCTTGGATGAAATCCTGCTCTGTTGGTGCCCACCACCCTGAACTGACTCACGGTGGCTCTCTACCATCCCAGGGCAAACCCAGGGAGGGGCCCCTACACCCCTGCCCCATCGCATGAGCCTGGACAGGGCCAGGAGCCTGCATCCCACCGGCCTGGGCCTCTGGGGCTTTGCAGAGATGTCCTCAGACAGCACCCAGGCCTCTGGCCATTCTGTCTTGGAGTTCCCCAAGGCCCTGGATGGAAAGAGACAAGGCAGAGTGGTCAGCCCCAGGCAGGCGGGAGATCAGAGGGCATGGCTTAGGGGGGATGGTATGAAGAGAGCTGAGTGGCAGGAGAGCGTGACCAGGGAGGGAAAGTCTGAGCCCCCTGCCATGCCGGAACCCCCCTTTTCTCCACTGAGCTCCCTTTCCCACCCCTAAGCCCCTTTACTCTTCCTCCTTACTGTCCCGTCTCACTGAGCCCCACCCTCATATTAAGTACCCCCCCACACTTCCCTCCTCCCGCAGGGCCGGCTTGGGCCCTAGTCCCCCAGCTCTAGGCCCTTTTCCCCTGTGGCCTTTTCCCAGGATCTGACCTGCAGCCAAGCACTATTCTGGGGAGACCTCCAGTGGCTTCCCCTACCTGTGGCATCCAGGGCACGCAGCCCTGCATACACAGGCCCCCTTCAAGGCAGAAGAGGAGCTCTGGCCGGTGGACTTTTAAGGACTGAGCAGAGAGCAAGCAGACTGTCCTCCTGATCTGGCAGTCACAGTGGAGCTTGGCTGGGGGCCCGGGTGGGGAGAGGTCTCAGCGCTGGGGTCTGGGATGAACCAGGGCTGGAACGGGCAGGGTCTGGCTGGGTCTCTGTCCCTCCCTTCACCCAAACTTCAGTGATGCTCAGGGCAGAGGAACCCTGGCCCTCTCCAGCAGGGGCTCTGGGCCAGGGACTCAGGACTCCCTGGTTTGCACCACCTACCCTGAGCTGGGGTTTCTGGGTGCTCCTCAGAGGAGCCTGGAGAGGATGAAAATGACTGTGCCCAGGGTTGCCCTCCCTGTCCCACAGGGCCGGGCTCTTTCCTGCCTTAGCCCATGTCATTCTCCAACGGCCCTGGGTTTTGTTATCATTCCTATTTTATTTTACTATTTTCTTTTTGAGACAGAATCTTTCTCTCTGTCACCCAGGTTGGAGTGGAGTGGTATGACCTTGGCTCACTGCAGCCTCAACCTCCTGGGTTCAAGCAATCCTCCTGCCTCAGCCTCCCGAGTAGCTGGGACTACAGGTGCACGACACCACACCCACTAATTTTTTTTTTTTTTTTGAGACAGAATTTCTCTCTGTCACCCAGGCTGGAGTGCAGTGGCACGATCTAAGCTCACCACAACCTCTGCCTCCCAGGTTCAAGTGTTTCTTCTGCCTCAGCCTCCTGAGTAGCTGGGATTACAGGCGTGCACCACCATGCCTGGCTAATTTTGTATATTTTTAGTCGGGAAACAGGATTTCACCATATTGGCCAGGCTGGTCTTGAACTCCCAATCCCGTGATCTGCCCACCTTGGCCTCCGAAAGTGCAGGGATTACAGGCGTGAGCCACCATGCCTGAAGACACCAGCTAACCTTTTGTAGAGACAGGATCTCACTTTGTTGCCCCTGCTGGTCTTGAACTCCTGGGCTCAAGCGATCCTCCCACCTCAGCCTCTAAAAGTGCTGGGATTACAAGTGTGAGCTGCTGCACCCGGCCACTCCCATTTTACAGATGTGAAAACTGAGGCTTGGGGGGATTCAATACCTTGCCCAATGCCTTTTAGCTGGTGAATGTCAAAGCCAGGGTTCAAATCCAGTCCTTCGTCTCCCAGTCTGGGGGAACAGAGAATGAGGCAGAGAGAGAAAGAAAGAGAGAGAGAGGAATGTGTGTCCCATGCCCCTGATTCCTCCTGGGCTGGTCATGGGTCCCTAGCTCTCCCTGGAGAGCGGCTCTAGCCAGAGTTTGGGGGAGAGAATGGACCCATGCGGAAGGCCAGAGGGGCCTGGAATTCGCCTCCCCACAGGACACCAAGGCTGACCTTCCCAAGGCTAGCCAGCTCTCTCCCACTCCTGCATGCGGCTCCGTCTCAGCAACTTCCTGGAGGTCCTGGCACCGCCCGTGGGTCGGAAGGACAGGCTGGGCTCAGCCTCGTTGCTTCCTGCGCCTTTGGCCCTGCTGTCACCCGGAGTTACCTGTGGCCAGCCAAAGGGACAGAGCACACATGGAACCACCTGCTGCAGGTGTCCCTGTCCCCATTTTCCAGATGAGGAAAACTGAGGTTAGAAAGGTGGAGGAGTACTGGGGTGGAGTCAGAAGTGCAATTCCCGGGAGTCTGACACAAAGCGGGAGCACTGGGTGGCAGAGTCAGACTCACCTACGCTGAACCTCAGAGGCCCAGGTCTGGGGTGACGACTGCTTGGGGACAGCACCCTGGAGCCCCGGAGGAGGGGGACGATGCATTTCACAGGGGATCACCGCAGGCTTGTGCACACCTGGTCCCCTCCCTGCCCAGAGATCCTGCTCCAAAATCACGTTCCCTGACCCATGGTCCAGCGCCACGCTCCTGCTCCTAGCCTAGGAGCTGTTTGCACCTGACCTTGGAAGAACAGACTCCTCTGCGCCCAGGTGAGCCCACGGTGAGTGGGAACCTTGTACTCTCCTCCGACTGTCTTCCCTGGGCTGCCTACTTTGTTTTTTTTTTGTTGTTGTTTTATTATTATTATTTTTTTTGAGATGTAGTTTTGCTCTTGTAGCCCAGGCTGGAGTGCAATGTCTCAATCTCAGCTCACTGCAACTTCCGCCTCCCGGGTTCAAGCGATTCTCCTGCCTCAGTCTCCCAAGTAGCTGGGACTACAGGCACGCGCCACCACACCTGGCTACTGTTTTGTGTTTTTGGTAGAGATGGGGTTTCACCATGTTGCTCAGGCTGATCTTGAACCCCCAACCTCAAAGGATCTGCCCACCTGTGCGGATCCTCCCAAAGTGCTGGGATGACAGGCATGAGCCACCGCTGCTCACTTTGATGACCCAGTCCTCTCTTGTCACACCCCTGATGAGGAGACAGGCCTTGCCCTGCGGGTTCTGATCTGAGGGAGGAGGCAGAGCTCTGGGCAGGGACCATGGCCTAAGGGGCACGGCCCTAGCCAGGGATGCCGACCTCGGTGTGTGTTCTGGTGAGGCTCGGGACACTCGATTTTTCGGGAGACATAGTCTGCTCTAAAATGATGGTCTGAGGGGGGAGGCACAGCCTTATCCTGGGAGCTCCAGGTTCATCCCGAAGGGCTGGTCTGAGGACGGGGGTGGGGTGTGGCTTTGGTGGGGAATTCGGGGAGCTGGGGTGGGCATGGGGAGGGAGTGGCTGGAGGCTGCCGACTCCTCTGTTCCTGGGCTGTTTGGGAGCCGGTTTCAAACTCCTGGCTGAGCCTATGCTCTTGGCAGTGGGGATGGAGGGGGCCAGGCTCCCCTAACAGGGAAGAGCCTTGTGGAGGGAAGTAGGGTCGGAGCTTTGGGGTGAGCGGCCTCGCTTGCCCCTGGACTCCTGGCCCTCCTTCTTTCCCTGGACACGGAGCAGGTGGCAGCTTTCCTCCGATGGCCCCGCCCCAGTCCTGCCGTCTGGGTCCCAGACATGGCCTCGGTTTAAGGGGTGATGTTCCCTCCCTGGCCAGCCTGGCGGCCACTTCAGACATGAACACCCCCCACCTCGCTGAGGCCCGAGAACACAGTCTGCCTCCCCCAGCCCCAGCCACCCCCGCCCTGCTAATCCTGAGTGAACGGTGAGGCCAAGAATGTCCTGCCGGCTCTGGCGGGTGGGCGAGCCACGCAGCCTGCTGGAAGGGCATGAATCACAGTCCCTGTCTGCCAAGTGCTTGCTTGGGACGTGTGCGAGGCTGGCTGTGCCCGGAGTTGACGGGGAGAAGGGAAGGGAGGGGAGCTGGCAGCAGGGATGGGCACACAGAGCCGTTGTGAGGGGAGAGACATTGGCTGGCCCCATCCCTGGTGGCCACACAGAAATTATGTTATAGAATGTCAGGATCCTGGAATCCCCAAGTACACACTTCTCTGTGTTCCGCAGGCCTGAAATGCAAGACTTGTGGGATGCCACGTTGCAAGCCCGCTACGGCACGTGGAGGCCGAGGCCCCGTTCTCCAGGTGGGCAAGTAGAGGCTCTCTGGGCAGAGAGGTCAGCTCTGGGTCTCCTACTGAGTCCACGGTAGGGCTGGGCTGGAGCCCCAGCCTCCCCCTGCCCTCTGGTTGGAGGCTCCTCCCAGTCCCTCTTGCTCCTGCCCTGCATCGCCTCCACCCTCACCACCATGACTGTGCTTTCTGGTCGACACAGAGGGAAGGGGGACCTGTGCCCAGTGGTCGTGCCGCCTGGGGCATGGGGTCAGGGGCGCCTCCTTCTACTCTCCTCTCTCTGCTCCAGGCACATCGGCTGCCTCATGGAGATTCCCTCATATCCTGACTCCCCATCCCCAGAACCCCCATCACCAGCTGTCCTTCCCCTTCCCGCACCCCTCATCACTAAGGGGACCTGCACCACGTCCAGGGCTGCTCCCGCCGTCTGTCCCCAGTAACTTGCTTATTCAGAAACTGCCCACCATGGGCCAGATGCACTCTGGACACAGAGACCTCCCTCTAGTCTTGAACTCCTGGCCTCAGGTGATCCTCCCTTTTGCTCCTCCACCTCCACCCATGCTTCCCAACCCTCAGCACGTGACCACACTCCATTCTCATTCTTTTTTGACACAGAGAGGGGAGACATAGTCTTATCCTGGGTGACCCTGTCACCCAGGCTGGAGTGCAGTGGCGCAGTCTTGGCTCACTGCAACCTCCACCACCTGGGAAAAAGGGATTCTCCTGCCTCAGCCTCCCGAGTAGCTGGAACTACAGGCACACGCCACCACCCCCAGCTAATTTTTGTATTTTTAGTAGAGACGGGGTTTCCCCATGTTGGCCGGGCTGGTCTCAAACTCCTGACCTCAAGTGATCCGCCTGCTTAGGCCTCCTGAAGTACTAGGGTTACAGGCATAGGCCACCACACCCAGCCCCACGGTCCATTTTCTCTCATTTAGAAATTTTAAGGCCGGGTGCGGTGGCTCAAGCCTGTAATCCCAGCACTTTGGGAGGCTGAGACAGGTGGATTGCTTGAGCTCAGAGTTTGAGACCAGCCTGGACAACATGGTGAAACCCTGTCTCTACAAAAATATAAAAATTAGCCAAGCATGGTGGTGGGCACCTGTAATCCCAGCTACATGGGAGCCTGAAGTGGGAGGGTGGCTTGAGCCCGGGGGGTTCGAGGCTGCAGTGAGCTATGTTTGCATCACTGCACTCCACCCTGGGTGACAGAATGAGACCCTGTCTCAAGGAAAAAAATATTTATGTTTTAAAGTCCCCTGTGAGGCCCACATTCAGCCCCACCCAGCTGTCTCTCTCCCTAGCTAAGTTCCTTCAAAGAGTCGTCTACACTTCTTCTTTTCTTTTGAGACAGAGTCTCTCTCTGTCAGCCGTGCTGAAGTGCAGGGGTGTAATCTTGGCTCACTGCAACCTCTGCCTTCCAGATTTAAGTGATACTCCTGCCTTGGCCTCCTGAGTAGCTGAGATTACAGGCGTTCACCACCATGCCCTGCTAATTTTGGAACTTTTAATAAAGACAGGATTCCACCACGTCGGCCAGGCTGGTCTCAAACTCCTGGCCTCAGATGATCCTCCCGCCTTGGCCTCCCAAAGCTCAGGGATTACAGGCATGAGCCACTGCGCCCGGCCAGAGTCATCTGCCCTTCGAATCCCTCACTTCCTCACAGCCCACTCTCTCCAGACTGTCTCCTGCCTGGCTTTTGTCCCCAGTCCTCCCTGGGCGGATGGACAGATGGAGGCTGCAGCAACTCTTGTCACTGAGCGGCCACTCTTCCTCCCTGACGTGTGGTGCAAGACACTGTGAAACCTCTTTCTGCAAAGCCCCTGCCCATGATGGTCTCTTCCAGACCCTTCCTCTGAGCTCCTCTTGCCCACGCCTTTCTTGTGGGCGGCCCTCAGATCTCAGCTCTCAACCCAGACCCCTTCTCTAGAGCCTTTTCTTTTTCCTTGAGACAGGGTCTCACTCAGTCACTAGGCTGGAGATCTGTAGTACGATCTCAGCTCACTGCAACCTCCACCTCCCAGGTGCAAGTGATTGTCATACCTCAGCCTCCCAAGCAGCTGGGATTACAGGCGCCCGCCACTATGTCAAGATAATTTTTGTATTTTTAGTAGAGACGGGGTTTCGCCACGTTGGCCAGTCTGGTCTCGACCTTCCGACCTCAAGTGATCCGCACGCCTTGGCCTCCCAAAGTGCTGGGATCACAGGCATGAGCCACTATGCCTGGTCTTTTTTTTTTCTTTTTTGTTGTTGTTGTAGAAATGTGATCTTGCTACGTTGCCTAGCCTGGTCTTGAACTCCGGGACTCAAGTGATCCTCCTGCCTCAGTCTCCCAGTGTTGGGATTACAGGTGTGAGCCACGGTACCAAGCCTTAGCTTGAACATTTTCAGAACACTTACATTAGCCTTCAGTTTGGCAAAATTATTTAATGCAAAGTCTATTTTGTAATAAAGTATTGAATTTCTCATGCAATTTATTGAATACTGAAATTGAAAAACAGGAGGGTTTTTTTGTTTTTGTTTTTGTTTTTTTGAGACGAAGTTTGCTCTTGTTACCCAGGCTGGAGTGCAATGGTGCGATCTCGGCTCACTGCAACCTCCGCCTCCTGGGTTCAGGCAATTCTCCTGCCTCAGCCTCCTGAGTAGCTGGGATTACAGGCACGCGCCACCGTGCCCAGCTAATTTTTTGTATTTTTAGTAGAGACGGGGTTTCACCATGTTGACCAGGATGGTCTCGATCTCTTGACCTCGTGATCCACCCGCCTCGACCTCCCAAAGTGCTGGGATTACAGGCTTGAGCCACCGCGCCCGGCCTATCAGGAGAGTTTTATGGGTACCTACAGATTCTACTGAATGCATATTGCTTTTGTATCATCATAAAGTTGAAAAATCGTAAGTCAAACCATTGTAAGTCAGGGACTGTGTGTATATGTTTTTTGAGTCAGCTGTTTTCACTCAGTATAATATTTTTTGACATCCATTCATGATTCTGCATATATTTTGTTCTGAGTACTACCCACTATATGGATATGCCATCATTTATTTTCCACTGTTCTGTGCGCGGACACCTGGGCTCTGTACAGTCCATTCTATTAGGAATAAAGCTGCCTTGAGCATTTGTGTTCAAGTCTTCGTGTAGATGGATATTTTTCATTTCTCTTGGGCAAATGCCTAGGGATATATGGAAACACCGAACTGTATGGCAGGTGTATGACTGACTCTTTAAGAAACTGTCAAACTGTCTGCCAGGGTGGCTGCTACCAGTTTACACACCCACCAACAATATATGAGAGTTTTCATTAACCCATATCCTCCGCAACATTTGGTATTGTCATTTTCTTTTCTTTTTTCTTTCTTGTTTTTTTTTGAGATAGAGCCTCACTCTGTCGCCCAGAGGCTGGCGTGCAGTGGCACGATCTCAGCTAACTGCAACTTCCACCTCTCAGGTTCAAGCGATCCTCCTGCCTCAGTCTCCCTAGTAGCTGGGATTACAGGCACATGCCACCATGCCCAGCTAATTTTTGTATTTTTAATAGAGACGAGGTTTCACCATGTTAACCAGGCTTGTCTCAAACTCCTGACCTCAGGTAGTCCACCCACCTTGGCCTCCCAAAGTGCTGGGATGAGCCATCGCACCCGGCCAGTGTTGTCATTTTCTTTTTGTTCTTTTGAGATGGAGTCTTGCTCTGTCGCCCAGGCTGGAGTGCAGTGGTGCCATCTTGGCTCACTGCAACCTCTACCTCCAAGATTCAAGTGGTTCTCTTGCCTCGCCCTCCCAAGTAGCTGGAACTACCGGCACTCACAGCCACATCTGGCTAATTTTTGTATTTTTTTTTAGTAGAGATGAGGGTTTCGCCATGTTGGCCAGGCCGGTCTCGAACTGCTGGCCTCAAGTGATCTGCCTGCCTTGGCCTCCCAGAATGCTGGGATTACATGCATGAGCCACCATGCCCAGCATTGCTGCCTTTTTCTTGCTGAGGAAGTTTCCTTTAATTCTTAGTTGATTTTTTTAATCATGAAAGGAGCTGGGTTTTGTCAAGTGCTCTGTCAGCATCAAGTGAAACGATCACGTGGCTATTTCTTTCCCTCCCTTCATCCTATTCATGTGGTGTATTACATAGCTTGATTTTCATATGTTGAACCACTCTTGAGTTCTGGGGATAATTCACATTTGGTCGCTGGTCACGGTGTAAAATTTTTTTAACACGCTGCAGAGTTTGGTTTGCCGGTCTCTGGTTGCATCTGTACTCATAGAGATCGGAATCGGTAGTTTTCTTGGTAACGCTGGCTTCATAGAATGAGTCAGGAAGCATGCTCTCCCCCTTCAATTCTGGGAAGAGTTTGAGAAAAAATTGGCATTAATTTTTTCTTTAAACATTTGGCAGAATTCCCCAATGAAGCGACACTGTCCTAGGCTCTTCTTTACTGAGAAATTTAGTACTACTATTTTTTTGATTTTTTCTTTCTCTTTTTTTTTTTTTTTTTTAGATAGAGTCTTGCTTTGTCACTCAGGCTGGAGTGCAGTAGCACGATCTTGGCTCACTGCAACCTCTGCCTCCTGGGTTCAAGCCATTCTCGTGCCTCAGAATAGCTGGGATTACAGGTGCCCGCCACCACATCCAGCAAATTTCTTTTCTTTTCTTTTCTTTTTTTTTTGTATTTTTAGTAGAGACGGGGTTTCATCATGTTGGCCAGGCTGGTCTTAAACTCCTGGCCTCAAGTGATTTGCCCACCTCAGCCTCCCAAAGTGCTGGGATTACAGGCGTGAGCCACTGTGCCCGGCCTTGCACATGTCTCTTGATATGATTTATGAATTTATTTCTTTTTGGCTTCATGAAGGAGAGGATTCTCTATGTCATCTAACTGCTGGCAGATGCCCTCCTCTCTACCCAATGGCCCTTACTCTGTGTTCACCCAGCCTGAACCCCTGTGGCATTATAAGAAATATTACTTGGTCTTTGTCCTTGGTTTTTAGAACATATTCGGAGCCTGGTGCCAAACTCCTAAAACCTTTGGAATCCCAGGACTTTGGGAGTCTGAAGGGGGCAGATCACCTGAGGTCAGGAGTTTGAGACCAGCCTGGCCAACATGGTGAAACCCTATATTTACTAAAAATACAAAAATTAGCTGGGCGTGGTGGCAGGTGCCTGTAGTCCCAGCTACTCAGGAGGCTGAGGCAGGAGAATTGCTTGAACCCAGGAGGCGGAGGTTGCAGTGAGCCGAGATTCTGCCATTGCACTCCAGCCTGGACGACTGAGTAAGACTCTGTCTCAAAAACTTAAAAAATACAAAATAAATAAAAAATTTTAAAACCTGAAGCTACAGGATCTGGAGAGCTTTTGGGCTGGTGAACAAATTGAGGTGCAGTGAAGGTGGTGGCACTTGGAAAGGGGGATCCACACACCCCCGTGACACCGACCACCACCTGCAGACGTCTGGCCTGCAGACCCTGACTCAACCACGGATGAATGAATACACTCTCACACCATTACAGTGACGCATGCGGGCTAGGGATGGCCGCTGGCTGCTTTCAGACAGTGAAATGCAACCAGTGGACCCAGAGCCTCTGTTCATCACACACGGATTCTGTAGAGGTTACAACAGAGGTTCTAAGCTAATGCACTTGTGGATAATTAACACGGTTAAAGAGAATGGGTTTACGACTGATAAAAGCTTTAGGCTCCAGGGCTCACAGTAAACGCTATTAACAGGTAAATTTCCCTTTGATCTTCCAGGACAGAGTAGAGAGAAAGGGATGTGGGGTAAAGTCTTCCATCTCTGTGACTCCTTCCTATGCTCATGTCAATGAACTGCTGCCTTCAGCCTGCCCCAGTGAAACCTTTTGGCCTTTCAAAAGGTTTGACATTGCAATCTATCACTTTTCCTAATAGTTCATATCGTGCCAGCCACCTGAGTGAGTATCAGTGCACCCCCAGCCCCATACCTTGCTCTCTGTTCCACCTCCCCATGGCGGTTACTGAGTCGTACTCGCTGTAATAAACCGGGAATGGCATGCAGGTCATAGATGCTTTCTCGAGCTCTAGGAGCCATGGTAGGAAAATGAAGAGGGGGCTGTGGGCAGCCTTGATGTATATATAGCCAGTTGGTCAGAAGGTGACCCAGGACCTGCCCCTGGTATGTGAAGAGGGCAGTCTTGTGCAACTGAGCCTTGAACCCGTGGAGCCTGCACAAACTCTGGGTGGTTAGTTTCAGAATTGAATTGATTTTTTTTTTTGAGACAAGATCTTGCTCTGTTTCGCAGGCTGAAGTGCAGTGGTATGATCATAGCTCATGGCAGGTTCAACCTCCCAGGCTCAAGCCATCCTCCCACCTCAGCCTTCCGAGTAGCTGGGACTACAGGTGCATCACTACACCTTGCTCTGCGTGTGTGTGTTTTTGTTTTCTTTCTTTCTTCTTTTTTTTTTTTTTTTTAGAGACGAGGTCTTGCTAGGTTGCCCAGGCTAGACCTGGCCTCCTGGGCTCTCAAGCAATCCTTCTGCCTCAGCCTCCCAGGTTTAAATGTGCTGGGAGTACAGCCATGAGCCACCACGCCCAGCCTGAATTGATCTATCGGACACCCAGGTGGTACCTGGAGAATCAGGCTATTTGTTGTTGGTGTAGAAAACACCCCAGTTCCCGCTTCTTGAACCCCGGTCTTCTCAAGAATGCCATGGGCTTGCTCTGCCAGGCCCTCCCTGCCCCTCTGAATTCTCGTTTGTCACTCTCTTGATTGCCCTGAAGCCCTGGATGGACCTTCCCCCCCCCCCAGACACTTCTGGACCCCGTCTACATTAGGGTGAGGGCATCACCTCGTCTGCCTCCTGCCCTTCGGAGGCTTTGACCCTCAGTCCAGTGAAGATGGAATCCAAGAGTCTCCAGCCCTTCCTCATTCTTCCTTCCTTCTGTCCTTCTCTCTCTCGCTTTCTTCCTTCTATTCTCTCTCTATATATTTATTTATTTTTTTGAGACAGTGTCACTTTGTCACCCAGGCTGGAGTGCAGTGGCACGATTTTGGCTCACTGCAACCTCCGCCTCCCAGTTTCAAGCGATTCCCCTGCCTCAGCCTCCCTAGTAGCTGGGATTATAGGTGTGTGCCACCTCACCAAGCTAATTTGTTTTATTTTTAATAGAGATGGGGTTTCACCACGTTGGCCAGGATGGTCTTGATCTCTTGACTTCGTGATCCGCCCAACTCAGCCTCCCAAAGAGCTGGGATTACAGGCGTGAGCCACCGCGCCCAGCCACTACGCCTGTCTTCTTACCTTCAGCAAACAAGCTGGTTGGAGAACCCAAGCCCTGTTCCCAGCACCTTTTCAATGTCTTAGGGAGCCTCCCGTCTTCTCCAGCTTCGTGGCCTGCCCCCTAGTTCAAGTCTCAGCATCCTTCTTCAGCCCTTACCTCCTTGCCAGTCTCCCGACCTCCAGCCTCACCTTTGCTAACCCACTTGGCCTGAAGCTCCAGACATGGTCCCCACAGCCGGGTCTGCGTGTCCGCCTTGGTAAGGCCAGGCTCTCAAGGCCCTAGCTCTTGGGTCTGGGCTGCAGCTAAGTCAGCCTCAGGCAACCATTCCTTAGCACCAATCGTGCGTGGCGGACACGCTCGGCAGCTGGGGCGAGCAGACAGGTTTTTCGAGTTAGGGAATTGGAAGGGACTCCAGCGCGCATTTGCAGTTCCGAGCCCGCCCGCGAGATGCGAGATGCGGGAGCGTCCTTGCGTGTGAGCTCATCTTTCCTGGGGAGGCGAGTTGGAAAACTTCACACTCAGCCTTGTCACGTGGCCAGCCTCTGTGTGTTTGGCAGCTCAGGTGTCCTGTGGTGGGACCCTGGTCAGTCCTTCCAACCCGTAAGTACCGCTAGGGCTGGGGCCACCTCCAGCTTGCGCTCTTGCTGGGGAAAGGAGATTCACGAGGAAACAATGAGAGAAAAAGGTTGGAGGGACTTTTGGGAGGCGTGGGGGAGATGTTATCAATTGTTTGACTTGGAAATGCTAACTTATTCATGCTGAAACGTGTCCGCAACCCTTTGGAAGAAACACAGTAATACCTCCCCAGTCAGGCGGAACCTTATCACCGTGAAGAGCACAGCTCTAGAGCCAGACTGCCTGAAGCCAAGGTCTAGCTCTGACACTTGCTGTGTGGCCTCAGGCACGTTGCTTACCCTCTCTGTGTTTCTATCTCCTCATCTATAAAGTGGAGATAATGTCACCCGCCTATCCGCCTTGTGGGGCATCAAACACGTTAATACAAGTGAACTATTCAGAGCGGTCTCTGACACCGAGACAAATGTTTACATCTTTATCATCATCAATCATTATTATTTTTAGAGGGAGGGTTTTGCTCACTGCAGCCTCTGCCTCCCAGGCTCAAACTATCCTCCTGCCCCAGCTCCCTGAGTAGCTGGGATTATAGGAATGTGCCACTGTTCACAGCTGATTACTGGATTTTTGGTACAGATGGGGTTTTGCTGTGTTGCCCAGGCTGGTCTCAAACTCCTGAGCTCAAGCTGTCCTGCCTCGGTTGGCCTCCTGAAGTGCTGAGATTATAAGTGTGAGCCGCTACACCCATCCTCAGTAAATACTTAATAACAGTTTTTTAAAACAAATAGTTGAATGAATGAGTGATCCATGAGAAGAAAATATACAATAGAAGAAGACTGATATTAAATTCTAAAACGTGGCCATGCAGTGCAGGATCTGATCAAGCATACACTGGCAATGGTGTCCGGCGCGCAGGCGGTGGGGAGGCAGTGTTGTGAAACCCTGTGGGTGGTGGTGTTCAGGGCGGGCTTCCTGGAGGAGGTGGAGTGGGAGTGACTAGCTCCAGCTGGCTCCAGCCAGCTTCAAAGATGTCAAGTGCTGTCAGATTGGCAGCTATTGCTGCCTGGTCTAGCCCTGGGCCATTCTGCTGTGACTCGGGTAGGGGGAGACTGGGAGAGCATCATCTCCCTCTCTGTTACAGGGAATGGGCCCAGATGGGAGACAGTGGTCGTGAGGACCAGCCCCGTGCTGGAGACACACGGAGCGTTTTAGAGTGGATTTCATGCCTCAGCCCTAATGTGGACTGTCTCTGCTTTGGTTCGGAAAAACAGACGTCTCCCTCCAGCCTCCTGAAACCAATTGGAAACAAACCTTCCTTCCTTGCCCTTCCCCCAGCATCTGTAGAGAGGCCAACACCCCAGCAGAACAAGACAGAACAAAGAGGAGGAAAGCAAGGGGACTCGGGACGCGGCTCCCTGCAGTGAGCGAGCGGAGAGGGGCTTCCTCTCGGGTGGCTGGGAAACAGGTGGTCTGGGTCTTTGTGGAACACACCTGCTGATCTCTCTGGAGCGCCGCTCCCTGGCCACCTGTTCATCCCCTCTGTTGATTAGGGAGGCTACAGACAGGTCCTGCCACAGCTGCACTTCCACTCTGTGTCACCGATGGCCTGCAGGCTCCTGTGCCTATAAAGCCCATGCTCCGTTGCCTGGCGCAAGAGGGCACCTGCCTTCCGCCCTGGCCTCAGCCCCACTCCTCCTAACGCCCACTCTGTCCCCAGTGGTCTCCTGGCAGTCACCCAGGTGAGGCCAAGAGGGCCTAGTATCTCTGGGCCCACTGGCTTCACAGCCTGGCTCCTCCCCTCCGCTGTCTGGGTGACCTTGACCGGGTCCCTAAGTCACTGAGCCTTGGTTTCCTGATTGGGAAAACGGGATGCGTGAGAGTGACCCCTGGTGTGAGGTGGGAGGAGGCCCAGATGAGAGGGTCCGTGGGAAGGTACACGTTCGAATTGTATCTGCTCCTTGACATTTGTGTCCAGCTCTGGGCTGTCCCCAAAAGAAACTCCCTGGACCCCTAAGATCCCTCAACCCAGTATGGTTCGGCTCTTCCCATGCGCAGCTGGTTATAGTTAGGCATCTGTCTATTTCAAGTGCAGCACTGGAGGCCAGAGGTCTAGGCTTGAGGCCCCGGCTGCACAGCCACGGTCTCCCCGAGACCCGGAAGACATCCTCGATGCTCTCTCGGGGCCCAAGTTCTTCCTTCGTGAATGGGAGATGGTTATGATCACGCCCACCTCCCAGCCTCCTAATGCGGTGCAAATGGGGTCCGTGCATGTGAAAGCACTTTGTCAACTATAAAAAGCACCTGGGCACAGCTGCTGCTTTCTGATTCTTCTTGGATGTGGGTTTCCTGTGGGAAAGACCTGCTTTTTTTGCCAAACCAGGGTGGTGGAGTGGGGGTCCCAAACAGGTGTCCAGGAAGTTGTCCCCCTGGGCCTGGTCTGGGGGGAGGGCCCGTATGTCTTGGTGGGATCAGGCCTGGGGGCGCTGGCCTCCCCGTGGTGCAGAGAACCCACAGGGGTGCGGGCAGGGGGTGTGGCAGTGGCGACCCCGTGGAGTAATTTCCGGCCTGGCCCCCAGTCTAAAGGCATCCAGATGATGTCTTGAAGCAGTTATGCAGGAAGGCGGCTGCCAGACATGAGGGCACTGGAAGTAGGTCCAAAGACACAACCAGGGGACACCGGAGGACACATCTGATCACTGCGACGGGAAAACAATTGAAACGTGGGATCGCCCAAAGCCCAGCTAGAAACCGTCAAAATATAAACACCCGCTGCCAAACAGCACAGCGGTCAGATTATGAGAGACGTGGTACCAGAAAAATTCTACGTGATTGAATTATGAACATTCATTTTTGAAAATGAAGGAAACAAGGGCAGCCTGGTGCAGCAGGGCTTGGGAAGGATGTCTGCCCGAGGGGCACGCCCAGGTGGGGCTGAGGCCGCGTCATCGCCCGGCCCCTGTGCCAGCAAGAAGCCAGACCCTGAGCAGACACCGACTCAAACCATGCTGAGGAATGCGTTATCTAGAAGACAACAGGGAGCTGTGGAGGGCGGTGAAGCAGGGAAACGCGGCACCCAGATATTTACACAAGCGGTGGTAAAGGGAAGGTTGGCTGGGGTGTTCCTTAAAGCAGGCAGCGAGGGCAAGTGCAGGTGACTCATGCCCGTCATCCTAGCGCTTTGGGAGGCTTAGGCGGGAGGATGGCTTGAGCCCAGGAATTTGAGATCAGCCTGGGCAACATAGTGAGACCCCATAGCTAAAAAAAAAAAAAAAAAAAAATCCTTTTAATTAGGCAAGCCTGGTGATATACACCTGAAGTCCCAGCTACTTGGGAGGCTGAGGCAGGATGATCGCTTGAGCCCAGGAGTTCGAGGTTGCAGTGAGCTATGGCGGCGCCATTGCACTCCAGCCTGGGCAACAGGCGAGACCCTGTCTCTTAAAAAAAAGAAAAAAAGCAAGCATCCAGGTGTGTGCGGGGAGAGAACACCTCCAGATATTAAAGAGACAGTCTCACGGAGCTGCAGCTTGGATGCTTCAGATAAAGAGGGGCGGAGGTTGGGGATGATGACCCTCTCATTTTGGGAGCAAGAGATGGCAAGGGTAGGGAACAAGGAAGAGCAAGCTTGGGACAGAGAAGGATGACCTCAGCTGGAGGCTTACGGAGGTTGAGGTACCCCAGCCAGGAGATGTGTCTAGAGGAAGCCGCCTGTATGTACAGTGGGGCTTGAAAGTAGGACCTAGACCAGAGACTCAGGGGTTTCTCAGAAGTGGACCCTGAGGTGCCTTTTTTTTTCTTTTCTTGAGACAGGGTCTCACTCTGTCACCCAGGCTGGAGTACAGTGGCACGATCATAGCTCCCTACAGCATCCAAGTCCTAAGATCAAGTCATCCTCCTGCATCAGCCTCTGGAAGAGCTGGGATGACAGGTGGGCATACATCACCATGCCCAGCTAATTTTTTATTTTTATAGAGACAGGGTCTCGCTATGTTACCCAGGCTTGTGTCAAATCCTAACTTCGAGCAATCCTCTCTGCCTTGGCCTCCCAAAGCGCTGGGATTACAGGCATGCGCTGCCATGCCCAGCCATCTCTCTCTGTCCTGGGGAGGCTGGAGCCTGCAGAGGAAGTCTCCAGGGCTCCAGTGAAGACATTGGGTGTGGGCAGCTGGCACCAGCAGGTGAGACCTGCCAACCATAGTCCGGAGAGCATCACTTGCGCTCGTCCTGAGGACAGGTCTCTCTCTGTGGCCACCATCCCGGAGGTCCGCAAGTTTCAGCAGAATAGAGACCCCAGCTGCTGCTGCTCTGTACATTTTTGGGCTGGGGGCAGGGGTTGTCTCAGACTGTGGCAGGGAAGAGTGGGAGCTGGAGGCTCCAAGGGTGAGATGCCTCAGGCTGGAAAATCGCATCACGAGCTTGAGGCTGGCCCCGGGACAAGGCAGGCAGAGTGCTGAGAGGCCGACGGTCCAACAGGCGGCCAGTGCAGGCAGAGAGATTAATTCTTGGAAAGTGGAAACCCTCCCGGGGGCTGCAGCGGGTCTTTGAGCTGCTGGCGAGCCCCATGCTGGCTTTGGGATCATCCAGAGTGGTGAAAACAGAGTGGCTGGAGATTCTGGCCACCTCGTGGTGTGGACAGGACCGTGAGATCCAGAGGACAGGGGCCATCCCACACAGGCTGTGGCTAAGCTGGAACAGGGGCCCAGGTATCCCGGCTCCCGGCCTGGTTTCGTTTCTTTCTGCCAGGTTGCTGCCTCTTACAAAAGGGAGAATCCACGTGGCATTTCTCCTTGATTCTGAATGGGATAATAGAGTATGCAAAGTGGGTTTCCCTTCCTAAGCACCCTTGGGTGGGGTGATCTCAAAACCCTCTCTGCTTTCTGTATCTCTGGAATCTGGCTTTGCTAATTGGCTTGATTAAAAGAATTTTTTTTTGTTGTTTTTTGAAACATTTTTAGAAACAATTTCAGACTTACAGAAAAGTTGCAAGAGTTGTTCAAGGAACTCCCTGATAATTTTTTTTTAACCTAGAGTCATCGCTTATTTAGCTTTTGCTCCATATCATGTTCTCTTTACACACGCACGTGCGCACACGCGTGCACACACAGGCACACACGCACACACAGAGTTCATATCGATGTCTCCAATTCCCATTTGATAACCGTCTCAGTTTACTCTTTCCAAACACGTACTTCTCCAACAATGGGAAATCTGGCTCCAATTTTCTCTTGAGGTAGGTTTCCTCCTCTGCTACCCAGGCTGGAGTGCAATGGCACGATCATAGCTCATTGCAGCCTTGAACTCCGAGGCTCAAGCGATCCTCCCTCCTAGGCATCCCACGTAGCTGGGACTAAGGTGCGCGCTGCCATGCCTGGCGAATCACTTTTTAAAATTTGGCTCCTGTTTTTCACCATTTGCTTGGGCCTAGAATACAAGAGAATAGTTTCAGAATTTGTAAAAACCCTTATGACTGTAACAGGCAAGCTACAACTGAAGTTCAGCATTTTTTTGTCGTTGAGACAGAGTTTCGCTCTTATCACCCAGGCTGGAGTGCAGTGGCGCGATCTCAGCTCACTGCAACCTCCGCCTCTCGGGTTCAAGAGATTCTCCTGCCTCAGCCTCCTGAGTAGCTGGGACTACAGGTGCCCGCCACTATGCCCGGCTAATTTTTTGTATTTTTAGTGGCGATGGGGTTTCACCATGTTGGCCAGGCTGCTGTTGAACTCCTGACCTCAGGTGATTCTCCTGCCTTAGCCTCCCCAAGTGCTGAGACTACAGGTGTAAGGTACCACACCTGGCCCAGTTAACATTGCTTTACCGTTCCCTAAGATACAATTTAATATTGTAAAATACACGTTTTAAGTGTATGAATTGATACTTTTGGACAAATTGTGCTATCCACAGCACACTGCCTTGGTCTGCTCAGGCTGCCATCACAGAATACCATAGACTCGATGGCTGAAAGAACAGACTTCTTTTTCACGGTTCTCAAGACTGAGAAGTCCAAGATTAAGGTGCCGGCAGATTCGGTTCCCGGCAAGGGTCCACTTTCTGGTTTACAAATGGCCGCCATCTTGCTGTGTCCTCACATGGTAGAGAGTGAGCTTAAGGGCCAGGCGTGGGGGCTCACGCTTGTAACCTCAGCAACTTTGGGAGGCCAAGGCAGGCAGATCATGAGATCAAGAGATTGAGAGCATCCTGGCCAACGTGATGAAACCCCATCTCTACTAAAAATACAAAAAAATTAGCTGGATGTGGTGGCCCACACCTGTAGTCCCAGATACTCAGGAGGCTGAGGCAACAGAATTGCTTGAACCCGGGAGGTGGAGGTTGCAGTGAGCCATGATGGTGCCATTGCACTCTAGCCTGGTGACAGAGTGAGACTCCGTCTAAAAGAAGGAAGGAAGGCAGGGAGGGAGGAAGGAAGGGAAGGAAAGAGAGCACTGGTCTCTCTTCCTCTTCTCATAAGGATATTGATCCCATCATGGTGGCCTCACCCTCATGAATCCATCTAAACCTAATCACCTCCCAAAAGTGCCATCTCTAGATGCCATCATGTCGTGGGAGGTTAGTGCTTCAATGTGTAAATTGGCAGGAGACAAAAGCATTCAGTTCCTAACACCAGTCAAGACAGAGAAAATTTTCATCATTCTAGAGGTTCTGTAGGGTAACTAGGGGTAGAATAGCTGGGCGATAAGGCAAGTGGATGTTTCACCAAACGAGAACAGCCAAGACTCAGCTTACAGCATCTGTGTTATTTTACATTTCTACCGACAATGGATGAGATCGCTCTACGTTCTCACCAAAATTGGGTGTTGTCAGTCTTTTAAATTTCAGCCTTTAGAGTAGAGTCATACAGTCTATAGGATTTTTTTAGCCTGACCATCCTGACAGATACACAGTGGTGTCTCATTGTGATTTTAATTTGCATTTTCCTGCTGACTGATTATGTTGAGCTTGTTACCATGTAGACAACTTTATTAGAAAAGTGTCTAATGTTTAGGTGTTTTGCCTATTTTTTTAATGTTGGGGTTTAAATTTTTTTTTGACTAATTGATTATAGGACCTATTTATATATTCTGGATATAAGTTCTTTTTTATGAAAACATTTTTTTAAAAATATGAAGTCTTGCTCCATCGCCAGGCTGGAGTGCAATGGTGTGATCTCTGCTCACTGTAACCTCCGCCTCCCAGGTTCAAGCAATTCTCCTGCCTCAGCCTCTGGTGTAGCTGGGATTACAGGTACCTGCCAGCATGCCCAGCTAATTTTTATATTTTTAGTAGAGACTGGGTTTCACCATGTTGGCCAGGATGGTCTTGATCTCCTGACTTCATGATCCGCCCGCCTTGGCCTCCCAAAGTGCTGGGATTATAGGTGTGAGCCACCACGCCCAGCTATATTCTGGATACAAGTTCTTTATCAGATACAAGGTTTGTGACTATTTTCTTGTAAGTCCGTGGTTTGTCTCTTCATTTTTTATTGAAGACTGTTTTTAAAATTTGTGGATGAGTATGCATAACATAAAACTGATCATCTCAACCATTTTAAAATGTAAAATTCAGTGGCATTAAGTATATCCACGATAGTGTGTCTCTATCAGCACTACCAATGCCCCATCTCTAGACACCATCATATTGTGGGAGGTTATGCAATAAGGAATCCAGTGTCCATTAAGTTGTCACTCCCCAATCCCCGATTTTCCCAGCCTTGACGATCACTAATCTACTTTCTGTCTCTATGGATTTGCCTATTCTGCGCATTCATATTAATAGAATCAACAGAATGTCACTTTTTTTGTCTAGCTTTTTTCACTTAACATAATTTTTTTTTTTTTTTTGAGATGGAGTTTCGCTCTTGTTACCCAGGCTGGAGTGCAATGGCACGATCTCGGCTCACCGCAACCTCCGCCTCCTGAGTTCAGGCAATTCTCCTGCCTCAACCTCCTGAGTAGCTGGGATTACAGGCACGTGCCATCATGCCCAGCTAATTTTTTGTATTTTTAGTAGAGACGGGGTTTCACCATGTTGATCAGGATGGTCTCGATCTCTTGACCTCGTGATCCACCCACCTCGGCCTCCCAAAGTGCTGGGATTACAGGTGTGAGCCACCATGCCTGGCCCAACATAATGTTTTTAAGGTTCATTCACTTTGAAGAATGTATAAAAAATGTCATTCCTCTTTAGGGCTGGATAATATTTCATTGTATGGAGAGACTGCAATTTGTTTATTCATTCATCCATTGGTGGATATTTTGGTTGCTTCCACCTTCTGGCTATTGTTGTGTCTTTGTTTTTTTGTTTGTGTGTTTGTCAGCTCCTTTAGGGTCTGACTTTTCGTGATTTTGAATAGAACCACTGTGAACCTTCATGTACACGTTTTTGTGTGGACTTATGTTTTCAGTCCTCTTGGGTATACATCTAGGAATGGAAATATTGGGTAATAGGGCAATTCTGTGTTTAGCTTTTTGAGGAACTGCCACACTGTTTTTCACAGAGGCTGCACCATTTTGCATTCCCACCAGCAACATATAAGAACTCCAATTTCTCCAGACCCTCAACAAAATTTATGTTTCATTTTTTGACTATAGTCATCCTCATGGATATGAAGTAGTGTTTTCACTTACATTTCTCTAATGATTAATGATGTTGAACATATTTTCATGTGCTTATTGGCAATTTGTATTTCTTCCTTAGAGAAATGTCTGTTCTTTTGTCAATATTTTCATTGGGTTGTTTGTCTTTTCATTGTTGAGTTCTGAGAGTTCTTTACATATTCTGGAAACTAGATCCTTATTAGCAATATGAATTGCAAATATTTTCTGTCATTCTGTAGGTTTTTTTTTCACTTTCTTGACTGTATCTTTTAATGTATGTAAGTTTTTTGTTTGGATGAAGTTCAGCCTTTTTTTTGTTGCTTGTACTTTTGGTGTCATATCTAGAAAATTATTGCCAAATCCAAGGTCTTGAAGGTTTACCTCTGTTTTCTTCTAAGAGTTTTATAATTTTAGCTCTTACAGTTAGGTCTTTTATCCATTTTGAATTGTGTCAGGTGAAGACACATGAGGTGAGGTAAAGGTCTAACTTTATTTTTTGGCATGTGGACATCCAGTTGTCCCAGCACCATTTGTTGGAGAGACTATTCTTCCCCCACTGAATGATCTTGACACCTTTGTTGGAAATCAATTGGCAATAGATCTATTGGCTTTTTTTTTTTCTGGATTCTGAACTGCATTTCATTGGTCTGTATGTCTATTCTTAACGGCGGTGTCATACGGTTTTAATTGCTGTAGCTTTGTAAGTAAGTTTTGAAATTGGGAAATTTGAGTCCTCCAGCTTTGTTATTTTTCAAGATTGTTTCTGGCTATTTGAGATTCATTGCATTTGCATTTGAACTTTTGGATAAACATGTCCATTTCTGTGAAAAATGGCAGTAGGAATTTTGAGAGGGATTGCATTGAATCTGTAGATCATTTTGGTGGATATTGCCATCTTAACAGTACTGTTTTCTAATCCATGAACATGGGATGCTTTGCCATTTATTTAGGCTTTCTTTAATCTCGTTCAATGATGTCATGCACTTTTCACCACACAAGTCTTACACCTCCTTTGTTCAATTTATTGGAATTAAAGTATTTTATTCATTTTGAAGCTATTGCCCATAGAATGGCTTTCTTAATTTTATTTTTATGCTTATTGCAAGTGTATAGAACAAAGTTCTTTGCCCCCCACTCCCTGTACTAGCAAGCCACACGAGGGGCACAAACTGTCATCACAGCCACATCTGAGGTGGACGGTGGGAGACTGTAGGCACTACATAAAAAGTTGCAACATTCTCCTAACCAAAATGTAACAGTTTATTTCTTAATTAAGTACTCTTTTAGTTGCTGTTTCTTTAATTTCAGAGTTCCAAAAAAGTTGAATCTGACACTTTTTGCCAGCTTAATTATTGCTTTAGTGGACTGATGGATTTCTAGAATTCCTTACCCTGCTGTTTTCAGTGACATCTGAATGCCTTATTTTAAAACTGCCAACCTATTTTCCCAAGTGGCTGTATCATTTTACACTATATATACCTAGTGGGAATGTAAAATGAGGGCAATTAAAATGTTTAATTAGTCAAAGTGTATCTTTAAGTGATATACTACTTCATATACAGAGTAAAAGCTTTTCTCCAGGATACTCCCAATTCCTCTTCCACTGGTACGGTTTTTGTCATCCCTTTTGCTTTTACATATGCTATAAACATACAATTCATTGCCACTATTTTTGCCGTTAGACAATTATCTCTTTTTTAGATCGACTGTATTTTTCTCTTTCTCTCTCTCTGTTTTTTTTTTTTGAGACAGAGTTTTGCTCTTGTTACCCAGGCTGGAGTGCAATGGGGTGATGTCGGCTCATCTCAACCTCCGCCTCCTGGGTTCAGGCAATTCTCCTGCCTCAGCCTCCTGAGTAGCTGGGATTACAGGCACGCACCACCATGCCCAGCTAATTTTTTGTATTTTTGATAGAGACGGGGTTTCACCACGTTGACCAGGATGGTCTCGATCTCTTGACCTTGTGATCCACCCACCTCGGCCTCCCAAAGTGCTGGGATTACAGGCTTGAGCCACCGTGCCTGGTCTCTCTCTCTCTCTCTCTTTAAGAGAAAGGGTGTCACTCTGTCATTTAGGCTGGAGGGCTGTGGTGTGATCATGACTCACTGCTCACAGGCAAATTCTTGCTGGGTTTCTCAAGCTGGCCTCAAACTCCTAGCTCCAAGCAATCCTCCTCCCTTGGCCTCCTAAAGAACTGGGATTACAGGTGTGAGTCACTGTACCCAGCCTAGACTATCTTTTAGAGAAGATTTAGGTTCATAGAAAAATGGCATAGAAAGTACAGAAAATTCTCATATTGCCTCCCCTGCCCCCACATACAACATTCCCCGCTATGGACACCCCTCATCACAATGGTATATTTGGATATATCATAGTTCATACTTGGCACATAATTCAAAAATAGAGAGAAGACCTTAATGTAACAGCTGCTTTCTTCTTAGAAGGAAGCAGGAGTAAACCTTCCTAACCTTGAATTTGGCAATGATTTTATATTCAGCCCATGAACCCATATTAACACATCATTATCACCCAAGTTCACAGTTTCCATAGAATTCGCTCCAGGTGTTACACATTCTATGACTTTTTTGTTTTTGAGATGGAGTTTCCCTCTCGTTGCCCAGGCTGGAATGCAATGGCATGATCTCTGTTCACTGCAACCTCTGCCTCCTGGATTCAAGTGATTCTCCTGCCTCAGCCTCCCCAGCAGCTGGGGTTACAGGTGCGTACCACCACACCCAGCTGATTTTTGTATTTTTAGTAGAGACGGGGTTTCACCATATTGGCCAGGTTGGTCTCAAACTCCTGACCTCAATGATCCACCCTTCTCGGCCCCACAGAATGCTGGGATTACAGGCGTGAGTCACCACGCCTGGCCAACATTCTATGACAAGTGTATAATGGCATGTGTCTACCATTGATCTTCTCAAATAACCAACTTTTGGTTTTATTGATTTTCTTTAATCTTTTATTCATTCATTTAATTTTTCTACCTTATATTATTTCCTTCTTTCTGCTACCTTTGAGCTTATTTTGTTCTTTTTTACATATTCTTAAGGTAAAATATTAGATTATTGATTTAAAGAGATCTTTCTTCTTTTTAAATGTAAATATTTGTAGCTATCAATTTCACTCTGGGCCCTGCTTTCCCTCTAGCCCACAAATCTTGATATGTTATGTTTTATTTTCATTTCATTGTTTTTTTTCGTCTCTCTCTCTCTCTTTATATATATATGTGTGTGTGTGTGTGTGTGTGTGTGTGTGTGTGTGTGTGTAGTCCTGTAATCCCAGCACTTTGTGTATATGTATACACACACACACACACATATATAAATATATGTATATATATTTTTTGAGACAGAGTCTTGCTTTGTCACCCCGGCTGGAGTGCAGTGGTGCAATCTTGGCTCACTGCAACCTCCATCCCCTGGGCTTAAGTGATCCTCCCACTTCAGCCTCCTCAGTAGCTGGGACCACAGGTGTGCACCACCGTGTCCAGCTAATTTTTTGTATTTTTTTGTAGAGACGGGGTCTCACCATGTTGGCCAGGCTGATCTTGAACTTCTGAGCTCAAGCAATCTGCCTGCCTCAGTCTCCCAAAGAGCTAGGATTACAGGTGTGAGCAACTGTGCCAGACTCAAAATATTTCCTAATTTAGCTTGTGGTTTTCTTTTCTTTTTTTCTTTCTTTCTTTTTTTTTTTTTTTAGAGATGGGGTTTCACTATCTTGGCCAGGCTGGTCTTGAACTCCTGACCTCGTGATCTACCCACCTTGGCCTCCCAAAATCCTGGGATTACAGGTGTGAGTCACTGCACCTGGCCTTACCTTGTGATTTTCTACTTTACTTTCTTCTTTGGCCTGCTGATTATTTAGAAGTATGTTGATTAATTTCCATGTATTTGTGAATTTTCCAAATATCCTTCTGTTATTAATTTCTGATTTCATTCCATTGTGGTCAGAAAACATATTTTGTATTATTTCCATTTTTAAAAATGTATTAAGACATATTTTATGGCCTGGCATGTAATTTCTATTGGAGAATGTTTCCTGTGTACATCAGAAGAATGTGTATCGTATTGTTGTTGGGTAGAATGTTCTATAGATGTTCGTTAGGTCCGGTTGTCATACATTCTGCTTTTTTGCTGATCTGATGTCTGGTTGTTTTTTTATTATTAAAGATGGAGGCTGGGCATGGTGGCTCACATCTGAAATCTCAGCACTTTGGGATGCCAAGGTGGGAGATCACCTGAGGTCAGGAGTTCAAGACCAGCCTGGCCAATATGGCAAAACCCCGTCTCTACTAAAAATACAAAAATCAGCTGGGCATGGTGGTGCATGCCTATAATCCCGGCTACTTGGGAGGCTGAGGCAGGAGAATCGCTTGAACCTGGGAGGTGGAAGTTGCAGTGAGCCAAGATTGCACCACTGCACTCCAGTCTAGGCAACAGAGCAAGACTCTGTCTCAAAAACAAATAAATAAAAATATTGACATGGCTAAATAGTATTGTGGTATTCTCTATTTTCCCTCCAATTACTGCAGTTTTTGCTTGATGTACTTTGAAACTCTGTGTTTAGGTGCATATAGGCTTACAAATGTTATATCTTCTTGAAGTATTGACACTTTTATCATTCTGTAATGTCCTTCTTTGTCTCTAGTAACATTTTTTTTTTCTTTTCTTTTCTTTTTGAGACGGAGTTTCGCTCTTGTTACCCAGGCTGGAGTGCAATGGCACGATCTCAACTCACCACAACCTCCGCCTCCTGGGTTCAGGCAATTCTCCTGCCTCAGCCTCCTGAGTAGCTGGGATTACAGGCATGCACCACCACGCCCAGCTAATTTTTTGTATTTTTAGAAGAGACGGGGTTTCACCATGTTGACCAGGATGGTCTCGATCTCTTGACCTTGTGATCCACCCACCTCGGCCTCCCAAAGTGCTGGGATTACAGGCTTGAGCCACTGCGCCTGGCCACATTTTTTTTTTCTTAAAGCCAATTTTTTTCCCCCCTGATATTAGTGTAGTCACTCTAGCTCTCTTTTGGTTACTGTCCACATGGAATATTTTTTCCATCCTTTTACTTTCAACCTATTTGTGTTTTTTAACCTATTTGTGTCTTTTAGTTGGAGTGTTTAACCCATTTAATTTAGTGTAATTAATCATGAGGATTTACTTCTTCCAGTCCATCTGCCATTTGCCTTTTTATTCCTTGGTTCTTCCATTACAGCCTTCTTTTATGTTTTATAGATATTTTGTAGTATACCATTTTAATTCCTTGTTGTTACTTTTACTATATATATTTTAGTTATTTGTGTTTGCCCTGGGGATGACAATTAACATCTCTGTTTATAGCAGTGTAGTTTTGATTTTGTTTTTCTTATTTTTTCTTTTGAGACAGGGTCTCACTCCAATTTGCCCAAGCTGGAGTGCAGTGGCATGATGTTGGCTCACTGCAGCCTTGACCTCCTGGGGTTAAGCAATCCTCCTACCTCGACCTCCTAAGTAACTGGGACTAAAGGCATGCACCATCGTGCTGGTTAATAGTAGTTTTGATTAATACCAATTTAACTTCAATAGTATATAAAACTTTGCTGCTATATAGCTTCACTACCCTCCCATGCTATTCTTGCTCAAGTTACGTTCTTATTCATCATGTGCCCCTCAATATAGATTTATAATTATTGCTTTGTACCATTGTCTTTGGAATCAGATAGAAAAACAGGAGTTACAAACAAAAAACACGTTTATACTGTCTTTTATATTTAACTATGTAGTTATCTTTCCCAGTGTTCTTTATTTCTTTGTGTGGATTTGAGTTGCTGGCTAGTGTTATTTCATCTCAACCCGAAGGACTCTCTTTAGCGTTTGTCATAGGGCAGCTGTGCTACGAACAGCTTCTCTCAGTTTTTATCTGGGAATGTTTGATTTCTCCTTCATTTCTGAAGGATAAGTTTGTCAGATATAGCATTCTTGGTTGATCTTATTTTCTTTCATCTCTTTGAATAGATCATCCTACTCCCTCTGACCTTCATGGTTTTTGATGAAAAACCAGCCATTCATCTTATTAAGGACGTCTTATCTATGATGAACCTCTGTTCTCATGCTGCAAAAAGATCCTCTCCTTGACCTCTGACAATTTGATTATGACGTATCTAGGTGTGGACCTCTTTGAATTTATTCTAGTTAGAGTTTGTTGAACTTCTTAGATGCACAGGTTATATATCAAATTTGGGAATGTTTGTCCATTATTTCTTCAAATGTTCTTTCTTCCCCTTTCTCTCTCCCTTCTTCGGAGACTCCTATTATACATATGTTGATGTGCTTTATGGCATTCCATAGTTCTTTGAGGCTCTGTTCATTTTTCTTCATTCTTTTTTTATTTTTTTCTGTTCATCTGACTTGATGATTTCAATTGACTGATCTTCAAGTTTGCTATTTTAAAAAATCTGTGGAGCCCTTCTAGTGAGTTTTTCATTTCAGTTGTTATACTTTTCAATTCCAGAACTTCTATTTCATTACTTTGTATGATTTCAGTCTCTTTTTTGATATTCTCTATTTGGTGAGATACTGTTCTCATGCTTTCCTTTAGTTTTTTTAGACATGGTTTCTTTAGCTCTTTAAAATAGTTGATTTAAAGTCTGTCCAGCCTGTAATCCCAGCACTTTGGGAAGCTGAGGCAGGTGGATCACTTGAGGTCAGGAGTTTGAGATCAGCCTGGCCAACATGGAAAAACTCCATCTCTACTAAAAATACAAAATATTAGCTGGGCATGGTGGCACACACCTGTAATCCCAGCTACTCGGGAGGCTGAAGCAGAGAATCACTTGAACCTGGGAGGCAGAGGTTGCAGTGAACCAAGATCACACCACTGCACTCCAATGTCTGGAACCCAATGTCTGGGCTTCCTCAGGAACAATTTCTATTGATTGCTTCCCGTGTCCCCGATCCCACCACATATATAAGCCATCCTTTTGTATTTCTTTGCCTGCCTCATTTTTTTTTTGGTTGAAAACTGTACATTTTGAAATATTATAATATACAACTCTGGAAATCAGATTTCCTCTTTATCCCCAGGTTTTGTCACTGTTTCTGCTTATTGTGGTCATTATTGTTTGTTCAGTGATGTCTGAACAAATTCTGTAAATCCTGTGTCCTGTGTCAAGCATGGCCTCTAAAGCCTCTATTCCAGCTAATGATTAGACAAAGATGTACTTGAACCTTTCTGGAACCAACAAATCTCCCAGGCTTTGCTGAAGAGCATGCGATCATCCTTGAACACGTGCATTGCCTCCTGGATTCCCAGAACATGTCGGGTCTGTCAAATCTTTCTTGCCAAGCTTTTTGGTTACGATATTGTTTGCCCCATCATTATCCAGTGACTCAGGCAGTAGTGACTAAACGTTTGCCTGCCGATGTTTTTGATAAACACCTTCACCATCTACTGGCAGGTAGTGGCTCTAGCTCTGAGTTAGGCAAAATAAAGGCGAACGTTCTGGGCTGCTTTTACGGGAACCACCAGACAGGTGGAAATAACAAATCCCATTTCTGGGTGAATGAGGACCGTTCTGTAGCAGCAGAACGTGAACTGTTATTTTCAAAGCTACCACTGAGCTGGAGGAGTGGAGGGTGGGACGAGGGTAAGTTAAAATGCCACAAACCTTGCTGCTCTTACTGAGATTCAGCTGTTTTTCTTGAATAAGTGCTCCTGGGCTGCTACAAGTCTTTGGTTAATTTCCAGAGTTGCAACAAATGGATTCTCACAGGCTTTTGCCAGTTTTTTTTTTTATTTATGTAAAAGTAGAATTTTGGAGGGTTTTTTTTTGTTGTTGTTGTTTGTTTGTTTGTTTTGAGACAGAATCTTGCTCTGTTGCCCAGGCTGGAGTACAGTGGTGTGATCTCAACTCACTGCAACCTCCACCTCCTGGGTCCAAGTGATTCTCCTGCCTCAGCCTGCAGAGTAGCCAAGATTACAGGCACATGCCACCACACCTGGGTAATTTTTGTATTTTTAGTAGAGACAGGGTTTTGTCATGTTGGTCAGACTGGTTTCGAACTCCTGACCTCGGCCTTCCAAAGTGCTGGGATTATAGGCATGAGCCACTGCCCCCGGCCAGCCCAGGAGTTTGAGACCAGCCTGGGCAACATAGAGAGACCCTGTCTCTACAAAAAAAAAAAAAAAAAAAAAAAAGAGAGAGAGAGAGAAGAATAAATAAATAAGCAAACTTAGCCAGGTATGGTGGCATGTACCTATAGTCCCAGCTACTCAGGAGGCTGAGGTAGGAGGATCACTTGAGCCCAAAAGGGAGGCTGCAGTGAGCTGTGATTGTGCCACTGTACTCCAGCCTTGTTGACAGAGTAAGGCCATCTTTAAACACTTTTTTTTCTTTCTGTGCTTGTCTTTTCATTCTAATAGTAATTTTTCAGAGAACAAAAGTTTATCATTTTAATGAAGTCCAATTAATCAAGATTTTATTTTGCAAATTGCAGTTTTGATTTTGTATCTAAGAACTCTTTGCCTAACCTAACATCACAATTATTTTCTTCTAAAAGTTTTAGTCTTACACTTAGATCTGTGATCTTTTTGAGCTAGGTTTTTTTTTTTGCGTAAGCTGTGAGGTTAGGTTGAAGTTCATTGATTTTTGCCAAATAATATCCAATGCTCCAGCACCATTTGTTATAAAAATTATCCTTACTCTTTCGTAATGTCTTTGCACCTTTGTCAGAAATCTGTTTCCTGCATTTCTGTGGGTCTGTGTCTATACTCTGTTCTTTTGCATTGAAGTATTCTATTTCATTCTATTGCATTTACCTGTGTCCCATTGCCAATACTACACTGTCTTAATTGCTACAGCCTTAGAGTAAGTCTTAAATTCAGGTCATGTGAGTCTTCAAACTTCCTTCTTACTCAACTTTGCTTTGGCTTTCCTAATTCCTCTGTATTTTGCATGTACATTGTACAAGCAGCTTGTATATATCTACAAAAATCCTGCTCAGATTTTGATCTGTGTTTTGTTAAATCTACAGACCAGTCTGGGGAGTGGTGATATCCTACTTATATCAAGTCTTCTAATCTGTGAACATGCTATGCCTCTTCATTATTTAGGTCTTTCTAGATTTTTTTAAAGAGCATTTTGACATTTCTAGCATAAATACCTTGCATATGTTTTATTCATTTTATACATATGTATTGCATTGTTTTGGCATTTTATAAATGGTTTTTAAAATTTCAGTTTCTAATCTTTTGTCGCTAGCACATAAATACACAATTCTATGTTGTAACCTTTACAAACTTATTTATAGTTATAATATATTTTTCTTTCTGTAGATTTCTTTTTTTCTTTTTATTCAGAATTTCTCTCACTTTGTTGCCCAGGCTGGAGTGCAGTGTCACGATCACAGTCCACTGCAGCCTCGACCTCCTGGGATGAAGGGATCCTCCCACCTCAGCCTCCAGAGTAGTGAGATTACAGGTGTGCACCACCTCACCCAGCCATTTTTTTTGTGTTGTTTGTAGAGACAGGGTTTCATAATGTTACCCAGGTTGGTCTTGAACTCCTGGACTCAAGGGATCCACCCACTTTCTGGGTCTCCCAAAGTGCTGGGATTATAGCTGTGAGCCACTGCACCCAGCCTCTTTCTGAAGATTTCTTGAGTTTTTTTTCTTTTTTTCTTTTTTTTTTGAGACAGTATCTTGTTCTGTCACCTAGGCTGGAGCGCCATGGTGCAAACATGGCTCACTGCAGCCTTGACCTCCAAGTGATCCTCCTACCTCAGCCTCCCAAGTAGCTGGGACTGCAGGCATGCCACTACACTTGTCTAATTTTATCTTATATTTTTTAGAAATGGAGTCTTGCTATGTTGACAGGGCTTGTCTCAAGCAATCCTCCTGCCTCAGCTTCCCGAAGAGCTGGGATTATAGGTATAAATCAGCATACCTAGCCCTTGGGATTTTCCATGGAGACAATCTTTCTTCTTCCCTTCTTCTTCTCCTTCTCTTTCTCTTTTTCCTTCTCCTCCTCCTCCTTCTATCCACCTCCTCCAATTCCTCTTCCTTCTTTTTTCTTCTTCTCCTGAGACAGAGTCTCACTCTATCATTTCAGCTGGAGTATTATGACAGGATACTAACTCATTGCAGCCTCAAACTCATGGGCTCAAGTGATTCTCCTGCCTCAGCCTCCGAAGTAGCTGGGACTACCGGTATGTGCCACCACACCAGGCTAATTTAAAAAAAAGTTTTGTACACGTGGCATCTCGCTATGTTGCGGAGGCTGGTCTCGAACTCCTAGCCTCAAGCAATCCTCTCACCTTGGCTTCCCGATATGCTGGGATTACAGGTGTGGGCCTCTGTGCCCAGCCCCTTCTCCTCTAATATAATCATTTAATTACGTAAATTCTCCTTTAATTTGGCTGCATCCTGTAAATTTTGACGTCTTCTATTTTCGTTTTCATTCAAATTAAAATTTTTTCGACTTCCCTTGAGACTTCCTCTTTCCCCCAGGATTATGTAGGAGGCTATAGTTAATTTCCAGGCATTTTAGTATTTTCTAGTGTTCTATTATTGACTTCTGATTAAATTCGATTATCATCAGAAAATATACTTTACATAATTTTATTTAATTAATTAATTTATTTATTTATTTTTGAGATGGAGTTTCACTCTTGTTACCCGGGCTGGAGTGCAATGGCGCGATCTCGGCTCACCGCAACCTCTGCCTCCTGGGTTCAGGCAATTCTCCTGCCTCGGCCTCCTGAGTAGCTGGGATTACAGGCACGCGCCACCATGCCCAGCTAATTTTTTGTATTTTTAGTAGAGACGGGATTTCACCATGTTGACCAGGATGGTCTCGATCTCTTGACCTTGTGAGCCACCCGCCTCGGCCTCCCAAAGCGCTAGGATTACAGGCTTGAGCCACCGCGCCCGGACGGTACATAATTTTAAATTACAAACGCTTGTTAGGGCTTATTTTATGTCCAAGGACATGGTCTATCTTAGTGAATGTTTTATGTGCTTTTTCTTTAGAGATGGGGCCTCAGCTGTGTTACCCAAGCCGCAATGCTATTCCCAGCACTACAGCCTCCATCTCCTGGGTTCAAGTGGTCCTCATGCCCCAGCCTCCTGAATAGCTGGGATTGCAGGTGTTCGCCATCATACCTGGCTATATGCCTTCAAAAAGAATGCAGTTGTGGATGGAGTGTTTTATCAACAGGAGTTGGTTTCTGATTGCGTTTAGTTCTATATCCTAGCCGATTTTCTACCCGTTCTATCCATTCCTGAAGAGAAGCACTGGTGTTTCCATTGAACCTGGGAGGCAGAGGCTGCAGTGAGCCAAGATGGTACCACTGCACTCCAGCCTCGGCCAACGAGCACGACTATCTCAAACAACAACACCACAACAGCAACAACAAAATGTATAGTCGTGTCTTTTTTTAAAAAAAAACCCTCTGTCAATCTCTTTTAGTTGCTGTGATTAGACCCTTTACATTCGTTGTTATTGTTGATGTACTTGGATTTCAGTCTAACATTTTATTCATTATTTTCTGTTTGTTCTCTATGTTTTTGTTTGTTTGTTTGAGACAGGAGACGAGGCCTTGCTCTATCACCCAGGCTGGAGTGCAGTGGCGTGATCTCAGTTCGTCGCGATGTCTGCCTCCCAGGTTCAAGCAATCCTCGTGCCTCAGCCTCCCCAGTAGCTGGTATTACAGGCGTGCACCACCCTGCCCACTAATTGTTGTATTTTTAGTAGAGATGGGGTTTCACCATGTTGGACAGGCTGGTCTCAAGCTCCCGGCCTCAGGTGATCTTCCCGTCTCGGCCTCCCAAAGTGCTGAGATTCCAGGCGTGAGTCACTGCACCTGGCAGCTCTCTCTGTTTTTATTCTTCACTGTCCTTTCCTGCCTTCGTTTGGGTTATTTGAATACTGCTTACTATTCAATTTTAATTTATCAATTCATTATTTTGCTGTATCTCTTTGTATAATGTTTTTTAATGGTTACTCTAAGAGTTACAATCTGCACGCCAAACTTTTTACTTTCTGCTTAGAATTAATATTTTACCACTTGTAAAATGTAGGAACGTGGCTATCATGACGATTCCTTTCCCTATCCTGTGTTGTAGCTGTCATATGTATTACATCTACAAACATTGAAAACTCTATTAGAATCTAAAACTGTTCTAAAAAATAAAGCTTATTTTTAAATACTTATTAGACAATAGTATACTTTTTGCTTTCAATAGTCATATATATTTAAGGCTGGGCCTGGTGGCTCACACCTGGAATCCTAGCACTTTGGGAGGTGGAGGTGAGTGGATTACCTGAGGCCAGGAGTTCAAGACCAGCCTGGCCAACATGGTGAAACCCCATCCCTACTAAAAATACAAAAGCCAGCCGTGTGTGGTGGTGTGCACCTGCAATCCCAGCTACTTGGGAGACTGAGGAAAGAGAATCACTTGAACCCAGGAGGCAGAGTTTGCAGAGAGCCGGAATCGCACCACTGCACTCCAGCCTGGGTTACAGAGTGAGAGTCCACCTAAAAAAAAAAAAAGAAAAAGTCATACTTCAAATAATAGTCTGTTTTATGCGCCCTGATATTTATGATTTCTGTTGCCCTTCCGGAGGTTTCAAGGCTCCTGGGATGATTCTTCTCTCGAAAGAAGAACTCTCTTTAGCATTTCTTTTGTATAGTTCTGCCGCTAATGAACATTCTTGGTTTTTCTTAATCTCGAAATGTCTGTATTTTACATTCGTTACTGAAGGATGTTTTTACTAGATACACGATATTCTGGACTGACAATTCTTTGTCTTCAGCACTCCAATCGGGCTGTGTTATTTCCTTCCGGCCTCCATGGCTTCAGATGATAAATCCCTGGTCGTTCAAATAACTGTTAGGTCTACGCGATGTGTCATTTTTCTGACGTGCTCAAGATAGTTTCTTTGTCTTTAGGTTTTGGCGGTTTGATTATGATGTGTCTGGGCATGGATGTCTTTGAAACGTTCTTAACTGGGGTTTGCTAAGCTTCCTGAATCTGTAAGCTTCTTTATTTTTCCAGGTCTCAGAAGTTTAAACTGTTATTGCTTCAAATATCTTTTGCACCACATTCTTCTACTCCACCGAGACTGCTCATTGTTTTTGTTTTCCCCCAATCTGTTTCCTCTCTGTAATTCCTGTTGGAATTTTTTTTTTTTTTTCTTTTTTGAGACAGGCTCTCATTCTGTCACCCAGGCTGGAGTGCAGTGGTGCGATCACAGCTCACCACAGCCTCAGCCTCCCCAGGCTGAAGAGATCCTCCCATCTCAGCCTCCCTAGTAGCTGAGATTACAGGTGTGCACCACCATGGCCATCTAATATTTTTTTGTATTTTTTAGAGATGGGGTTTTGCCATGTTGGCCAGACTGGTCTCAAATGCCTGGGCTTAAGTGATCCGCCCACCTTGGCCTCCCAGAGTGCTGGGACTATCGGCATGAGCCACCGGAGAAGGTGTTAAAACCTGTTTTTAGCTCTGCTAGCTGTTTCTTCGGTCATACGCATTCTGCTACTGAGCTCATTGAGTTAATTTTAAAACTTGGTAATTGTATGTTTTCAGTTCTAAAATATCTACTTGGCTCTTTTTTGTATCTTCTATTTTCCTGCTGAGGATTTCTATCTTTCTATTCATTTCAAAAATATTCTCTCTTAGAAAAGTAGTTAAACAGGCTGGGCACGGGGCTAAATCCCACAGGTGTGGGATTACACACCTGTAATCCCAGCGCTTTGGGAGGCCAAGGTGGGCGGATCACTTAAGCACAGGCATTTATGACCAGCCAGGCCAACATGGTGAAACCCCATCTCCGCTAAAAATGCAAAAATAATTAGCCAGGCATGGTGGCGCACACCTGTAATCCTAGCTACTCAGGAGGCTGAGGTGGGAGGATTGCTTGAACCCAGGAAGCAAAGGTTGCAGTGAGCTGAGATCGTGCCACTGCACACTCCAGCCTGGGTGACAGAGCAAGACTCTGTCTCAAAAGAAAGAAACAAGAAAAATAGTTAAATAGCTGCTTTAAAAATTCTGGTTTGGCAATTCCAACATCTGTGCCATCTTGGGTTGGCATCTATTAATTATCTTTTTCCATGGAAGATGTTTAGATTTTCCTAGTTCTTCATATACTGGATAATTCTGAATTATATTTTGGTTGTCTCAAACATATTGTTATGTGATTCTGAATCTTGCTTAAATTCTATGGAGAAGTTTAACTTAAAAAAATCGGCAATGGATTTGGTTAGGTTCGGGCTGCAACTTCCTGCCTGTACTCAGCGAGCTGCAGTGACAGTGTGAGTTTAGTTCCCAAACACACTGCAGTACTATTCCCACATGTTCTGAGTATGTACCACACAGTGGCCAGCCCAGGTCCTGGGGAGTGGTCCGTCCTGTCGTTTCTTTTCTCAAAGCCTATGCTGTTTAGGGTCGAATGTACATGCACATAGCTCAGGGGTGAGCTGAGGAGTTTGTATAAATTGCTTATCAAATTGTCGTCTTGAGCTCCCTCTTCTCAACAATTTCACTGACACGTTTCAGCTCCCGAGAGCCCCTCCCTAGTCCTCGGACTCTAAATCTGGGGCTTCAGTTTCTCTGCTCTGCAACACACTTATCACTGCATCTTCCTTCAGTGCCACGTGGCAAGAGCATAGAGAGAAAGACGGCAGCAGGAACCCCCCAGCACTCCTGGGGCCACAGACTCTTGAGAGAAGTGTTCCCTCACAGAGTATGGGTGGCAACCCAACTGCCTGTGCCTGTCTCCCTGTATCATGGGATTGCCTGGAAGCTGGGACAGGAGGGAAGGGCAATTAACACAGAATACCAACCAACCCACGAAAACTGCATCAGGAAAACCAAACGGGGGCTGCCTCCATTCCTCCTGACCTGTAGGGGGCCCCTTTTGCACTCTTCCTGTCTGCACCTGGTTTGCCATCTTAGCCTTCCGAGTAGCTGGGAACCACTGGTGGGCGCCACCAAGCCCAGCTAATTTTTAAATATTTTTTGTAGAGATGGGATCGTGCTGTGTTGCCTAGGCTGGTCTGAAAGTCCTGGCCTCAAGTAACTTGGCCTCCCAAAGTGCTGGGATTACAGGCATGAGCCACCACACCCAACTAATTTTTGTATTTTTAGTAGAGACAGTGTTTCGCCATGTTGGCCAGGCTGGTCTCAAACTCCTGGCCTCAAGTGATCCACTCACCTCAGCCTCCCAAAATGCTAGCAATACAAGCATGAGCCACCATCCCTGCCCCATTCATAATTTACAAAAAAAAATTTTTTTTAGCAAACTAAATATGGAAGGCAACCATCTCAACTAGAAAAAATACAGCTACAAAAACTTAAAGCTAGTATCTTAATGCGTAAAGTATGAATGATTTCTCCCTAAGATTAGAAACAAGGCAAGCGTGTCCACTCTCGCTGCTGGCATTTAGCATGGTCCTGGGGGTCCTACTTGTGCAATAATAAAAGAAGAAAAAGTAAAAGGCATCCAATTGGAAGGAGGAAGTCACACTGTCCATACCAGAGACACCACGGTCATGTATGTAGAAAATCCTAGGAGATAGGAAATAAGCTACTAGAACTCATAAGGGAGAAGAACAAGGTGTCAGTTGAATTTCCATATGCAGCTCAAACAATGGGAACTGAAATTTTAAAAAGAGAGCCATTATGATGACTGTTATTATTATTTTGAGACAGATTCTCTGTCACCCAGGCTGGAGTGCAGTCACACAATCTCAGCTCACTGCCACCTCTGCCTCCTGGGTTCAAGCTATTATCCTGCCACAGCCTCCTGAGGAGCTGGGACTACGGGTGTTCATCACCACACCCGGCTAATTTTTGGATGGTTAGTAGAGCCGGGGTTTCACCAGGTTGGCCAGGATGCTCTCAAACTCTCAAGGTCAAGTGATCTGCCCGCCTCGGCCTCCCAAAGTGCTGGAATTACAGGCGTGAGCCACCATGCCTGGCCAAAGGAAAGTCATTCATAATAGTTTTTAAAAATCAAAACACCTTGGGAGACCGAGGCAGGTGGATCACGAGGTCAGAAGATTGAGACCATCCTGGCCAATGTGGTGAAACCCCGTCTCTACTAAAAATACAAAAATTAGCTGGGCGTGGTGGCACGTGCCTGTAATCTCAGCTACTTGGGAGGCTGAGGCAGGAGAATCTCTTGAACCCGGGACGCAGAGGCTGCAGTGAGCCAAGATGAAACCACTGGACTCCATCCTGGGTGACAGAGCAAGACTCCATCTCAAAAAAAAAAAAAAAAAAAAAGATATGTATATTAGTGTCTTATTGCTAGTCCAAAATGGCCCTTAACAGAAATTTATTACCGTGGAGTCCCAGAAGTCAGAAGTCCGAGGTCAGTCTCTGTCTGAAATCAAGATGTCACGGGTTCAAGTTCCTTCTGAAGGTTCTTGGGGGAGACTCCTGCCTTCTTCCACTTCTAAGCGCTGCCTGAGTTCCTTGGCTCACAGTCTCTTCCACCTTCATCAAATTCACAGTGCAGCATCTTCGGATCCCACCCCTTTGCTCTCGCTCTCACTCTCGCTGTATCCGTCTCTGCTTCCATGATCGCATCTGTTTTTCTGACTCTGACCCTCCTGCTCCCCACCCCCTTATGAGAATCTTTGTGCTAGTACCTATCCAGATAATACAGGATAATTTCTCCATCCCAAGATCCTTAATTTAGACCAGGCACAGTGGCTCACGCCTGTAATCCCAGCACTTTGAGAGGCTGAGGCGGGCGCATCTGTACTTGGCAGTTTGAGGCCAGCCTGGCCAACACGGTGAAACCCCGTCTCTACTAAAAATAAGAAACACAGAATTAGATGGTTTGTCTTTTCACTTTCTACTTTGAAACAGAAAGTTTGTGGCCAGGTGGGTGGCTTATGCCTGAAATCCCAGTGCTTTGGTAGGCTGATGTGGGAGGATCACTTTGAGGTCAGGAGTTCAAGACCAGCCTGGACAATATAGTGAAACCCCACCATCTTTACAAAAAATCAAAAACATTAGCTGGGCATGGTAGCACATGCCTATATGCCTGAGGATGTCCTGGCTAGGCAGGAAGATCCCTTGAGCCAAGGTTGTAGGAAGCCATGATTGTTTCACTGCACTTCATCCTAGGCAACAGAATAAGACCCTGTCTCTATGAAAAAAAGAACAAAGAAAAAAGGAAATACAAAGTTTTAGGTTTTGATGAACTCCAATTTATGAACTGTTTCTTTTATTACTTGTGATTCAGGTGTCCTATCTAAGAAGCTGTTGCCTAATTCTTGAAGAAGAATGAAGATTTTTTTTTTTTTTTGAGACGGAGTTCGCTCTTGTTACCCAGGCTGGAGTGCAATGGCGTGATCTCGGCTCACCGCAACCTCCGCCTCCTGGGTTCAGGCAATTCTCCTGCCCCAGTCTCCTGAGTAGCTGGGATTACAGGCACGCGCCACCATGCCCAGCTAATTTTTTGTATTTTTAGTAGAGACGGGGTTTCACCATGTTGACCAGGATGGTCTCGATCTCTGGACCTCGTGATCCACCCGCCTCGGCCTCCCAAGAATGAAGATTTTTACTTATCTTTTCTTCTAAGGGTTTTTGTTGCTTTAGCTCTTATATTTGGGTCTGTGATCCACTTTGAATGAAGTTTTGTATGTGGTATGAGGTAGGGGTCCAAATTCATTCTTTTGCATGTGGATGTACAGTTGTCCTGCATCATTTGTTGAAAATACTAACATCCTTGTCAAAAATCAATTGACTGAATGTGTGAGCTTATCTCTAGAGTCTCAATTTTATTCTATTAATTCACATGTAGATTCTTAAGTCACTACCATAATGTTTTCATTATTACAGCTTTGTAGTAAGTTTTAAAGTCAAGAAGTGTGAGTCTTCCAATTTTTTCTTCTTTTTCAAGATTGTTTTGTAATTCTGAGTTCGTTGCATTTCCATATGAATTTTAGAATCGACATGTCAATTTCTACAAGAGATTTCGATAAGGATTGCATTGAATCCAGATCATTTTAGGGATTATTGACATTTTAACAATATTAAGTCTTCCAATCTATAAACACAGAATGTCTCTCCATTTATTTAGGTCTTGTTTAATTTCTCTTTCTCTCTCTCTTTCCTTCCTCCCTTCCCTTCCTCCCTCCCTCCCTCCCTCCCTCCCTCCCTCCCTCCCTCCCTCCCTCCCTCCTTCCTTCCTTCCTTCCTTCCTTCCTTCCTTCCTTCCTTCCTTCCTTCCTTCCTTCCTTCCTTCCTTCCTTCCTTGAAGAAGCCTCGCTCTGTCATCCAGGCTGGAGTGCAATGGCATAATCTCAGCTTACTGCAACCTCCACCTCCCATGTTCAAGTGATTCTTCTGCCTCAGCCTACCTGGTAGCTAGGATTAGAGGTATGTACCACGAAGCCTGGCTAATTTTTGTATTTCTAATAGAGACAGGGTTTTACCATGTTGGCCAGGCTGGTCTGGAACTCCTGACCTCAGATGATCCACCCTCCTTGGACTCCCAAAATGCTGGGATTACAGGCGTGAGCCACTGTGCCCAGCCAGGTCTTCTTGAATTTCTTTCAACTGTGCTTTGTGGTTTTCAGCATATGTCTTGCACTTGTTTTGTTACATTTGTTCCTAAGTGTTTTATTTTTATATTACAAATGGAATTGTTTTCTTAATCTAATTTTTTGGATTGTTCATTTCCAAAAATATAGCAGATTTTTGTATATTTATCTTGTATTTGACAACCTTGCTGAAGTCATTTTTAGTTCTAGTAGTTGTGTGTGTGTGTGTGTGTGTGTGTATATGTCTGTGTGTTTGTGTAATCCTTAGGATTT
Organism: Callithrix jacchus; assembly: GCF_049354715.1. NCBI lineage: Eukaryota > Metazoa > Chordata > Mammalia > Primates > Cebidae > Callithrix > Callithrix jacchus. The sequence continues at coordinate 9,773,863 of NC_133503.1, read as the reverse complement.
TCTCTGTACAAGGCCACATCCTCTGCAAATAGAGGCAGTTAGAATTAATCCTTTCCAATTGGATGTTTTTATTTCTTTCTCTTGTGTAACGGCCCTGACTAGAACATCTGATGCTATGTGGAAGATAGTGTTGACAGGGGACACCCTTGTCTTGTTTTTGATCTTAGGAGGAAACTTTCTATTATGGATGACCTTTGTCAGGTGGAGAAATTACCTTTTTTTTTTTTTTTGAGATGCAGTTTCACTGTTGTTACCCAGACCGGAGTGCAATGGCACGATCTCGGCTCACCGCAACCTCCGCCTCCTGGGTTCAGGCAATTCTCCTGCCTCAGCCTCCCAAGTAGCTGGGACTACAGGCACACACCACCATGCCCAGCTAATTTTTTGTATTTTTAGTAGAGACAGGGTCTCACCATGTTGACCAGGATGGTCTCGATCTCTTGACCTTGTGATCCACCCGCCTCAGCCTCCCAAAGTGCTGGGATTATAGGTGTGAGCCACCGCACCTGGCCAAAATTATCTTTCTTTTCCTAGTTTGGCGATTGTTTTTATCATAAAAGGGTGTTGGATTTTGACTGTGCTTTTTCTACATCCATTAAGATGATCGTATGGTTTTGCCTTTTATTCCATTAATAGAGTGTATTAACTGGATTTTGAGGCAAACTTGCATTCCTAGCTTAAATCCCGCTTGACCATTGGTATGTAATCCCTATTTATATGTTAATGATTCATTTTCTAGTATTTTGCTGAGAGTTCTCGTGTTTCTATTCATAAGGATTATTGGTCTATGGGTTTTTTTCTTGTTTTGTCTTTGCGTGGTTTTAGTGTCAGGACCTGAAAATGAGTTGGAAAATGTCTCCCCTATTTTTGGAAGAGTTTTGGAAGGATACATATTAATTCTTCTTTAAATGTTTGGCAGAAATCATCAGTGAAGCCATCTGGTCCTGGGCTTTTCTTTGTGAGGAGTTCTTCCGTTTTTGTTCTGTTTTGTTTCGTTTTGTTTTTTAATTATTAATTCAATCTCTTGTTATAGATATTTTGACATTGTCAATTTCTTTTTGAGTCTGTTCTAGTAGCTTGAGCCTTTCTAGGAATTTGCCCCTGGGGTATAACCGTTCATAGTGTCCCCTTACAATTCTCTATCTTTCTGTGAGGTTAATGGTAATGTCTATTCTCCATTCTCAATTTTAGTAATTTGATTTTTTTTTCTCTTTTCTCTTTTCTAGTTCTCCTAAACTAAAGATTTGTGACTTTTGTTGGTCTTTTTGAAGAACCAAACTTTTTGGTTTCATTGTTTTCTCTATTGCTTTTCTGTCTCTGTTTCATTTGTTTCCCCTTAATCTATATTCTCTCTTTCTCTGCATTTGCTTTGAATTTAACTTTTTCATTTTTTTCTTGTTTCTTAGGGTGGAAGTTTAGGTTATTGCTTTGAGATCTCAGTTCATTTTTAATATAAAAACTTAAGAGGTCTGGCCAGGCACAGTGGCTCATGCCAGTAATCCCAGCACTTTGGGAGGCCGAGGCAGACAGATCACAAGCTCAGGAGATCGAGACCAGCCTGGCCAATGTGTGAAACCCCATCTCTACTAAGTTAGCTGGGTGTGATGGCAGGTGCCTGTAGTCCCAGCTGCTGGGGAGGCTGAGGCAGGAGAATCACTTAAACCCGAGAGGCAGAGGTTGCAGTGAGCCAAGGTTGAGCCACTGCACTCTAGCCTAGGTAACAGAGCAAGACTTCATATCAAAAAAAAAAAAAAAAAAAAAAAAAAATTTACAACTCTGTTTTCCTTCTAAACTTTGATTTCTTCTTGAGCCAGTTTTGGTCGTTTGAGTCTTTAAAGAATTTGTCCATGCTGCTCGAGCTATCCAACGTGTTGGCATGCAATCGCTCCTCATATTCCCTTATCGATTTAATATATACACAAGCTTCAGTAACATCTCTCCTTTCATTCCTAATATCGATAATGCAGTAATCTCCATTTTTTGGTTTAAAGGATATAGCTTGAGTCTTATCAGTGGCGCTGAGAGACTATGATGGCCCTATGAGTCCTACCTCCTGTCATCACACCTTTGTGTGATCTCCCCTTGAGTGTGGATGTGACTTGTGATTTGCTTCCAAATCATGGAATACAACACAGGTGAAGGCATATGCGTGATAATGCGTATGCGATCACATCATAGAAGATAGTAACCTGTCTTGCCAGGACACTCTCCTCCTCCCCACCCTACACCTAATGGCTTTGAGGAAATAAGCTGCCATCTGGCAAGGAGATAGGGGTGGCCTCTGGTTGACAGCAGCCAGGTGGAAACTGAAGCTCTCAGGCCAGCAGCCTGCAAAAAACTGAATTCCGTCAACCATCGCATGAGTTGGAAGTAGATTCTTCATCGGTTGGCCTCAGATGAGACACCTTTATTGCAACACAACTTTGTGAGCTAGAAGCAGAGGACCTAGCTAAGCTGTGCCTGGACTCCCGGCCCCCAGAAGCGATGAGAAAATAAATATATGTTGTTTAAAGCCACTACGTTTGTGGTGGTGGTTTTGCTATACGGAGATAGATAATGAATACATCAACAACTGGACTTTTCAAAGAAACTGCTTTTGGTATCAGTGATTTTTTTCATTGTTTGTTCATTTTCTATTTGATTTCTCTTTATGATTCATGTTTTTCTACATCACGTTTCATTTGTCCTTTCATTTTCTAGCATGTGGAAATGAAAGAGCAGTGGCTCATGCCTGAAATCCTAGCACTTTGGGAGGTCGAGGCAGGAAGATTACTTGAGCCTAGGAGTTTGAGACTAGCCCTGGCAATATAGTGAGATACTGTCTCTACAAAAAAAAAAAAATAATTAAAAGGTTAGCTGGGTGTAGTAGCAGATGCCTGTAGCCCCAGCTACTTGGGAGGCTAAGGTGAGAGGATTCATTGAGCCCGAGACGTTGAGGCTGCAGTGAGCTGTGGTTATACCACTGCACTCCAGCCTGGGCAACAAAGGAGACCTTTGTGTGTCTGTCTGTCTGTCTGTCTGTCTGTCTCTCTCTCTCTCTCTCACACACACACATACACACACACACACACATACACACACGTACACACACACATACACACACACATATACATACACACACACGTAGAGCCTTCACTCATTTATTTTAAAACTTTCTTCTCGTGTATAGCAATTAGAGCTATAAATTACCCTCAAAGCATTGCTTAAGGCTACACCACTCAAGTATTATATGCTGTTTTTTCGTTTCTATTTAATTCAAGACATGTTCTAATGTCCCATGTGGTTTCTTCCTTGACCCATGGGCTATTTAGAAGTATGATAATTTCCTGATATTTGCAAATTTTTCAGATCTTAGAATTCACTTTCTTTCCCTTCTCTTAGGGACCGCATCCCAGCACCGCCTGTGGTTCAGACAAGTGCTGGGCCACGTTCTGTTTCATCTCCCGGTTTTTAAGCTGGAAGGATCAGTCCAGTTCCCGCCGTTCCATGTGGCCAGATGCAGAGTTATCGTTTGGGTTTAACGCTACCATCTTGCTATTTGCTTATTTGTTTCTTCTGTTCTTTGCCTTTTTTCCTACCTCCTTTTTTTATTTTTATTTTTTTCAATGAAGTCTCCCTCTGCTGCCCAGGCTGGAGTGCAGTGGCATGATCTTGGCTCACTGCAGCTTCCGCCTCCCAGGTTCAAGCACTTCTCCTATCTCAGCCTTCCAAGTAGCTGGAATTACAGGTGTGTGCCACCACACCCAGCTAACTTTTTATATTTTTGGTAGAGATGAGGTTTCACCATGTTGGCCAGGCAGATCTTAAACTCCCGACCTCAAGTGATCTGCCCACCTCGGCCTCCTCAAGTGGTGGGGTTTCAGGCGTGAGCCACCTCACCTGGCTTCCTACCTTCCTTTAGATTGAAGTTTTTTCTTTGTTTTGGTTTTTGTTTGCCATTTTGTCACCTTTGACCTATTAGCTATTTCTTTGTGTGTGAGTATCCTAAGTTTATAATTTGAATCTCTAACTTTTCAGTCTACCCTTAAGTTGCATTTAACACTTTATGAATAATATAAAAATCTTACAACAGCATACTTGCATTTTACTCCTCCATCCTTTATGCTATTGTAGTCATGCATTTCACATCTATGAAGTTATAAACCCCGCAAAACACGACTATTTTTTCTTTAAACAATTACCTTTTTTGGCCAGGCACTGTGGCTCATGCCTGTAATCCCAGCACTTTGGGAGGCTGAGGTGGGTAGGTCACCTGAGGTCAGGAATTTGAGACTAGCCTGACCAATATGGTGAAAACCTGTCTCTAAAAACCAACCAACCTTTTTTTTTAGATGGAGTTTTGCTCTTGGAGTTGCCCAGGCTAGAGTGCAATGATGCAATCTCAGCTCACCACAACCTCTGCCTCCCGGATTCAAGTGATTCTCCTGCCTCAGCCTCCCAAGTAGCTGGGATTAGAGGCATGCGCCACCACGCCTGGCTAATTTTATATTTTTAGTAGAGATGAGGTTTCTCCACATTGATCAGTCTGGTCTCAAACTCCTGATCTCAGGTGATCCACCTGCCTTGGCCTCCCAAAGTGCTGGAATTACAGGCATGAGTCACCACGCCCACCCAATTATCTTTTAAAGAAATAAAAAGAGAAAATTTCTGTTTCATTATTCCACATATGTGCTATTTCTAGTGCTTTCCATTGTCTTGTATCTCATGTTTACATGTATTTTTTTTAGCCTGAAGTTTTAATTTTATAATGTTTGTAGTGCTATTTCTACTGGCCAATAAATTTTCTCACCTTTTTTTTTTTTAATCTTTATTTTGTCTTCATTTGGGGGAAACTTTTTCAATTGAATAAAGAATTCTAAGTTGACAGCTTCCCCCTGCTTCACCCCCGGACTCCAAAGATGCCATTGTATTGTCCTCTAGCTTTCATTGTTTCTGACAATAAGTCAGCAGTCATTCTTATCTTTGTTCCTTCTACATAATGTGTTATTTCTCCCTCTGGCTGCTTTTGATACTTTTCTCTTTGGTTTTGGTGTTCGGCGACTTGGTTAGGATACGTTTTGGTGTGGTTTTCTTTGAATTAATATTTGTTCTTCTTGGAGCTCTTTGAGCTTCTTGGATCTTTGGGTTCATGGTTTTCATCACATTTGTAATTTGAAAAAAATTCAGCAATTACTTTTCCTGCCCTGGTACTCCCACCCTAGGCATGTTGGATGGATTAGCATTGTCCTGCAGGTCGCCGAGGCTCTGTTAGAGTGTTTTTTGGCTTGCTTTTCCCTCAGTGCCTTAGTTTGGATAGATTCAGGCTCGTTGATCTTGTCTTTGTAGAGTCAAATCTGCTGCCAAGCTCGTCTCATATGTTTTTATCCTAGACGTATTTTCGGCTCCAGAAATCCCACTGGTTCTCTTTCAAATCTTCAAATTCTCTTCTCGTTATGTTTGTTTTCCCTTTAAGATCTTGAACATATTTCTGTAGCTGATTTAAAGCCTTGCAAACTAATTTGATCATCTTTGTCACTTCTGGGTCTGGTTCATTGATTTAAAAAAAAAAATGACAGGTCATGTTTTCCTGCTTTCACATATGTCTGTAGGTCCCTTTACAGGTTTATGGAAACACAGTTTACCTTAACGTACAATTCACTCATTTAACATGGACGCTTTAATGACTTTGAGTATATTCCCAGAACTGTGCATCCATCATCACAATCAATTTCACAATAGCTTCCTTCTCTTTAAAGAAAGCTTCACTCCCCTTCGCCCTCAACCCCCAATCCCTCCATTCTGCCCCCTCCCCTCAGTCCGAGGCAACCGCTAGTCTACTTTTGTCTTTAGAGATTTGTCTATTCATACAAATGGAATAATACAATCTGTGATTCTCTGTGACTCAGCATAATGTGTTCAAAGTCCATCCACATTGTAGCGTGTATCAGTTCTTGTCTCTTTTTGCTGCCAATACCATTCCATAGTATAGATATAGTAAGTTTTGATTGGATGGTGAATATTGTGATGTTATGTTGTTTTTGTTCCATCTGTAGCAATGTTATGAGGCAGATATGACACTCCTTACTTTATGGATGAGGAAAGCGTGGCTCAGATAGAAGGCCACATGGGGGGTGGAACTCCTAGGAAGCTGGTATGACAGAGAGGATGTGGCCTTGCCCTAAGGGGAGAGACATAGCCATGCTTTGCAAAAGGTCTGAGGGAAGACACATGGAGCACTTCCAAAAAGTGAGCTCGTCTGATGAGGGAGGTACAACCATGCTTTGGAAAGTCTGATCTGAGGGGGTCACAGACCCTTCCCTGAGAAGCCCCAAGCAGAGGGGGAAGCTGTGACCCTTCCTTGGGAACTGTGACCTGAAGAGATATGTGGTCTCATTAGAAAAGCCCCCATTCATCAGGTCTCCCTTGATCAGTGGAGATCAGCAGGCATGGGCCTGGGTCCTGAAGCACCTTCAGCTCTGGGGAGGGCCTGCCAGCATAGGGCACAAAGCCACATCCATCTGTAGGAAGCTGCTACTCCGACAGGAGCAGAAGGGTTGCCAGGCACAGAGCCAAACCCTAAAGCACCCAGCCCGGGCTTTGCCCACAGCTAGGACCTAGAGCTGTCCAATGACTATGGGAGCACCTAGTCAGTGGGTTGTTGTTCAAATCTGCTGGGTGGTAGTTGGGCCACCTGCCTCCTGCTCTGCAGTCCTCTCTCCCTGTAGCTGGAGCCTCTTGTTCTCTCACCAGTGGGTTCAGCTTCACTCCAGGCTCAAAAAGACCATGAGGCCACCTAGAGATTAGGAGGGATTTAAGCATTTTATTTAGAGAGTCTCACTCTGTTGTGGAGGCTGGAGTGCAGTGGTGCCATCATAGCTCACTGCAGCCTCCAACTCCTGGGCTCAAGTGATCCTCCCGCCTCAGCCCCCAAGTAGCTGAGACTACAGGTGTACATCACCGCTCTTGGCTAATTTTTAAATTTTTTATAGAGATGGGGCCTTACTATATTGCCCAGGCTGGGCTCAAGTAATCCCAGCCTCCTGAAGTGCTGGGATTACAGGCATGAGCCACTGCACCCTGACTAAAAAGCACAGGTTTTCTTTTCAGGATAATGAAAAGGTTCTAAAATGGACTGTGAGGCCTGGCGCGGTGGCTCATGCCTGTAATCCCAACACTTTGGGAGGCCGAGGTGGGAGGACCACTTGAGTCAGGCGTTCAAAACCAGCCTGGCCAATATGGTAAAACCCAATCTCTACTAAAAATACAAAAAGTAGCTGGGCATGGTGGCACACACCTGTAGTCCCAGCTACTCGGGAGACTGAAGCAGGAGAATCGCTTGAACCCGGGAAGTGGAGGTTGCAGTGAGCCAAGGTCACACTGTTGCACCCCAGCCTGGTCGTCACAACAAGACTCCATCTCAGAAACTAATAAAATAAAATGGACTGTGGAAATGATCACACAGCTCTGTGAGTGAATATACTAAAACCCACTGAATTGTACACTTTAAATGGCTGAATTGTATGGTGTGTGAATTCTCACAATAAAGCTATTCTTTTAATAACAGCAGTAAGTGCAAAGTTGTGTAAGGGATATGAGATTGGCCGTGGGAGGGAGCTTTGCTGACTAATGGACGGTGGGGTGGACCTCAAAAATCCAGTTTCTCAACTACCTGATTTGCTATGGATCTGGCCCTGGTTCTTGCCCATGGGACAGGGTGAGTCAGGGGATTGAACGCCGTGGGGGGGTGCTCTGGACTCTGGGCCTGGGGCTCCCTCCAATACCTCCTGCAGCCTCCCTGGCCACCCCATTCCGTGGCGTTGCCTTCCTGTTGGCAGCTTGTCCCATGGGTGACAAGTTGGATCTGTGACCTTTCAGCATTCCATCCCCACCCTGCCTGGCCAGTTGGTCTAGACCCCAAGGGGTCTTCCTCCTGCCAAGCCAGCAGCCTGGGTGGACCCAGCTTGGGTGGAGAGATATGTTCGGTTCTCTGAGCAGGAAGGGTCAGGAAATTGAGTCTGACACCTGGCAAGGCCCACAGCCTGGGCAGCAAGTTGGGAAGACCAGTCCATGCTCCCAGCCAGGCTCCTCCGGCCAGTCCCTCGCTGGGGTCTTGGCAGTGGCCAGAAGTGGGCACGCCCGGGGAACCGCGAGTGGCAGGCTGCCCGTGGATAATGGAAAAGTCCAAGCATTGATCATGGAGGGCCTGACAGGTCTGCGTGTGTTCATGTGAATAAAAGAGGGGCTTGCGAGCCAGAGGTGGTGACATTCCCAGAGGCTGCCTTGGAACACATACGTGGTTACCTGTGAAGGCTTTGCCACCATGCTGCCAACAAGACCCCCAAACAGCACTGCCTCAGGCGTCTCTACCAACCTCATCCTCCCATTTCCTGACAGCTCTTCCAGGCCAAATCACTAGACCCAATGTCCCTCTTCCACCTTTCCAGTGCCAGTCTTTGCAGACCCTCTGCCCAGCCCTGCCTCCCCTCCTCATCACCCCCAGTGACTCAGGGCTCTGTTGTGTCTGCTGAGGAATGCCTTTGCAATCCTTCCCAGCTGTGGCTAGGGCCTTGCTTTGTTTCTGAATAGGAGGCCTGTCCCCCAGCACTGGCTTGGAAACTCTTTCCTGTCCCCTGCCTGGGTCCTGCCTGCTGCTTCACTCACATTAGGTGAGCCTGTGGGGCCACTGGGTTCCCTTCCTGCCTATTGTCTTGTGGAGAGCCAGATGCTCTTTGAGGGAGGCTGCTGGGACTGAAATGAAGGGATCCACCATGTGGCTGGGTGAGCTTCAAGTTCATGGAGGGACCTGGGTCAAGAGCTATTCTCAGGATTTTGCTTCTGCTGTTCCTGTTCCCACCATGACCAGGGCCTTGGATTTCATGGCCAACAGTGGTATCCCCATTCCACCATCACCATCACCAGTGTTTTCACCATCTTTATCATTTCCTCACCTAACCTCCATCCTCATCTCTGTCCTTACCTCAATCACCACCTCTATCCCCAACTTCATTTTCAACTCCATTCTCACCTCAACTTTCAGCTCTATCCTCACCTCCACCTTCATCCTCAAGTTCACCTTCACCTACACCTATACCTCCACCCTCACCTCCACCCTCACCTCCACCTTTACCTCCACCCTCACCTCCACCCTCGCCTCCATCTTTACCTCTACCTTCACTTCCATCCTAACCTCTACCCTCACCTCCACCCTCACCTCCATCCTCACCTCCACCCTCAGCTACACCTTCACCTCCACCCTCACCTCCATCCACACCTCTACCTTCATCCTCACCTCCACCCTCACCTCCACCCTTACCTCCAACCTCAACTCCATCCTCACTTCCACCTTTACCTCCACTTTCACCTCTACCAACCTTAACCCTCACCTCTACCTTTACCTCCATCTTCACCTCCACACATACCTCCACCCTCAGCTCCACCTTCACATCCACACACACCTCCACCCTCAGCTCCCCCTTCACCTCCACCCTCACCTCCACCATCACCTCCACACACACCTCCACCCTCACCTCCACCTTCACCTCCATCCTCACCTCCACCCTCAGCTACACCTTCACCTCCACCCTCACCTCCACACCTCTACCTCCACCCTCACCTCCACCTTCACCTCCACCCTCACCTCCACCTTCACCTCCATCCTCACCTCCACCCTCAGCTACACCTTCACCTCCACCCTCACCTCCATCCTCACCTCCACCCTCAGCTACACCTTCACCTCCACCCTCACCTCCATCCACACCTCTACCTCCACCATCACCTCCACCTTCACCTCCACCCTCACCTCCACCTTCACCTCCATCCTCACCTCCACCCTCAGCTACACCTTCACCTCCACCCTCACCTCCATCCACACCTCTACCTCCACCCTCACCTCCACCCTCACCTGCATCCACACCTCTACCTCCACCCTCACCTCCACCTTCACCTCCACCCTCACCTCCACCTTCACCTCCATCCTCACCTCCACCCTCAGCTACACCTTCACCTCCACCCTCACCTCCATCCACACCTCTACCTCCACCCTCACCTGCATCCACACCTCTACCTCCACCCTCACCTCCACCCTCACCTGCATCCACACCTCTACCTCCACCCTCACCTCCACCTTCACCTCCAACCTCACCTCCACCCTCACCTCCATCCACACCTCTACCTTCATCCTCACCTCCACCTTCACCTCCATCCTCACCTCCACCCTCAGCTACACCTTCTCCTCCACCCTCACCTCCATCCACACCTCTACCTCCACCCTCACCTCCACCCTCACCTGCATCCACACCTCTACCTCCACCCTCACCTCCACCTTCACCTCCACCCTCACCTCCACCTTCACCTCCATCCTCACCTCCACCCTCAGCTACACCTTCACCTCCACCCTCACCTCCATCCACACCTCTACCTTCATCCTCACCTCCACCCTCACCTCCATCCACACCTCTACCTTCACCCTCACCTCCACCCTCACCGCCACCTTCACCTCCATCCTCACCTGCACCCTCAGCTACACCTTCACCTCCACCCTCACCTCCATCCACACCTCTACCTCCATCCTCACCTCCACCCTCACCTCCATCCACACCTCCACCTTTACCTTCACCATCACCTTCATCCTCACTTCCACCTTCCCCTCCACCCTCATCACCACCTTCACTTCCACCTTCAACTCCACCTTCACCTTCACCCTCACCTCCATCCTCATCTCCCCTTCTACCTTCATCTCCAACCTCACCTCCATCCACACCTTCACCCTCACCCCTAACCCGCACCTCTACCCTCACCTCTACCTTCCCTCTCACCTCCATCCTCACCATCTTCACCTCTACCCTCACCTCCACCTCCATCCTCAGCTCCATGCTCACCTCCACCTTCACCTCCATCCTCACCTCCACCCTCAGCTACACCTTCACCTCCACCCTCACCTCCAAGTTCACCTTCATCGTCATCCTTGTCCTCACCTCCCCTGCTCCAGCCTTCCCTCTGTGCTCCTTTCATCCTCACCTCTGTGAGGTGGAGGTCTCTGCTGACTGCCTGGCACCTGCAACCATTGCCTGAGGATCTGTAGGTGGCTCATTATCAGGGCCACCTGGCTTGTCCCCCTTACTTCAGATCTCAGAGAAATCAGAAAAGTTCAGGATGAGGGAAGAGCTGACAGCGGAAGTCAGTGCTTCAGCTGCGCCATAGACTCAGGGTGGCCTCCAAAAGTCACTGCCTCCTCTTTAGGCCTCCCTTTCTCATGTCTAAGATGAAAAGAGCAGCACTTCCTCACGTCTATGGAGAGTGCAGTAGGGTGCAAGGCCTGTCCACAGACTCCTGTCCCCTGAGGGAGGACTGCACAGCAGGGTGTCCGTCTCAGACCACCTGGGGGCATTTCCAGCCTCCATCTCAGTAGCCCTGAGACCATGAGGAAGTCACTCACTGTTCCTGCCAAGCGCGTTTCCTCATCTACCAAAGGGGATAAACAATAGACTCCACCACTTAACCTACCACATAAGGGCATCTTAAACAGCAGGTTATTATTATTAATTTTAAACAGAGTCTTGCTCTGTTGCCCAGGCTGGAGTGTAGTGTTGCAATCATAGCTCGCTGCAGCGTCAACTCCTAGGCTTCAGTTAAGGGCAGAGTCTATGCAGTTCCCTGAGCTCATTCACGTACAGCACTGGGTCTCTTTTTCTTTTCTTTAAATAATAATTCTTATTATTTTGGTGACAGTCTCATTCTGTCACCTAGACTGGAGTGCAGTGGCAAAATCTCGGCTCACTGCAACCTCTGCCTCCCAGGTTCAAGCAATCCTCCTGCCTCAGCCTCCCGAGTAACTGGGATTACAGGCATCCGCCACCACGCCCAGCTAATTTTTGTATTTTTAGTAGAGATGGGGCTTCACTGTGTAGGCCAGACTGGCCTTGAACTCCTGACCTCAGGTGATCTGCCCGCCTCAGCCTCCCAAAGTGCTGATATTACAGGCATGAGCCACTGCGCGTGGTCCAGCACTTGGTTTCCATTCTCACTTATGAGCAGGCAGACAGGGGTGGTGGAGCCCCACTTTTCAGAGGGACACACAGAACTGGCAGGGGTGGGGTGGAGTCGGGGAAAATTGCCTGAGGTCCTCCAGCGCAGGGATTCGGGGCCAGGCTGCGGGCCTCCTGGTTCCTTTTCCGACTTCCTGCTGACGTGGGACTCTGTGCCCGATCTCAAGGAGGCACACAGCAATGCTGAGGCCCAGCGCCTGCCCTGGAGCCCATGGCCGGGCCAGATAAGGGGGAGGGTTAGGCTCCTGGCAGCAGAGCGGGCCTGGGAGGCAGTGAGCCGCTCCAGGTCTGGCAGCAGGACTCAGCAGAACATCCCTGGGGAGTTCAAGGGCAAGAATGCTGGGAAGGACTGGGCTGAGGTGGGTGTCAGGGAACCAGGAAGCCTTGGGAAACCAGAGAAGAGGAAGATGGAGGTCACAGGAGAGGCGGTCTGAACAGGCAAGGGTTGGAGACCTGAAAAGGCACTGCATGGGGTGGGGGTTCTAAGAGCGCGACCCCCAGCCGGCAGATAAGGATCTTGGATCCTTAAAGCCAAGCACTAGTGGGTCCTTGGAGCCCACCAACACATCCTCATCGTTCAAAGGAGAATAAAAGCCAGGACGGAGCCGGTGCTGATACCCAGGCTTTTCTCCTTCCTGCCACCCTGAGCTGATGCTGCTTTTGCGCCATCAGCAAAATGGTCCAATGTCCATGGAGATTGGTACTTCAGGACAAGCCTGAGTCCCGGGCTTTTCTTCCCTTCCCGTCCTTGTTGCTTTGGGAACTCCAGGGGTTCGGGAGTCTTTCACCAGAGGAAGCCTTGGGCATGGTGGGCATGGTGGCTCACGCCTTTAATCCCAGGACTTTGGGAGGCTAAGGTGGGTGGATCGCCTGAGGTCAGGAGCTCAAGACCAGCCTGGCCAACATGGTGAAACCCTGTCTCTACTGAAAATACAAAATTAGCCAGATGTGGTGGCAGACACCTGTAATCCCATCTTCTGGGGGACTGAGGCAGGAGAATCCCTTGAACCTGGGAAGCAGAGGTTGCAGTGAGCCAAGACTGTGCCACTATGCTCCAGCCTGGGCATCAGAGAGCGGGACTGCACCTCACATCAGGATTCTTGGTAGCAGGTCTGCCAGGAAGCCACCCTCCTGTGCCACCTTCATCTAGAGCTGCCCTGGACACTTTGTCATGGTGGAGAAACCGAGCTCAGGTTTGGCAACTGCCAAGGTGCACAGTGAAAGCAGAGCTGGGAGGATCCAAGGTTCAGTTGACACCCCTGAGACATGCATGGAAGCCCCCATCCCATCCACTCTCCCCAGGGCCCACGGGGAAAGACTGGATGGTGATCTGGGGAGGAGATGGAAAACAAGATGAGCAGCTGCTCTCCCAGCCAGCTGCCTGCAGGCCAGGGCTGCCTGCCACCCCCAGCCCAGCCTGCATCTTCCAGGGCCTGGTGCCTGCAGCACTCGGGCGGCCAGAACGCCTAGTGCTCCCCAGCCACCGCCCTCTCTCCCCATGGCCCAGGCACAGCTCCGATGCCAGGGAGCCTGGGTGCCTGGAGCACCATCTATAAGCGAGCCCTGGGCCCCTGCCAGCCGCAGCCAGCACTGGGGCTGAACAGGCAGCTGGCGTCTGGACACGGAGCCTCATTGAGCAGGGGTCGCGAGGCCTCTGGGGCTGGGGATGGGCTCAGGCTCAGGCCTAGCATCTGGGCTTGGCTCCTCTGCTGCCCATTGCCCACCCAAAGGCGAGAGGATGCAGATGAGATCTAAGGTAGGAGAGGGGAGCTAGAGCCTGGCAGTAAGTGGGTATTTTAGGGGGATGTTCCAGGTAAAAGGAAGCAAGTGGAGGTCCCCA